>NC_133387.1:6520076-7185114 GCF_047511655.1 Castor canadensis
TTCTTCGGATAGCTCATTAAAAAGAAGAATGAGGTTGAGTATGGGGGCTCAAGCCTGTAATCCTAGCTATTTGGGAGGCAGAGGTCATGAGGATTATAGTTTAATGCCAGCCTGGGCAAAAAGTTCTTGAGACCCTATCTCACCAGTAAAATGCTGGGTGTGGTAATGTGACCCTGTCACCTTGGCCATGCAGGAAGCATAAATAGGTGGATCATAGTCCAAGGCAGCACAGGCATAAAGGAGAGACCCTATCTCAAAAATAACCAACACAAAAAGGGCTGGTGGCATAGCTCAAGTGGTAGAGCACCTACCTAGCAAGTGCAAGACCCTGAGTTCAAACCCCAAAACTGAAAAAAAAAATGAGAAAAAGGCAACAGATCACCAAATGGGACTTTTTTTGGGGCCTAGGGATTTCTTTTTCTGAAGCCCAATGCTTGGAACATCAAGCCCGTATCACCTTGTGTATGTAAGGTCTGAAATTCCATGTGCATCACTGGGCCCCAGAGGCCTAACCATGAGCTCTCTGCGCTCTCTGATGTCCCTCCCTCTCCCAGCAGAGGAGGGTCCCCACCACCTGCTTCCCCCACCAGCCAGAGCAGACTCACTCCACCTGGTCCTCAGCCTAACAGGTGCTTGCTCACCTGCTCATTTCTTACTCAAACAAACCAATCGTATCCTCCTGTGGGAACCAGGGGAATCCCGCCCTCTTGTCACTGTGCAGCCTGCCACCCACAGCCCTGCTGGTTTACTCTGCTTCCAAGCGCACTTCCCTCCTTGGGGCTGCGTGTTTCTGTGACTAATAAACTGTGGTCAATTGCATCTGTTTGGTGACTGGTATTGTGTGGTCAGGGTGAAAGGGGGCTATCTGGACACACTACATTCTAAAGAGCCCAACAGGGAGCTGCCTCAGACCTCAGATGTGCTAGGAAGTGGCTCCGCTGTTCTGGGACCACCGCGTCCCCAGCCTATTGGAGCACGAAGAGGGTTCACTGAAGCTGGGAAGTGGTCAGTAGGGGGTGGACGTCCTGCCACAGCTCCTCTCCCCAGTCCTCGCCTCCAGGGAGGGAGGGAATGAGTTTGCAGGGACCTGGGGGCTCATCCTACACCTGACTGCACGCCTAGTGCCTGTGGACACTCCCAGGCCCACCCTGCTACCAGAAACTTGCCTTGGACCCCAGGACCTAGTGCATCATGAATTTGGAGACTGGAGTCTGCAGAAATTTGAAGGTGAGAGGCTGGGTGAGCAGCCCGAGATCGCCAGGCAGTCAGAACAACTCCATGCCCACCTTCACAGTGATAAGGCTGACAGGGAACTCTAGAGAGTGTGGCCTGCCCTGGGTCTCTTGCACACACCTGCAATAGGTTGAAATGTGTCTGAAAACCCAGGCTTCCCACCAGCCTGTCTTTCCCAGCAGATTACCGTTAGGACAGCCCTGTGCTACCACAATGCACTCTCCCTCTCTGCTTAAACTACCTAGAAATGCTTCTATTACTTCAACCAAAGACAAAGGGAAAGTAACCTACAGAATTAAAGTAATTCACGAATTCTACAAATTGGTAATGTGGCTTTGCACACCAGTAAATCACGTTTGTGTGTTTCTGCCAGGGCAAACGTATTACCCATCCTTCCCATTCAGAATTAAACCACAGCCTCACACGACCCAGCGTACCTTTCCCAGAGGCATGGGAAGAGATGAAGACCCAAACTTAGACAGGCGGGCAGAGAAGTAGGCCCCTGGGTGAGAGCGCAGGAACCAAATAAAGTAAGCACTGTGAGTGCCCTGGGGTTTCAGGGAGGACACACCCTGCAGAAAGCTTCCTATCCTTCTCTGCCATCCCCAGGTGCACCTGTCTGGATCCTGAATTTGCTTGGAGTAAGACAGCATCAGGGAGAACTGGGCTTTGGCGCGAGACAGAGCCACGGGTTGGGGGGAAGGGAGGAGGCCGCAGCAGCGCCACCTAGCGTCCAGACGGTGGTGGCTCCATTTTCTCCAGAGGTGCCGACGGTGGGGCAGAAATGACTGGTACCCAGCGCCTGGAAGTCTTTGGGAAATCAGCAAGGATAAGAACAGTCTGAGACCCTTTCCTTCTTATAATGTGACAGATCCCTTGAATTTATATGTATTCTGATAATACATGAATACATATGACCATATTGATCTAGTATATATTTTTAGATATTAATGTAAACCTTGGGATTTAAAAACAGTGCTTAATTTCTTTTTTGTGATTTTATCAAAACACCCATTGCTGAGTTACTTGGATGCTGTTTTTTGTTATTAGGGCTCAAGTCTTGAATGAGGGAAGTGGAATTGGTAAAATATTCCCTTAACAGTATTTATTTGTCCTGTTCCTTTGAAACGGTTTGCAGAGAAAATAACCAGTTTTACTATTCTTTGCTTGAGAATTTGTATATGTGACTTAGAAGAGTTTTTAGCCTTGAAATAATAAATTCACAAGGGTAGCCCTTTACTCTGATTCCTCTAAGTGACATCTTGGGATGGATGAAAAGTTTGTGCCCCTGTCGCAAGTTGTGGACGACTGAAGTGATGGCACTGGGGGTGGGGCCTTTGGGAGGTGATCAGATCATGAGGAAGTCCTCACACATGGGATGAGTGTGTGTGTGTGTTCAGCTTCCCACTGTTTTCTTCTTCTGTCTCTCAGCTTTTGAGTGAGGTCATGCTCTTCTCTGGGTGGTCCTAGCAAAGACTGAGCAGAGCAGCAGTTCAAGGGCTTTGCCATCTCCACCCTCCACAGACACCTACATCAAGCCATCTTTGCCCCAAAGATTCCCTGGAGGCTGGCAGAGACATGGCAGGTCTGGTCAAGGTCTGTTGGCTCTCCAGGTTTGACCCTGTTTCTCTCTGCTCCCTTTTCCAGGTCTCAGTTCCCCAGTAAACCTACCTTTATACGAGGATTTCCATGGCTGCTTCCCAGAACCTAGTGGGTATAGTGTGCTTTTTGGTACTTTGTGGTACACACTCAGTACACCGACTCATCCATTTCCCCAGTGAGGGACACTGAGTTTGCCTCCAACTCTCACTCTTGTGACAAATGCTATGATGGACACCCTTGTTCTCGTCCCCTCATGGTCCTGGGTGAGAATTTCTATCAATTATTTATACTTTGGAGTGGGCTTTCTAAGTTATAGGGTGGATGGATGTTCAATTTCACTCAGTGTCATGACATGTGTTCCAGAACAACTTCGCTAGTCTACATTTCCAACAGCATGAACTCCTGTTGGATTCCCGATAGAGTGTTTCCCTATACCTTGCTTATCTACTTTTCTAACTTTGAGCCTATCTTGATGTACTTACTTGTTATCAATTTGGTTTTCCCTATAAATTACTTGCTTATATACTTTGTAATTTCTGTAAGGTTTCTGGGTTTTTCTTATAGATTTGGAGACATTCTTTATATATTCTAATTACTTTTTGTAATTTGTTACAAATTAGAAAAAATCTCGCTATTTGTTAATTAGCGGGATTGTAATCTGTCAACTTTGTCTATAATTTTCTTTTTCGAATAGAAGTCTGTAATCTTAATGAATTAAAGCCATGATTTTTACTTTGGAGTTTATGCTTTAAGGTCTTAAGAAATCTTTCACTGTTAGATTACAGAAAATTTTTTTGTATTTATAGTTTTATAATTCACATGTAGGTTCTTATTCTATTATCATCATCATTAAGAACCCAGTTTTATTTTTCTCCATATTGCAAGAGCTTTCCTCACTAAAACCTACTAAAGGGTCTATTTTTTCCCTACTTGTTGTCTGATGCACATGGGTTAGCCTGAGCCCTCTCTTTGTTCCATTGGTCTATTTGTCTGTTCTTGAGCTAATACCATGACTTTTTACATACTGTAAAATGTATTCTCATAAAGTGTAAAGCCAATGACTTTTAGCATAGTCACAGAGTCGTGCACCCATCACCACAATTTTAGGACATTTTCATCACCTGCAAAAAAACCCCCCTAAACCAAACCAAACCCATGCCCAGTCCTCCAGGACACTAGCAAACATTAGCCTATGTTCTGCCTCTATGAATTTGTGTGTTATGGACACCTAATATAAGTAGAATCTTATATAATGTGGAATTTTTTATCTGTCTTCTTTCATTTAAGTTAATGTCTTCAAGGCTCATCCATGTTGTCACTTGGATATTGATTGCTTCATTCCTTCTTATCGCAGAATAACACTTTACTGCAAGGATACACCACATCTTGTTTATTCTTCAGTTGTTGGATATTTGGGTTGTTTCCATTCTTTGACTGTTGTGACAATCACTGCTGTGAACATACATGTAAAAGTTTTTGGTAGACATATGTTCTAATTTTTCTTGGGTGTATGGCCAGGAGTGGGATCCCTGTCTTATATGATCGCTCTATGTTTAATCTTTGAAGAACTGGCAGACTTTTTACTAAAATGGCGACACAATTTTATATTCCTATCAGCAATGTATGAAATTTTCAGTTTGTCCACCTTCTTACCAACACTTGTTCATATCTTTCTTTCTTTTGTAGTTTGAACTCAGTGCTTCACGTTTGCTAGGCAGGCACTCTACTGCTTGAGCTATGCCTCCAGCTCTTTTTGCTCTGGTGATTTTGGAGATAGGGTCTCTCATCTGCCAGGTTTTTCTGTTGAGATGAGGTCTCATAAACTTTTTGACCACGCTGGCTTGGAGCTATAATCCTCCTGATCTCAGCCTCCAGAGTAGCTAGGATTACATGTGTGAACCATCTGTGTCTGGTTATGCTGTCTGCCTGTCTTTT
Source organism: Castor canadensis (assembly GCF_047511655.1). Lineage (NCBI taxonomy): Eukaryota > Metazoa > Chordata > Mammalia > Rodentia > Castoridae > Castor > Castor canadensis. The sequence goes on from NC_133387.1 coordinate 6,524,847, forward strand.
TTATTGTGGCCATCCTGGTAGGTATGAGGTGATATCCCACTGTGGTTTTGATTTACATTTCCCTTAGGATTAATGATTTAATTTTTATGTGCTGTTGGTCACTTATATATTTTCCTTATAGAAATGTTTATTCAGATGTTTTGTTTGTTTTAAATTGGGTTATTGCCTTTTCTTTACTGAGTTATAATAGTTCTTCATATGTTCTAGATGCAAGAATGTTATCAGGTATATGATTTGCAAATATTTCCCCCATCTGTGGGTTATATTTTCATTTACTTTATAGTGTTCCTGAACCACAAAGGTTTTTAAGTTTTGATGAGATTCAGTTTATCTATTTTTTCTTTTTTTTAATCCGTGGTTTTGATGTCATATCTCAGAAACCACCGTCTATTGTGAGGCTGTGAAGATTTAGACTTCCATTTTATTCTAAAGGGTTTTAGCTGTTACATTTAGGTCTTTGATCAGTTTTGAAATAATTTTTATGTATGATATAAAATAGGGTTCCAGCTACATTCTTTTACATGTGGATATCCAGTTGTCCCAGCACTGTTAAGGAAAAGGCTATCCTTTCTCCATTGAATTATTTTGGTACCCTCGTCAAAAAACCAGTTAAGTATAAATGCAGGGTTTATTTCTAGCCTCTCAGCTCTACCCCACTGATATATATGTCTGTGCTTGTGCTGGCATCTTGCTGCCTTGATTCTGTAATAATGTTTGGTCCTTTAGCTTTGTTCTTTGTCATGACAGTTCTTGCTATTCTGGGTCCTTTGAATTTCCTTATGAATTTTAGCTTATAAATTTCTACAAATATCCAGCTGAACTTTTGATGAAAAGTAAGGAGTGGAGTCTAGTTGGAGGACATGATCACTAGGGGACATGGCCTTGGGAGATGAAGTTTGCCCTGGTCCCTTCCTCCATTTCCCTTTCTCTGCTTCCTGTCTGCCATGATAAGAACTGTTCTGCCTGCCATGCCCTCTCCACCATGGTGAACTGATACCTCTGAAACCATGAGCCAAAAGAAATACGTCCTTCCTTTAAGTTGCTTTTCTCAGGTATTGGTCACAGCAACGAGAAAATGGACTAAGAAAACAAACTTTGAAACAATTTTCCAGATATTTCTCTAGATGTAGAGCTGCCTAATTACAGAGGAAGTGAGCCCTGTGGGTGGCAGTTCTAAAACAGCCTTAATCTTTTTGACACTCCTAGTGAGATGTGGGGGTCTTTGTCTTCTTCCCTTCAGTTTGGGTGTGGTGGTGGCTGCACTGCCCAATAGAGTATGGCAGGAGTGAGGTCATGTGACTTCTGCAGCTGGATCATGAAAGGCATGCTGCTTTCTTATTGCTGCTAGAACATCCTCTCTGGAAGTGCTGAGTCTCCATGCTGTGAGGAGGCCCAAAGCTCACATGAGGTCATGCACAGGTGCTCAGTCTATAGTCCCAGCTGAACTTGGCCTTCGAGTCATCCAAGGGAGATGCCAGATGCATAAGGTTTCCAGATGATTCCTGACTCCAGTGTAGAACCCAAGATACTGTCAGCTTTCAAGTCCTCCTATCTGAGACTCCAGACATCATGGAGTGGAGATAGATTAGTCAGGGTTTTCCAGGGAAGCAGAACCAATAGGCGATCTGTGTGTGCGTGCGTGCGTGTGTGTGTAATTGTAAGAGAGGAGTTATTGGATTGGCTTACATAATCAGAAGCTCAACAGTCCCACTGGCTGTCTGTAGGCTTGAGAGCCAGGGAAGCCAGGAGTTAGTTTCTCAGTAAAGAGGCCAAAGCCTTCACACAAGAGACCAATGTTTTACAGCTCCAGTCGGAGGCTAAAGGCCTGGATACTGCTTGGATTGCTGCTGGTGCATGTCCACATTAAACAAATGAAGAATCTGGAGTCACATACCACCAGTGACAGCAGCAGCAAAAGCCTTCTTCTGGGGAAGAGTCAGACATGCACACACGAGCTTCCCCCTCTGCTTTTCTAGTCCATCCAGACCATCTGCCCTCCACATTCAGGGTGGCTCTTCCCCACTCAGTTCCCTGGGAAGATCCTCACAGACGTACCCAGAAGTGCGCTTTTACCAGTTTTCTAGGTGCACTCAATGTAATCAAATTGACGATCAAAATAACCATCACAAGAGGCAAGCTATCTCCAGTGTTTCCTGTCTGAATCTCTATCCCACTGAATTTATAAGCATAATGAAATAGCTCTTATTTTATGCCAGCGATTTGGTGTGTTTTGGTGTGGAATTAACTCTCAGATGGAGATTGAGGCAGTGCTATGACTTTTGCAAACCTCTTGGAGTACCTAGCAAATAAGCATGCACATTTGGTAAGTGTGCTTTTAACTTCCTGGCCCAATCTTGGATCAGACATCTACACTTGATGTGTTTTCCTTTGCTATCAGATCTAGTTCCAGGTTATAGGAGCTGGACGGGGAAGTCATAGAAATTCAAAAGAGGAGGTCCATTACCATATGTATGGCAACAAATTACAAACATTTTCCCTTAATTGGGAGAGGCAGAGCAAATTATGAGGAGAGGCTGATAAGGTAATTATATCTGTACTTTGAGAAATAGCTTATAGCTGGCCAAGAGTTTAGGATTGGTCCTAGAGGATACTATGGCTGAGAAAAATGTTTAATCATGCCTTTTGGTTAAACAAAGTCTACTGCCAGGACAAGTTAGGGGTAAATATGTAATTGATCTGATTTGCATAAGCTTAAATTTAGTTAAAATGCAGTATTTGCCAAAATTGGCATTTTGATTTAATAAATATTTATTTCCTTTTGGAAAGCAGAAACTGCTTTGATGAGAAGGTTACTTGCTGTCTTGCTATGTATTAGAAACAAGCTCAAGCAAGATAGCATGTAACCTTCTCATCAAAGCATTTCCTGCCCAGTTGCTGATGGCTCACACCTGTCATTTTAGCTACTCAGTAGGCAGAGATCTGGAGGATAGCAGTCAAAGCCAGCCCTCACAAACAGTTCGAGAGACTTTTGAAAATACACAAGAAAGAGCTGGCAGAGTGGCTCAAGTGGTAGAGCACATGCCTGGCAAGTGTGAGGTCCTAAGTTCAAACCCCAGTACCACCAAAAAGAAAGCATTTTTTTGCTTTCCCTACAGAGCTGATGAGTCAGTGTCAGGGATGATCCCTTGACTGGCTGGGTGGGCCAAGCCATCCAGATGTACCTGGGGCTTCTTGGGGCATCTGAGTTTGCAGAGGGCCAGTCAGGCTCAGGAGGAATCTTGAGTCACTTGGCTGAGGGCTCCAGTGCTTGGGTCATGGGGAGGTTGGCTAGGAATGCCTGCTGTTCTCAGTTCTCCCACCTGAGGGCTGGAAAGGAGGGACAGTGCCCCTCCCAAGTGCCCACAGTGCTCAGGAAGGACTCATTTGACTGCACAGAGCTGGTCTTGCAAGCCTGGGGATGCTGCACGTTTGAAAATACTGGGTAGGGCTAGGGGTGTGGCTTAAGTGGTAAAACACCTGCCTAGCAAGGGCAAGGTCCTAAGTTAAACCCCCTGTAACACACACACACACACACACACACACACACACACACACAGAGCGAGAGAACATGAGAATGCAATCATTGAAAGAGTTCACAAAGGCCATACTATGTTTGACTAAGTATAGGTAGCTCTAGGGTCAGACCAGACTTCCAGTTTTTATTAAAAAACAAAAAAAACCACTCCAAAACCCAGAAGAAAACTGTCTGAGGATGTCCACACCTCTGTGTGATGGCCCCCCTCAGGCTACATTGCATTGTCCCTCTGATCTGTCTTGCCATGGGACTGTGGATGTCTTGAGGATAGGGATTTTGTTTTTGCATCCCTGGTCAGGCACATTCTGGGGCTTGTGTGATGCTCACAGAAAGGATGAGTGATGAAAAGAACACAGAAAAGTAGAAGGTGGGGACTATGAGGGGAGGAGCTGGAAAATGGTGGCCTATGAGGGCCAGTAGTGACAAGGCCTGTAAGAGAGGAATTGGGATCTCAGGGCCTTTGGGGCTGTTTTCTCATGGGTGAGGCTTGGGTCCTCTTGCTGTCTCCATAGGGTTGAGCGGTTTTTGGGAACATCATTATTTGGGGGAGGGGAGAGGAAGGAGGATGAGATTGCATTGGAGATTTGTGTTTCCCAGGCTCTCAGCCATCCACCAAGTACCACTGAGCACTCACCGGATGCACATCACAATCCGGCAACTAGGAAAATCAGAGGAGAAAAGTAAGGTGGCAGCTGCTTGCCATCTTCAAACTACTCTCAGTGTGGTGGGGGTGGCAGCAGTCATACACACACACACACACACACACACACACACACACACACACACACACACACACACACTGTAAATAAAGGAGGCATTTGCCCTTTGGTTTCTAACTCAGCTGTCTTCTGAGCTCCCTTAAGCATGTTTATCTAAGCCAATCACAGCTTTCCTTTCTGTCTTCATGGAGTTTATTGGGCTTGGCTGCCCCTAGACATTCATGACCTAATGTGCCGGTTCCTAGCTCCCTGTCGGTGGGTCCTGGCTCTGGGACTTGCCATGGGTGACATCTCTGTCAGCCTGGGAGTTACAATGTTGGGAGGGACAGCGTGAGATCCCTATCCATTTGCTTGTTCTGATTTCCTCTGTCAGCAGGACTCCAGGGTCTGGCTGCACCAGACCCTGACAGAACATCTCACGTGACTTGTTCCCTTGTTGTTGTAGGGTCTTCAGGGCTATGGTCCTAATGGAGGTGGTAGGAAGAATCTGTTTCTGTGTCTTTTCCAGTTTCTCAAGGTCCCCTGCAGTCCTGCCCCATCTCCAGAGCCAGCAGCACAGACTTTTCTCTCCCCTCTGTCTCCTGCCTCCCTCCAGTGATTACATCCAGTTCCCCTGCAAAAGCCAGGAAATCTCCCCTCTCGAGATCTTGACCTTAATCACATATACAAAAGTTCTTCCTTTTGCCATAGAGGTGACATTTTCAGGGCTCCAGGGATTAGGTTCTATCCACCCCATCCATCCTGGCCAGCGACAATAGCGCCATTAGCTAGCAAGAAGAATTTCGTTTTTCTTTCTCCTTCGCTCCCTTCTTCTCTACAGACACAGACACACAGACACAGACACACACACACACACACACACACACACCCTGAGGGGAGACCCTGGTCCTCTCACCCTCTTTTCTTTCTTTCTTCTTCTAAATTTTAGATTTGAATTTTTTTGAGTAGGTGACACTTGGTAGGTCTCTGGACTCTAGATGCCTCCAATTCAGGCATCTCTGCTTCATCCCTTTAGGTTCTCCTCGCTCAAAAACCAAAGAAACAAGACACAAATAAAACAACAAAAACCCCAATAACAATGCGACTGCCCCATCTGCTCTCATCCACTTCCTTTCCCCATCATCTACATGGAGATCATGTAGCTATAGCCGCTTGCTTTTTTGCACAAAAGTTAGCATAAAGTACATATTATTCCATGTCTATTTTCTTTTCTGACTTCCTGCATCCTGAGGGTTTCTTCCTACCACTGCATAGAATGTCCTTGTTCGTACGTTTCCTTACCTTCCTTGGCATCACAGTATGGCTGTACTCTAGTTTATCTTCCCTGCAGATGGAAAACCAGTTGTTTCCAGACTTCTGTTGTTACAGTCAACACTACAACGAGTCACCCTGCACAGGTTTCTCCCTTGTTTATAGGTAGATCTTGGGGTAAACCCCTAGGTGCTGGACCACTGTGCTGAAGAGTAAAGGTGTGGGTAATTTTGTTGGATTTTTCCATCGTTTCTTCCTTATGGTGGTGCCATTTTGAATGCTCACCACTGAGGTGAGAGAATTCCTCAAGAGGGAGCTGACAGCTTCAGATTAAAAAAAAATCATCTGATAGATAAATCTGGCATCTCAGTGGGCTTCCTTGGCACTAGTCATAGAGGTCTTGTTGGGATACAGTAGGCTAACAGAATGGAGCCCATTGCCACATGCTCCATGGGTGTGGCTGCACCCGCCCTGGCCTTCCTGGAGAAGCAGCACATGGGACTGGGAGCTGAAGGGTTTATTGTACGGGGGGGCTCTGGGGCTTTCAGGTAGGAACTGGGCCAGGCTTCTCACACAGGCTTGTAGGTCCCATTGTAGCTGAAAGGGGGAGGCTTCAAGCAGTCTCTGTCCTCAGGGATCCATTGCTGAATGTAGTTGGAACCCTTGTCATGAGGCCACACGATCACGGTGTCTCTGGATGCCAAGGAGGGGTCCTCTGGGAAGAAGTTGAACGGCCGGAGCAAGAAACCCACAGAATTCCCAGGTGTGGCTGTGTTGGGGATGTCTTCTGAGTGGGGAATGTGCAGGAAGCCCACTGTCACCCAGGCCACCAAGTCCTATGGGAGAGAAGTTGGCATTAGTGGGCAGGACGGTACTGAGTGGTGACTGCTGGAGGCCACACTGGCTTAGGGCGTTTTCAGTTGCACCCGTCAATTTCTGAGATCCCCTGGAGCCCCATTTTAAAGAGATGGACAGGTTTTTCATGACCTCTGAACTTGCCCTCCACACAGTCAGCCACATTCCAGGGACCCGGACAAGTCTGGGTAGAGGCTGGTTAAGACTCTGCTGGTGATGAGGCCAGAGGCAGGCAGGGATGGGGACTAGGTCAGTACCTCATTTTCAAGGCTCTCATTGTTCTGAAGAAATTCCTCAAAGACTACAGGGGGGTCCCAGGGGTCATTCTGGTTGTAAATGCTGCTGCTGCTCCTCTCCGCCTCATGGTACTTGGTCACTGCCAGGGGGTACCTGCAGGCCGAAAAGAAGCCAAGTGGCTCTGGCAGCTGGGGTGGCCTCCCAGACCCTCCCTGGGAACATCCTCAGGGCTGACGATGGGGACAGCTGCTGCTTCCAGAAGAAAGGATTGTCTCCTGAGAGTCTGCAAGAGTGCCCAATGCCAGAAGTCCTGCAAGCAACCTCCACTTCCTCCCCGAACGCATGGACACATCTCCCAGACACAGAGCCTCATGGACAGAAGCACAGACAGATACAGACACTGAGGAGAGCCCCTCACCCTCCCCATCCTCCCCTGGTCTCCTCACCTGGCCCAGGTGATGGCCCGCTCCTCCTGCCAGTCCAGAGGCAGCACCTGATCAGCCATGGAGTGGATCTGCAGGCGGTAGCTGCGCCTATGACCCCAGGGGTTCTTTTTGGGGCTGGTAAAGAGCAGGTACTTGGGCAGGGTCCATCCGAAGCGGAAGGCGGCTTGGCGTTCCCGCAGGTACCGCCTCTGTCTTAGAGTTGGCTGCACAAGCTGGTGTCCTGGGCTCCAGGGGTTGGTGATGTTTTCCAGCTTCATCCTCAGTGTATGGAAGCTGTTCTTGGTGCCTGGAGGCACGAAGTGGGAGGGAGGATGAGAATGGCTCTGGGAACTGACACCTCGTCTCTCTCCGGCAGAATCTCCTCATAAACCACAGCCAACCCAGGAAGAGGGTGTGCTGGGGGCATGCACTGGGCTAGCTACACAAGGGACGGAAGGATTAAGAACACAACCCAGAGGGCCTGGAAGACAGCTCATGGGTCAGTCACGGCAACTGTGGCAGTTCCAGTGTGACTGTGGATAGGTCTCTCCAGAGCTGTGTTCAAGCCTGTTTGCTGTGGTTTTAACCGTAGAGAAGCAGCAGCCCATCTTTCCCTGGGTGTAAGAGACTGCCCAGCGTGCTCTGGGCTAGAGAACCAAGTGGGGCTGAGTGGGTGGTCCTGGAGGCCTTGTCCTGTTTTGGGACTTGGATGTCGGCATTACACCCACGCCACTCTCCCATGGTGGTATGCATCCAGGGGACACACTGAGTATCCCCTGCTAGCACCATTCTCAAAGTGTTAGGCAGTAACCTTCTTACCCTTCCTGACCCATGTGCACCTTTCTACTCAGCCCCAGGGTAGGGTCAAGTGCACACCATGGCATTCTGGGTAACCCTTGGGCACTATTCACTTAAATCATTTTTCGGGGTCACATAAATCTCTAGTTTCATCTTTTGCAGAAGCAGGCTGAGCAAACACTCCTGGGTTTATTTCAGGGAGCTTTAGGGCCACCCCCTGTGGAGTGTAGTCATTGGTTGAGTGCAGATGTCTGACAGGGTGGGAAGTGGGGGTGGGGGGTGGGGGTAGGGAGTGGTGTCTGGTCCCACCTGCCACATCCAGGTCCACGCGGTAATGCACCAGATGGGTGTGCATGTTGCCCAGCAGGTGTTTGTGCAGGCGAGTACCGTAGCGCAGCCCCTCGGGGGTGTAGAAGGTGGCGTGGATGTAGCCGGTGGCGTGCATCTTGACCTCCATCACACCGTTAGGGTGGAAGATGAAGTCCCAGATGTAATCGTAATTGTAGACTGTTGAAGTCGTCCGAAGCACCAGAATGTGTCCTTTCAGCCCCGCATAAAAGTTGAAACCACCATTAAAGTCAGAATTAAAGTGTCGCCGGAGGGGCACTCCTGTGGGCATCTCAAAGAGGCAGAGGGCCCGCGGATAGCGGACGGGGTCATCCTCATCGTAGTAGTGGAAGGTGTCCAGGAAGGTGGCGCTCTCTGGACAGTCAATGCCAGGGGCTAACTCATGGGTAACGCTGCCTAAGCCCCAGCCCACATCGACGTACTTGGTCTGCATGCCTGCCGGCGTGTGTCCTCCATACAGTGCCAAGGCCTCTTGCACGCTGACCTCGTAGGCGATGCGCTCACCCCCGAAGTGCACATTCAGGACCTGCAGCCCAGAAGAGGAGCGCAATCTGAAGGCAAAGCTCCAGCCTCCATACAGCACTGCGTTGCCCTCCAGCCTGTAGCGGGGGCCGTGGGGCTGGACCACGCGGGGACCACCTACGCTGATGGGGGTGGGGAAGTCCCCACGGGGCTTGTAGGAGGAGAAGAGAGGTAGCTCTTCTGTGCTCTCGTTCCCATGGCCCGTGGGCAGTGGGCTCTCCAGGACCACTGTGGCCACCTGTCCATCTGCATACTTCTGAGCCAGTTCCTCTGGGCTCCGGTAGAACTTTCCGTTGTACCAGACCTGCTCCACCGTCCAGTCCTGGGCGTTTGTGCTCCCATGATCCACAAGGAGCTCTAGCCCAGTGGGGTGCAAGAAATAGCCTTCTACAAAGCGCTGTAAGATAAGCCAACTGCGGCGCTGGCCCGATGCCACGCCTCGGGGGGCCACATCGGTGAAGGTCAGGCATCGGCCCCCACAGTCTTGGAATGAGAAGCCTGTGGTATCAAGGAAAAACTGATGCAGGGGCTTGGTGGCCTTCTGCAGGGTGTGATGGAGGAGGCTGTACTCTGCAGCAGAGACCGGCCTGGATGCCCAGGACCGCTGGTGTCCTGGCCTGGGGGACAGCACTCGCATGTAGGAAGGCAGTGGCAAAGGCCCCACAGCAAACTCAGTGACATTGGGCTGCTTCTGGTCCCCAAAGAAGATGATGGCACGGGCTTCCCGGGTAGGACGTCTTTTCCCATTATCCAGAAATTTCAGCACCTGCTGCTTCTCTGGCAGCAGCATCTCGATGAGGAACACGCTGTTCTTGGCCATGGTTGGTACCGTGGAGCGCTGCAGCCCCAGCTCCTTCCTGGACCAGAGGAAGCTGTGCACAGCCTTGAGCTCCTGGGCGCTCAGATCTGCAAACACCCCGGCCTTGCCCTGCAGAGTCCAAGGGGGGCGCTCTGCCACCACCGCAGGTAGCAGCAGGATGGCAGCCACTGCCCAGCCCAGGGCCAGGCTGTCTCGCCGCATTGCTCTGGAACGCAGCAGAGGAGAGGGACTCAGTAATTTCCCTCAGACTAGCAATTTCCTTTAGCCTCTGGTTTTCCTACAGACTGAGCTTCCTCTCCTTGCAGACAGTTGAGGTTCCCAGTATGGCCTAGGCCCCTGTCTATGCGTCCATCAGTTTCCTCCCTGCTTTTATTGTCTGTGGACTTTCTCACTAGCTACACAACCTAAGGCTCTGAGCTCTGAAGCCTGCAAAGTGCTTCTATCTTGGTGACACAGAACTGTATTAATAGCAAAACTTCCTTTTTGATGCAACAAAATACTTTTTAGAAGACAATTTTTTTTTTTTTTTTTTTGGTACTAGGGTTTGAGTTTATGGTCTTGCACTTTTTAGGAAGGCACTTGACCACTTGCTAGCCCTTGTTGCTTTTTCTTTCTTTCTTTATTTTTGAAATAAGTTCTCTCTTTTGGACCAAGGCTGGCCTGGATTGTGCACCTGCTATTTTATGCTTCCAGCATAGCTGGGATTACATGTGTGCCACTGTACTCAGCTATTGGTTGAGATGGGGGTCTCATGAAGGTTTTTTTTTTCTCCCAAGTAGCTAGGATTACAGGCTTGAGCCATGGTGCCCAGCTTTGTATTGCTATTTTTTTTCTTTTTTTCTTGTATTCTTCTTTTGTTTTGCATTGGTAATTTTTTTTTCAGTACTGAGGTTTGAACTCAGGGCCTTATGCTTGCTAGGCAGGTGCATTGGTAATTTTTGAGAGAGGGACTTGCTTTATGTTGGGGCTGGCCTGGACTGACATCTTCCATTTGTCCTTCCCCATATAGCTGACAGGCGTGGGCCACCAAGTCCAGCCAATGGTTGTGATGTGTATCTCCCAAACTTTCCCTGCCCCCACCCCCCTCCCAGGCTGGCCTGGAATGGCGATCCTCCTGATCTCTGCCTCTGGAGTAGTTAGGATTACAGGCTTGAGCCATCTGCATAGCTGCTTTAGTTATCATTTACATAGGGTCTCAGGGGTTCCTCTGGGGTCAGTCTTGGACTTTGATCCTCCTACTTGGCCCTTGGAATAGCTGGGATTACAGGTGGGGACCACTGTGCCTAGTCAATCGGGAGACAAATTTTGAAGTTTTTTGTCGATGTACCAAGGGTGAAGCTGTATGAGTTTGAGTCCTGGTAAACTGCACTCCTAGGACTAGCTGTATGACTTTGGGCACATTGCCTAAACTCTCTGGGTCTCCATTTTCTCAACTGCAAAATAGAAATAATAGTAGCACCTTCCTTTCTAGGGTTATTGAGAGAAACCAACTGCACAGTAAGTATAAAGTTATAGCAAGTACTTATAGTCAGTGCTAAGAGCACTGACTTGTTACTTAGGCCTACAAATGTCCAAAGAGCAACTAAAAGCAAGATAAAGAACTTGACACCGCCGTCTTCATTTTGTATCTGTCTTTGGTCTGAGCTGTTTTCTCTGCAGTCACTCTGCAATTACCTTGGAATCCAGGCAGGACAGGACCGATCGACTGTCTGTGACAAGAGTTGAAACTGCCCCTAGACAACAACGACTTTCTTATTTTGTCCAGATTGCTCTGCGATAACCACTTCTCCAGAGCTTGTTGGTAATGGTCAACCAGTCCACGCTCTGCCTGGAACTGTTTAATAATTCTGTACATCCCTCACCTCCTCCCAGCTCCTCCTGTGTTTAAACTAACGCTCACTTCTGTACTGGGAAGATGGCTGAAGTGCTTACTGTGCCTCTTCCTGTGGAGCGTCTGTGCTGTATGGTAAATCTCCTTTCTCTGCCTACACCAGTACTCATCTCCTTATTCAGTGTATTGGGGCGAGTGGCCAGACAGGACACGTGGAACCCCTGGAGTTGGGGCTCTGGCTTAGAACTCTGGTTACAAAGTGTTTGGAACCGTGTTGGACTTGTAGGAAGCATGCATGAATTGTTAGTTACTCTTCTCTTTAATTTGAGCCCTGATGACACAGTTTGTGAACCCCAGCACATCAAAGGCTTTAAGCACTGCAAAGTGATTTCAGTGAGTTTAGACTTTGGGGTGAGGATGAGGGGGCCAGCTCTGCCCAGCCTTCTTTGCCTCCCTAGAGAAGGAGGCACTAATGTCATGGTCTCTTGACCATCCAAGGCTATAGGATTGTACCTGGGAGAGATCAGCTCAGGTAGGGAATCAGGGAGAGGCCCTTTCCCCCTTCCTTTTGGAGGAGGGCATGGTCAAGGTCAGCTTTCTGATCCTGACCCCAAGCTACCAGTAAAATCCTGTAAGCTATCCTGTGCACATAGCTTGGAGTGGAGCCTCTGCTGTGCAGGGAGACATATGTGACCAACTCTCTATTCCTTTGCACCTGGGGTGGGACCACCTGCTAGGCCCTGCTATGTGTGGAGTCCCTGGATCTGGCCCAGCCTGCTGGCTGCTACAGCCATAGCTGTCACTATTGCCCAGCCCTGGTTTTTCTAGACCCTAAATCATTATAGAGGCTGCTGGGCCCTTTTGGGACTGCACACTTACCATTTTGTTTCTCTATAGAAGAGCTGCCTGCACCACATGTCATGACTTCCTGAAGGCTCCAGCTGACCTTGGAGTCCACCCAAGGATTCCTTGGGGTCTTTGACTTCAATGTCTAGATCCAGATGCCTATTTACAGCATGGGCATGTGAACGGATAGAGACTCTGAGAGGTTCTGGCTCTCGGGTAATTGCTCTCTGTGTTTCCCAGATTGGAATCGCTGGGGATAAATCTGGAGAGAACACTTTGTCCTGTGCAGAGGGAGGCACAGAGAGGGTCTCAGTCTCTCCCAGACTCCTTCAGGGGGCTAGGGTGCTGCTAGCACGGGGTGTAGGGGCTGGGACTTGAGTGCATTTCACCTAAGAACTTACTTGCATGAAATGAGACACTTCATCAGTACCAGGTGGAGGAACTGGGAGAGAGAGCCTGAACATGGTGCACGGCTTTATCTTCTGCTTTTCAGAAAACGCACTTCATACATCACATACTGGATTCATAAATGTCAGGAACACAGCCTATTTGTTCAGTAGCAGCTCACGTTTCCTCGTGAATTCTTCCCTCTATAGATGCTCAACATCATGGTGTCCCTCCCCTCCCCACTCTGCTCGCCTCTTTCTGCCAAGTTCATATCCTGCACCTCTGTTCCCCGCCAAGGAACTTTCTGTCTCGGGCCTGACTTAAATTCACTTCTTCACTCGTCCCCTCAGCACTTACACTAATGAGCGTTTCTTGAGTTATAGATTGGTGAAAGATGTTTGCTGGGACCGCTCCATCACCTGATGAGCTTGTGGGCCTCACCTCTTCTTTCCTTGGGTCTCCTGGCCCTGCTGATCACAGTCAAGGCTGATCACTAGAGTTAGAACCATGGTGGGGACTTCCCTCTGGTGGCCCTGTCTTGTCCCTCTGGCGCTAATGGCCTTGTGCTTTCAGGGCCCAGCGTGAAAGGAGTAGGTAAGACAGGAGTTCTGGGTGAATCAAGAACCAGCAAGAGGATGTGAACTGATCTTTTGTTCTACTGCTACATTTTGACCAGGCCTCCTTCTTTATTTTTACTTTTTTAAATGTACTTTTTTTTTTTTTTTGGTGGCACTATAGTTAGAACTCAGGGCCTCTCACACTTGGTAGGAAGGTGCTCTACCACTTGAGCCACTCCTCCAGCTCCATATACTTCATTTTTAAAAGGGGAACTATAGGGGGAGGGGAGAATCAGAGGAAGAGGGTAGCGGGGGGCTGAAGAAGATCAAAGTACTATACGTACATATATAAAGAAAGCATAATAAAGTCTACCAAACACTGTTTGAAAAAGGTGGGGAGGAGGAGACAGCTTAAGAGACTATAATAGAGGGGTGAATTTGTTCAAAGTACACCAAATCCATCTATGGAAATATCATGGTGAATCCCCCTTGTACTACTAATGTATGACAATAAAAGTAGCAAAAATCTATTCATTTAAAGAGCAGTTTCACAGTGAAATGGAGCAGAGGGTACAGTGAGCTCCTACACAGCCCCTGCCCCTCTGGCGGCCCCCGCCCACTGTCAGCGACTCCAGCATTGTCCATGCTACAACAGATGCACTGTTATCAACCAGAGTCCAGAGTTGACATCAGGGCTCACTCCTGGGTTTATTCAGTGGATTTTGACAAAAGTATATGACATCTACCATTCCAGTATCTCACACTGTTCTCAGCTCTAAAAATCCTCTGCATTCTGCCTGGTCCTCCCGCCTCCCCTTCAAGGTCTGCCTACCCCTGATCTTTTACTGTCTGTACTGCTCGCCTTTTCCAGAGGCATTTGGTTGGACTCCTACAGCACACAGCCTTGCAGATGGCTCCTTTTATTAGTGGTTTGCATCTAGGGTGCCAGTCTTTCATGGCTGGGCCTTCTTTTTTTGAGGGGTGGCTCATTTTATCCCTAAGTATCTTTCTGTCTTGCCAAGGAGAGAGACATGGCAGAGATGTTTACTTTCCCCAGTAGAACTCTCTGTTAGGACATCCAGTGGACAGTGAGGAGTGGGGGTTGGACAATGGCAATAAGGCTGTAAAGGACAAGGGAGAACTTGGCAGCTAGCAAGCCCTCTAAGCTGCAAACGGGAAGCGTACCCACTGCTCCCTTACCCACCTCCTCGCTGCATTCCTCTCTTACCCAGGAGCACCCCAGAGCCTTCAGCAAGTCACTCTGGCTCTTGTACTTTTAGCCCTCCTCCCTCTGTATCTGCATTTCTCCTGCACCTCACTCCACACCTGTCCCCTTGCTCTCCCCTCTTCCCAGTCAGTCCCTTCTTGTGTCCCATTTGAACGCACCTGTGTGCTCTGCTCCTGCGTCTCTGCTGCCAGCCTCTGATTCTAGGCGCTGACCCCTGACTCCTTCTTGAAGTCTACTGGACCCCGCCCTGTAAGGGAGGGACAGGGTGAGGTATGTGCTGACCAAGGTGGAGACCTATAGTTCAGGGGGTTCCCCGGTGGAGTGGAGGCTGTCCTTGGGCTGCTTTCCTATGGTTTCTCCTGTCACAGCGCCACCTTCAACAAGAACTGTCCTTGACTTTCTCTGTTATGAGCTGTGAAATGCTATAATCTGTTAACATAGGTGGCACATTTCAGGGCAGAGATGAGGACCAGGGGAAATTTGCTAGCTAGTAGTCTTTCCAGAGGCAGACACATGGACAAAAGCAGGGCTGATAGAGACTGATACCCACAGCAAAACAGAGAGCTCCATCCATGTACAGGACTTAGGACCAGAGACAGAACAGTGTGGGAAAGAGAAGCCACAGAGTTGAGCCCCCAGAAAAAATATTTTTCACCATCTCTGGGGCCCTGACAGTATTAAGAAAGGAGGAAGGGTGTGACTTGGGAGAAAATCAGCCAGAGTGGCTGAGGTTGTGGCACAGAGAGCAGAGGGGAAAGGGAAGGGAAAGGTCACACACCTCTGCAGGGAGGGGACAGAACTAGAATGGCTTAGTTAGGTTGAAAGGGAGCCACCATAGGTGAGGGGGTAACTCTTGGCTAGAGGATCAAGAACAGAGACAAGAGTTTCTTGTCATGGAAGAGTCAAGAGTCCCTTCCCCCTTGGTCATCGAGGCAGGATGTGCAGGGGTTGCTTCCTGCTTTGTGGTTATGCAGATTTTGCATTTTTCATCCGTCTTCCCACCACTTGCATTGCAGGATGAAGGAAGGAAGAACAATCAGTCAACTGAACATCTGATTTGCCATTATAGGTCTTTTCTTTTTCCTTTTTTTCTTTCTTTTTCCAATTCTAGGTCTTAATTTTTTTTTTATTATTGTTGTACTGGGGGTACATTGTAACATTTACCAATATACCATTTTACAATGTATCATAGTTGAATTCACCCTCTCTATCATTCTCCTTTATCTTCCCTACTCCATTCCTAGTTTCAACAGGTCTCATTTTCCATTTTCATACATGAGCACACAATATTTCCACTCCTCCATCCTTTCCTTATTCCTTCCTCCCCCACTGGTGTCAATCCACAGACAAGATCTGTTTTAATCTTCCTGTTCTCTGTTTTTGAGAAAAGACATTTTTGTTTGTAAACCAATTCTAGGTCTTTCATGTCTTTGAGGAAAGGGATTGGCTTTAAATGAAAGATTACATCTTTAGAATTGTGTGCTTATCAGCTCCATGGAGCACTGAGGGGGTTTGGATCAGTAGAGTTCCAGGAACAACTTGACTTTGGAAAGTCTGACTTGTTTCAGTTCCACAAGGACAAAGTTAGTAGTGAGAGGATGGAGTGGGAGAAGACATATATGTAGATCAAAAGTGAAGGAGCCACATGCAGAAGAATGAGTTGGACCTCTACCTCACACCATATACAAATATGAACTTGAAATGCATGAAAGAGCTAAATGGAAGAACTAAAAACATAAAACTCTTGAAAGAAAACAGAGGAAGGGCTGGAGGCATGGTTCAAATAGAGAGTACCTGCCTAGTAAGTGTGAGACCCTGAGTTCAAACCACAGTACCTCAAAAATATATAAATAAAAGACTTTAAGCCAGGTACACTGACTCATGCTTGTAATTCTAGCTACTTGGGAGGCAGAAATCATGGTTGGAGGCCAGTTGGGGAAACAGTGAGACTCCATCGCAACAAATAAGACACTGAGCATGGTGGTGTGTACGTGTCATCCTAGCTAAGCAGGAATTGTAAATAGGAGGATCTTGGTTCATGTCAGCTGGGAATAAAATCAAGACTCTATTAAAAAAATAGCTAAAGCAAAAGTGCTGGGAGCATAGCTCAAGTGGTAGAGAAAGCCTACCAGTTGCTTATGCCTGTGAAGAACAACGCCTGGAGTTCAAACTCTAGTACTGTCAAAAACATAAACAAAAAACAGAGGAGTATATATTCCTGATGTTAGGGTTGGAAAGAGCTTTATATGTGACCCAGAAGCACAAGAAACTAAAGAAGAAACAGACAAATTGAGCATCATCAGCATTAAAAATTTGTGCTTCAAAGAACACTAAGGAAGTGAAAAGGCAACCCACAGGATGGAAGAAAACATTCAGAAGTCATGTGTCTGAGAAAGAGAATTGTATCTAGAGAATTGTATGCAGAGTACACAACTCAATAATAAAAAGACACATAGCTAAAAATGGGCAAAAGATCTGAATATTCTTCTGAGAAAAACATACAAATAACAATAAGCATATGAAAAGATGTTGACATCTTTTGTCATCAGGGAAGTACAAATCAAAACAACAGGGAGAACATTTAAAAGCCTCCCTTTCACTTTGAAATATTAAATTAGTTGTTGTCAACTAAAGTTTTCCTACTCTGCTATAGAACATACGTTATTCCTCTTGTCCAGCTGCACCCCCATGCCCATCCATCATCCTCCCTTGTCCCTCATCCCTTCCTGGGCTCTGTTAATATTTTCTGCTTCGATGAGATCAACTTTTTAGCTTCCATCTGTGAGTGAGAACGTGTGGTATTTGTCTTACCATGCCTGACTTATTTTCTTAACCTAATGTCCTCCAGTTCCACCCATAATGCTGTAAATGCCAGGATTTCCCAACAACACAAAGAAACAAGTGTCTGAGAAGATAATTGTGCCAAGTGCCCTGATCAGTACACACTGCATTCATGTGTGACATGTCACACTGTCCATAAATATGGACAATTACAAAAACCCACGAAATATCACTTCATACTGACTAGGATGACTAAAATAAAAAGTAATATAACACCAAGTGTTGATAGGATATGGGGAAATTGGAACCTTTATACATAGCTGGTAATGTAAAATGGGCAGCGAGTTGTCTCTCAGATGACTGAACACAGTTTCCGTATGACCTTGCATTCCCACTCCCAGGTAAATACTCAAGACAAATGCAAGCATGTTTACAAGAAGCATGTACATGAATGGTTAACAGTATCATTCACAAAAAAGGCCACATATTCTATGATTCAATTTGCATGAAATGCCCAGTATAGGCCTAATCTATAGAGCAGCTTAGAGGTACATTAGTGATTGCTGAGGGCTGGGGTGGGATGGAGAGTTGGGGTGAGAGCTGATGAGTGTGGGGCTTCTTTTGGAGGTAATAGCAATGTTCCAAAATTGATTGCATGGATTTCTGAATATAATTCAATCTACTGACCTGTAAACTTTAAACGGGTGAGTTGTAAGGTATATAAATGATGTCTCCAATAAAACTATTTAACAAAGTAGAGAGATGAGTACCTTGACTACACAAAGAACTCTTGAAACTCAGCCAGATAGAGACAGCAATTCCCATGGAAACCTGAGTGAAGAATCTCAAAGGCAGCTTACAAGAGAGGAAACCAAAACCCAAAGAAACCAAAAGAAGCCATGAAAAGAATCTCAAATGTAATTGAGCTATTCGGAAGATGCAAAATATTCAACAATGAGATATAATTCAACATCCATTACTGGCAGAAGTGAGAAAGCTGGATGATGCCATGTGTTGGCAGAAATGTGGGGGGAATGGGAGTCTCTGGTGTGGCTTGTGTGGGGAAGAGATAGTTGGAACAGTCTCTCTGGAGTGCAATTTGCAGGATGGGCAAATGGGACTGTGGCACAGCCTACAGATCAGCAATTCTGCTTCTTGGTATGCGTAACAGGGATTATCACACAGGTCCAGAGGCAGGACGTGGACCCGAGTTGCTGTGGACATGGAGACCTCTTGTGGACATGAGGTTGTTGGGGCCCCTCACTAGGGCAGTGCACACCAGGCAGCTGCGGACACAAAGGTGTGGATGTTCACATAGTCACTCACATGAGTGACTCTTCAGATCATGGGACTAACAATAGAGTGTGATGCTGTGACTTGAATTAAAACACATGCACGCAAAGCTTCAGGACACATTTCCAAAGCTGATACTCACAGGAGGATAGCATAAAACTCATAGAATGGTTTTGTGACTGGGGAAACCATGGGCAGAGTCATGGAGCTGACAGGCATGGGAACACACGCATATGTGCATTCATACCTATGTGCGTGCATAGGTACATTTCTTTACTGGAAGGGTTCATGGAAACAGTGACATTACAAGGTGGCATGGAATAAATGCAACAGAAGTGATGCCCATGAGCCGATCTGCATGGCTTGGAAGAAGCTGCCCCTAAAAGCTGCAAATCCCCAAGTCCTGGGACTCTGTCCCTCTGCATTAGCCTCCTTGGTGCAGTGATATAATGAAGTACCACCACCTGGGGTTCTAAGGCAGCAGAAATGGATTCTCTCACAGTTCTGGAGAATGGAAGTCTGAAATCAAGGTGTCAGCAGGCCCACGCTCCCTCTGAAGGCCGGGGAGGGTCCTTCCTGCTTCTTCCTGCTTCTGCCTTCCTTGGGTCCTTGGATTGTGAATGCACCCCTCAACCTCTGACTCTAACCTCAGTGGTGTTCTCCTCTGCCTCTCTGTTGTCATAAGAGCATCAGTCATCAGATTAAGTTCTTACCCACCCTACTCCATTTTAACCAATTCATCTGCAATGACCCTGTTTCCAAGTCAGGTCACTTCTGAGGCCTGGAAAGGACATGAATTTTGGGGGAACACTATGCAATTCAGAACACCCTCTTCACCTGCCTCATGCAGAGAGACAGACCAGGGCAGGTGAATGAATTCCAAGCCTGTGCTCTGGGGATGGGGTGCAGAGGCCCTGAGGATCCGGAGAGGAGCCCGTGTGGGGCCTGGGGTACTTGAGAACTTGGGAGGAGGGCTCTCTGGGCAGGGGACAGGTGGCAGCAGAGTCATGGAGCTGAGATGAGTGGCGTGTTCCCAGGGCAGAGCAGGTCATTCCTGTGGAGAATTGATGGGGTTCGTGCCACCTTGGTGGGGGTGAGGGATGTCTGGGAGGAGGAGGAGTTTAGAGTGGACATCTGTAGCAATGTGGGACAAGGAGGGGGGACTTTAGGGATCCCAGTGGAAACCTAGGAGAAAGAGAGATTTTTCAGGGAGGCCCCAAGAGAATTGAGGCAAGTGGAATCTCAGGCAAAAAAGTGGGGTAAAGTGTTGTTCTTGACGCATGTTTGTGCACAGGGTGGCTGAGGGAGGTGAGTCAAAGACCCTAGAATTCGGGCTCTCTTTCCCTTGGCTTACCATGCTGTATACCTGGCTGCTGGTCCCTTCCCAGCATAGATGACCTCAACTTCTGAGGCACAGTTCCACCCTTTCTGGGGTTAATGATTAGTGACAATTACAGATAACACTTGGGTAAAGATTGTACTCTTTGTCTCAGCTGCTCCCCTATCTTAAAGGGGCAGAAGCAAAGTATGTGGGGACATGCAGGCATCCAGTGTTGGGTGGGGCAGTGCAGTGTGGGAAATGAATCAGGAGTCTTGGGGTTAGTCAGGTCAGAGGTCCAGCTCACGGATGTCCCATTGTTGGAGTTTGATATTTGGGTCAGAAGGTCACTCCCATCAGTGATCAGCAGAGATAATCTAGAGAGAAGATTGTTTCCACAGAATCAAGGATAGAAACAGCCATGGCCGGCTGTACCAGGTAGGAGGCAGGCCAGGGAATTCGCTGGATTAGGCTTTTATGCTTTCGATGCTAATATCATAGGCTTTGTTCCTGATTAGGGAAGTATGGTTTGCAAAGAGAAAATTCTACCATTTTCCAAAAGCAGGAGCCTTGGCAAGGTCTAGAGGGCTTGGGCAATCTCATCCCGACAGAGGAGAACATCTGCACACAGGGTCCACCCTGCTTCCACCGTTGGCTAAGGGTTTGTCCTCAATAGTCTTCAATTCACCCAGCAAAGTTTTTATGGGGCATCCCCTGTGCCAGGCATCCTTCCAGGACCTGTGAGACATGAATGAACAAAATGGAACAATCCTTGGGGCTCACATTGCAGTGAAGAGAGACAGGCAGTACACCACACCATAAGGAGGCCTATAAATTAGCAGAGGTGGCCTCATGTCTGGGAAGGCTTGTTGCAGAGCTGGCTCTGGCCTGGAACCTGGAAACTTGGCCTTTGGATGTCCCCCCTTGCTGTCCCAGTCACAGGCATATGATTTATGAATGCCTGCTTTCTTTTTGAGTGTGAAATCTTGGGAGTCAGAGTTGGGAGCCTACAAGTGTTGATGCTGTGACCAGCCCCAGTCTACACCCCTTGCTCTGAGTTTCTACTTCTTGAGCAGATATACTGCACAAGGTCTGCTGGAGAGCAGACAAAGACCCCTCTGACCCTGCCCAGTCTTCTCTTTCTCTTGCTGACACCACTGGGCTGTGATGCTTGGCCTTGCGATGCTTTGGGCATGTGGGTAGTCTTAGGCAGAGATGTTGTGAGGTGTCACAAGTGTTCATAAAGGTGTCTGAGAGTGGTGGCAGCACAGGTCATCAAACAATTACCAGTGTAGAATGCTGGAGGGGGGAAAGCTCAAGAGGAAAACCAGCAGGGGCGGGGTTCATCATGAGGTCGTGCTCTTCCCCTTTCAGAAAGGGGATTCTAGAAAGTCCTCAGCAAGGAGGTGACATTTGGTAAAGTCCTGATGGGAGATAGCCTAGGGAGATACCCGGGCGAGAGAGTTTCAGGCAGGTGGACATCAGGTACAAAAGCCCTGGTGTAGGATAAGGGGATGCATGTCGCCAGGAGTAAGTGGTGAGAGATGAGTCAGGGACCAGACCCCCTAGGGGATGCAAGGCAATCACAGGGCCTGTGGCTTTTACTCTTGAGTGGATGAGAAGCCTTTGGCAGGTTTGTGTAAGGTGGCAACTGACCTTTCCCCCTCCACATGCTGCCTTTTGAGGTACTGGGGTTTGAACTCAGGGCCTTGAGCTTGCCAGATGGGTACTCTACCACTTGAACCACACTCCCAGCCCCTTTCGCTCTGGGTATTTTTTGAATAAGTCCTTGCAGTTATGCCTGAGCTGGAAGGGACCTTCCTTGATCCTCTTATTTGTGCTTCATTTCTAGCTTGGATGACAGGTGCACCCAGTCTTGAGAAGGGCAGGATGGTGGAAGCAGGGATTCGGTCTAGAGGCTGCTGTCACAATTCTGGTGGGTGATGATGGTTGCCGGGCCAGAGTCAGTGGTGGAGGTTGTAAGAAGTGGCCAGATCTGGGTAGACTTGGAAGGGAGACCAGCAGGACGTGAGGAGCCAGGGGATGTGAGATTCCAGAAAGGGGTGTGGAGATGATGCCAAGCCTCTGACAGAGCCTTTGCAAGAAGGGGTGATTAGTTACTGGTTGAGGATGCCCAGTTGGGGAGCACTGGCTGGCTGCTGGCTGCTTCCACTTGTGGACTCATGCTGGATTCCAAGGCAAATGGGGGTGAGGGTGGTGGAAGCATGGTGACCTCAAGAGGGGTCAGAGGCCAGGGTTGCTTTGCTAGTCACGGTTGTGCCTTTGCTGACCACACCTGGCAGTCCCAGCTGGCTGACAGCTTTGTGGTCAAATCCTGCTTTCTACCTGATCTGAAGCTGTGTCTCCAGGCTCTGGGCTTGGCAGTGGATACAGTAGACTTCTTCCTTTCCCAGAATGTTCTTTAGTAGCTACTTTTAAAGTGCATTGGATTTTTAAAGCAAAGGAAAAAAAAAACAGCAAGAGATCAGCAAACAGGAAGCACAAGTATGATCTGGGGCTAATTGTCAAGATAAAAGATGTGTGTTGGTGAGTGTGTGACTTTGTGTGATACAAGGATGTGTTTGAGTTGAGCCATTTTGGTGACCACAACATTCCAGATGCATACTGGAGTCAGCATGTAGCATCTTGGAAATCCCTGTGACAGCAGTTAGCTTTGTGCCAGCCCTTTGGGCAGCCTAGTTTCAGAGGACATACAGCAGCATGGCTACTGATTGGGGAACGCAGCATCAGAGGGCCTGGGTTTGAATCCATCCTCTACCTGTTGTAATAGTATCATGAGGGCAGAGCCGCTAACTTTTTAAATTACAATTTTCTCATTTATAAAATGAGAATAATAGAATATATTATGGACCTGATAATGTTAAGAGGATCAAATGAGCTAAATGTACATAAAGCACTTAGCCAGTGTAATTGACACAGAAAACACTCAGTAAATGTTAGCTATTAAGATGCTGTTGCTGGCTACAGTTACTCCCGCTGGGAGGCCGATGCAAGTGTGTATCCCAGAGGGCCTTGCGACCTGGTTAGTGTGTCCAGTGCACCTTGGTTGTTCTCTTTGCTCTACTCCTGAAGATTGGAGCCCTTTTAGTTCATGTTTGTCTTAGTTTCCTTAAAAGGCATCTCATTCCCTCCTCGCTCTCTTTAAAGCTTGTAGTTTTCTTTCCTGCTCATGTGGGTGAGGAACTGAGGCTTCCAGAAGCAGATGGTTTGTAGGCAGCCTTGGGTTTGGGCCTGCTGGGGAAAGCCATGCCTGGCTCCCTCACCAAGATGGCACCCTCACCAAGATGGCACCCTGCCAGCCCCCTTCCCTGAGGAGGTGGCCCTGTCGATCTAATTGATTACAGACATCATCAGTAATAAACCAACCCTAGAGAATAACAATGACTGCAGTTTTCTTCAAGGTGTAGCAACTGTCCTCTTGCCTGAATCTAACTTACTATGAAATCATTTCTATTCTAATTCCCAAGCAGCTCTGGATTTCTCCTGAGCCTCTTAATCTTCTTATTATGGTCTGTATCGGGGCTTTCCCGCCTCAGTGCTATTGGTACCTTTTGCTTGGGGCTCCCTGTGTGTTGATTCCTTAATTCATATTCCAAAAAAGTAAAAAATATGTCTCTTCTCTCCCTTGTCTACAATACATGGAACATGTCCATTCCTTATCCCTGTACCCTTCCTATTCTTATACTCTGATCCCAGGGACAAAACCTGCCAGGTACAGGGTGATGTCAAACAATGAACTGGCAGCTGGGTGCCAGTGGCTCATGCCTGTAATCTTAGCTACTTGGGAGGCTGAGATCTGGAGGATCATAGTCTGAGGCCAGCCTGGGCAAATAGTTCACAAGATCCCATCTCCAAAATAACCAGACCAAAATGGACTAGAGGTGGCTCAAGCTGTAGAGCGCCTGCTTTGCAATTGTGAAGCCCTGAATTCAAACCCCAGTTCTACTGAAAACAAAACAAACAACCCTGCCCCAAAAAAACCATGGTCATTGATCCATACCTTAGATGAGGAAAAAAATCTCTTAAGATATATGGAAGAAACTTTAAAAAATGCCATCCTCATGAGTATTAGGAAATCACCAGAACCTGGACCATTCCAGTTACCCTATAAAAGAGCCTATTCCTTCCTCTGATTTGGAGCAGGCTGATCTCTCTCTTTCTGTCTCTCCCTCTCTTTCTCTCTGTCTTTCTCTCTGTCTCTCTCTCTCTGTCTCTTTCTGTCTCTCTCTCTGTCAGTCCATTCCCCACACTTCTACCTCACACCCTTTCCCTACTTCTTGAGAAAGTTTATTCTCTCTACATCTTAGTTTTTATCATCACTGGGACAGAAGTTCCCTCATGTCCTGTGTTATCTTGGTGCCTCTTCCAGGACAAGGGAAATAACTCAGGATGAGACTCATTGAGCCCAGGACCTCTGGACATGATCCCCACCAGCAACTGAGAAGCTAACCAGTTCTTCCAGAGTGACTGTGATAAGCGAATTGTCTGCCCCTGGTCCACCTGCCTGTTTTTTCTCCTCTTTCCCTTTCTTTCTTTCCTTTCTTTCTTTCTTTCTTTCTTTCTTTCTTTCTTTCTTTCTTTCTTTCTTTCTTTCTTTCTTTCTTTCTTTCTTTCTTTTCTTTCTTTCTTTCTTTCTTTCTTTCTTTCTTTCTTTCTTCTTCTCTTTCTTTCTTTCTTCCTTTCTTTCTTTCTCTCTTTCTCTCTCTCTTTCTCTTTCTTTCTTTCTTTCTTTCTTTCTCTCTCTCTCTCTTTCTTTTCTTCCTTCCTTCCTTCCTTCCTTCTTTCTTTCTTTCTTTCTTTCTTCTTCTCTTTCTTTCTTTCTTTCTCTCTCTCTCTCTTTCTCTCTTTCTCTCTTCTTTCTTTCTTTCTTTCTTTCTTTCTTTCTTTCTTTCTTTCTTTCTTTCTTTCTTTCTTTCTTTCTTTCTTTCTTTCTTTCTTTCTTTCTTTCTTTCTTTCTTTCTTTCTTTCTTATCTTTCTTTCTTTCTATCTTTCTTTCTTTTTCTCTCTCTCCCTGATTAACTCTTCCACTTCTGAAAACCAAAGGGCATAAACTTACTCCACTCAACTTGCCATAGCTCTCCTTCATGGGGGACTGGAGGATCCCCTGGAGCTCTGCAGATTCAAGTGGCAGCTGAGTGACTGCTGACCCCCGCCTCCCCAGCTCTGGTGGAGTTTCTAGACTCTAACTGCATAGGAGCCCACCAGTTTTTCCTTTTCCTTAACATTCTTTCCTTCTCCTTTTTTTTCATAGCCCCTGTTCAAGTCAGGGCACCAAGTATCTCTTGCGGAATGAGGTCTCTACAGCTGTACCCCATTCCAATTGTGGGGTACAGGAGGACCTCCTCAGGATGGCCATCTTGGGTTGGAAATCACTGATGGAAAGTCAGTGGGCCATGTGAAAGGGGCTTTTAGTCCCCAGATGACTGTGGTTTACACCTTTTCACAGCCTTCTTTCTCTCCTTCCACTCTGCTCGTATGTTTCACCCTGCAGTCCTGACCTCTCCACCTCCAGTCTCTTTCTACTCCTAGAACACCTTGTTTACTGCTTTAGTGCTCAGAAAAAGTGGGATTTCTTCCAGGATGGAGACTCTGAGTGGATTCCTTTGGGGCTTAGCCCTTAGTGTTATGGTCTGCTCACAGCCGATGTGGCACGTTCTCTGTCAGAGTGCACAAGGCAGGCAGAATTATTGCACTCACCTAAATGCTCCTTCCAGGTTTTACAGCCCTCCCCAGGACCACTCACTGTGGGACACCAAATTTACATAGTATTTGAGGCACCAAAAACATTCCAAAAATTATGGCAAACTCTGAGCAATTACTCAGGAAAAGGATGAAAATCCAGTGATATTTCTAAACAGGCCACCAGAAGTTTTTAGAAAAAAAGTATAAATATAGACCCCAGCTCAGCAAGAGGAAGCCATGATAGTCATGGACTCCATTACCCAGTGGACCCCAGATCTTAAGAGAAACTTGCAAAAATTACAACAGTGACATCAAACTCCTGTAGCCACTCTGGTTGCACTAAGGTATTTGATAATGGAGACAAGACAGAAGACACTAACAGATATGAATGATTGGCTTAGAAACCCAGCTTTTGGCTGCTTTAATCAGACCCCAAAAGTTACCCCAAGAAAAAGTCCCCCAAAGCCAGTGTCACGGGCCGTCTCTGGGGCACACTTAGTGTTCTTATTGGATGGGGTCATTAGCAGTGGGAATTCCTGACCATCCCTGCCAAGTGACAACCCAAGAAAGACTTTTCTTAGCCTCACTTCTTACCAAGAAATATTGAGGCTCCAAGTATGCATAGCCCCAGGTATCCAAACTGACTTCACATTAAGAGTATTGGGTCACTATTGTCATGGCAAGTAAGAAGACACTTCTTTTTCTTTTTTGGTGCTGGTATTGGGATTCGAATTCAAGGCCTTGAGATTGCTAATTAAGCAGTGTTACCTCTTGAACCACACCTCAAGTCCTTTTGCTTTTGTGTTTCAGATTGGGTCTCAAGGGTTTTGCCTGGGGGCAGCCTGAGACTGTGATCCTGGTAATTGGGATTACAGACATGCACCACCCTGCTCAACATTTACTTATTTATTTATTTTTTGAGTCAGGGTTTTGCTCTGCCTACTTGAACTCTCACCACTCCGCCTCAGCCTCCTGAGTGCTGGGATTATAGGCATGAACCACCAGACCCAGAGTTGGAAATAGTTTTAAAATAACTCAGCCTGTAATTATAGCATCAATATTAATGTACAGAAACTTTTGCCTCCTGTCTAACTACTGTTTTCTTTCTTCTGCTAAAAACTGGTTATTGGAGGTTGTTGGAAGTCAGTCCTAGCTAAAATGCAGATATTCAAGGTATTCAAGGGTTACTCTTGACTTCTTAAAGTCTACAAGGAAACAACATATTTGGGCCTATTAAATGTGTTTTCATTTAATAACTAATAATAACTAATAACTAACACAGTTGTTAGTTGGGTATTGTGACTCACACCTGTAATTCAGTACTTGGGAGGTAGAGGCAGGAAGATTGCTAGTTGAAGGCCACCCTGGGCTACCTGGTTTCAAAAAACAAAACAAAACAACAAAACAAAACAAAAACAAGCAAATAAAACCCCCTAAAAAACAAAAAGCCCAAACTAACCAACCATCAGCAATAGTTCCTTTCTGGGTCTTCATTAAAATGTAAGATTAAGTTATTTATAATTATTTAGTGGTGAGTAGTACAGTACTTGCCTAGAAAGCGTAGGGCCTGAGTTCAAACCCCAGTACCACCAAAAAAGGAAAGAAAGAAAGAAAGAAGAGGGAAAGAAAGAGAAAAAGAAAGAAGGTTATTTATTTTATTAAGGAACAGAGTGATTTTGTCTAAATTCAGGGATTTCATAAGGATTGTTTCAAAACACAAACTTAAGAAAGAAAACAAGATAGAAAATCGTATAGAAAGCTATAGGTATCAGGATATACTTTTGGTAAGGAAGGTTAAAAGGAAAGGGTTTTTTTTTTTGGTAAGGAAGGACTTTTTTGGCGGTACTGGGGTTTGAACTCAACACTTCATGCTTGTTAGGCAGGTGCTGTACCTCTTGAGCCACTCCATCAGCCAAAAGAAGGATTTTATATAGTAAAGCTTATAGCTTTTACCTATATAAAAGGTAAAGTATTGTTCCAGCGTGGAAAAAGAAAGGAAAGGACAAAACCAGAGACTCAAGAAGTTGCAGAGAATGTCTGAGCATGTTTTTGAAGGATGAAACTTATAAAAGAAAATTGGTGTGTATGATACATTTGGCCATATTTACATTGATATAAAATAAAATCTAATTCTCTGTCTAAAGAAACAAGATTTTCTTAAAATAGTGATCTGCTCTTAGTAACATCTATAAAACTAGCTTATAGAACAAAGGTTTTGGGCTGGAGATATAGCTCAGCAACAGAGCACTTGCTTGGCCCTGGGTTTAATGCTAGCACCAGTCACAACAAAAAAAGAACAAAGATTTTGTGTTTTATCAAGATAATTGCTTGTGTTTTTTGCTGTCTTTCTCAGAGTTCTGATTACTTAGGAAACTGAGTCTGTTAACAGAGTCAAAGTTCATTTAAGTATGTCTGTTTTATAGTCTTAAGTAATCACTTTACAGCTCTGTAAAATAAACTACTATTTTAGGTTATTATGGTATATTTAATACCACCTTTATATCTATGACTAAAAATGTGTAAACATCTGTGGGGAACATATGACGTGTCTTCTAAACTTTGTCTAACTGTTATATGAAATAATTTAATACATGTGAGATAATTTATAAGTGTTCTCATTTATACAATGTGTATTACATCTAGACCTTCAACATATAAAATGGACAATATAACTCTTGGCATTTCTGCTGCTTGTATTTGGTACAATTTGGGTACTTCTGCCATTTAAAACCTCAACAACAACAACAAAAAAACAGTGGTACAGAATAGAACATAGGCATAAATCCACCCAGCTACAGCCATCTGATTTTTGACAAAGGAGGCCGACACATGTGTTGGAGAAGACAACCTCTTCAAGAAATGGTGCTGGGAAGACTGTGCATCTGTATGTAAAAGATGAAACTAGATCCCTGTCTTTCACCTGTACTAATATCAATTCAAAGCAGATCAAAGACCTTAATATAAGGCCTGAAACTTTGAAACTACTACAGGAAAGAACAGATAGGCAAAAGCTTTTTGAATAGAATCCAGTATTTCAGGAATTAAGAGAAAGGATCGACAGATGGGACTACATGAAACTAAAAGCTTCTGCACAGCAAAGGAAACTGTTACCAGACTGAAGAGACAGCCAAAAGAATGGAATCTTCTCCAGCTATACATCTGACAAGGGATTAATAACCAGAATTTATAGGAAACTGAAAAACTAAACTTCTAAGGAACCAATGATCCAGCGAAGAAACGGACAAATTGAACTGAGCAGAAATTTTTCAAAGGAAGAAGTCCAAATGGCTAAAAAATGCATGAAGAAATGCTCAACATCCCTGGCCATAAGGGAAATGCAAATCAAAACCACGTTGAGATTCTACATCACTCCTGTTAGAGTGGCTATCATCAAGAACAAAAACAGCAACAAACGATGGTGAGAATGTGGGGAAAAAGGAACCTGCATACACTGCTGGTGGGAATGTAAATTAGTACAGCCCCTTTGGAAAGTAGCATGGAGGCTCCTCAAAAACAAACAAAACAAACAAAATCCCAGAACTACCATATAATCCAGTGACATCACTCCTGGGCATATATCAGAAGGAATGTAAGTCAGAATACAGTAGAGACACTTGCACATCCATATTTATTGCAACACTGTTCACAATAGCCAAGCTATGGAAACAGTCCAGATGTGCTACAAATGGGCTGAAAATGTGAGCTATATATATATATATATCTCACCTGTGATATCATACATATACTATATATTACTCAGCCATAAAGAAGGATGACATTATGTCATTTATAGGTACATGGATGGAACTGGAGATCATGTTAAGTGAAGTAAGCCAGGTTCAGAAAGACAAAGGTCACATGGTTTGTCTTGTGTAAGATAGATCCAAATGATATCCAAATGTATATACAAATACAAGCATGATCACATGTACATATATACAGAACATGTTTCCAATAGTGGAACTGTTAGAGGAGACTAGAGAAGGTAGAAAAGAAGAGAATCATAGTGAATGATATTGAAATACATTGCATCTGCATAGGAGCTAGGCACAACGAAATGCACTGAAAACTGTTGAATAATAGGAAGTGGGGGGAAGGGCAAGGGTGAGGAAGAGCAGTAGAAGAGGTTAGACTGATTAAAGTGCAATATATTTACAGGTGAAATACCAAGGTGAACAACCCTTGAACGATGAATGGACACTTGAACAATGAGCTACAAGAATGTAAAACAGGTCATATGAAGGGGAGGGGTACTTCTGGAAGGGGGAGAAGGGAGAGGAGGAGTGAAGAGGCTAAGGGAGAGTGAATATGGCTGTTGTCTTTTCTACGCATGCATGAAGATGGAACATTGAAACCTGTCCAAGTCATTTTAAGAAGGGGGGAAAAGGATGAGGAAGAACTGATGGTGGGAGATGAGCCTAACCAGGGTACACTGGCATACATGGAAAAGTTGCAGTGCAATCCTTGTATAACTATTATACACTATCAAAAATGTTAAAAAAAAAGATGATACCAGGAAAAAATTTTCTAGAGAGTGGGAAAAACTGGTGTACTTTTTTTTTTGCTTTGACTATAAGTGCTTTTCCTATTATATATTTAAGACGTAATGTCCATTTGTAGTCATTAACACTTTCCTAAACTTGTAAGACATTTGAAGCTGTGCTCTGATATCTTTTAATCCAACTAAGACATACACTCTAAATTTCACTTCAAAAGTAAAGGCTAAGTTAATATATATAGGACTCCTGTGTAGCCGTGATACTAGTTATTACTGGCTTCTTTCTATACCAAGTGGATTTATGCTCTCCAAGTGCGTAGGCCTTCTAAACTGCAAAGCTTAGGAGAACACTTTGCCAAGCTGGTGTCCTCCAAACCAAGACTGCAGTGATAGCCTTTCCCAGGCTTGTGTATGTGTCTGTTCCTGATGATGCTATGACCATCATTTTTGCTCGTTTGTTTTTTTTTTGTTTTTGGAGACATGGTGTCACTATGTAGCCCAATATAGCCTCAAACTCTGGATCCTCCTATCTCAGCCTCCTCAGTGCTGGAATTACAGGTATATGCCACCATGTACCTGTACCATTTTTAAACAAAAGTAATTAGATGGGCCACTATCTCCAAGCAATGCCCCTCTGATAATTAAAAGCATTAGTCGCTTTGGGAATACATCTGTAAACAAGTATATTTTAATTTATTTTGTTTACCCCTTTTTTTTTTTAACAGTACTGGAGTTCGAACTCTGGGTGTTGTACTTGCTAGGCTCCTTCACTTGAGTCACGCCCTAAGGCCCCTCCTTTCTGGGGGCTTTAGTTATTTTTTCAAATAGGGTCTTGCCTTTATATTTGGGCCAGGCTGGACTGAGATCCTCCTATTTATGCTTGCCATGTAGCTGGGATGACAGTCGACACCACCACACCCAGTTTTTTTATTGGTTGAGATGGGTCTAGTGAATTTTTTACTTCAAACTTTGATCTTCTGCTCTCTGAGTGGCTAGGATTATAGGTATGAGCCACTGTGCCCACTTGCTCTTAAAAGACAAAATTAGATGGGAATTTATTTATGTTATTTAATATTTTGTATGTGAAAAAATGCAACCTATTTTCAGTTATGGGATACAATTTTCAATGTATTTTAGAGAGATAGTAAGGAGAGCGTGACTGATGTAAAGACTGGTTTCAAATGTAAAAACTTCAGTTAAGATTTGTCAAAAGGCCAGTGTCACCAAACACAAGGTGCTGCCTCTTTCTCTGCTCTGTGTCAGGAGGCTCCCAAATGAGATAAAATTAAGCCCATTTAAAATTTTGCCCAAAAGTGTAAATTTTGCCCTAAAGATTACTGTGTTCCCAAAATAAAGAGGGGTGCAATATAGAACAGTTAGATAAGTAGCAAAAGGAACGCAATTAAGGGATGATTGTCCTCTAGTCTCACATTATATTTCAAAGTGGTCCAATATCCACAAATTACAAAAGCTCAAATTAAAACCCTCTACTGTCACTGCCAGACTGCCAGACTGACCTTCTGGATGTTCAACATAGAGGTCTGGAGGCCAAAGCCAAGGGAAATAACAGGGCAATAGTCAGCCAGAACCCAGGGAACTATGGGACCCCTCTGAAAGGGCCCTACAACTCCACTGAGCCCCCCACGTTCTGATCAGGCATCATCATCATGAGCCCCAGGGGTTGAGCTGTAGACAGTGCTCATTCTGCAAAGAGCAGGGTCATTGGAGGGGAAATGTCCCCAACATATCCAGCAAGATCTTGACCAGCCCAGGCAGATGGCACAACTGGTAGAGGGGAAGGATTAAAAAGATGCCAAGGGGCTCCTCCCAAGGTCCTAAAAGTAACCTCCAGGAGCCTTGACTGACCTAACAGCAGAAAGAAAAATGGTTAGTTTTGGCTCTCTTCCTCCATCTTAAACACCCAGAGCAGGAAAGTATACCCAAAGAGTGGAATAACTGTAACAGAAATCAGAGAGAACTCAACTAAACCTAAAAGGGACTTTGACCAGAACCATGGTGTTATCTACCCAAAGAAATGCAGCAGTGGCCACAATGCTCAGAGAGAAAAGCTGACAGCCTCCAGCCACACCTGAGGTGTCTCCCCCCAGCCAGGAGAGGACTAAGCTCCCAGTTCCACTACGTCTTCCAGGAGTAGATCCTGTAGCCTGTCTTATTAGTGTTATTATGTGATTTTGATATGTATTCAAGTGTCCCTTTTATGAAGATTTAACTCCTTGAGCAGGTCTTCCTACTAGATTAAAAATGCCAACATAAATATTCTATCTTTAATGCTATTTTGACTATAAACTGACCTGTTGTCTGCCCCAGGCTTTGCATGTTTGGGTTATCTAAAGGGAATGACTGCAAAGATCTTAAGTCAAAACTGAATCCCGAGCCCTGACCCCTGTAATAAAGACACTGAGTTCTGAGTCAATCTGTTATTTGCCTTTGGTTTTCAACCCATCCCAACCCAA
This sequence comes from Castor canadensis, assembly GCF_047511655.1. Lineage (NCBI taxonomy): Eukaryota > Metazoa > Chordata > Mammalia > Rodentia > Castoridae > Castor > Castor canadensis. The sequence goes on from NC_133387.1 coordinate 6,557,274, forward strand.
GAGCCTACACTGCCAATCTTGGCACTGTTAAATCAGACAGTAAGAGATTTCTACCTCCAAAGATAGGTAGGGACAATGTCCACAGCTCAGCTGATAGTAGCCTTAAGATATCTCTTTGTCTCTTTATTTTCCTTAAGATTAAAGAGGAAAACATCTCTGAGAGGAATGACGTAGACAGGGACCCTCATGGGGATAAGATTAAGCTGGGGTTTCAAGCCCTTAATTCATATTCTGTAAACATAAAAATATGTCTCTTCCCTGTCTTGTCAAATGTCCACCCTTTGTCCCTAGCCCTTTCTTATCCACCACTCTTCTTTTGGGGTGATGCCATGATGTCTCCAAAAGTGAACTGACCACAGATCTGTATCTTACATGAGAAAAAAATTCTTAAGACACAAGGAAGAAATTTCTTTAACAAAGGCCATCCTCATGTCTGGTGGGAAATTACCGGACCCTGGGCCTCTCCAGCAACCTAATGAAAGCACCTATTCCTTCCTGCTGTTTGGGGACAGACTGATCTCTGCCCCTTTCAGTGCCGCCCCGAAAAACGTCTCCCCACATCCCTTCTCAATGCCTTCCCCCATACCTCTTCCCACTTCTTTTTGAGAAAAAGCCTCTGTGAAAGCTTTTGTTTATGAGTTCCCTCTCTCTACTTCCATTCTTTTTCCTATTATTACTGGGATGGGTGTTTGCTCCCATCCTGTATCAGGGGGATCTAGGGACATCACAGGCTCTGAGGGCAAAGACAGAGGCAAGTGTTTCAGAAAGGCCTGCACTTGGTCTATAGCTCTGCCATCTCTGTCTGCTTATCCACGGGTACCTACATTTTCACCTCCTGGGGCTCCACAGTGTATGAGGAATGGGGAGGGGAGGAGGGCAGTGAGGCTAGCCCTTGTAGAAATGAAGTTAGCTTAGCAGGGTTGATAAAATAAAGGAATGAGACTGAATGCAGTGGGCCCTGGAGGCCCATTATCAGCAGGTACCAGGAAGAGAGGCTCCAGGCAGATTGGTGGCAGAAGCAAAATGCAATTGAGGCCAAAGTCTCAGACCTTTGGGTCTGGTCTTAACTCTTGCTGGCTTCAATTCCTTCTTCTACGATTCACTCTTTTAGCTCCATTTCTCTTAGCTCCCCACCTGCTGAAGTAGTGAGTGCTGGCCAAGGAGTTCTTTCTTGCAGAAAGGCCCCTTTGCAGTGAACCAACCCTGAGTCTAAGGTTGGTGTAGGATGGAAGGAACAAGCAGGGAGGGACTGGTTGAGAGTTGCATCCTATTTGGGCCTCAGAAGGCTCTGGCTGGGCAGGAAGCCCTCAGGCTATCTTGAAGCCTGATTCCAGTCTGAAACTAGTGCCAAGAAAGTGCAAGAAAGCCTGAGGGCTCCTCACCATGGAAGTGTCCCCAGGGGCTCCTTCTCCAGTTTAGGGACTTCTTATTTTTTGCTAAAGGCTGTGAGATTTTATAAACAGCAAGAAAAAGAAAAAATATGCCATCTTATATTATGTACATGGGTAGAGAGAGGGATGAAGATTTAGCTCTGGATGGGGGGTGGGCCTGGACAATGTCCTGAGTGAGATGAGGCTTTGAGCGCTATGTTGTGCTCTGTAATCCAGGCTCCATCCTTGCCCTCCATTTGATTCACGACCACAGGATTTGCTAAGGTCTTTCTTGAATAAGTTTCAGCCTGTGTGGGGAAGAGGGGGAGAGAAGGTGAGGGTTTCTGTCCTTGTATCCATGTTAAGGGAGGGTGTCTTTGTAGGCAGGAACCTGAAGATGGTGTCACACAGAAGCCATGGGCAGCTACGGTGGGAGAGTGCCTGCCCTTCACAGGAATGTGGGAAGTTCTGAGTTTGTCTATGTCATGAATTGTACCAATGTCCAGGCCTCCCATTCAGCTGGGACTCTGACACTGCTGTGCTGGGGACTTGTGCACATGCTTGTTTAATCTTACAGATAGCCCTGCATAGTAGCCGTTGTACCTGAGGTTTCATAGCCAGTAAGTGACAGAACCAGAACTTGGGTCTCTCTGGCTCCCAAACTTGCAGTCATCCTCTGAGTGACATCGTATACCTAGGGCCAGGTGGTGTTGAAATCTATCCGGGGCATTTTTTTCAAAGGGTCATAGGGTAAGTGAGTACCTTCCTCTACTGGTGAGTCATGTTCTGAGCCTCAACTTCCTCTGTTCGTACACTTCTTCAGTGCTGTGGGGGCCCTTCTAAATTTGGTTTTGGAAACACCTGTAATCCTAGCTACTCAGGAGGTAGAGATCAGGAGGATCGCGGTTCAAAGCCAACGCCAGGCAAATAAAAGTATGTCAAGTTTGTCTCGTCTCTCCCTTGTGGACAGTGTATGGAATGTGCCCATCTCTCTCCCTATCCTTTCCTATCCTTCTATTCGTACCCCAGGGACATCAAATAATGAACTGGTCGCTGATCCATCTCTTATGTAAAAAAAATCTCTTAAGACATAAGGAAAAAAACTTCTTTAAAAATGCTACCCTCATGACTAGCGGAAAATTACTGGACCCTGGACCAACTCAACAACCTCTTGATAGAGAGCCTACTCCTCTGATTTGGGGCAGACTGAGCTCTTGGTCAGTGCTGCTCCTTACTCCCTTCTCACACCCTTCTTCTTTCCATTCCCCTCCATCTTCTAGAGGGAACGTCACCATCAAAGCTTTTATCCGAGCATTTGCTCTCTCTTCATCTGTTTTATTTCTGTTGTCACCGGAATGGAAATTCTCTCACATCCTGTATCGCCATGAGAAGTTTCTCTTGTAGAAGGGGCAGCCCAGGCTCCCCGTGAGCAGACCCCAAAGCCACAGAAAGGGTTTCAAGTCGACGTCGCTGACTGTGTTTATGGAGCTCACATGAGGCATGATGACAACTTTTACAGTTAGCACAGATGTGCTGATCACAACATGAACCCTGTTCTAGGAGTTTTATGTATTGAATAATCCTCAGCGAGGCCTTATTGTAGTCCCAGATGTTTTCCAGACGAGGAAACCCATCTCTAAAACCTAATTCTTCCTTAAGGTCAGATGCTGGGCCAGCCTAGCCTGAGTGACTGGGAGAAGAGCCACATTTCCCAACAGCTGTCGTGTAGGTGTCTGGACTCTGTCCTGCTCCAGTCCGTGCCAGGTGGGTGGTCAGCATCCTCAATATCACGTGACCGTGATACCACAGAGCCACGAGGGGCTCAGGCTGTCCGAGGAGAGTGGGCCTTGTGTCCAACGTGAGAAGGCAGATGTTTTGTTTTACTTTCGTGGGTAGGGTAGGGGCGATGAGTGGCTGGTGTCATAGCCTGATCCTCATTGTAGACTTGAGTCTCCAGCAGGAGGCCCCTCGGCACTGGGAGGATTGCTCAGTGTTTTCAGGCACCAAGATGCTTTGTTACTCAAGCTGATCTGCTGAATTTTCACCAGGTTCTCCAAGGAGTAACACTGACTTCACAATGTACAGTGACAACTGCTTACCAGGTGTTCAAGTGCCTTGGAAGGTGGCCTTTGCTTTGAACATCATTAGAGGCCTCTTCCTAGAGTTACAGATGCAGAGCTGGTGTTTTCCGTAGGGCCTTGGAGATGTGTGAGCACTCAGGGTAGAAGAGGCCTCTCTGCCATGTGCTCTGACACTCTCCAAAGAAGCAAGATCTTGGTTAAGCTGGGCCTCCTGGTCATCAGGCTGCTTAGGACCAGGTAGATTGTTCCCCGAGCTTCTCTGGCCACTAGATTTCTCTGTTGTTCAGGGGATGGGTCATGGTCCTGCTTTTCCTGGTTCTCCTTGGGTTTGTCCCTCAGGCTGTCAAACTGACAGGGACACAGGATAAGAGTGTCTTCTTGTCCAGCAGTGTTGGCTCTCACATAAGACCATCCAACTTGGTTTGTCCAGCGAGTGCTTCTCTGTCTTCAGGGATTTGGTTTCAGAGGGAGGCAGCCACAGCCTGGAAGTGCCTTTCTGGACAGCAGTGACTGAAGGGAGTCTGCAGATCCTAATGATTCTCTCAGGTGCTGACCCAGAGTTCACACCCTGAAGCACACCCACCCAAGGCCATTCCCTCCCTCTACCCCCCACAACTGGTTACAGGTTGGAGTCATCTCGGGGAGTGTTCCTAAAGTTTCGTCCCTGGAGTCTCACCCTGGATTCCTTTTTTGTTTTTGGTGGTGCTGGGTATTGAACCCACGGCCTTGATCATACATGGCAAATGCTCTGCCATTCATCCATATCCCTAGCCCTCACCCTCTTACCCTGGATTCTAATTTAGCAGTCCTGGAGGAATGTCTGCTTGGGTTCCAGGTTTTCAAAAGCTCCCAGGTAGCAGCTCTGCAGAGATAAGACCACTTACACACAGGCTGTTTGTGCCTGGAGAATTGGCTTCATTTCTTACAGTTAAACAGCCGGTTCAAGTCTCTAACCTTTTTTTTTTTTTTGATGGGACTGAGGTTTGAACTCAGGGCTTTGAGTTTGCAAAGCAAGCACTCTACTGCCTGAGCCATACCTCTAGTCCATTTTGCTCTGACTATTTTGGAGATGGGGTCTCGAGAACTATTTACCTGGGCCGGCATTGAATGACAATCTTCTGATCTCAGCCTCCCAAGTAACTAGCAGCACTGGGCTCAAGTCTTCAACCTTTAAAACACTTGATCTTAAGGAACTGAAATTTCTACTTGCTAGTTGTGGTGATGGGGAGCTTAGTAAGAATCTAGGTAAGTATGCAGCCAGGCACTGTCACAGGCTGAATTATGTCTCCCCGAAATCTGCATTTTGGCATCATAACCCTCAGGACCTCTGTATGACTGCAATTGGACAGAGGTCTATAAAGAGGTAATTAAGTAAAGCTCAGCAAGGTGGGCCCTAATCCAATATGACTGGTATCCTTTAAAGAAGACACAAAATGTCACCAGAAGAGAATATATGAGAACACGCACAGTGAGAAGGCAGCCCTCTGTGAACCAAAAGGAGAAGTGTCAGGAAAAACCATCCCTGCTGATATCTTGATTTTGGACCTGTAGCTTCCATTACTATGAGGAATAAATGTCTGTTGGTTAAGCCACCCAACAGTCTATGCTATGTTCATATGGCAGGTCGAATCCAGGCACTAACTAAAGAGCCAGCTGTCACTGTCACATGGAATCAAGGCTCAGATGGAAAGGGCCTAACGGAGCCAGGAGGCAGGGAAGTGAGGCAGGTGGACCTTCCTCTAATTTCTGCTCCTCCGTACCATAGAATGTACTATGGGTGGTAATTTACCACTCAGAGAAATAGAGGCACATGCTGGTGGCACTTCTGAGGGCTGACCTGAATGAAGACTGAGAAATCCGAAGTTACCTGGTGTATTCATCAGCAGTCTCCAGAGAGACAGAAACAGCTGGATACAGAGACCTATGAGAAGGGACGTATTAGGAGAATTGGCTTATGTGATTATGGAGGCTGAGAAGCCCCATGATAGGCTGCCTGACTGCAGCAGTTGGGATGCTGGATGTGGGGTTCAGTTCAAGCCCGAGGTCCCAGAACAGGGGAAAGTGACGGTGTAACTCTGCCTGAGGCTGTAGGCCTGAGAAGCTGGGGCACTCTGTTGTGAGTCCTGGGGTCCCAACACTGTAGAGCCTGGAGTTCAGATGTGCAAGGGCAGAGGATTGTAGCCTTGCTCCAGCAGAGAGAAGAAATTGTCTTTATGTTCTGTCTGGGCCCTCAGATGGTTGGGTGTAGCCCACAGACATTAAAGGCAGGTCTCCGCGACTCAGTCCACTGACTCACGCTCGAATCCCTCCTGGAAACAACCTCATAACACCCAGAAATCCTTTACCAAGTCTCTTAGCATTTCCTGCCAGTCAAGTTGAAACCTAAAATTTACCATCACAAGTACACCCCTTGTTATATACATACACACCCAAATGCATATTCTTAAACCATTGTTAAATCTGTAAGTAAAGACAATGACAAGGTTCCAGCTAATATGATGTATACTAACGTCTCTACCTCCTGACAAGGAGGTCAGTCTTCTCCTGATATCCTATAGCTCAAATGTAAAATTAACAAGAGTTAAATGCTGATATAATGTTCATAAATCTTATATTTGGGTAAATGATTTAGGGAGGACCGGAAACAAGGATACTTGTTTAAATATGTCTATATACATATATATTCTTAACAAAATGGAGAGAAAATACTCATGATAATTATCGTTCTTGTTTTTCTAACTAAGTATGTTGTAATAACTGGTATTTATAACTGTCTTCTACTACCCATTCTGTATTCCCTTTACCTTCAGCAAGTTGGTCCTGATTCCTTCTTACCTGACAGGATGACACACACCTTTGTTCCTGAAGGTCATATGTAGTCTTGTCTGGATTGGGTTGTTGTAATTTCCCCATTAGCTTTATTCACAGGGCATGGTAACACAGAGATACCTTAAGGCACCCCCTCTATTCCAGACACATTCTTCCTTCTTTGCATTGGAGCAGCAGTCCACTTTCCCTTTGGTAGTCCAGATGGATCACCCCCACCAACACTGACTCAGAGGCATGAGGACCCCAAAGTGTCGAGGGGGATATCTTAGCTTCCAGTTCAGTGGAATCATTTTTGTGTCTTCTGGTGGCAGCATGGCTTTCCCTGAAGCTCAGACCTCTAAATCAGAAGAGCATAAAATTGCAGGAAGTGAAAACAAAGTTTTCTGGTGGGTCACTAGAGGTAATAATGAGCAATGCTGCTACCATTTTCACTCTTTGATCCCTGGACTGGAATCTGGGCTATGGAAGAAAAAGCACAATACAGTGGGTGCTGTCTCAGACAATGTATAGCCTTCTGGAGAAGGCTCCCCTGGCCCTGCAAGGCACTGTCATCTAGCTGGTGCTATCTAAAACTGAGTCTTCAAAAGGCTATTCCACCTTCTATCAGTCCAGCTGTTTTTGGATGGGAGGGAACATGGCAAAACCTGTGAATTCCATGAGCACGAGCCCTCTACTGCACTTCCTGGGCTGTGCAATGAGTCCCTTGGTCAGAAGCAAGGCTATGTGGAATATCATGACAATGGATAAGGAATTCTGTAAGTCCATGGATGTTAGTGTTGGAAGAAGCACTGCATGCAGGGAAGACAAATCTATATCTGGAATAAGTGTCTATTCCAGTAAGATGATGTTCCTGCATGGTGGAAGTGGTCCAATGTAATCAACCTGTCAACAGGTCACTGGCTGATCATTCTGGAGAATGGTGCTATATCAGGGGCTCAGTATTGGTCTCTACTGCTGGCAGATTGGGTACTCAGCAGTGGTCCTAGCCAGGCCGGCTTTAGCATAATCTCCATCTCTGCCACCATGGCCACTTTGCTCATGAGCCTATGGTGGTGACAAGTGACTATTACCCATAGAAAAAGTCATCCTAACCCCTTGACTATTAAAGTCCTCCTCTGCTGAGGTCATCCTTCATGGGTCACAACTATCTTTGTATCCTTTGCCTACTCAGAGGGGTCTATTCACATACATCTCCTTCAAATGTCTTTGTCACCAATTTTCCAAGCATTGTACTTCAAAGTCCCTGAAAATCTAGCCAAGCCATTGGCCATAGTGCATTAATCAGTACATAATCAATACATTTGGCCATTTCTCCTTCCAAGGAAAGTACACAGCCAGATGCATTGCCTGGAGTTCTGTCCACTGGGAAATGTTCCCTTCACCACTGTCCTTCATGGGTGGTCCAGAAAGAGGTGACGGTGCTATAGCTGTCCTCCTTTGAGTGGTGTCTGCATATCATACACAGCCATCTATGAACCAAGTTCTAGTCTTCTCTTTCTCTGCTTTCTGATCACAGGGAACTCCCCATGAAGCCATAGGAGCAGGCTAGGAATGAGAAGGCAGTGTATCAGGAGGAGGAACTGTGAGCATTTGGACTACTTCTCATGTAACTTTCTTGTGCCTTCAGAATCTGCTAAGCCTGATCACATGTATATTTCCATTTGATGACAGAATGTTTCTGTGCATGCCTACTTTAATGGCTTGTTGGTCAAATAGTACCTAGTTCATGATGGGCAGCTCAGGTCACATGGTAATTTGGTGGCCCATACCAAGAATTTAGTTTCTACTAGGTTCCATTAGCAGGTTGAGAGCAGTCTCTCAAAAAGAGAGCTGTTACCTGCAGATAATGTATAGTCCGGGGGCCGAACACTGCAGAGCCTGGAGTTCTGGTGTGCAGGGACAGAAGAATGTAGCCTCACTCTAGGAGGGAAGGGAAATTGCTTTCTTGTTTATTTGGATCCCCAGCAGATTTTATGGAGCCCACTCACATTGTAGTCTACTGAGTACATGACAGTGCCCTTGGGAAACACCAAGAAATAGTCCTTGTTCCAGAATCCTAAGGACCTCCCTGCAATTCACCTTTGGGGCCTGTCACAGCCTCCAAACAGCATCCCTATCTGCCACTGATGTAGTGAGTGCCATTGGATCTGCTGGACCATTTGGCCCAAGTGGTAGAGCAGCTGGCCTAGCAGGTGGGACCTGTTGCAGAGCCTTCTTCTACTCTAAGCCCCTACTCAAACTAGCAGCTTTTTGAGTTGCTTGGTAGACAAGCCAGAATAGTACACTCTAAGCAGAAATGTGTTGCTTCTAAAATTAAAATAGACCCACTAGGCACTGTGCCTCTTTCTTGGATGGGACAGAAGGAACAATTTGTCCTTCACCCTTAGAGGGGTTTCTCATTCTGCCCCATAACACTGGACACCCAGAAGTTTCACTGAGGTAAAATATCCCTGAATTTTAGCTGGATTTATATCTGGCCTTCTGACACACTAATGTCTTACTTCTCATTTACCAGGTCTAATCAGTGTCATGTCAGCAATGTAATGGACCAGTGTGACATCTTGTGGAAGGTAAAGGTGATCAAATCCCTGTGAACGAAATTGTGACATGAGGCTGGAGAGTTGATATGTCCCTGAGGTTGGACAGTGAGGTGTATTGCTGATTTTGCCAGCTGAAAGCAACCTGCTTCTGTTGGGCCTTACAGGCAGGGATGGAGAAAACGGCATTTGTCAGATCAATAGCTACATAGCAAGTACCAGGGGATGTGTTAATCTGCTCAAGCAAGGAAATCACATCTGGTACAGCAGCTGCAATTGGAATCAGCACTTAGTTAAGCTTATGATAATCCACTGTCATTCTCCAGAACCCATCTGTCTTCTGCATAGGTCAAATGGGGAACTGGATGCAGATGTGGCAGGAGTCACCACCTATGCATTTTTAAGTCCTTGGTGGTGGCACTAATCTCTTCAATCCCCTTAGGGTTGCAGTGCTATTTTTGATTTGTAGCTTTAAGGACTTCTTTTTGTCCTTTACTGCCACAATAGCCCTGACCCCATGGTCAATGAACCAGTTTGGGGATTCTGTCAGCTACTGAGTATGTCTATTCTAGTCATGCACTCTGTAACTGGAGAAATGACCACAGGGTGAGTTCAGGAACCCACTGGCCCCACTGTGAGTTAGATCTGAGCTAAAACCTCATGGATCACCTGATCTCTCTAAGGCCCTACTCTGACTGGACTTAGTGTTAGTTCAGAGCCGGTGTCCAGTAGCTCCCAAAAGGTCCTTTAGTGAAGGCTAGGAGAAAGACTAGCAGTATAAATGTCTGCTAGTGAGTGCACCAGGGTCCTTCCTAGAGGGCACTCAGCTTGACCTTCATTCTAAGGGTTTTGGATTTGTAAACTGCCTCAAGTCTGGGAATTGATTGAAGGCCAGTGATCCTCTGTTTTGATAATTTGAGTCAGATTTTTGTTCATTTGACTTGAAACTTTCCTGTTTATACAGATCAAGGAGTAATCTAGTAGCCTTCTTATCATTCTCACCAATTCCACAGGTCTCCATGAATAGCCTGCTCTGATTGTTGCTTTGCCCTTGTTGTCCATTACGGTAACAATGTCCACAAGGCCTCTGACTGCAGAGCCCCTGACATCCTGGAATCAAATTATTCCCATTTCAGTTCACACTGGCCTCAGACAAGAGAAATGACAGAGAGCTTCAAGAATGATGAAGCTCACAATCCTCACAAACCTGTTTCCAAAGTATTGGTGCAAAGTTTATCTTCTGGGTTCTCCAAATACAAGTGAGTATGTTGTGAGTGACAAATCCATTCTAACATGTCAATTTCCCTACATATTTGAATCCCTTCCTCTAAGATAACCCAAGGGAGATCAGGTGTCTCCAACCCTCACCTACCCTGTGTTTCTGCCAACCAACCAAAACACTAGCACCTTTCTTAGCTCCCTGAGTAGACTCTGCCTAGTGGGTCCATCTCAATAAATTCAGCTGACGTTCCTGTCGTAATTATTCCAATCTTTAATCGCCATATCCAGGCATGTGCCTTGTCTGAATAAATTACAAAACTCACTTAGCTCTTTTGGAAAGTAGCACACCTCTACATGGGTCACACTATGTATCTCGTCTTTACAGGACTGCTGGGACTTGAGTCTAGGTCACAGGTCTAGAAGCAGAGTGGGATGGTGGGGTGGATTCTGCAGAGAATCAACTTGTCTTGCTTGGCAACTCTCTGGGGAGGCCATTACCGTTTCCCAGCCCTCTGAGAGAGGTGGAGAGGCTGACACCCTCTGGGTGGGGAGGCCACTGCTGTGGGGGTGGGTTGTGGATATGTGGGGTGGGGCTGGGGATAGACAACTTTCATTCTCAAATAAGTCGCATCAGAATTTGGGGGCTCTGTTCCCAGCTTCTCCAGGATCTTCCCACAAACTCCATCCCAACTTAAAGGATTCCATTCTTTCCCAACCAATGCCCTCACTCTTACAGCAGACACTCTCACAGGCTAAGGGTTCAACTTTAATTGCTATTCAGCTAATTGCATGATGAAGATTTGTATTTGTTTTTTTAGCAATTTCAGCCTGGTGGCTACAGGAAGGATGATTCTGACTCAGGGTACCCTTAGAAATTTTCAGGGTTTCTATGTGGAGCTGGAGCCAGAAATTGAATCCCTGTGTTCCTCAAAGAAGTTAGGAGAAACCAATTTTTGTTGTTACATTCCTTAGTTTTACACAAATGTTTGAAAGTATCATAAACAGCCACCAAGTTTCTTGCTTTTTATAAGTGGTAAATTAGGAGTAGCCAACACATTTATTTTGCATACTTCTATAAAAAGTTCACACCACGGACTACCAGTGCTCCTTGTGTTTTGAGTACATTTTCAGGTCTTATGAGATTAGAGAATCAATTCCACAATCCCCCAACCAATTAAGGAAACATTCAAAATTTTGATCCTCTAGAACCACTCTTGGCACCAAAATTTGTATTACTTAGGATTTGCCAGAGAGACCAACCCCATGGGAGATATATATTGAGCTATATGGGATGAGATTTTCTTGGGGAATTGGCTCATGCAATTACGGAGGTTCAGAAGTCCCATGCCAGGCCACCTGTGAACTGGAGACCCTTGGATGCTGGTAGGATGATTCAGTTCAATTCCAAAGACCTCAGAACTGTTGGCTTAATGGTTTAACTCTTAATCTGAAACTGAAGGCTTGAGAACCTGGTGGGGGGCTTCTTATGAGAGCCCTGGGGCCCAAAGGCCCAAGAGTTTGGGTGAGCAATGGCAGGGGAAGAAGAATGTATCCCTGCTCCAGCACAGAGGAAATTGACAAAAAAAAAGTTTTATCTGGGCCTTCATCAATCTCTTCTGGAAATATCCTCCTCTAAACACGCAGAAATAATACTTTACTAGTTCTCTAGAGATTTCATAATCTACTTAAAATTAACCATTACACCTGGAAAGGATGAACCAGCTGGGAAGCTAGGATTGGCAGAATCAATATGACCTACTCAGACTGGAATCTTGGGACTTTCTCACCTGGGAGCCAAGAGTTTTCTTCACTATGGCTTCCTCTCACACTGTTTTGGGTCACACAGTGTGTCTGTAGAAAACTAGGTTAGATCTGGCTAGTTGGATCAAGAAGCCTCATAACTGGTGTTTTTCCATTTCTGGGGACAATGTGCATCATGTATTTGTGTTTCACTCTACCTGCCTATCTATTTATCTATCTAGAGCTAGCAGAAGGAACAATATAAAATATTATTAACAATGGTTATCCCCGGAGTGTGAAATTATGGATGATTCTGGTCTTCTTTTTATACTTTTCTATATTCTTCAACTTTGTTCAATGAGCATATATCATTTATTTTTTATAATCAAACAAATGCAATGAAAAAGTCTACAACAAAAACAAGAAGCAAAAGATACACACACACATATATGTACGTATATCTTTGGGACAGAATATATAATCTGGAAAAGAAGGGAATTTCATCAGAACATTCTTTCTAGTTGCTGAGTTGTTAATCTTTTAGGTTCTAGATTGGTTCAGAGTGAGACATTTTAGGAACATCAAGATCTACCTTGGAGTGGGTTTGATGGTGAAAGTGAAGACTCCACCCCAGGACACAGAAGGTCTTCCTGCTGAATGAGAAAATAATGATACACTGATCTCACAGAAACAATCCTCCCAAATTCCCTTCCTGGGATTCTGATTAAAGTTTCTCAGACATTGCTTTAAATTCTGTCCTTCGTCTAAAGAGAGGTTGATTCCATGCACTCAAAAGTAACCAAAACAAGTTATGGACAAAAGGTGCTGGCTCTTCTGTGAAGTGGGCAGCCAAGAGTCACAGACTCTGTCTGTCTGCCATGCTCACGACAGTTCTTACAGCAAAGCTGATCTCTCTTCTCAATCAGAACACACAGAAACCAAGATTTTGTTGGCCAAGAGCCAAGTTCATCAGTATTTATCCTTTTCCCTCATTCATTTATCCCACAAACATGCACTATGACCTAAGCCTCAGGCACTTGCTGAGCCAGGCACTCTGCTAAGTGCTTCATGTGGATACTTTACTCACTCCTTACAATGACCCTAGAAGGTCAGATGACAGAACCAAAAGTTCAACCCACAGGACACTGGTTCCAGAGCTTTACCTTTCCCGCTCCACACCTCTAGAGAGGTAGAGACAGAATGAAAAGTTTGGGCTCCTGCTCTTGGGGGTGTGGCCTGCAGTGAGCACAGTCAGGCCTATAAACAGTGAGAGTCAGTGGGGCAGTGGTTTGTAAAATGCTTCCCAGAGGGCTGGCCTTTGTACTGTGTCTTGTGAAGCGTGTGGGTGTGACCGTGTGTGAAGGGATTACATGCTGGTGTAGAGGTTATTACAGGTAGAAGGAACAATATCAGCAGCAGGTCCAAGAGCACAAAGACTGAACTCAAAGCCATCAACAGGCAGGTGCCTGGATAAGCTGATCGTGGACTGCCCAGCTGGACTATTACTCAGCAATAAAAAGGAAAAACTTGGTAACGATACACACAGCATGGTTGAGTCCCAATGACATTGTGCTAAGTAAGAGAAGGCAGATTCAAAAGATGAAGTGCTATTATTCCACTTATAAGAAGTTCTGAAGAGGCAAACAAACAAACAAATAAACAAAAAACCAGTGGTTGCCTCTCAGGCCTGGGGATGGGAGCTGGGACTGAGTGAGAAGGGGCATGAAAGCATGTTCTGGAGTTGGTGGAATATGCTATTTCCTGACTCAGTATGAACATTTCTACAGACTCTTTAAACGGTGCTGAACTAGGGCTCCCATGATGACCACATCCCAAACCCCGGAACCTGTGAATACATAAAAGACCTCTGCAGGTATGATTCACCTGACACGCTTGAGATGGGGAGGGCATCCTGGATTATCCAGGTGAGCTGGTATAAACACCAAGTCTTTGTAAGAAGAAGCCAAGAGGTCAGCACATGTAGCAGGAGAGGTAACCATAGAAGCACAGTGTCACTGCGATGCAAAAAAAAAGTCATGAACCAGAGAAAAAGGCAAGGAAATGGATTGTCCTGGTGGAGCTTCCAGAAGCAACCAGCCCTGCTGATACCTTGATTTTGGTCCAGTAGAACTGAGTTGGGGCTTCTATGAGAAGAAATTTGTGTTAATTTGACAGAAAAGGAATATACTGCACCCAAGAATTGTGCATTTTATTGTATGTTAATTTCACCTTGAAAATAAACTGAACTCTGGTTAATGATATGCAAACTGGAGTACTTAGGGGTAAATACAGATGCCTACACCTTACTTTGAAATGCATAAAAATGGATAAAGGAGTCTGGCATCAGTGGTTCACATCTGTAATCCTAGCCACTGAGGAGGCAGAGGTCAGGAGAATGGCAATTCAAAGCCAGTGGGGGCAAATAGTTCAAGAGACCCTATCTCAAAAGTAACCAACACAAAACAGCATTGGTGGAGTGGCTTAAGTGGTAGAGTGCCTGCCTACCAAGTGTGAGGTCCTGAGTTCAAACCCCAGTACCGCAAAAAAAAAAAAAAAAGGATAAAGGGGGGATATGTGTTAAATGAACATAGGAAAATGTCAATTGTGCAACTTGTGCTTTCACCTCCACTTGTAAGTCATACCAGACTGGTTTCTTGACAGAAGATCACTCCATTTGAAATGTAGATCATCTAGAAGGAGCTGGGAGTTCCTTTTCCTTCTACATCTGCTTAAGGGGTTCCTCCCTCAGGTATGCTGTTTACCTGGCTGAGAGGTGGGGCAAAACTCAGGGCTCTTTCAGTATCAAATACGGACCTCAGAGCCAGCAGGTGGTAAAAAGAGGGCAGTTAATCCCTGCCATATCTTTAAGGATTACCTGTTCTGAAAGGAAAAAGTAAAGCCCAAGTAACTGGGGTGTTTATGCAGCGAAAGGATTGAGGAAATGCCCAGAGTCAGGGTCAGAGTTCTGGATTCAAATTGCAGTTATGACATTTCCTAGCTGTGAGGCTTGGGCAACTCACTTAACTTCTCTGAGCCTCAGTTTCCAAGTCAGGGCCTCCCAGGGTAGCTGTGATGATTCTAATGCATGAGGTAAAAGCAATCACCATCAAATACTTGACCATTAAATGGTCAGCCTTGTCATTGTTCACTGACTTACTGAAGAGAGAGCATGGAAGTACGGAAAGCTCTTTTGTACTCCTGGCTCGTGACATTCCCCCAGTCCCTTGAAAATGACGACTTAGTGCTTACTTTCAGCCTAGACTATTCTGAGCTTCAGACCTACCCCCAGCTTCCTCATACTCATTTTTCTCTTTCTGGCAGTACTGGGGTTTGAACTCAGGGTCTTGCACTTGCTAGGCAAGCTCTTTACTGCTTCAGCTACCACCTCCTCCCACCCCCATGGACACATCAGGCTCAGTAAACCCCAAGCAGACCATATTGACCCACAGATCTTCATGCCTCCCTTATCATGGGGAATGCTGCTGTCTGCCCAGAAACGGGCTTCCAGGCATACACCACTACACCTGGCAGCAAGCTCATTTCCTGGGAATTTCTTTTTATCTTCTCCACACCACTACCCCCCCACCCCCAAGTCACTGTTTTGGCTCTTGGTTTCCTTATGTTTTACCTGAATCACTGCAGTAAGCCCCCACTGGCTTTTCTGCTCCTAAACTTGCCATCTTCATCTCTCTGTTCCTTCTAGAATGACCTTTCTGAAATGGAAGTCTGACCATTCACTTTCCCATCCCTGGACTTGGGGAGCGAATCTAGAGTGTGTTGGCTCATGTGGACCTTTGTGGCCTGATTACATGTCGGTCCCCACAGTGCTCACTACCTGTGCTCCCTCTTCCTATAACCTCCCCTTCTTCCCCTGGGCCTGGCTACCTCTGACTCTGATGCTTCCCTTGATCATTTCCCTCCCTGGGTCCTGTCCCAATTTGGTGTTGACCTTTATCCTAGCCCTCACCACCTGGCCTGTTGATGAACTTAAACTTTTATCTCTCATCTCTGCATCCTGGTTCTCAGCTCAGGGGTGAGCATGCTGTAAGTGCTATGTTTGCATCTGTGTAGCAAACGGAGTCGATTCCAGGCTCAAAGGAGAATGAGGCTGAAGGAAAAGAAAAGTCAGTGTGTCAGCCAGGGTCCTGTTGGGACACAGATGACATTCTCAGAGGGTGGAACAGAGGGAGTATCGATGAGGGACCATTTACAAAGATGAGGCGTGGGCTGGTAGAGACCCCAAGGTCAGCATCAGCTGAGGCCGTTTTTACTCCTAGGTGGAAAGGAGGCAAAGGGAGCAGGAAGATGTGGTTCCTAACTCTGAGACTCCCAGGACAGGGCTATGGTGAGCTGTGGTCTGTGGCAGAACAGTGCCATGTTAGATGGTCTGGCACAGAGGAAGCCAGGAGAGCCAGTATTTTGGTCTCACTCACCTGCCAGGCCACCTACAGGCTCAGTACAGCCCCATGCCCATGTATGCAGCCTAAATGCCAGCCTGCCCGGGCACAAGGCAGGCTGAGAGGGGTGGAAAGAGGGTCTGCAGGGACGAGAAAACATTCTGCACACCTGAGATCCCAGTCTGAGCAACGACACTGCACCTCCTTTCTCCTAGCTTCGCCCTTTTCAGTCAGAAAGGCCACATTGGCAGGTAAGCAAGTCCCACTCCTGGTCTGGAACAGAAGTCACCTGGCTGTCCTTCGTGTTCTCAGCTTATTCCATGAACTCTCCAGGGTGAGTCAGTGTTCTTTTCTGAAACCATAAAAAAGCTGGAACTGGGTTCCACTGCTCATAGTGGTCATGCATGAACACATCCTCTACTGCAAACTCAGGAGCCAACTTTCTCTTATTACTGTCCTCTGCTCTGCCCAAGTGTTCTGTTAGGAAGAAGACTCATGAACCAAGTCTCTAGGGTAGAGCCTAGCTGTTTCCCACGACCTCTATTCTAAGTCCCCAAACTCAATCCATGTGCTTTGCCTCAGGTAGAAATCTCTGCCCAGAATCATGGGCCACACAACCCCTAAGGAAGAATTTAGAGTCCCAAAGGAATTCTGTGCCACCTGAGATCCAGCAATGCCCATCCTCAGGTAACAGAGTGAGGAGGAAGGAGGTAGCCCGTTCAGGACAGGTCAAAGTTGTTGGGACACCCATTAGCTAGACATCTCAGGCAAGGAGCAGACCTGTTGCAGACAAGGCTGGGGGAAAGTGCAAACTTACCTACCTAAGCTAGTCCTGACTTCAAGGAGTTTAGTCTGTTGGGAAGGTAAGGCCACAAAGAAAGCGCAAGTGTAAGAGCCAACCAGTGCTTCTTTAGGGAAGGTCCAAACAGTCGCATTAACACAGGGGCCAGTCTCTGCCCAGGCAGGTGGCTCCAAGTCACTGCACAAACCGGCGCTGCTGCCCACACATTGCCTCCAGGTGCCTCCACCTGGCGGGGCAGAGGTGCAGGTCCCTTCTCTAGCTGACCCCTGCGGAGGGGAGGCAGCTCCAGGGCAGCCTTGGAGGTCTGCCCAGTGGGGAGGGTCCAGGGGCATTGGGTCCCCAACTCCTATCTGGTAACCTCGGCCTCTTCCCGAGCTGTGGGTTGGCTGTCCCCGCCGTCTAGTCAAAGGTCCACAGAGCATCGGGGCGTGTCCTCTCGGTCGTGGTCACATTATTGCAGCCAATGGACAGCCTACCTGCCGCTCACTATCGAACAGCCAATGAGGAGGATCGCAGCTCTAGACGCTCTAAGGCCCGCCTCCTCCCTAGGAGTGCGAACAGCGCCACCTCCTGTTCTGGTGGTGCAACTTCGAGGAGTTTGGAAACCTGCAGTTCTGGCTTTGGGTTCGTTCAGTAAATATTTAATCCACGTCTGCTGTGGGTAGGTACAATCCCATGTACTGACTTACCCCCCATGGCAGGTCCCTCAAGTTCGCTTCGAAGAGGGAAAGGCCACGTTTTTCTAAAGTCCTCTCGTCTGTTCCTGCCTCCAAACCACATGCCCCTTTAGGCCTGTGTCTGGCCTTGACTTCTACTGACTTTCCCGCTCTTTCTGGCTCCCGAGGCGGCATCCCTGGCTTTGGTTTTATTTTCTTCTCAAAAGGTTGCTCCGCATATGATTCCTCTTTTAAATCGTGGTTCCTAATGTTGGGGAAAGTGTTTTCAACTTGCTGACTTCTTTTTTTTTTGTTTGTTTTTTGGTGGTGCTGGGGTTTGAACTCAGGGCTTCACACTTGCTAGGCAGGTGCTCTACCACTTGAACCACTCCACCAGCCCACTTGCTGACTTCTTAAGTGGAGTATATGCATCCATGTCTGCAGCACCCGGAATCCTGTTTCTAGTCAAAAACAAGGTCTATCTTAGATTTGAGTCATAGCGATTTTCATGTCCAAGTCGTGTTACAAACTGTAAACGCTAATCCAGGTTACCACACCACTCCAAGAAATTTTCATCTTTTTTTTTCTTTGACCCCGACAGAATTTTGAATTATTTTTCTTTTTAATTATAAAACATAGATACAAATGAACACCAAGTGTATAAATATGATTGTATGAATAAATATAAATCATCTGCATATGCCAGCAAATCAAGAATAGTTCATCACTCCAGAGATAGAGACACCCCAGTCTCCTACAAGGGACCTCCTTTTGCCCTTCTTCCATAAGTGACCCATGTAATGACTCTTGTGCAAATTACTTCTTTGGTTTTCTCTAGACTAGTTATTGTTGCCCATGTACACATCTCCAAAGGACAGATTGGCTTTGCCTGTTTGGAGGTAACGCCTAAGGTACTTTTTGTGTGTCTTATGTATCTTGCTCAATTTCATGCAGCTTTAGGTATGGTTGTGTGGTTTTCAGTTCTGGGACTTTGCAACAACTGATGTATCCATTGCACTGCTTTTGGATGTCAGGCTTGTTTCTAGTTTGGGGATCCTATAAACAATGTAACTATAATCATTTGTGTGCATATGGCCGGTGAATTTGTATCTCATCAGTGGTGTATTTCAACTTTCCTAGGGCATGAATGCTTTTCAGAGTGGTTGTACAGCTTACAGCCTGCTGGTGGTGACAGTTCTCATTGCTCACATCCTCACAAACACTTGGTATTGCCAGCCTTTTAAGTATCGTGGACTTGATTCATGTAAAATTGTGTTTTTAATTTGACTTTACCTGGATTTTGATAAAAATCAAACCCATTTCCTGGTTACTAGTCATTTATATTTCCTCTTATGAGCATCTGCTCAAATCCTTGGCTAAATTTTCTGTTGCATTATTGCCTTAATGATTTATAAGAATTTTCCACATGAAATTGATATTTTATCATCTTTGACCTATAAAATTGGTAGTTTCGTAAAGTTCAATTCAAAACCTTCTAAGTACTGGCTCTTTGTTAATTATGTGTTGACAAGTGCCTAATGACTTGTGTGGCTTACCTTTTTCATCCCTTTTTTTTTGGAGACTCAGAAGTTTCTACTTCCGGGGTGGTTGGGTTTCTCATTCCTTTCTTTTGTGTCTGTTATCTACTGTGTCTTTTTAAGGAAATTTGTGTCTTGTGGGTTGAAGGTGACCAGTTGGTGCTGGGACTTGGAGCTGTGCTCTCAGGGCATTCCAGTCTGGGCTCCCTGGTCACACTGCTTCCACTGGGGAGGGGACAGATTCCTCTGCACCCCCAGCCTTGACTGGGTGAGGGAGGGAGGAGAGGCTGTCCCTGGACTCTTGCTGGAGTGGGGGTGAACCCATATTTCCAAGAAGCTCCTTCAGGTGGTTTCACACACCCCCTTTTCCCAATGAGTACAGAAGGTCTTCCCAGTGAGTTGACAGACTTGTGTCTTGCTAGGCCAGGATCTGGGCAGTACTGAGCTGACATCACTGTGGATGCTTGGGCAGGGTGGGTTGTGACAGGTGACTGCCACCTGAACCAGTAAGGCTCCAGAGAGGAGGTCTCCAAAAGAGAGGAGGCCTCCACCTGGCCTTGGGTACTGAGTTTGTGATGTGGTGGTAAAAAAAGAATTTTAGGACCCAAAGTAGAGACCAAGAAAGTTCATTAGAAAAGCAAAGCAAAGAAAGAATAGTATATCACCTAGAGATGGGTGCAGGCACATCTGATAACAGGTGCAACATGTGCTCTAACATCAGTGGTATTTACGGTGAAAAAGTAGGTTAGGGGTTTGGCTCACATTTACTTTAGGATGAGTGCTTTCCTTTCTTCTGGACATTTAGCACATTTAATTATTCTTGCTGTTACTCTGTTTGGGCCCAGAGATATCAAGGTTTGTCCATTATTAAATCTGGGTCATTATGACATGGATGTCTGAGCATCCTTTAAACAAAAGGTTGGGTTCTGCTAGATGCTTCCTTTAAGACAGGTGTCCATCCTGTCTTTTCCTTTGCAAACACTTTTTGTGCCCAGAGAGTCATTTTCCCAAGTGTTTTCCCTGCCACCACCCCCCCCCCACCAAGATAAGGGTCTCTTTTTAAGATATCCTTGCTCAGTTCCTAGAGCAAACTAATTATTTCATCAATTGGACACAGTCAGAGGCTTGGTGTTTTTCCTTTTCTTCGTCTTTTTTTTCTAAATGTTACAGCTTTTTGAAGGAGTGTAAGGCTTAAAGCAAATAGTGCCTATGTACTTTTAATCAAGCTATTCATTAATACAAGTGTTTTTCTCTGAATTCTGGGCTGGTGTTTTCCATGTCTCATTTTCCCTGATCTGTCTTGCCTCACTGCAAATCTTCTTCCTGAACTGTGTTCTGAAGTGAGTGGGTGAGAGGGGTCAGGGAGAAAACTGGCTGGAGACAGTGGAGCAGTAGGGAAGCTCCCACCCACCCTCTAAATCTGGGGGTGGAGATGTAATTGTATGTTCTGACTGGTCAGCTCAGGCATAGCAGGGGGCCAGGGAGCTGGAAAAGCCTGAGGAGGGAGAGGTGCCATAATTTCTTGCCCTTTCTCCTCAACACCAGTAGGGATGGAGAAGGGTAGGGAACTGTCTGACCTGTTCATACTTCCATTTCCAGTACTGTCAGGGTCTGCTCCACTGGCAGTATTAGAAGATATTTGTTCAATTCATGAGTGAGAACTTTTCAAAGAACATGAAAAAGTTCATTGCCTGAAGAAAATTTCTGATAGCCACTAGGTGGTAGGGTTGATCACATCTAGATAGCTTGCAGAGAGTGTTCAAAAACAGACACAACCCAGGTATTCAAATTTAAATTTAGCCTTGTTCTAATTCTGGTTTTGAACTCTTTAATCAAGTTTTTTTTTTTAAATTAAGCTTAAAATATTTTCTTAAGAAACATTTACAGAGAAGTGAACGCCCAGTACATTACTTTCTCAAGCTTAAGATGGTATGAATTTTTCTTCTTTCATGTTTCTAAATCAGTCCTTTCATGGCTAGACTGGTTGTAAATTCTTTCCATTCTTTGTTCAGATAAATGAATGTCAACCCAGTTGTCCTTCTGCTCGGAAATGGCTTTTACTGGAAAAATCTGGCAGCCTCCTTTGTTTATCGCTTCTGGAGGGAGGCTTAGAAGATGAAGACAGCTCCCTCCCTTCTGCCTGGTCTCCCTCCCACCACTTCTCCTTGGCTTTCTGTCTCCCCCCTCCTTTATTCCCTACAGTCTTAGAAAACCCTGGAACTATGTTGTTGTCTTCTGCTAAATCAGATCTCATGCCGGTAAAGAGCAAGGAGAGCTTGAGAGAGAGGTTTAGCACTTCTGTCTCAGCAAGGGACAGAATAAACAGAAATTAACAAGGGTAGAAGAACTGCCTGGCACCACCACCAACCAAATCTATTTATGCTTTCATTAAAAAAAAAAACCAAAAGCAATTCATGTATTTGAAAATACAGCCAAAGTCACAAGCTTGAGAGTCCTGTCTTGTCAGGGAAAATGAATTTACATGTGTGGAAATAACCTTGGGATGTGTATAGAGGTAGCCCAGTAATTCCATTCTCTCTGTCATTGTATTTATTTATTTTTGGCCTCACACTTGCTAGGCAGATTACCACTTAAGCCCTTGTCATTGCGTTCTTACCATGTCAGTGATATTACAGTAAAACTTGCGTTTCTTTCTTAAGTTTTGTGAATTTTAACATGTGTGTAGAGTCACATAACCAGGATATAGTTAAGATCAAGAGTCCCTTCACCACCACATCACCCAAGTTTCCCTTGTGTGGGTCCTTTTCAGTCATAGCCTTCTGCCATTCACAACCCCAGGAATCCACTGAGTTGTTCTCCTTTGCAGTCATGTTCACTGTCTGACAATATCATATAAATGGAATTATGCAATATGAATCCTTTTGAGATTGGTCTGTTTCTTCAGCATGACTTTGGGATTCATTCAGGTTGTTGTATCAGTAGCTTATTCTTATTTTTTGGAAACAGGGTCTCACTAAGCAGCTCATGATAGGTTCTCCTGCCTCAGCCTCCAGAGTGCTGGATTACAAGCATGCAACCCTACTCAGTACTTTATCCTTTTTATTTCAAGTAGTATTCCTGTTCCTGCAGTTTGTTTAACCTCTCCCGTACACAAGGACATTTGGGTGGTTACTAGTTTTCGGTAATTACAAAGAGAATTATTATACTCTTATGCAGGTTTTTGTGCAAATGTTTTAATTTTCTAGGATAAATACCCAGGTGTGGGATCACTGAATCATATGGTGTTTTAAATTTATAAAAAAACTGCCAAGTTGTTTTTCAGAGTCGTTATACCATTTTGCATTTCCCACCAGCTCCCACTGCTTTATTCTGGATATTGGTGATTTGTGTAGCTTCTCTTATTTGCTTTGTCACTCTTGTTGGAAGTTTACCAATTTTATTGACTCTTTCAATAAACCAACTTCAACCCCATTGACTTTTTTTCCGCTATTTTCTCTGTGATCAATTTCCCTTCTTTATTATTTGTTTTGTCTGTTGGCTTTGGGCTCATTTTGTTCTCCTTTTTATGTGTTGGTGGCAAGGTAGTGCCTGTGATCAGAAGACTTCCAAATTCTTTGTGTCCCTCAGGGAGAGTCCACTGCAGGACATGTGGGTATAATGAAGTGTATTAAAAGTTAGGAAAGGGAGCATGGTGGGCGCAGGTGGAATCTGGAGGCAGAGAGTGCACGTCTCTTCTTCAGGTGCTTTAAAAATCTATGCTAACCTATGGGAAAGGAGAACCAGGTGATTCCCATCCAATAATCAATGAGAGGTGAGGGGCATGGGTGGTTCCTGCGCCCAAGCATGGTTAATTTGAGATGTTATATTTTTCTATGACTCCCAAACTTTCCCTAATTTTAGCCTGCCTCATTTCTTCCCTGAGACAAGATCCTGAAAAAATCTTTTTGAGGTTGTTGAGTTCTCTTCTGAATAAGCTTCGAGCTGGCAAGGGGCAGCAGACCCTACCTACAAGGGGAAATTGTCTCTATTTCTTTCCCTTGGGGCTCATTTGGACACAAGGTGTTGAATTATTGTCCAGCACAGTCAGGGTTCCTCATGGAGATCTAGATTGTTCATGGAGCTCTCATTTATCTGCAGAGATGAACAGCCTTGTTGCTTTTATTCTGAAAGAGGTAAATCTGGTTTGGAAGGCATGATCTGAGCATGAACAATGATGGGAACATCAGAAGGAGCCCTGCCAGGTGTTGCAGGAAGGATCAAGAATCCAACTTTTCATTTTGAAAATGACAGAGTCTTATGGTTATTTTTTCTATAGGTGTTTATGCCTATAGCTATTTTTAATCATTAGATGGCCCTCTGTTTGGACTAATACTATAGTGGACAGTGATTATTTGGGGTAATATTTATATTAGGGGCCAGGTGTACCAGGGACAGGTGCCAGTCCACTTAGAGGGTAAACGTCAATAGGATACAGTTTTGTACAGAAAGAAGACTCAGTGTCCTTAAAAGCATGTTAGATACCCATGAAAATTATATTGCCTTTGTTTAAGCAGAAGGCCTTGGCCAAAGACATGAGTTTGCCTTTTGCCAGAAGCCTAGAAGGCTTACATATTAGAGCTCATGCATTAGAGCCCCTTTTTAAAATCTCTTGGCTTATCATTAGCAACACCACTAACAAGGTGTTGGTGAGGATGCGGCGGGGGGTGGGGGGGTGCGGAAAAGGAACCCTCTTACACTGCTGGTGGAAATGCAAACTAGTACAACCACTCTGGAAAAAAATTTGGAGGCTCCTTAAAAATCTAAACATAGATCTACTATATGATCCAGCAATACCACTCTTGGGGATATACCCAAAAGACTGTGACACAGGTTACCCCAGAGGCACCTGCACACCCATGTTTATTGCAGCACTATTCACAATAGTCA
Source organism: Castor canadensis (assembly GCF_047511655.1). Taxonomy (NCBI): domain Eukaryota; kingdom Metazoa; phylum Chordata; class Mammalia; order Rodentia; family Castoridae; genus Castor; species Castor canadensis. The sequence continues at coordinate 6,581,332 of NC_133387.1, forward strand.
AGTTATGGAAACAGCCAAGATGCCCTACTACTGACGAATGGATTAAGAAAATGTGGTACACATTGAAATTTTATGCAGCCATGAAGAAGAATGAAATCTTATCATTCTCAAGTAAATGGATGGAACTGGAGAACATCATTCTGAGTGAGGTTAGCCTGGCCCAAAAGACCAAAAATTGTATGTTCTCCCTCATATGTGGACATTAGATCAAGGGCAAACACAACAAGGGGATTGGACTTTGAGCACATGATAAAAGCGAGAGCACACAAGGGAGGGGTGAGGATAGGTAAGACACCTAAAAAACTAGCTAGCATTTGTTGCCCTCAATGCAGAGAAACTAATGCAGATACTTTAAAGCAACTGAGGCCAATAGGAGAAGGGGACCAGGAACTAGAGAAAAGTTTAGATCAAAAAGAATTAACCTAGAAGGTAACACACACGCACAGGAAATCAATGCGAGTCAACTCCCTGTATAGCTATCCTTATCTCAACCAGCAAAAATCCTTGTTCCTTCCTATTATTGCGTATATTCTCTCTTCAACAAATTAGAGATAAGGGCAAAATAGTTTCTGCCTGGTAGGGAGGTGGGGGGGGGGATAAGGGAGGGAGGGGGGATTCACCTAGGGAGGGGGTGGGGGAAGGGGGGAGAAATGACCCAAACATTGTATGCACATATGAATAAAAGAAAAATAAATAAATAAAAATTAAAAAAAAAAATCTCTTGGCTTTGGTTACTCTTAGAGGTCAGGCATAATTGATTCCACTTAGATTGTGAAAAGTCCCTTCATTTGTGTCCGAATGCCACTTGTTCCAAGAAGTTGGGGACCTTGACTGCTTGGGGGTTGTGTCCTCTTAAACTGTTTCTCTGAACAGTTGTCTCTGAGGATTCTGCCAGTTTGGCAGTTTTGTTCCCCAGAGCCAGGATTAGCTTCTCCTGGAAAGTCAGGTATGTCCCACAGAGGAGGGGAGTAATACCTCAAATGGATCAGAAGTCAGTGCCAGTGCAACATTTTTGGCCAAATTAAGCAACAAAGAGATTTATTAAAAAAAATGGGCTTAATCAAATCCAATTGTCTGTCCCATAGAGGATGTACTGGCACCTGTAAATTGCTGTGAAGTCTCAGCAGACAACAGTTACAACATTTATACAAGGAAAATACAAAACGACCCCAATACTTAAGAATGTCTATCCTGGTTGACAGATAAGCACTTGTCAGAGTCATTTTTTATGGGCTTGCCTGTAAATGTTTTACAAGTAACCATGGTTAACAGTTTAGCACTTAACAATAGTTTAATTACTTTTAATTCATATATAGTATTATTAAACCTCTTGTTACGATTGAGAAAAAAAGCTAAGACACCAGTTTGGTACAGTGTCCTATTATAACTCTATTTTAGAGGGCTTGTATACTTGAAGAACACAGCACACCTAACATACAAAGGACCCAGTAGCAGCATCACAGTTTAAGCCTTGAATTTTGATTAGGTAAAGTAACAAGTTAGTGGTCGTCAGTATTGTCAATACAGTGCTGACAATTAAAAACTCTGTTTTCTAATGGTTAAGGAAAGGCAGTGTCAGTAATTTCAAATAGCTCCTGTTTTAATGTTCAATTGCATGTCATATACATAAATCAAAGTTTATCTAGCCGATGTTTATCTGACAAACAGATGTCAGGGCTAAATGGAAGAACTTTTAGCATTTGTCATAAAGAGCAGAAATGTCAAAGACCTTATTAGATAGAATGTACCTTAGATAAAAGACTATAGATGTTTACATGTATACACTTTTAACTTCATAAAAGATTTTTAATATTATGATACAAGGCACTAGCACTATTAGAACCATTTAAAATTTTTACTTAGTTTAAGCTTATTTTCCTCAGTGTTACCAGAAAAATACCTTAGGGTTTTTGCATTTGGCAAGAGACTAATTTAGGCAGGCTGCCAAGAATAGTAAACAATTTTAAATGGGCTGTGAAGAGAACTTATTCATAGTTTGATGAATTAAAAAAAATCTTTTAAGATGTTTATTAATGAACAAAGAGGCTGATACCAAAAACAACATGTAAAATGAAAAGATAACAATATAAAGGAAGACAATCTGTTGAGTGTTAAAAGGAAAACATATGAACGTTTATAACCAGTATAGAATCCAAATCACACCAAGGTGAGCTTGGCTGATACAAACCCACAGCCCCTGGTCGGTTTCCCCTAAGACCTGTGTCCTTTGCTTGCTGCAGTGGGAAGATGTGGGCCGACAGCTCAGGATTTGGGCTGTGAAGGAAGAGCAGCATATGTGTGCACTTCAGGCCATGGGGTTGTAATCAGCTTGTAAACTGAGAAGAATGGGGGAACAAGTACATTTTCTAAAAAGATAATAAACCAATAAGATTAATGTCTCAAATGATTAGACAGAGAAACAGAGATAAGGGAGTAAGCATAAAGTTAGGAAACCCAATGACTGAGAGTCATGGCTTGGATATTGATAAGAAATCACATCCTAATTTTATGCAGCCATGAAGAACGAAATGTTATCATTTCTGGTAAATGGATGGAATTGGAGAACATCATTCTGAGTGAGGTTAGCCTGGCCCAAAAGACCAAAAATTGTATGTTCTCCCTCATATGTGGACGTTAGATCAAGGGCAAACACAACAATGGGATTTGACTTTGAGCACATGATAAAAGAGAGAGCACACAAGGGAGGGGTGAGGATAGGTAAGACACCTAAAAAACTAGATAGCATTTGTTGCCCTTAACGCAGAGAAACTAATTAAGCAGATACCTTAAAAGCAACTGAGGCCAATAGGAAAAGGGGACCAGGTACTAGAGAAAAGTTTAGATCAAAAAGAATTAACTTAGAAGATAACACACATGCACAGGAAATCAATGTGAGTCAACTCCCTGTATAGCTATCCTTATCTCAACCAGCAAAACCCCTTGTTCCTTCCTATTATTGCTTATACTCTCTCTACAACAAAATTAGAAATAAGGGCAAAATAGTTTCTGCTGGGTATTGAGGGGGTGGGGGGGGAAGGGAGGGGGCGGAGTGGGTGGTAAGGGAGGGGGTGGGGGCAGGGGGGAGAAATGACCCAAGCCTTGTATGCACATATGAATAATAAAATTTAAAAAAAAAAAGAAATTACATCCTAGATTGTTGATGTTAACAGAATGGCTTGGGACACACGGCAGGGTTGTAGTTGACCGCATGCAGTCCCTGGAGCCCCAAAATAAGAGGCTCAGTCATTGAGAGTTTTGAATGTGTTTAACACATAGTTTAGTATTCTAGGATTAATAACCTTCTAGTAGATCCCAGTAAGAACTTAAGGTTTTATCATACCATCTGGAGGGTGAACTTCTGTTTGGTTTTGGTAAAATTTTGTACCAGCTATAGCACCAAAAATCCCCAGCAGTTACTTTGATAAAACAGAAACCCATTTAAAAACACACATTAGTATCTTAAATTTTGACCTCAGAAAACTCTCTAGGCAATCTTTAAACTACAGTCAACCCAATCACACATATATAAACTTATACACTTTTAAGATATTAATTTGTATCTTGAAACAACCTTTGTAAAAAACTGAATTTAGATAACACTTTTTAATAAAACTCTTAGCAACCTTGTACCTTAAAAGTCTTATGAAGAAAATTAAGTTAGATTTTCTATAATAGCAACCTACAAGAATTTCAGATGCTGAGGGTTCTTGAGCCTGCTCTGAGAATGAAAGCACAGACAGACTCTAACAGCAGAGGTTGGAAAGATTTTATTTATAGAGAATTTAGTTGGAGAAAGGAGAAGAGAAAGACTGCATATTGGAGAATGCAGGGGCACCCGGAAACCGGTGATCCCATGGGTCAAGGTGGGGAGTGGGTTTTATAGCCTAGTTTGCATTGCCTGAGGGTGGAGATGCCTTTCAGATGCAAACAGGCATTTCCTAGGAAGGAGAAGTGTCTCCTTGACCACTTATCGCCTTTTGGGACCTCCCGCAGTCCATCCTCCATTCCTTCAGTTTTGGTAAAATTTTGTACCAGCTATAGCACCAAAAATCCCCAGCAGTTATTTTGATAAAACAGAAACCCATTTAAAAACACACATTAGTATCTTAAATTTTGACCTCAGAAAACTCTCTAGGCAATCTTTAAACTACAGTCAACCCAATCACACATATATAAACTTATACACTTTAAGATATTAATTTGTATCTTGAAACAACCTTTGTAAAAAACTGAATTTAGATAACACTTTTTAATAAAACTTTTAGCAACCTTGTACCTTAAAAGTCTTATGAAGAAAATTAAGTTAGATTTTCTATAATAGCAACCTACAAGAACAGATAGGTTAATAAACCTAATTATAAAAGAGTTAAATGTAAATTACACTCACAATAGAATGAAACAAATTGAGATTGTCTATAAATTTCCTTTTATTCCTAAGGCAGAGAATGGTTAGGACTGGATGGGATTAGAACTTCCGGATAACTTGAGACAGTTGTGTACATTAATTTATAAATGTAGCTTAAGAACCAATCTAAAGACATGTACACACACACAGATGTTTTGACCTAGGCATGCCAAAGAATATCAAAATGCACATATATGAGCTCAAAAAAGTAAAAGTTAAGTGGTCACAATTGGTAGTGTAAGAAAAATGATCTTTTCTATCAAAGTATTCGTTACCCTCTTAGATTACTTAAAAATTCCTCAGGTTGCCATCTTAGGTGACTTGCATGTTTAAAGGGTCCTTGCTTCTTCAGGATTCCCATATAACTCCATTGCCCACCAACCTTCACGCCCTAACTCATCCCCTAAGCCTTTTTGCCAATCAGGAAAGACTGTGAACCTTTGACCTTGGCAAATCCCAGGTGAAGGGCAGGTACAACTGCTTCAGGATACAAGGAGGAGCCACTGTCAGCCATTTGTGCCTGCGTGCTTGCACCCTCTTGATCAAGAGAAATTGCCTTGTCAAGAATTTCTGTCTCGTGTGTGTCTGTTTTCAGCACCAGAAGGTCTTTAATTCCAACAGTAGGAGACAAAGACATACAAAGAAAACACACACAGTGACACAGAAAATAATCACATTAATTCAGAGTGGATTCTTACACCATTTCTTTGTCGTTATCTTTAGTAGATTAGTCCTCGAGATTCATAAGTAGTTTTATCTCTAACACAAATACTCTATTCTTTGTCCAGTCCTTAACATTAATATATCAAAAACATGTATAAAAACTATGATAATTCAGAGAATTTTAGTAACAAGTTAGTTCAATTTTCCTAGAGGATGGCAAGATGACATCCCATCCCTAGGGAGTGGCAAGACAGCGCTGAACACACGGTGGCAGCATTTTCTGTGACCACATGGTCTCTCCAGAGGGTCTCTCAAATGCAACACAAAGACATGTTACATGCAACATACAGGCTCAAAATGGCAATCTGTTATAGGCCTAAAAGGTCCTTCCCCCTGGGAGACTGTGTCCATGACTTAGGCATGCTAACGGAAAGACCAAAAAATTGAAGCAAACTAAGCTGGGATTTAACATGTTTTGTTAGTCTCCTTGGATGTGACTGTCATTTGATAGTTTTGGAGAATTAGTCATAGGCTGCAGAACTATTCCTTCTTTGAATATAATGTCCTGTCTTTTAGATTTAAAAGCTAATCTAAATTTAGGATTACTAGGGCTAGGGCAAATGTCAGTAAACCTTTTAAGCTTTGAGGGCTTTTTTTGTTGTTGTCCAGTTTACTCCAGGTATTTACAATCAGATCCTGGGTTGCCTCATTAGAGGCTTTGCTATACCTAGAAAGCCAGGAATCTAAATCCTATAGAACCCAGCCATTTACAGATCCATGGTTTGGAAAGGACCTTTAACAAGTTTAGAATCTGACATACTACACTGAGATAAAGAGAACAAGGTTTTCCCTCAGGAAAAAAATAAACTTTTATACAACTTTAACCCTGTAAGCCTTTTGGATAGCATTTAAATTAAATGTTTAAATTAAAGTTTAGACATGTATGTAGCCCACACATTTTTTGGGGAGTTAAGATGTTTTAAAATCACTGAAAAGACAGAAAAGTACATAAACAGATTTTGTTAGGACTCAGTTTCCTACAGAATCAAAAGCCTACAAAATTTCACAATTATCCCAATAAAACATAAACTCTCTCCTATAAGCTAGTTTTTAACAAATATTACTAAGAGCAGAATATCTTTAAGATAGAATTAGATGCTAGATTTAAGTTAATTTACTACATTTTGATTTTAGGAAATGATTCAGATAACCTTTTAAATTATAGCCATATTAATTTACATCATATATTTTGTTACCTTTTGAACATTGAGGTTTTCCCCTTTTATAAAAGTAATTTAACTTTTTAACTTCACTAATCTCTTTAAGGTCAGATAGCCAGGGCCCAGAGGCCATCACAGGAAGCTCTAAAGTTAGCCACTACCTTAACGCCTAATCCAATCTCTACCCAACAGCAATTCACACCCTAAGCATCAACTGTGCCTGGAGCAGGGAGATTTTTCGCAAGTACTCCCAACAAAGACCCAAACTGAGGAGCTAGACAGAACAAAGGCTAGGCATCTCAACAGAAATTCTCTATCAATTCGAGCAGGAACCAACAGATCACTCAATGTCTCTCTTAACAATGACCCAAACTCAGAAAGTCATCCCAGGGGAAAAAGGGTCCAAAGCTTAAGAGTTTCTTAGTAAATATTTTAACCTTAAAATCTGACCCCATTGTTCTGTTAGAGACAAGGCCTGAGGCTGGCCAGGTGGGGTGTGCCCCTCACTTGCCAGTGAAGTAGCCATCTCACTGGACAGGTTATGGTGGGGGATGGCCAAGAGGAACCAGACTTAGTGACTGGGGAGACGGCTGCCGTGGCTAGCACGCCTCCTCTGCCTGGGCTGGTGGGCAGAAAGGGAGGAGAGAGAAGGGTGAAGGGGAGGCCACAGTTTTAAGGTGGCTTGACCTGAAGGGAAACCACGGGGTGCAGGAATCTCCGCAAGAGTGTCCTGAGAACTCCAAGCCATGGGGGGAGCATGCTTTGGGTGGACAGATGCCGCAGGGTTCTGCAGGCTGCTCGCCCCCAGTGTGACCCACAGAGAGGTCCTCACGTTGAGCGGACCAACGGTCCTGGGGACCCTGCGTTTCCCAGCTGCATTCCACGAGGGCAGAGCTCAGCCCATTCCCTTGGCTGTCCAGAAGAAAGAAAAGAAAAAAGAGTAGCGACCCTCTAAGGCACGGGGACTGGGGGCTCACCATGTCTCCTGGCTGGCTTTGCCACAAAATGTTAATGGCACTGGTGCAGTCTGTGATCAGAAGACTTCGAATTCTTTGTATCCCATGGGGAAGAACCCATGGCAGGACACATGGGTATAAAGAGAGTTTATTAAAAGTTAGGGAAGGAAAATACAAAATGGAGCACAGTGATGCCCAGGTGGAAGCCAGAAACTGAAAGAGCGTTTCTGCTCCTCAGGTGCTTTTAAAACCTCCGATAACCTGTGGGCAGGGAAGAACCGGGTGATTCCCATCCAATAATCAATGAGTGGGGAGGGGATGGGCGCTTCCCAGCCAGGTGAGGGCGGTTCCTGAGCCAGAGCACGGTGGATCTAAAATGGAGTATTTTTCTATGAGTCTCTAAATTTCCCTACTTTAGTCTGCTTCAAATTCACATTGTGGGGAATGGTGGTGGAGAGTGTGGGTCCTTTGCGGGTGGTTACAAAGGTGACTGAGTTTATAAGGGAAGAAGAGGATGAGTAGGTCACAGTGCCTTATGCTAGGCAAGTGCTCTGACGCTTGAGGTGCACCGCCAGCATCCTTTTGTTTGTATTTTGTTTCTTAGCTAGTGGCTCCCTGAGTTTGCCCAGGCTGGCCTCCGACTCTTGTGATCCTCCTGCCTCAGCCTCCTGAGTATCTGGGATTACAGGCATACACCATCACACCTTGTCTTAATTTTTATTTTTTGTTTTTGTTTGTCTAATGGTTCCTTTTTTCCTTTTTTTTTTTTGCTGTCTAGTCAACCTCATGGTCTTCTACTTCTTGGTACAAGCATCGTCATCTTCGTCATCTCCAGCTGCCCCTTTGTTGTAGCCCCCTCAAGCTCTTCTTCATCCAGTCTTCACCGCGGGCTGCTTGTACAAGGTCTTGTTTGAAGGGCTGGCCCTTGGCTGTCTTCTGAGATCTTGACTTTTGGAATGTACCATTGCTGATAAGGGTGAGCTTGTGTAGCTGGGCACCAAATTCCACTGTATCGTAGACTGTAGAAACGATGGGATTTCTGAACTCCCTGGGGAGTCTTGAATGGCTACCACAGTATCTGTGGAGGCAATAGGGGTGCCTCTGCCACCAGCTCTAGGAAAAACCCTGAGAAGTCTCTGAATCTTACATGGGCTTCTCTGGGCAGAAACCCTGACATGTTTCTGTGCAGCTCTCAGTGGTGGGGGAACGTAGGAGGCCTGGACGGGTTTCTCCCATTGTCTACCTACAGTGTCTCTGCCCGGTTGATACTGCATATCCTTTTTGCTGCTACAGCTTAGCCATGGAGACCCTGTGGTCTTTCAAGTGGAGGACCAAGTGTGCAGCTGGGCCTCGGACCCTGACACTGGCAGATAACCCTCAGAGACTCAGCTCTCTGAATTTGTACCCCAATTTCCATTACAGTCCTTAAGACTTTCCGTCATTTTCTTGATAGTATTATCAGGACTTTAATCCTGAAGTTTAGGCACTTTTTCTTCCCAGGGGACAATTATTCTGGGGTTTTATTTCAGTATGTGTTGGATAACCTATGTAAAAAAAATGATTTCTAAAATGATTGTATCTTCGTGTTATATTATCTATTTCTTAATAGTGACAATCAAAATAAAAACAAAAACCATCAAATTGTCACACATTCACCTCCTTAAATCTGAATTCACAGAGCAGTCCTGGGCCCCTTCAGCCTCCACACCCAGCTGTTTGCTTTCTGGGCCAGGAGTTCTAGACTCAGAGGTTGGAGCCATTGGAGGAGTGTTTTAGGTTTCCTCTTGTTATGTTCCACGCCTGCCCGCAAAGGTCACTCCCTGGAATAACAGGCATGACTCTGGAGGCAATAATGTGAGCATTTATTATCAAATCCCTGCACAGAGGCACAGGAAGGGATCAGGATGGTAAAGAATGAGCAAGAGCTGCTGAAATGGTTGGGTGGAACACGTGGGGAAGGATGAAGAGATATTGGAGTCCCTTTTCTCCCAGGCGTCAGATGCAGGGACACCCCGAGCAGAAGGGGACCAGCATGAGTGTTCAGGAGAGGTAGGGCGACATCCCAGTCACTTCCAGCAGCGTCTTCTGGTCCTTTTCCTAAGGGAGTGGCAGACGCAAGACAACTTTGACAGGAGAGGGCAAATTCCTCCTCCAGGACAGCTTAGCTCTGGAGCTAGGCAGATCCAAAAGTAGCTGCCTGGGGGGTACTGTAGATACCCCTACAGGCCCCGCATAGAGATGGACTTCCTGGCTTCCTGGGGTCTTTGGCCAAGGCCTCGTTGGTTAGGAACAGGGGCTTTCTGAGCTGGTGCAGAAAGGCACACATGGTGCTACCCGAAACTCGTGCAATGTTACTCTGTCCATTCCTGTCTCCTCTGAACAGTCCCAATGCCCCAACACACAGACTCATTTAGGGACTTACCTCTTTAGCAAAACACCTTCTCCAGCAGTAGAGACCAAGAGGGACCAGAGATGCCAGAAGCAGCAGGACCCAGACACCTATGACCATGGCCTGGAGACTTATAAATAGGGCCTGGGAACAGAGGGTCATGGGCACCAGAGAAATGGTCACCTTCCTGCCCTTCCCTGGCCTTCACTAACACAGGTCACTCTCCACCCCTCACCCCCAAGTCTGTGTCTTCTGGGGTCATCAGTGCATCCCGTGTGCAGAATGCAACCTGAAACTTGGCCTACTGATCCTCTGTGTCCTGCAGCCTAGCTTGTAGTTTGGCACCCTGACAGCCTCCAGGACTTGAGAGACTCAAGGAAGGGCATGCATTTACCACCTTCTCACCCTCCACACATTTGCCATCTTGGTTCATTCATGGTTAGTATTTAGAGTTTCGTTCCCATGGGTCGGTAACACTCACAACTGTGGGAGCTGCTTCTGCTTTGCTCAGTGCTGTTCTTTAGTGACAGCCATCAGGCTGGGTGAAGATTAGGGCTGAGGATTTCTGATGGAGAGTTTTACCCTTGCCAGTCCTGGTCCTCCCTTCTGCTTCCTGCAGCTGCTCCTTCCCCTTGGTCTCCTACCTTCAGCATGTTTAGGTGGGAAATGCATAGGTGTAGTCTCTCATCTTCTTTGGGATCTGGGGTGCTTGGGGCCTTGGTGAGCCAGCCCATTGAGGTGTAGTCATCACAAAAGTCACTTCTAAAGTTGTAGTAATCACAGAAATTATGAGCCGTAACTACAATGGCGGCAATGGCCGAGCACAAAGTTGCCAGCCCGAGAAGGATCCGCAGCAGGGCCTGGGAGGGGAGGAGGCAGAGGGAAACTCAGGGGTTCCGTCTCTCCCAGAGCCCAAAGTGGGGAAAAGCAGGCAGCATGGAGGTCACATATGGTAGAACAGGAGCCTTGGAGTGGTCTCTACCTGAGTCTGGTTCCCTGCCCTTCCCTACCCTGCCCTGAACTCACCCACCAGATTCCACCGTGCTTCTCAGAAAAAAAGGCAGTGACTCCAGCCAGCAAAGCCTGGGGAGAGATTGAGTAAGGACCAGGTTAGCTCAGGAAATATGGGTCCCCTCCAACTGAGTCCTCTGTACACTCCATCTGCACCCCAGGTTTTGTGCTCAGCTTTGTTGTCTTTGGTAAGATAACTGTGGAGGGTGCTGTGTTCAGAGCAAACTCCTGAGGCCACAGGACACTTTGCTGTAGTGACATAAACAAGTGCTCATGATAAAGCCAGGTATGAGCCCTCTTTCCCTTCTTCACATCCTTCTTTTTTTTCATCCAGCCCTTAGCACAGTGCCTGCTTTTTAAAAATTTTTTCAAACTCTTTTTTTCAGTTTTCCCAGCAGTACTGGGATTTGAACTCAGCACCCTGTGCTTGTTAGGCAGGTGCTCTACTGCTTGAGCCACTCCCCCTCCAATAAATGTGTGTGTGTTTCTATCTTGAGAGTGTGGGTCTGCCAGAGGGTCCCCCACTCCCATCAGCCCACTGAGCTCCTTCTGCAGACTTGCATGCCCTCCTCTGTTGACCTTTATCTCTGGATTCCCATGGGATGAGCAGAGGTCAATGGGAGAACTAGGAGGCCAAGCCCACACTTCCTTCAGGCAGCAAGTTCTCTCTGGCATGTTCTCCCTCCCCTATTTCAGAGCAGGTGTCTGGAGGTGAGTGGGTCCTTAGATCCTTTAATTGTTAACTGCTGTTGACCATGGGGAGTGGGAGCCAGCTTGGTGGGAGAAGTCCTAAACAGGGGACCCAGGGAGCTGACTCTGCTACTGCTTTGGTTCCTTTCTCATCTGCATAAATCATTAGGGTCTTTTTGACTGCTAACATTCTGTGACAGCACATTGATGGTGGGGCTGCAAAGGCAGTAATGAGAGCAATGTCTCTGTCCCTCTGAAAGGAGGTAGATGCTGCCCCACTCACCACAGCCCCCGTCCAGAAGGGAGCTCCCGTTCGCCAGGGTGCAGAGCTCCAAAAGATACCGAAGAATCCTCCCAGGACACAGCTCAGGATCCCCAGCGCAATCTGCACCACCTGAAAGATGAAGGATCTAAAACCTGGTTCCCAGATGCCTGGGCCCAGAGGCATCCCTCTACCTCCAAATCTTAGAGCGGTCAGTCTGTGGACCTGTCACTCTAGGTACCAATGATCAAAACCCTGAGAGGGACAGGGGCTCTGTCACCCCTTTAGTCTACAGTTTGCTTTACCCACAGAAATCAGAGAAAGCCTGATTTCTAATAAAAAGAGAAAAACAGCTTAGTGTCCTACTGAGGCTAGAGGAGAGAGTGTGACCAGCAAGAATTGAAGCCTTCCCTTGGCCTGATTAGGCCTGGAGTGTGCCTTCTGTGGCCACGAGGCAGGCAGCTACCCTCACCCAGGAAGCCACCAGCAGCCGGCTATTGCTCAGGGTGTTGGTGCCTGAGGCAGAGGCTGGGAGCCGTAGTAGGGAGCATCCGGCCAGCAGGAGTTTGGCCAGACCGGACTCCTGGTGGATGTGGATGCTGATGTAGGTGGGCTGCGGGGCCTCAGGTGCCGCCTCACTGCCATCTGCAGTCTCCATGTCCGTGGATGCCTGTCTGTGAGGGAGGACAAGAACACCAGGGAGGAAAGGCTGGCAGAAGTGTTCACAGATTCATTGGATCTGGGAAGTTTAGGGGTCAGTGGGACCCAGGTACACTGAGTGGTCCCTCTGCCAGGACAGCCAGGCCCTGCTGGGGCTTCCCCTACACCCCACATCTACTTTGTACCCCCAGCATCCTCCCATGGCCTAATATCTGCTCACGCACTCCCTACACTGACTTGGCCTCTTCTCTGGGCCTCTTCTCCTCTGAGCCTTCTGACCCCAAGTCAGAACCCAAGCCCCAGAGTTGCACCCTCCACCCCAGACCCTGGGGACTGGCAGCTCTGAAGACCTCCTTCTCCTTGGATGGCCACCAGCACTGACTGCCCACTGCCCCATGAAGGACTAGTGGTAGAGACAGAGGCCAAAGGCCAGGGGCGACCTGGCCTCTTCCTCTCCCATGCTCCTGGAGGCCCAGCCCAGTGTAGCAGCCCCCATCACCCCAGCAAGCTCTGAGGGAGTGAGGTTGTGAGGGGCAGGGTTAGGGGTTGTGGGAAGGGTTGTGCCAGAGGCTCCTGGGCTGGGGGCCCCCTGGGCTGGGGGCCCTGCCTCACCTGCTCTCCTCTGGGGCCCAGGTGAGCAGAGAGTGCGCAGGAGGCTTGGAGGAGCTGGCCACTGAAAGAGAAGGAAGTTGGTCTAGAGCAGGAAAGGGAGGGAGGCTTGGACAGCTGGGGCTGAAGGGATGCTCTGGGGTTTTCCAGAGGAGGTGAGTCACTGGGCACTGGTGAGCCAGCAAGAGAGAAGATAAGAGCAGACATGGAGACAGGAGGGGAGGGGGCACAATTTTGACCACTGAGAAACCCTGGGGAACTGGGAAAGTGTCCACTGCTCCAGCCTCAGCTGGGTCAGGGCTTTTTGAACACCCATGGGCCTGTGCCAAGGATGTGTGTGCCGTGGTGTGTGTGGTCTGAGTGAGTGTGTGTGTGTGCACGCACACTTGTGTGCTTTGTCTAGCAGGCCTGATCATCTACTCCAGAGGGAACCCCCCCTAGTGGGGCCCCACTTTGCCAGATACTGGCTGGGAAATTATAAGCCTGTCTGGCCCCCCCTCCTGCTTTCCTTCCACCCCGTGGGGTTCTCAGTTCCAAGTCAGCTCCTCCCAAGTCCTCCTGGGCCTTCTGTGCCCCAGCTCCATTGCTCTGGAGGACAACAGGTAAGGCAGGGCCCTCCACTGCCCAGGGGGCCCCTTCCCAGGAGTCTCTCTTGGCATAGGATCCTTCTTTTCTGAGACACCTCCAAGTCCAGGAGACTATTTGGCCTCTATTCCTGCTTTTCTGAGGACTGTTTAGGGAGGGGCAGACATGGTAGTCAGAGGATGTGACCCTGAAAATAGTGCTGGGCTGGGGAGGCCTGGGCCTGGCTCTATCCTCCACTTTCATCAGTGCCCCCACCTGCATTCTGAGTGAGGCTGAATGGGGCTTCTTAGAGACTGAGCCCTGAGGTGGATGGCTGTGGTAGGGGACAGGGCACAGCAGCGGTGCTCCTCCCAGCTCTGAGGTACAGGGAGGAGGGATAGGGGATTGTGTCCAGGGCAGAGCCCATGCCTGGAGTGCTGCTGGTGGTGGGCTGCAGTATTTCTGTTGCCTGAGGGTTCAGATCCTGCTCTTCAGAGGAAGTGCAGGGGTTTGGAACAGGGTAGGGGAATTGGTGGGACCCAGGGGTCTGGAGGGGGCTGGAGCCCAATTCATGGTCTGGAATGCCACTCTTTGCTGACTCCCGGCTCCCAAGGAAGGTCCAGAATCCAGGGTGGCCTGAATCTCCTTCTTGTTTCTGCAGAATTGTCAATTGCCTGTTCTTTTTAACTCAAAGGATCCCAGGTGGGTGAAAGAGGAAGATGCTCTGAAGAGTATGTAGAGTACAAATTTTAAAGACTGTGAGAATGCTTAGTACTATTTGATTTAAACTGTTTAACTAGGATGCCCACTAGGATTGCCTATGGAGCCAAGCGAGTTGATTCTAAAGTATGCATGAAAGAGTAATCTAGAAAAGACAGCCATGAAACTTGTGAGGAAAAGATAATGCGAGGGAGTTCTGAAATAGCCCAATTAGATATTGAAAATATTAGCGTAAATTAATTGTACAAAGGGATTTTATTGTGACATTTACAACTTGCATTTAATGTACTTTGATTAAATTCACCCCATCTATGTTACTCTTTTATTTTGGTGGTACTGGGGCTTGAACTCAGGGCCTACACCTTGAACCACTCCACCAGCCCTTTTTTGTGATGGGTTTTTCATTGAGGTTCATAGGCCTCGAGAACTATTTGCTTAGCCTGGCTTTGAACCACAATCCTCCTGATCTCTGCCTCCTGAGTAGCTAGGATTACAGGCGCGAGCCACCTGCACCCAGTTTATGTTACTCTTTCTTAACCACCCTGAATTTCATTGTGAGATGCACATATGTACTTCTATAATATTAACTTCCCAGTTATCCTCTCCTTCTTCCTCCCCCCCAACAGTCTCCCTTTTATAATCATGTCACTATTATTATTTTTAGGTCTAGATTTCACATATGAGCCAAAACATGCGATATTTGTTTTTCGGGACTTGACTTATCTCAATTAACATGATGATCTCCAGTTGCACCCATTTTCCTGCAAATGACATAATTTCATTCTTTATGGCCAAATAATACGCCATTGTATATCTGTACCACATTTTCTTGATCCAGTCATTGGTTGTTGGGCACCCACAGCCCAATTAGATATTAATCTCTATACTAATTAAAGTTACAGTAACGCTGCACAAATCCTTAGACCTGCAATGGGCAGAATCTGAGGGCTAGAGCAGACCTAACTCCTAGGGGAACTTTGTTTTTGCTCAGGGCAGCATTTCAATCATGAGAGAAGGATGATATATTCCTCAGATGGAGGCTATCCTTCAGAAATTAACCATCTGAATAATCACGATGACAATTTGGATCCATATCTTCCAAGTTATGACACTAATTCCAGAAGGATCAACATTTCAAAGTGCACCCTGAGCCAGGGTGGTGGTGGTACATCGCTGTAATCTTAGCTACTTAGGAGGGAGAGGCAGGAGGATCTTGAGTTCAAGGCCAGTGTGGCAGGGTTGTTGAGACCCCATCTCAAAAACAACATAAAAACAAAAGAAGTGGGGCATTGCTCAAGTGGTAGAGGACAAGTGTGAGACCTTGGGCTCAGTCCCCAGTGCCAAATGGAAAAGAAAATTGAAAGCACAAAACCACTTAGAAGAAAACACAGGAGGATATTTTATAATTTCAAAATGGGGAAGTCCTTTTATAGCATGTTATGTAACCTAGAAAGCATAAGAAGAGTGAAAACTTTTACACGTAAAACTGCACTTTTAAAGATTAAAAACTTTAAAAATACCAGCAAAGTCAAAACATAAATCTCAAATTATAAAGAAACCTTTGGAATTAATATCACAGTTGGCAATTTTTCAAATATACAAAAACCTCTATGAAGAACAAACCAAACCAAACAAGAAGGACATGGGATATGAAGGTAGAGTTTACCAGAGGACAAATGAAAATGGCTCCTAACACATGAACATGAAAAACTAACCAAGCTCATTCGGAGTAAGAGAACCATGGATTAAAATGATACTGAAGTGGTTCCAGAAAGCAGATCCCTAGCTGTCTGTGGGAGAGGGAGAGTTGTCCTATGTAAAGGCATCAGGGAATTTCTTGTAGTGTAGCTGTGGTTATATACAAGTACGAATTTGTCACAAATCATTGAGCTGAGCATCGAAAATGGAACAATTTCTTGCATTAAATGGATTGAAATCTGCAATGGAATATAATTTCCTCCTCCCCACCCATAAAGTCAAAAAGGGAGAAGTTTGCTGCTGCAGACTCTTGGATTGGGTAGGACAGCTCCATTCCTGGGCGGTGCACCTGCATGTGAATTGCTACCACGTCCATGAAGGGCAGCTGGAAATATCTACTAAGCATGCATGTTTCTGCATTGGCTGACATAGAAAATGACTGGAAACCTGTCACCAAGGGATTGCTTAATTAAATTGTGATGGATTCACACAAGGGAATACTATGCGGTTAGACACACAAGTAAGAGACTTTATGGACTGATGTAGGATGATTCTAAAAACTTCCTTACTTTGAAGTACTAGGGATTCCACACGGAATATGCTTGCGGGGCAAGAGCTGTGCCACTTGAGTCAAGCTTCCAGCCCTTTTGTTTTTAAGATAAGTTCTGGCTAACTTTACCCAGGCTGGTCTTGAATTCAAGATATTCCTGCTCTGTCTCCCAAGTAGCTGGGATAAAAGGTATATGCCACCATCCCTGACTTCTTACATACTTTTATGCATAAAAGATGTCAGTAAAGGATGGTAAGAAACTGGTATTAGTTTCCATGTGGGTGACTGGGAGAAAAAGATAAGAGAGAGGGTTTTAGAGGTAATACCCTTTCATGTCTTTTGAACTTTTTAACTAGTGAAAGTATTAAGTATAAATATATAAACACATGTGTATATACTCTATGTAATAAAAGCATGTACATTAATTCACTAGAATAATTCAGATTCCTTTTTTTGTCCCACCTAAATCGTAGACAAACTGTGTTGGTGTTTTGTAGCTGTGACCAAATTCCCAAGAAAAACAACCTAAAGGTGGAAAGATTCATTTTGGGTCATTATGGTTTCGGTCCCAAATTGTTTGGTTGGATCCATTGCTTTGGACTTGAGGAAGGCAGAACATCATAGCAGAGGGACTATGTAGAAGCTGCTCCTTTCATGGGGGCCAGGAAGATGAGAGAGAGAGAGAGAGAGAGAGAGAGAGAGAGAGAGAGAGAGAGAAAGGGACCAGTGACAAGGTGCTCTTCAGTCATCTACTTCCTCCAACTAGGCCCTCCCTTCTAAGTTTCCACCTCCCCCTCTCCACATAGCATCACAATCTGAGGACCAAACCTTTGACACATGAGTCTGGGGGACATTACATATTCAAACCCTAACACTGTATTAGATTATTTTGAGGAGGTGTCCAAAACCACATGTGGCGAAAGTCTCTAGAAGTGATTGAGATTTGTGACATTGATGTCTGAACCGGAAAGACCTTTGGACCTTGGCAAGGAGACTGTTTTCTCACCTCTCACCATGTGTGTTCTCCTTCTTACCTTACCTAGTTCCCAGACTTCATTCACTTCTGCCATCTTCTCCACACCAGGCAGAATGACCCAAAACATGGTGACTGTGAATGGAGTCGATGTGGCCTGTACACTCTCCCAACCCACCCACATCAACGTTCACATCCACCAGGAATCTGTTTTGGCACACCTGCTGAAAGCTGGGAGCTCCCTGAAGCAGTTTCTCTCTCGCCCTCGGAACACTGGATCTTCCAAGACCAGGATATGCCATGAACAGCTGGCTCTCGGGGTAAGAGGGGACTCTGCAGTGGGTTAATGAGGTGGCATGGAGGATGGGAACTCCGCTTTCAAGAGGATGCAAAAAGGTTGAGTCTCTGTTGTCATGGGACGTCCTCTCCTGTCCCTTCTGAGGGGCATGAGAACTCATCATTTATATCCCATTGTATTGGAAAAGGTTTTGGAAGTTCCTCCATAGAGACCTGGATGGAAAGGGCTGATCAGCCTATTTTTGGTGCAGAGGGGGCTGTGCCAGCTAAAAGTGGGGCACATGTAGAAGTATCTTTATAGGCTGATAATTTGATTGTTTTTTTGAACCCACAGGGACTGAGGAGTCAAGGTTCAAGGCGGCATGCTAGGCCATCAGGGAAAATTCCAGAGAGAACTGGGTGGCCATCATCTAAAAGTGCTCACACCCATCAGAAAGGGCACTACACAGATGACTAGCATTGAAAGTAGACCAGGTTCCGTGAGAATGGAGACTCATACCCAACATCCTTGGGGGGCAGGAGTTGGCATCTCAGCTGGACCTTGAATAGAGAAGAGTGGTTTTAGATGGACAGCAGTAGGAGGTGAAAGAAAAGGAATTCTAGGTTCAGGAAATGACAGAAACAAAGGCAAAGAACCCAGAAAACAGGTCAGTTCTGATGGTAGAGTGAAGGGAAGGGAACTCATGGCTGGTTGCAGGTCAATTTGCAGAGACCCTTGAATGACAAGGTGGCCATCTGTGCTGAATCAGCCTCAGCAGTGGGAAGGCTGGGTGTGGATTCTGGCTGGGAACCTGGGCTCTAGGCTGCCTCAGAGCCTGTAGGTGTGTAGGTAAGAGGCCATCATAGCAGAAGTGATGTGGGAAATGCAGTGGGAAAAAGGCTCCAAATCTTTTGTGGATGGTATGTGTGTGTGTGTGTGTGTGACCTGGTGGTGGATGGTAAGAAAGAGATGAGTCCAGAAATGTGCAGAGGTTTGGAGTGGGAGATGGGATCCCTGGCAGATGGGAGAGGCAGCCCCCGGGGCATGGGGATGGTAGAAATTAGCTGTGATGAACTGGGGATACTGCCAGGATATGTCGGTGATAATACCCAGAACACTGTCACAGTTGAGTTTTCCAGGAAGCAGATACTGACCTGGAGTTAGGTGTACAGGTTATTGAGGGGGTAACACATATGAGATGAAAAGAAAGGGGACAGGCCGGCCAGGGGCCCACCAAGTTCTAATGCAGCCAGACTAGGTCTCTGCTGGGGAGCTCCCTATCAAGGACTGTCACAAGAGTTCCACATTGGAGGGCAAGAGCTCTTGAACTGTCGTCTGGCTTAACCACTGGCTGAAGGATACCCGCAAAGAGCATGCCCTTGGCTTAAAGATTAGAGGAGCCTGAAGGATTTGACAACAGTAAGCTTTCTGCAACCATACCCCTTTCTGGAAGGGGTCTCCATGATACATATTTGAATCTACCACAGAGCCCTCAAAATTATGTGCTTAGATCTAAAAAAAAAAAAAAAAAAAAAGGTTGGTGCCAGAAGCAGAGGTTAGGTGCAGGATTGCAGGATTTGATCTGAGAGTGAGAATCCCAGTTGAGATCATTAGAAAGTATTGCATGAGGAAAAAGTAATGAAGGACAAACACGCAATGGAGATGGAGAGTCAGACCAGTGTGGCTCGAAGGACCTTTCAGAATCAGAGAGGCCAAGACAGAGGAAAAGGGGAAGAGGAAAAGAGGAGAAGTGGGAATGGGTCTCACTTTTCACCCTGTCTTGCAGGTGACCCAGGTATTGCTGGGGCTTGTGAGCAGCACTCTTGCAGTGTGTCTTTACTTTGGGCCTTGGACGGAGCTGCGTGCCTCTGGCTGTGCCTTCTGGGCGGGGTCTGTGGTAAGTAAGGGGCAGGCTGGGAATCAGGAGAAGGCAAATGGTGATGGGCAAGGAGAAATCTCCTTTGGCTGCAGGTGGGAGATTTGGGCAAATGACCCCAAACCCAGAAGTACCCCTTTGCTATGATGCAGCTGCCTCTAAGAGGTGGGTAAAATCTGACATCTGCTTTTCTCTTTAAGGCAAGATTGGGAAGGCAGGGGCATTGGGTAACTGGAGTCCCGCCCAGATGTTGGACTGTTTTCGTGTCTTTCAAGTCCTGCTTCCATTAGGCTGTTCTGAGAACTGTTGGAGGGAGGGTGATAGGAGATCAATCCAGGAGAGTCAACTGGAAACCGTTTTCTGGTGTCCTCTCTTTCTAGGCGATTGCAGCAGGTGCTGGGGCCATTGTCAATGAGAAGCACCGGGGCAAACTTTTAGTGAGTTTTGGTGATCCTCTAGCCCCAGATTTGTCCATCTACCTCCTTCTGTGTCTAGTTTTTCTGTTCAATTTTCTGTCTTTGGGAAATCCTTTGGTTCCCAATATCCTGAGGTCTTTCGCGGAGGCTTGGGGGTGGTTTCCTTCAACAGCAGCTGGGGAAGAAGGGATGGGTTGGAAGCTGGGCCCCCTGGCTCTGCAGCCTGATGGATAGAATTTACATCTTGAATCTCTCTCTTCTAGGGCCTTGTATCATGTCTTCTTACCCTGGCTGGCATTGCGACAGCTGTGGCTGCTGCTGTCCTGGGTGTGAGGAGCTTAATCTGGCAAACTGATGTCACAGGGATCAGTTCCTTGTGTGCTATTCCTCACCCTGTCATCACAACCCCTGTCTACAGAAGGAGGTGGGGAGACAGTGATAGCTCAGACTGGATGGAGAAAGAGTGCAGATCCCGCATGGAAATGCTGATGGTGAGAACCAAGAGTGCAGGCTTCCTGGGACCCATCATAGCCACCCCTCGCTCCCAGCAAAATGGGGCCCTAGAGGACAGGGATGGAGGCTCTTTACACTTGGACCTTACCCTAGGTCTTTGGTTTAGGAAGTTTTAACTTAAGATGAAAATATCTTTTAGACCTCCATACATCAAGATTCTCTGAATCAAAGGGGATGGGGAACAGAGAGATTGTGGGGCATCCATCTGTCTTTTTTGGTGTGTAGGTGTTCTGGCTAGCTATTGCTGCATAAAAAACCATTCCCAAAACAAAGTGGCTTAAAACCTCAACTTACTGTTATCCTCACAATTCCGTGGGCTGACAGGGTTAGACAGGCAGCTTTTACTTGGTTTTCCCCATGCACCTGTAGTCAAGTGTCAGCTGGGGGTAGTCACTGCGGGCTGATTGGGGCTGGGTGTCTGTGCTGCTGGTGGCTAATGTCAGCTCTTGAGTGGGAGCTCAGCAGGGCTGACAGCTAGATAGCCTATAGTGGCTTCCCCACGTGGCCTGGGCTTTTCTTAGCATAACACCTAGGTCCCAGTGGAAAGCACTGTGAGCATTTTAAGAGGCAGAAATGGAAGTCACCAGGATTGCCTCTGCCTCTGTCACTGGCATGATGTCACCTACACTGTATTTTATTGGCCAAAGCAGTCATAGGGCCTTTCAGATTCTAGGGGGTGGAGAAATAGTCTCCACTTCTTGATAGGGAGTGGCAGGGTCCCACTTTGGTTAGACAAATGGGATGGAAGTGGTGGCTACCCCTGGGCTGCCTCCATGGGAAGTACCTTGTAGGATAGTGTCCAGTGTGTGGGTGGTTGATAAGATGGCAAGAATGAGGGAAATCAGAGAGAACTGATTCTTAACTGTATCTTTTTTCATCTCTAGATCCTATTCAGGGAGCTCTGTGCCCTGCTCACAGTTGTCTGCATCTTGAAAGTCATTTTGTATTTGGCCTCCCTGGGACTGAGTCTTCGAAATATGTGTGTCCAGAGGTTGCCAACCCTGGTGAGTAGTTAGGGAGACACTGCTGCATAGTGAGGCCTGGGCAGTGAAAGTGTGGAAGCAGGGTAAGGCATGGAGACCATGATCTCCTCACTTGAGGTCAGGCCCAGCCTCACTCAGACACGTGCTCTTCCCATGGCTGTCTGGGGAACCTGATCCCATTACTTGTCGAGGCTGATATCTGCCTCCCGGGTCTCTATACACCTTCCTTCACCAATGTCTTGCTCTGTCCTCCACTTTGTCCTGGGCCCTTGTCTAACTCCCCTTCCTTTGTCTTTTTTGATGGATCCCTGCTGGATCCTGTCACCTCTTCTTTTCCTTCCTTTCTTCTTGTTTCAAGTTCTATGAAGCTAATTCTGTCCTCATTCTTTTACTCTCACCCACTGATTCCCCCCCACTTTTTTTTTTCAGGTTGAGGAAGAGTTGGAGAAGACACTTCTAGGGAATAATTCAGTGCCTCCCTCTACCTCTGAGGAAAAGACCCCAAAGGTCATCATCCTGTGAGCAGCCAAAGACCCTGCATGGGCTTCCATATGTCCCTGAACAGAGCAGCCCAGGGCCTGTGGGAAGGACACAGACTATCCCCAGGGCTTCTCTAGCCCCACACCTTACGCTTGCCTTTGCTGTGATCACTGCCCAGTCCCTTCTCCTTTCCTCTCTCCCCACCATCCCCAACAACCATCCCGCAACTCTCCTCGGTTCCTTGAGCAGATATCGTTTCATTTTTCACAATGCTGATTAAACAGAACCAGGAAAAATAATTTTGCAGAGAGTTTCTGTCTTCCTGTTTGTTGATACCATCATGTGTTGGGAAAGGCCTTTTCTTGAGTTGGTGTGTGTGGAGATAGACAAGAGCTGATGTAGCACCTGGAAACCCGGTCCTGAGCGAGACTACGTTTAATTATGTTCTGCTCCAATTCCCCAGAGCCAAATCTCCTCTTTATAATTTTCTTCCATTCAACGTAATGTGAAAGTTGTAGGTGAAAGCACCTACAACGTTGACCTGTAGACTGTATAGAACTATCTCCTCCCTCTCTTCTTCCCTCCATCTCCTTGTCTTTTACCTTTTACAGTAGTGTTACTATCTCTCTCCTGCTCCCTCTCAACACACACACACACACACACACACACTACACCTACTATTCTTCTCTTTCATTGAAAATGATACAATCATTTGTGTTTGATGTTTTTTACTTTCTTGACATGTACACGAATAAAACTAGAAGATGTAATCATTTCTGAAGGGCAGAAAGCAGATTATGGCTTTAGGAGTCTCTACGAGGCAGGTCTTCTTTCTTAGCAGCCCCACACAGGAAGAGCAGTTCTTCTAAGTTGGTGCTCATATGCTGAAATGAGGGAGAGGAGATGTGGCTCCTGATATGAGCATGAGAGTGGAGGCCTGTGGGGAGCACAGTCTTGTCTCCTCAGGGACCCTGAGCAGCCCATTCCTCAGATAGAGATGTGTAAAGAAGCCTATAGACAGAAGTATATTAGGGGTATTGAATGGGTGTCAACTAATTACAGCCTGAAGGGCAAATTCAGTAAGACACCAATGATTGTAAATAAAGTTTTATTGAGACATAACCATACTCTCTCGTCTCTGGCTATTTTGTGCCATGAGGGTAGAGCTGAACAGTAGTATCAGAGACTGAATGGCCCAAAGCCTCAAATATTCACTGTCAGATTTTCTATAAGAAAAGCTCCTGATCCTCTGATAGGAGATCCCAGTGGAGGGAAGGGACAGTTTGCCATGGTGATTGTGAGGTGTGGAATCTTTCAGAATCTCTCCTAAGAGGATCCAGCTTTGGATGAGTAGTAAGTGAGAGGGCATTGCGTATCAGAGGGGTGCTGAGAACTCTGATGGTGGGTTTCTGATGTTACTAAGCCATGGTAACTGATTGTGTTGTGGTGACTGAGACAGAGCAGTGAAGCCAAGTAGGAATAGCAGAGAAGAGGCCAGGAGTGGGTGTGGAGGCCTTAGATGTCTCACGGAGGGATTCAGGTTTTGACCTAGTGCCGGTGTTGAGTTCTGAATGGTTTAAACAGAAGAGAAACAGAATCAGATTTTTATTCTCATCGCTCCTGGAGCAAAGAACAAGCAAACTTACTGCCTCATAAAAGAATCAGGCTTATATTCAGAGCCCTCTCCTGGACCCCAACCCACCACATATGCAGGGGGGTCACCTGCAATGCCTTTTCTCTTTGCTGTGGGAATCAGACTTGTGGAACCAATGCAAAAATTCTGCTACTGTGACTCCTGACTTTGCTGTAATAAGTGGGTCTTTGTCTTTGACCCAGTGTTTGGGGGCTTCTAACAGTGCCCCAGAAACTGTGTCAGGCTAACAGGTGATCTTCACTGTTCCTGACTCTGTCCTACTATATGCACGGTGTACAATGCACACAGACTTTTGACGTGGTTTGACACCAAAGAAAATACAATATGACCAGGAGGGGAAGCATACACCCTACACCACAGAAAGAATATTATTTGATTGCTAAATGAGTGATACATGAGGCAGGATGGTGTGCTTATGTTTGGTGAATAATTAGGAAGACTGGGAACAGTAAAAGGAAGAAGACACTTTGGGAGGGGCCCTGAGTCGGCTGCTGGCACATAAATAGCCCGAGAATGCAAAGTATAGGACTTTCCCATCTCAATATTCATGGGCACATTTGATGGGGCTGAGTTACTTGTCCACTTACAGCCCGACCTCAGGAAACTGTCTAAAAAAAGAAAAGAAAAAGAAATAATAGCTGAGGTTGGGCAGGGCTGCCTCTCAGTTGTCACAGATAATAGATGTTCTATTAATAGGATGCCACCTACAAAAATCCCAGCACCCATACATGCAGTGGGGTAGGAGAGTGAGGGGCTCAGGGCCTGACACATACAGAAGTCCTTGAGGCAAGGGATGGCACAATCCTATCCACTTCTGGGACAGATTCAGAGGTGCTGGGTATTATGGGTTGAATTGTGTCCACCCTCAAAATCCATGTGTTGAGTTCTTAATCGCCAGTGGTTCAGAATGTGACCATATGTGGAGACAGTTTACAGAACTGATGAAGTTAAAATGTGGCCATCAGTGTGGGTCCAACATGTCTGGTTTTCTTATTAAGAGGAGATAAGGACACAGAGGAAGACAGCAAGTCAAGGAGAGTGGCCTCAGGAAGAACTGTGAGAAAATACATTTTTATTTAAGCCACATATTTTTATTTAAGATATTTCATTACAGAAGCCAGAGGGGATGAAGACACAGAAATGGGACAGCTGGAGAGTAGCTCCAAGTCCCTTCCTTGTTTATTGTTGAGTGGCTCCTTGTACAGTCCCCAGGCACCTCACCAACGGGTGTCTCTGACGGTTTGACCAGACCTTCACTGGCCCCAGCCGAGGCTAGAGTCGCAGCTCCTGGCACTGCCGCTCTTGATGATATGGGAGATTTGTGCAAGACCTTGACCTCCATTCAACCTTGCAGGCTTAGGTGTTGCAGCGTCTCAGGAAGAGAGAGGGTTGGCATTCTGGTTTCATTCGAGATGCTGAAGAATAACTTCGTGGACAAAAAAGGGTGAGCACAAAAGTAGGAGAGTTTATTAAGCAAAAGAATGAACGCTCTCTATGGAAGCAAGTGGTCCCGAGAGCATTGCCTCTGAAGTAGCTGGGGCTGGGGGATTTCATTGACCCAGTTCTGGGTGTGGCTCAACTTACATGCTAATTAGGTAGTGAAGGGTGCTATGCTCACTGCTGATTGACAACATGGCAAGCACAGATTGGAGAACTATGCTCCCCTTATTTGCACCAAGGGCCGCCAGCAGTTCCCACTGAGGTCTGTCCTACTTTTCTTCCCTCCTCCTTATCCCTTCCTCTTCTCATGTCAGAGGGAGGTCTCCAAGAAAACAGGATGTTTTTCTCTGAAGTTTGAAACATTTTGTGCAACCTTGTGTGCAAAGCTATTTTGCAAGATAAGTGGTGATTGGGTCTGTTTCCCAGTGGAATTTTCCTGGAACCCCCTAGCTATTCTGCCTTGTGGTTGGCTTTCTAACTATTCTGTCTATTCACTGGGAACACCACACAGCCATCTTCCCTGGAGTCTCTTGCCAGCTCCTCGGGCCACTGTCACACAGCATTGCCTGATCTCTCTGCATCTGATCTTCACCGCCCTATGAAATCTCCACCCCTGGAGAGCTGTCTTTGGAGGTCCCCTGCCCCTGTCTCCACAGGCTTGTTGGCTCTGGGAACCTAAAGGGCAGATGAGTGAGTCAGTATCCCATCCCCCATGGCGAGCACTATGAGCCCTGCACCCTGAGAAGGAGTTATAAATCTGCATTCCTGCACCCTGAGGAGGAGATACAGGGTCTCATAAATCTGCCATAGGGCTGATAAACAGAATGTTCTCAAGGTTGTTTTCCCCCCAACACCAAGTAAGGGGCAAACAGACCAGCTCACTGAAGAGGGCCATGCATGCAAATCCACAGCCAATGATAAGAACCCACCTAACCGATACCCTAGCCCAGAGTTAAAGCGGCCATAAAAGCCCCAGCCTTCACCTGAGCAGGGGGTCACTGGTTTCCGGGCTCCACTGCACTGCTCTCACTGTAGCCTTTCCTTTCTCTCTAATAAATCCTACTTTGTGTACCGGCCTTGCCTCACAAGTCAATCAGCTGCCTCATGAGCCAGTTCTCTGGCCTGTGAAGACAAGGACCCTCGACACCGGCCACAACATTTCACACTGGCATGTAGCCGACTCATCCGGGATCACTTCCAGTGTAGTCTCTATTCTGTATTCTATTTTACAGAATTTCTAGTAAAAATCTCTTCTAGTGTCATTTCTACTAGGTCTTGTAAGCATTTTGGTGTCATCTCTCTGGTAGCTCAGCTGCTACCAGGACAGGAAGAGCAGCTGCTCGTCATTTTAGTTTGAGATTTTAACCCAAACTGTGAGAGGCCAAGACATGCTTCTGAAATGTCTTTCCACCTAGGGCCCAGCTATGTGATCAAAAAAGAGGAAGGAGACCTTTGGGAAATCAGCGATCCTAGCCTCTGAGGTCTCATTCCTCCTGAGGGTCCTCTAGTCACTGGAGCAGGACCCTGCCTCTCCAACTCAAGACTTACCTTTTCTGCTTCCACTCAGAGTAGATGATTCAGCTGTGCCAGAGAAGTGGCTCCATCTCAGGTTGGGTATGTATGGTCTTTGGTGTCTGTGTAGCAGATGATGTAGAGAGGGAGAAACTGGCGCTCAGGGTGAAGGTGTGGTAGAAATCCCACCCTACCCTTGTTGGAGCCAACGTGGCTATTTTTCTGGGATTTACTGTGTCTAGAATTTGCTTTGAATTCCCTACTCTGAAGGCTACAAGCAGCTTTCTGCAAGCTCAAAAGTGTCACAGACCTTCAGCTAGGCTCTGCAAGATTTTCTGTGACTGTGACCACAGTCCTTAGGGGGGTTGGGGAGAATCTCTGTACCAACTTGTTTCTCTGTAACCGGCTTGTCTTTCTGACCACCTGGGAACCATCTACTGCAAAACCCCCTGGTTACATAGCCACCTGGGGGGTATATAACTCATCTCCTGACACTGATTGGGGCTCAGGGTTTTGTGTAAATATCTCCCCTGAGTCAGCTAGCATAATAAAAATTCCTGCTTCCTGCAAAGTGGTCTCGGTGACTTTGTTTCCCTCGCCATTTCCTGCAATACCATCTGAGCTCATGAGGTCTCTGGGGCAAGAGACAGGGTGTGCTGGGCAGGTTACACCCATCCTAGGGAAGGCACAATGACGACCCACTGGTACCAGCAGAGCAGGTGGTAGGGGACACGTTTGGTTGAGGAGTCAAGGGTGTTAGACTGAAGAGAGGCATGGAAGGATAGGCGGGAGGTGGCTCACCATCAGCACAGCCTTTATTCGAGAAAGAGAGCCCACGAAGGGGATCTCCAGCAAGAGACCCACAGCCCACTGCCATGTAAAAATAGGGGAAGCTGGTGGAAAAGTACCAGGGGTGGAAAAGTACCACTGGGTGGCAGGGGTGGGAATTTTCTTGTGGGTCACAAAAGAATGCTGTTGCGTGGCAACTAAGGAAGATAAGTTGTGGTTAGGTCACTCATCTGCTCAACTGTCCTTGGCACTCACCCAGAGATAAAGGTTAACAACTGTCCCTTTGTTGTCTTTGGGGTCATGTGGAAAGTTTCCAGTAAGCCACCTGCAAGGGGGAGAGGGTCTGGTCCTAGCATGGCTGCCCTTACTGTTCTCCCTAACGGAGGGGATGGAAGATGTCACAGTTTTTTGGCTCATAACCCTTTGCGTCTCTGTGGTTTGGTTCTGTATCTGTTACTGGAACTCCTGGCCTAATACATGTATGGAAATGGAGAAATGAATTTGTTTATAATTTGTACAAAACTGGGCGAGAGCAATTCTTAATCTATCTCCACCTTGCCTATAGCAGTGTTCTAACTTACAGAGAAGATGTAACAGAAGCCGGAAAGTAAGCATAGGGAGATTTAAGTGTGGGCCCAGGTATCTCCTGGGAGATGAATCTTTCTCCTGGTGCCAGGGTTCTTAGGGTGGGTCATTTTCATTTTCAGCAAGGTTATCCTGCAGAGATCCTAATTCCCAGAGCCCCTGTTGCATATCCTTCCTCACGGGGATTATTAATAAACATTCACTCAATGAACAAATGATTTTTTAGGGACTAGGAGGAAGGTTTATTCCTTTTCACTTCTATATTCTGTAGAAGATACATTTTGGTGGTCTAAATTCTTACTGTTCAAAATGTGATTTGTTGGCCTGGAACATGGGCAACACTGGGAGCTTGCTAGAGATGCAAAATGTCTTCCCCACCCGATACAGGCCGAGTGGGAATTTGCTTGTCCCAAGATCCCAGGTGCTTAAGAAGCTCTGCTACATAGATGTCACCTTTAGATGGCCTGGCAGGGAGAATTCAGATTCGGAAGATGGCCCTTGAACTTAACCTCTTCTTTTATTCTTTTTATGAATTCACTCATGGATTGTTAAAAAGGATTTCAGAGGAGTGTGGTGGCCCATGCCTGCAATCTCAGTGCTTGGGAGGTTGAGGCAGGAGGATCACGAGTTTGAGGTCAGCCTGTGCTACATAGTGAGATCCTGTCTTGAAAAACAACAAAAACAGCAAAAGAACTTCAGTGAGAAGAAATTCAAGCAGAGCCAAAGATGGCAGTCACAAGAGGCATCTTCACTTCCTTCCTTTGCTTGAGGGTGTCAATTCCTGTCCTTTGGTGCTTCTATACCAGTCCTTCCATGGCCAGATTGGATAGGAAATCTTTTTATTTTTCATTCTAGCAAAGGAGTGTCAACTTGTGTGTGTTTGTTGCTTTTGCACAAAATGGTCTGTGTCAGTCCCTGGCAACTTTTTAAAATCCCTTCTGAGAGAAGATTGTCTCTTTCTGATCCCCCCATTCCTGTCCCAGTCCCCATGTTCTCTGTGGCTGCCCACACTGACCTCCCCCACCTGTTTTTCTTCTCTGTAGAACATTGGAGGTCACCACTCCCCCTCTTGAAAAAGCCCACAGCTATTTGTCTATTTGCACAATTCAGCCTTGGTGGTGAAACTGTGCATGAACAGGAATGACTTCATGTCCTGATCAGGATCCTGCAAATAATCTCAAGTCTGTTCAGGTACAGTATATTTATCAAAGGATTAAAAGCTAATCAGCATAAACAGGAGATAGTCATTTTGGTTGTTCCTTTTAAATGTTACTGAAACAAGTGAGGCTTCACAGAGCAGATCTCCAAAAGGGAGGAGGCCTCCACCTGGTCCTTGGATACAAAGTTTGTGACATTGTTGCAAAAAAAGAATTTTAGGACACATGGAATAAGAGACCAAGAAAGTTTATTAGTAAAGCATAGCAAAGGAAAGATAGAAAGACAGTTCACAACCCAGACCTGGGTGTGGGCACATCTGGTAACAGATGCTATGAGTGCTCTAACATCAAAGTTATTTATGGTGAAAAAGTGGGTTGGGGTTTGGTTCTAATTTATTCTGGGATGAGTGCTCCCTTTGTCGTGGATACCTGGTATATTCCATCATTTTTGCTGTTACATTGCCTTATCAATTGGGCCCAGGTATGTTAAGGTTGGTCTGTTTTCTAATTCTGGGTACATAATGACGTGGATACTTAAGCATCCCCTAAACAAAGGATGGGTTTTGTCAGATGCTCATTATAGGAGAGGTGTGTCCATCCCAGGCAGGTTAGGTTAGGGAAAGTAAGGTGTGGGAAACAGCAGCTAGGAATTCAGAGATAAACACTGTATTACTAAATGGTTGGATTAAAAGCACACAGGCACTTTCCCCTCCCCTCGCTTTAAGCCTTACATTTAGTAAAAAGAAAAAAAGAGCGGGGAGAGGGAAGAGCAGGTCTCTACCTCAGACTCTTCCCAATTGCCCAAATGATTAATGTGCTCTGAGAGTGGGCAAGGGTATTTTAGAAAAAGGCACTTGTCTTGGGAAAAGCACCTGGGAAATGACTCTTCTGGGTGTTACAGGATGGGCGGTCTAAGGAGACTCTTGTCAGAAGATTTCAGGCCTTGTGGCCTTGAGAGAAGAGTTAAGACAAGATGCAAAAATGTAGTAAGAGTGGTAGTAAAATTTACTGAAGAGTGGGGAAGGCACTGCAAGAGAAAGCACTGGTGGGTCCCAGCCAGGTGTGGTAGAAGCTTGCACTGGTCTTCGTTTCACAGGGCCTTTATAAACTGAAAGGGCTAACAGTGGGGGAAATCTGGGTGGTCTTTGCAGGATGGGCTAGGTGACTGACAGGTTGGATTGACCAGGTGTTTTCATACAACACAGGGCACTCTGCTCATGCAGTTATGCTAACTCTCAAATATTTTAATCACATGTATGAGGTGTGATCCATATTCATGTTTTAAGCAGAGGACTTTTACATGAGAGGTAATCAAGGGCAGATCTCCCCCAAGGCTTCCTGTCTTTGGCAAACTTACAACTGCAAAGGATTTACGATTAAAAAGAAATTTCCAACAGCAAAGGATGGCATTGGGCTGAGATAAGGAGTTTAGCATGAAATTTCTGGCACCTAAGAGTTCCAAACTCTATTGCTAGCCTGCCTTGCGGGTACAAAAGGTGTTTACAAAGGAAAATGCTTATCACAAAGATGGATGCCAGTCTTGAAGGGAACATCTGGCAGAACACATCCTTTGTTTAAAGGGATGCCCAAACACCCATGTATGTAATTTTGCCTACAAATTCAGTAAACAGCCCAACCTTGAAAGTTTGTGGGTCCAGTTGATAAGGCAGAGTAACTGTAAGAATGATGGAATATACCAAGAGTCCAGAGCAGAGGGGAACCCTCATCCCAGGGTAAGTTAAGGTCAAAATCCCAACCTACTTTTTCACCATAAATACTCTTGCTATTAGAGCACTTGTTATCAGATGTGCCCATACCCATGTCTGGGTTGTGAACTATCTTTCTCTCTTTCCTTTGCTTTGCTTTACTAATAAACTCTCTTGGGTCAAATTAGTTCTTACTGATTTCTAATTTAATGACATTATTATGATCAGATGATTCAGGTTGCAGAGCTTCAGGCTTCTAGATGTAGCAGTGTTGTCTTTCTTGAAAGAGCCAATGCTGGTTCTTTTCTTTTCCTTCCTTCTCTTCATTCCGATGGTGGGGAGCTGGACCAGGATGCTGAACATGGTGCTCCTGGCCCTTTATCTCTACTGCCTGATCTTTTCGGCCCACAGAACATGTCTACTCCTGAAGCCAGCCCAAGCAGAGAATGGCTACTCTGGATCAGGTCCTGGGCGGGAGTGGTAGCATCTTATGATTCTGTTTTGCTCATCTGATCTTTTCCACAGCCCAAAGAATTTCTTTGTGGGGTTATCATAGGTTGGTTGAGAATTCATAAAATTTGGTTGAAAAGAGGACCATGCACACAGTCAGGAGTTATAGAGGTGAGTGTGGAGGGTAGCACGCGAACAGCTTTAGTGGGAGGATGAAACAGAGAAGGATCTGAGTGGCCATGAGGCAGGATAGCTGAGATGTTCAGGGAGCTCTCAGAACCTCATCCAACACCTGTTTAGTCACCGGTAATAGATGTAGAAACATGTGCTCAAACTTCCAGGAATCAGAGATTTGAGGGAACGGACTCTTGCTCCTCTTCAATAAAGCTGAAGTAGATGCCTCATGTGACGACAGTTCCTCTGCCTCTGTGACAGTTCCTCTGGGCCCTTTGGTAAGTGGGAGTATGTGGGATCCTGAATGATGGTGGTGGGGAATGAAGTCAGAGGATGGAGCTGGGAATGAAGGGCAAAGAACAATAAGCATGTTTTTGTAAATAATCCAGATAAGTGCTGATGGTACTTTGGACCTTGACATGGGAGTAGTCAGGTGGTTAGACTCTCAATGTATTTGGAAAGCATACCCTGTAGAATGAATGTGGGTTGTAAGGGAAGAAGAGAAGAGGAGTGACGTGAAGGGTGACTTCCAAGGTTTTGGTTCAATGTGCTGTCAATTGCCAAGATGCAGGAAACTCTGAAGGAGAATTTTTTTGGTAGTCTTTTTGTGGAAATGGGGTTGGAACTCAGGGCCTCACTTTTGCTAGGCAGGTGCTCTACCACTTGAGCTATGACCCCACCCCTTTTGGGTTAGAGTTTTTGTTTATATTTTGAATTAGTACATTCATAATACGAGGACGTCTCATTGTGGTAATTCCATACATGTGTACAGAGTGCCTTCCAACATGTACATGTGGTGTATTTCTGTCCTCTTTCCCCTCAGTAAGCTTTCCTTTCCCTCCCCTTCCTGTTGATCCCCACCATCCCCCTTCACACTCATGTCCCGTCATCGTCATCACCTTCATAGTTGGTTATTTTTTTTTAAGATAGGGTCTCATTTTATGCCTGGGCTGGCCTGGACCACTCTCCTCCCATTTTGTGCTTCCCAGCATATCTGGGATGACAGGCATGTGCCACCACACTTCTTAAAAGAAAAAAAATTAGACGAATTAAGTTTAGTAGAGTTTATCTAAGCAAAGGAAAGATTCATGGATTAGGCAGCACTCTGGACCAATGAAAGTTCAGAGAGGCGCACCCAGCATCCATCTGTCTATGTTGACAGACAAAGGAGAAAGAACCAGATTGGTTAGAGCTCAGCGTTGGCTTCCTATGGACCCGTCTTTGGCAGTTTGCAGCCTGTGATTGGCTGAAAGCGTGGGTGCTATGACTGGTAGAGACTGAGTTACTTGTTAGAAGGACATACTGGCAGGGTAGGTTGCAGTCTGCTTACATATTAAGTTAGGTTACAGTATGGTACATGCAGAGGCAGCTTTAGGCCAAATTTAATTTATTTGTATTAACGGTCTATAAATATAAATTTGGAAGTCAGCAATGAATTTTCATGGAAAATAAACCTTCCTGCTTTGTGTATACTGGAGCTGTATTAGACAGAGTTAGAGGACAGCTTCAAAATATTTGTTGAATGAATCAATAAATATCATGGATTATTTTTTTTCCCAGTTGAGAGGAAGAGTTTGAGCCATCCACACTTAACAATTTAGGACATATATGGGTGGCAATTGATTTTGGCAGTGTTTCTCAAAACACTTTTCATCAGGACATATGACAAAGTCATCCAGTGGCTTTCTCAAGAAACTTATAACGGTAGGAAAATTTTGTGAACCTCTGGGTTGGTGTTAGTGTAGAACCCCAAAAAGAGAGCCCTGACAGCCCCAGATTCCATTGGGAAATCTACTTTTCTCTTTCTGTCAGGTTTGTGTTCCTGGTGGGGCTCTGTCTCCAGTTCCAGTGATAAAATATGTGACCCACACTGCAGATCATATCCCCAGGCATGGTGTTGTTTCAGGAGTGGGCACATGGCCCAAGCTGGTCACATCAAAGTAAATCTGGGTTGGACTACCAGAAAAGTCTTGTGTTCTGCTGACCTCGAACCTGGAAGACTATTAAGCAGTATCTGTTGCAGCTGTATGGCTTATGCAAGAAGTTTTCCTGGAGCTGCCAAAGATCACCTATGAGCTTGAGTGTAAGGGCAAACCACTGGAGACACAGCCTAGAGTTGGGAAAGAAACTTGTCTTTTGCTGCAGTGACTTGATCCCTGAATTGAGCAGAGCCAGAAGTGTAATTGACTCTTGATCATCTTAGTATGTGATAATGAGATAATTTTTTGTGGAGACACTAAGCTGCGGTGACTGGCATTTCATTGCATTCTCCTCAGAATCTCTAGGTTCTCACCGGAAGGGGCTCAAAGCTTTCTGAACAGGTACTGTTTCTGGTGTAGCTCTAGGTTTACTGAACTGTGAGGAAATACGGTGCACCTGAGGACAGGTGAGTAGGAGTCAGATACTTGAGATCATCTCATGTTAAACAAGGGTCTGTGTCTTAAAACAAACTCTGTATAAACTGAAGTTTTGAAGATGTGTTTATGATATATATATGCTGGAAAGAACATTACTTTTAAAGAGAACTGACTTTAATATACTTCCTCAACTGTATTAATACAGCCATGGGGTGGGTAAGAGCTGAAATTTTAAGTGCAGCACTCAATATACAGTTTGGCTTTTTCCCACATACAATCTTGTGCTGCTTTCTAAACACCAGCACGTGCCATAACATGACAGCTTGTAAAACTGTTGAGACCAAAAGGGCATTTGTGCATCCCACAGTCCACCCAGACCACGAATGAAGTAAGTAGGCTAACCTATTAATGAAAGGAAAAACAGTCTGTGTGACTTCCTGATACTCTTAATTCCACTTAGTATTTGATTGTAGGGAACACACAAACTGCACCAAGTAACAAAACCTACCTTTATCGGTCAAAGAAAACTTTGGACATTCACTCTTTTTTACCTCCCCCTTTTATTAGTATATATTAATTGTACAAAGAATTCTCATTGTGGTATGTGTATATATACACGTAATAATGTGCTTTGATCAAACTTACCCCCTCTATTACTCTATAAAATGTGTATTTTGTATGTTCTTGAGAATTTTTGTATGTTTTAGTGCCCCAAAGCCTTGAAAGTACCTGAATGACAATTCAGGAGACAATTCAAGGAACACAATCAAATCTGAAATCTAGGTTCCATTTATATCGCTGCCTCTCTCTGTAGCTGTAAAAAGAAGGAAGAAGTTTTCCTGTACTTATTTTGTTGTTGAGAAATAAAAGCATAGCACAGGGCAGTGATAGAGAATGCTATTATTTATTCAACAGCTGGGTGGCAGTGGACAGAAGCACAATAAGTGATGGCTTTGCTGGGAAATCTTGCAGTCCTCCAAATCTCACGCTAAAGTAACAGCTGCCAGCAGGTAACGGTTGGTGTACGTTGTTGGAAATTTGCACCACTTAGTGAAGAGCTCAAACAAGCAAAAAGGAAATCTTAATAGATAAAGAAAAGTTAATTCCTTATAAGCATAGAAAAAAACAGCACAAATTTCTTAGTTTTTGAAGTTAAGATGAAGTTAGCTTGATTGAAAATGCTGTAAGAAAGAGCAAAGAGAAGGACCTTACAAGGGTGGAGAGGGGAGGAGAGGAGAGAGGAGGAGAGGAGAGGAGAGGAGGGCAGGGCAGGGGAGGAGAGGGGAGGGGAGGAGAGGGGAGGAGAGGAGAGGAGGGCAGGGGAGGGGAGGGCAGGGGAGGAGAGGAGAGGAGGGCAGGGGAGGGGAGGGCAGGGGAGGAGAGGAGAGGAGGGGAGGGGAGGAGAGGAGAGGGGAGGGGAGGAGAGGAGAGGGCAGGGGAGGGGAGGGGAGGGGAGGAGAGGAGAAGAGAGGGGAGGGGAGGAGAGGAGAGGAGAGGAGGGCAGGGGAGGAGAGGGGAGCTGAGCTGAGGGCATGGCCGGCACATCTAGTCCGAGCGCGCCACCTGCTGGTAAAACTGAAAAGCGAGCTTTCTGTTTGCATTTTTTTGGAGGGATTAAAAAAAAAAATTAAAGTACTGGGGGATTAATCGAATATGTGCGGATGTGACTTCCATATTACACTGTTCTCATTTCTCTAATGTGCCATTCCCTTGGGAGCGATTTTGGGTTGCAAAGCATGTGGCATAAGAGATTGTATATTCTTTGTAATGTGTGCAAACATATCCACAGATGTTTAAATATGATATATATTTGTTTGCATAAGCATAGGATAGTTTTGGAATAAACACCCAAACTATCAACACTGTCTGCCTCCAAGGAGGGTAAGTGACCTGTGAGGTGGTGGATGGGGCTTTTCATTATGTACCTGTTTGTATGTTTTGAATATTCTGAAATCAACATAGTAAATCATTACAGCAAATTTAAAAATTGAAGAAAGACTTCTCCTAGACTCCCCCTCCCCCTGTGTCTAACCAGCACCTAACTGAGGCTGTCACTAAATGTGGGTGTTTGGTTATTTGGCTTTTTAGCAACACTATGCTCACGTCCATCTCTGTGCCAAGAAGCCAAAGTGCCCTCAGGCCAAGGCAAAGTGCCCTTCTTCAAGAGAAGGGAAGGCTCTCCAGGGGACAGCTCAAGTTTCAAGTGGGATGCACTCTGTAGAGAAAAGAAAGTTTTGGGATATTTTGGACACTTGGAGGTTGGGAGTCCCTGCTCAACCTGAGTCTCACCACCCCGGCTGCATAGACACCCACCGGGAAAGTACGCACAGGGCAGAGGGGACATGTGGATTGTCTCACCACTGACTCCTTCATTTGCAAATGTGAACAGAAAGCCCAGAGTCACCAGAAGCAGGGGACAGTGGAAGACTAAGGGAACTGTTAGAAAAACAAGAGAAGTGAAGAAAATCCAAGTAGCACATTCAGTGACATTAGGGCTGTTGTGTGTTGCAGTGTGGCATCTTTGACCTGTAGGGACTGTTAAGCCACTTGCAAGGGTGGGTCTGGTGCTAACACGACTGCCCTCACTGTTCACTCTAACAGGAACCTGCTGTATGCAGGGACAATTAGAAGACAAGAGTACTCAGTGATTAAAAATAGAATTTCTGAAGTAAAAAACAACTCCAAAGAGAAGCTATCAAGTGAAAAAAAGAGAAATAGGCATAAAATACAAGAGAAAAGTTAACCAAAGAGAACAGTCCAAGAAGTAGCAATCCATTGACAGAAGTCTTTGAAGCTTAGAGAACAGAGTGGGGGAAAAAGAATGAAAATTGCAGTTAAAGAAGACTTTAATTTGCAGAATGAAAAGAACTATGTAGTGTCACGTACAATAAGTAGGAGAAATATACATAGACTCATATTTATGGCAACCTCTGGCTGCTTGGTTATCTTTGTTTTCATCTAATACAGACACATTCACAAAGTGGATCTTTATTGAGCTACAAATGACATATCAGGAATTGTGTGTACATATTTAAACTGTACAAGTTGATAAGTTTTGTCGTATATTCATTATCCCCCAACGTGTCCTCATGTCCTCTGGCAATCCTTTCCCCCCTTCCCAGGCAGCCACTGACTTATTTTTTTGTTGCTACAGTGTTGGTGTTCTGGAGTTTTGTGTAAGTGGAACCTTATGAAATACACTCCTTTGTTTGTTGGCTTTTGTCACTCAGCCTACTAATTTTGGGACCCACCCACATCCTTGTGGGTATCACTGCTTTTTATTGAAGATAGTATTCTGTTGTATAGATGCGTCACAGTTTCTTTATCTGTTTACCTGTGGATGGACGCTTGGATTGTTCCCAACTTTTGACTATTACATACTTCTTGAAGGTAAGGCCGTAACGGGCCAGTAATGTGAGTTCTTGTCCTCGCCGGGCTTAGGAAAAAGCTCACGAGACATGGACAGTGCACACACAGGTAGAGTTACTGGAGAAAGGAAAGCTGCAGCTGGAGCAGTGTAGCAGAGTCTGGAAACCGGTGGCTCCCGGCTCAGGTGAAGGCTGGGGCTCTTTAAGGGCGCTTTAAGTCTGGGCTAGGGTGTCAGGTGGGCGCTTTCCACTGGTCGTGGATTCACGTGCAGGCTCTTTGATGAGCTGGTCTGGTTGCCCCTTATGGTGGGGGAGGGAGCAACCTTGAGAGCATCCTTCTATCAGCCCTGTGGCAGATTTATGAGACCCTGTACCTGCCCTCAGGGTGCAGGGCGCTTAGTGCTCTCCATGGGGATGGGATACAGACTCACTCACTTGTCCTTTAGGTCTCCAGACCCAACAACACAAATGCCATGCCAGGTATAAGTCTTTTATGAATACATTTAAAAAAATTTCCCTTGGGAATATGCCTAGGAGTGGAAGGGCTGATAATTTACTTTGTAAAGTAACTGACCAATTATTTTCCAAAGCAATAGCACCATTTTATATCTCCACCTGTCCCTCCACCTTCTTATCAGCACCTGGCACAGTCAGTCTCCTTAATTTCTCACAGTCCTTTCCAGGATAATGGTTCCGTGTTATGAGTGTATCAGAATTTATTCAGTGACATCCCTACTGCCGAAGGTTTACCTTCCTTCCTGTATTTCTGCCTCTAGAAACAATGCATCACACTGACTGTACTAACTTCAACTTCCATTGCTATGAAATGAACTCTTTGGAGTAGGGCTGCTGCATTGAAACGTAAATATTTAAACATGAGATAAATTTGGTAAGAGAACCTTCCAAAAAGGCTGTAACAACTTTCATTTCAGCCACAGTAAGTGCCTTAAAACATCCTCTCCTCTTTCTTCTCAGCTCATCACAAATGATTGCCAATAGTAGATACTAAAACTTAAAAAAATTGCAAATTGTTATTTTAATTTTCACTTCCTGATGATTTATAAAGTTGAGACTCTCTCCTGGCTGTACTGAGAACAGTCTGTAGGATCACTACACATGTTTATTTTTGTGAGCTTTTTTTATAAAACAGATTTTAAATTTTCATCTTTAAAGCAATCTTTTTCTGTCTGTAACTTTGTTCATGGCCTTTTTGCCATATGAAAAACCTTAAAGCAATCTTTTCTAACTTCTAACTCCATGTCTTTTTTCAAAAAAAATTTTGAAAAAAATTTTTCTTTTTCTTTTTGGCTCCATTTCCTTCCCCACAGAATTTTATTTTGTAATGGACTTTTATGCTTGAGAAGACATGATCACTCTACCATACATTTCTACCACAAAAATATATGTGAAAATCGAAAAACTTCTGTGGTCACAATACTGTGAGTGTGAAACTTTTCTTAAACATTTAGTTATTATTAAAGTTTTATTAGTAAGTGATTGATCAAAACAACATAAACACATCACACTTATCAAATGACTTATCAGTAACTTTGAAATCGTGGAACTGCATTGCTTGATGGATGGAAGAGGCTTCTTAAGATTGACTCACGCGGCCGAAGCTGACATCATACTCTGCTGGAAAGAAACAGTGTTCGACATCAGTTCAATTCCTATTTTTTTTAAGTTGGTGAAAGCATTGGGAAATTTTGTTCATATAAATAAATCAGTAGGAATGGAACAATTTTGTTATGGCACACCACTCAGTTCTTTGTGGTCCTTCCAAGATAAATGCCAAAAGCCACATAGTGATCTACCATAATTTTTTAATTGTCTGCTTTCCTTTTTGTTGAAAACAAGATGGTAGAAAGTGCTTGACCTGCAAAAGGGTTTCTTTGCCAGTCATTAGTCGTTCCATTTCTCAGTTATCTGGGAAGCAAGCTTTACCAAGTCCTATCAAATGACTGTAAATTACATCCCTTACTTTTTCACTGAGAACGTGAGAAGTATTCCATTTAACCAGATATATCCAAAATGGTTGAAAAAAATCGAAATATTGTGAGCTATTTAGAAAATGTTTTAAGTGGGAAATTGTAAATACCTAGAAGTAGAAAAAAAATAGTGTACTGAATGAAAATGTATCTGTGACTAGATGTCAACAATTATTAGGTGTTGGTAGTTGTTTTTTCTAAGCCCCTATCTCCTCTTGGTAATTTAAAAGAAAATTCTAGAAAGCATATCATTTCATCTGTAGGTATTTCAGCACCTAACTCTAAAATAGTAGGAATGTTCCTTTATTTTCATCACAATAAAAACCCCAGTAAATATTCACTATCATCAAACATCCAGGCAGAGTTCCCAGTTCCTCAATTGTCTTACACATTTTTTTTCATCTTGTTTGTGGATCTTGTTGTGAATCTGAATGTAGATCCACATGCAGTTCACACATCACACCTTGCAAGTGGGTGTGCACCATCTTCTGGAGGTGAGTGCCTGCTGTCTCTCTTTTGTGATCTGGTGTGATCATTGGGAGTCACTGTCCGGATCCTTCAATTGACCAGGGGCTGCAAAATGATGTTACTCTAATTGTACCAGTCCTTCTCTACAAAAGAAATCTTTGAACCTTGATAGGAGCTCTTTCAGGTTTCCTCTTTTGTCTGGAACACATCACTCCAAAATATGACACTTTGGCATAATTATTTTGAGGGGAATGAACTTATCTCTGGCTTTGTTTCCAAAAAGCCAGAGATAAAATTCCCACATGGAAGATGCACCCTGCTCTTATCAAAAGGAAAGTGACATTGTTATCATCAAGGAAGTGGAGACCAAGAGGAATCTGCACAAATGGCCATCATTGTCTAGTCACCTCTCTGCCACTAGCCAACCTCATACAAAGCCCCTTTGTTTGCCTGTCACATGTTCACAACTTACCGCTCTTGGTGTGTGACCCTAACTGCTTCTTTGGGTCTTCATTTCCTTATGAAGGCTCCTCTCCATGTAAAACTTATATTAAGTTTGTATCTTTTTTCCCTCTTGAATTACCTTGTGTCAATTTAATTCTCAGGTCTAGCTGAAAAAAACTCTTAAGAGTCTGATAGAGGCAAAGTTTGCTTTTCCTACATGTCCTTTTGACATGCCTCATTCTTTTTTATGGATTTGTTTTCATTTTCTTCATTTCTGACACTATGAGATACTCCAGGATCATCTTGTATTTATTTTCCCTGTTCTAGCCCTGGAATCATCCACTTCTATATTTTCTAAAGAAGATCTGGTTCCTTTAACTGGGGAATGGAGTTTAGAAGCCAAGGTCTGCGTGAAGGCTGCGCTCACTGCTGTGGGGTGTCTCTGCTGTGGGGTGTCATTGCTGTGGGGTGGCTCAGTGGACAGAGCTGGAAATACACGGATCTGGAACTGATCCACACAGATGTGCATTTAGGAGTCTCCAGATGACTACAACAATAAAAGACAGATAATTGTAGGGGGATTTGTTAAATTGGCTATATAAACAGGGACTGAACAGTCCTACTATGGCCACCTGCAGGCTGGAGAGTTGGGGAAACCAGGAGCTGCCTGGTCCAAGAAGCTGAAATTCTTAGAGCAAGAGGATGCAAGGCCCAAGGCCTGAAAACCCTCTGGAAAGTTGCTGGTGCAAATCCTCATTCAAACCTGAAGAATCTGGAGTCCAATGTATACAGGTGACAGCTGCAGCAAAGCCACACCTGCTAAAGAAGAGTCACATGTGCTCAAAGTGCACAGTTTCTCCTTCTGTATTTTCATTCTGGCTGGGTCCTCAGCCTAGTGAGTGATGTTGCCTGTGTCTTGAAATAGTCTCACAGACACACCCAGAAATGTGCTTTACCAAATTTCTAGGTGTCTCTGAAAACCGGTCAAGTTGACAACCAAATTTATCCATCATACACACACATCTGTATTTATTTCATAGTTCATGATGATATTTCTGACTCAAGTCCAGCACCAGAAATTATTCTAATGTTTTTCCTTTGCTTATTGCAAGTTAAATTTTCTCTGTCAGTGAGAAACCTGAGTCCCAGCAGTGACGACACACTTACTTGTTTCCTAATTCCACTACACGACAATTTCATATGGCTTGAGAGAAACCAATTTCCCAACTGTAGTGCTGCATGCAGTTCTTTTTGCCCTTAGCCTTACATCTCCTGTCAAAGCATTGCAAGGCTACTTAGGTCAGCAGCTTCTATTCCTCTCATCCTCTTCAATATGGTTATGTTATTTATTTGTGGCACAGTTAGATTCATTTCTTGCTGCCTGAGTTCCATCTTAGGTGGAAAAAATCAATATCCTGGTTGATCTTTTAGAAATTTTCATGCACTAAAATTAGTTCTTTGTTGAGCACAGGTCTGAGGCTCTGACAAATGCATAGGGTCACATATACAACCGTATGGTACATCCAGAGCAATTCTATCACTCAAAATTTCCTAAGAATGTCCTGCAGTGGGACATCATTTCTTACACCCCGCCCCCAACTTCTGAGAACCACTTATCTGCTTCCTTTTAGTTTTCCTTTTCCAGAATGTTAGATAAATGGAATTATTCAATTTGTACTGCTTTGGGTCTTCTTTCCCTGAGCAAAATGAATTTAAGTTCCATGAGTGTGTGAATCAATAGTTTTTTTTCCCCCCCTTTGGCAAAACTAGCATTTGAACTCAGGGCTTTGCACTTACTAAGCAGGCACTCTACTGCTTGAGCAACACCCCCAACCCTTTTTACTCTGCGTGTTTTGGAAACAGAGTCTCGCTTTTTGCCCAGGCTGGCCTGGTCTGTGGTCCTCCGATTTTATGCATCCCACTGTAACTGGGATGACAAGTGGGCACCACCACACCCAGCTGTTTTCCACTGGGATGGGGTCTTGAGAACTTTTTGCCCAGGCTGGCCTGGAACCTCGATTCTCTTGATCTCAGCTTTTGGAGTAGCTAGGATTACAGGTGTGAGTCATTGCTGCCAGGCTCTTTATTTTTAAAGTAAGTTTTTAAAGGCTTCATATAAATGGGCCTTATTATTTTTTTAAAAAAAACTCTATCTAAATATCAGTTTAAAAGAAGCTTTTAACTGGTATATTTTGATCTTGCAAATTTAATGTGGTACTGATAATGTTGAATCAAAATCTCGATCATGTAGCTGTTTTAATTCAATCTATTGTTCTTTATCTTTTCTTTTATCCTGTCTTCTCTTGCACTATTTGAGCATTTTTATGATTGCATTCTCATCTTCTTTATTGGCTCATTATTTGTACCTCTTTTAAAATATTTTAGTCATTGGTATAGAAGTTACATATTTGTAATTGACCAGAACGTATCAATAAATAACAGTGTACCTATTCACACATAATTTAAGCCTTCAAAAATATCATAGTCCCACTTCTCTGCTGTTCTGTACGCTTGTACATCTCTAAATTTTGTTAAATACTATATATCTTCCTTGCCTAGGAATTAAATGAGAGATTCGAGAAGCCAGAGACAGGCGAAAACAAAACCAAAAACCAAGTACGCAGATAAAGAAAATGGTGTTAGGCGACTCATGAGGGCTAAGCCTCCCCTCTGAGCCATGGAAGTCTGCGGGTGGAGGTGGAAGGTTATCAGCATCTCATGTTAAAATAAAGTCTTTGGGATTGTCTCAAAGTTACTTCACCTCTTGGTATTACTCATCGTCACCTGAGGGCAGCGAAGTTGTCTTGGCTGTCTCTCCAACAAATCCTGAGCTCTTCAGGGGAGGGGCTTCTCATTTACAAATCAGCCCTGCTCCTCCCCCCCTTGCTCTTTTTCTCTTAACTTTTTCCTCGCTCTCTCTCTTCTCA
Organism: Castor canadensis; assembly: GCF_047511655.1. Lineage (NCBI taxonomy): Eukaryota > Metazoa > Chordata > Mammalia > Rodentia > Castoridae > Castor > Castor canadensis. The sequence continues at coordinate 6,624,266 of NC_133387.1, forward strand.
TCCCTATTCCACCTTCTTCAATCCCTCTTACCTTAGCTCAACTCCTTTCATCTTCTCCCTTTAAACATTAGTAAGCTTTATTTTAAAAAATAGTTTCAGGTTTACCAGAAACTTGAGGGGAAAGTACAGAATTCCCGCACTCTCCTCACCCTGGCCCCACAGCTTTTCCTTCCTTCCTTCCATCTTTCCTTCCTTTTTTCTTTCTTTCTGGTGTGACTGAGGTTTGAACTCAGAGTTTTTTGTGCTTGCAAAGCAAGCATCTCCAGTCCATTTTGCTCTGGTTATTTTGGAGCTGGGACCTCACAAACTGCCTGGGCTGGGCTCAAACCGTGATCCTCCCTATCTTAGCCTCCCAAGTAGCTAGGATTACAAGCATGAACTATCAGTGCCCAGCTAGCTCATTTCTTTTTCAATGTTCAATATGATTTCAATATCTGAATGTGCCATAGTTTATTTATTCATCCACTTGTTGAAAGGCATCTTGGTTGCTTTCAAGTTTTGGCAATTATGAATAAAGCTACTAGAATATTCACGTGTGGGTTGGGTGTGGTGGTGCATGCCTGAAATCCCAGCACTCAGGAGGCCAAGGATTTCCAGTTTGAGGTTAGCCTGGGCTATCCAGGCAGACTCTGTCTCAAAATAAATTAATTAGGATCAAAGAAATAAATAAACAGTCATGTGTGGATTGTTGTGTGGACAAAGGAATAGTTTTTAAATAAGGGAATGAGAAAGGAGAGTTTTCTTAGTACAACAAAAGTAATAAAAAAATTTTTGCTAAAATTTCCTCACTGAGCCAAAAACTTGCCACAGCAAACTTAAAAGATAACAGCAGGGGGCGGTATTTGCAAGACGTTTGATGATAGTTGACAGTTCTATTTACTCAATATTGTGAACTAAAAGAAATGAGGTTTTCATATTCTTAGGCTGTTTTGTTAAGAGGGACATTTTATCAATTCCCTTAGGATTTGTCCAAGAAATCTTGTAAGTATTTAGACCTTTAGGAGTTACCAGATTTCAACTTCGCTCTTCCTGTTAGAAACACGATTAATTCTGTACTTTTAGAGAGGAAGGGTTGTTTTCACAGGACAAAGCCACAATTTTTTCAGTGCTAGACATCTCCAGACTCTTGTAGGGGTACTTGCTGTTTTTCTCTGGAGCTGTAGGAGAAAGGAATAATATCCCCCTCTCCTTATTGCTGGTAGATCTGTCGCCAGCAATTAGAGGCACCCATCCTTTAAAGGTCAGTATAAAATTCCACCAGTGAACACTGAATGAAATAGAGGCTGGCTAGCCATGGAACTCTGAATATGGAGGGGAGGGCTAGCGGAAAAGGACTGTAAGTGGACATGATATGGTGTAGATAATATTTTGCTTCTATAACACTTGGGGCTTTCTTGACTTAGGAAGGAAAAATATATAACTTAGTGTAAAAAGTCAGGTTTGAGGAAAAGGCATTCGATCACCTCAGACACATGGCCATCCCATCTCAGCCTAGAGAGCAGAGGCAATGACTGAAGGCAGAATCAACACACTTCTTTCAGTGATCAATTTGCCTTTTCTCTAATGCACAGGGAGTAGCTGATGAGGTCCCAGTCTTCGCTCTGTGCCCCGAACACAGGAGTTTAACCTGCGTGTCTTAAGGCAGGCGAAACTCTGTGTGTTCACCCATCATGAAGGCTCAAGAAGGCTTGTGTGGATGTGATACCTTTGAGTGACGTCTCCTTCTTGTGTATAAGTATTTGCAAGATTCATGTCGAGACAGCTCAGTGAGTTGACCTTAGGCATAAAAATATTCAGGATAAGTCAGTTTAGAGCCGATAAATACCTACTCCAAATAATTACTTTTATATTACAAGCGTATATCTTTGGTAAAAATGAGATCTCAGAGCATTTTAGATAGCAAAAAGAAAGCAATGTCTTCCATGAGTTAAAAGCCTGCTCTTCTGTACTCACTGGCAGGTGGACATGTGTGCACTTCATTCAGTGTAGTAGCTATTATTATTTGAAGAGTTAAAGTTACAGAATTTTTACAGGGTCTATTCTGGCAGTCAAGCCTGGCTTTCATTGCAAAATGTGATTTGTTCTCTGCATTGTATCTGCCCCCTCTCCAAACTAAGTTGGGATCCAGGAGTTACGTGTATCTCATTTTCCTGCTTAGAATTTCTTTTGAAAAGTGAATCTGAACAAACATGTAATTAACTGGTCAAACCCAGCCCCAGTCATCTGATACAGCCTGCAGAAAGGGGCTCCAGCTTCCTGCCTCCCAGCCTGGAGGTTCCCAGCAGGGCAGTGTGCAGAGACAGAGGGATGGTAACTAGGGCAGTTCAGGGCCAGGGATCCCTCTTACTCAAACTCCTCATAAAGTGCTGTCACTTTGCCTAAATCACACCATGGGTGGGTTGAGCATGTCCCTGGTTCCAGTGGAAATGAAGTCAGCCTTGTCTCCCTACCCCAGGTCAGAGCAAGGGCAGCCCAAGGGCAGGGCTTTTGCCAGAGAAGTAAGGTGGAGAATAGAATGTCTCAGACATGGCGCCCTCTCCTTGTGCAGAGCTGGAGAGCAACCATGGCTCAGCTGTCATCTAGAATTCCTCCTAAGAAGCCACTTTTGTGGGGGAGGGGGGAAAGGTGGGGACAGCGGCTGCATGCAGTCGGGCCTGGGCCATAGGCAGGCAGCTGAAGGCCTGGCTTGGAGTGCAGCTGGGCACCAGGTGGTCATTGTCTTCTCTGGGTCTCTTAATTCTGTTAGAGAATTTGTTTCTTACAAAAGCATTGCAGAGATGTGGTGGAGAGGCAGAAATAGAGCTTTTATTTATGAAACAACTCTTCTTCTGTCAGATCACCCTGTGAGGACAGCTTTGCAAAGAAACCCACACACATAGCTTCTTTCCTGTGTCTGAGGGGGTGTGATCTTTCTCTGTTTGACACACAGGCCTCATGGATGGTTTTTCAGCTCTCCTTGCTCTTGTGTTTTTATGAAGAGACTAGAGACCAATGAGATAGTTCCATGACATCTATAGACCTTGCAAGATCCTTCACTTTCTATCTACCAGGTAACAGGGCTTGCTTTGTTTTCCTTGGTTCCTGTCATGTGTCACCCCCTTCCCCTGTGTGCCCTCTCTCCTGCTCTCCCTCACCTCTACCAGTGACAATTCGTGCCAACCTGGACAAGGCATTGATCTTTTAAACCTGTGTCTTTATTACAAGTTAAGATCAAGAATTATGTAACTCTCCAGTCCCAAATGAAAAAAGCTGGACATATTACTGACATACTTATCAGAACCTAAACTTCTGAATAGAGTGAGCTCAGACAGTAGCCCTTCGGTGACACTGATGAGCTGACTTCTTGTGTTTGTGCAAAGCCATTTCCATATATGTACTAGGTGGCTGCTGCCCCCACACTTGGGTGCACATGTGGGGCCCTGCCTACTCCCCAAGGCACAGGATGCCCTTTGAAGAAAAGACTGAAAATTCATCTCCAGAGTTTAATCTTATTTCTTTCCTATTACTTTCCTTGTTATTACTATATATGTACAGCCCTCAACTGGATGGAAATGATTTCGATTTTGAAGAGGGAGAAAGATGTTAAGAGTTGACCTGATTGCATAAAGTATTTGTTTTTTATTTTTCTGATAAAGAAATACAATTTTTTAAAAAAGGATTAAATAGCCTAATTAAAACAGCCTAACTAACCAGAATGATGTCACAAGCAACAAGGGCTTTATTCCTGGGAAAGTGCTCTGACCCCGACCCTTAAATAGTGGTCCATTCTCATAGCTGCATGTTGCATTTCACTAATCAGAGTGCCATTTGTCTTCAGGAGGATCCAGTGAGAGAAGTGGGGCGAACTTATTGTTACTTTTGGCAAACGAGGCTAAGATAATTTGCTCAAGGCTAACCCACAAGTTTGAGACCATTTCACAATTTTTCCAGGAGTGACCTCACCGTTCTTCTTCCCTTCATCCCAGTCTCTTCCAGTCCCCACACTGGAGATGCTACAGGACAGAACCTCCTAAGAGAGGCCTTAGGAACCACATGCCACTGTCACTAGATCAGAGGATCCTTTCTCAAAGGGGAGCAGGGAGTCTCCTTTGAACTGGCTCAACCAAGGTGAAGAAATATCTGGTTAATAGAGGTATTTAATAACATTTTTAAATGAATTAAGGAAGGATTGATGGCTATGAAATGCTGGCCAGCCCCGATGGGTTTTTGAATGGGGCCACATGAGAGTGGTGTCCAGATGGCCAGTGGCACCCTGGGTAGAATACTCTGAAGGGGACAGAATAGGGGTGGGGTGCAGCTGGGATATGGTGGCAGGCATTTAGCAGTAGGTGTGGCAGTTCAGACTAGAGAGGGTGCGCTGTGCCTAGAAAGGAAAAAAGTCTTAAAAATAATTGTAAAAAAAAGAGAAAAAACATCGATATTTCTGCTTTCACTTCTCTTTCTGCTCAGGCTGGATTCTGAGAAAGCAGCAATTTAAGGTTCTCGCTCTTGGAGGAAATGGCCTGTTAAGAGTCACATGGCCAAACACAGCACGTGAGTAACCCTGCCTGTGGCCCGGAGGAACTGAGGGATAGCTGGAGAGCGACCTGTCTCAGTGGCGTGGTGTTCTGGAGAGCGGGAGTAGAGTTACCATTACTCTTTGAGGTCATTCCATCCACAGTTTTGGACAGTCTGGTGTCACACCAACCCTGAAGTCTTAGTTTCCTCACAGTTAGTTACCACATGGTTTCCAGGGTCCCTGGATCTCTCTGAGTTTAGGAATATCACCCACACCCACCTTCCTCTACCCTTTTTAGCAGGTTGTATTGTCCTCTCTGTCCATTAACACAAACCTCCTCAGTCTTTTTTACCTGAGACCTTCCATTGCCCTCTGACTCTCAGAAACCCCTCCTTTTCCTGCCAGAGAGCACTGTTCCAGGTGATCCATAGGCAGTGGGAGGGAAAACAGCATCTTGATTTCAGAATCATCAGCATTGCAAAGTTGATCACCTACAAAATACTGCTTTCTCCATTTGCCATCCCCACCTGCCCTTCACAGCTTCAAAAAACCCTCCCCACGAGAATGGGGAGGCGTAGCCTAGCCATGCTGACTCAGATTGTCCATTATACTCTTTGAAAAGCTCACAAACTGCAGGATGGCAGAAAATGCCCAGGGACAGGTTTTTGTGCAAAAACTCAGCACTTTTTTGAATGTCAAAGCAGGCACTGAGTCATGTAATGAGCACCGTGGCTCCTCGGCTGGCCTAACTGCTACTGGAATTGTGCATTTTCACGAAGGCTTTGCAAACCAGATTAGAATAGCTTCCATGGGACCCAGCTGCAGAACAGAGTCCAAAGCGCAAAGCAGTCATCGGTGATCTGACAGAAGCTGGGGTTTGACATTTAGTACTTAAATTAAAATGCCCCCAAAGTTACTGATACTTTAGGTTTTTCTGTCAAGGTGATTGCTGGCTAATTTCACACATGGAGGAGGATGGGCAGCACTTCTAGAATGTGATTCCAAGTGTGGTTTTCACTAGGAAAATCCATTTACTCCAAAAGGCATTTTTCAACTGACCCATCATGGAATCTGATATGCCACAATTAGACACTTATTTCGAGTGTTCGTTCCTTGCACCTGCTACAAGGAAATATCAGGCAGCTTTGTGCCCAGCAAGAGGTTGCTTTGGAAAGGTTGTGTAATGAAGCCTGAGAAGTCATTCCTCAGTGGGATGGGATGGACCCCTACCTGAGCATGGATGTAGGAGATAGGGGGCAGAAGAGGATCAAGAGAATGGTATATGAGGGACCATAGTAGCTTGAAGAGAGATCCTCTGAGGCAGTGGCTGGTCCAAGACTGTGTTAAGAGTGGGAAAGCACCTGTCTTTTCAGTAGTACAACTCACTGATCCCAGCCTCACCACTCAACTCTTCCCTGTGGTTACCAGGTGCACCCCACCCACCTCCAGCCTGGCCCATTGTGTCACCTACTCCTGGGTGAACACCTTGTTCTTTTTGCTTAGTTGCTTTGATCAGGGCTCTGCTCAGTTGTGGACACACTAGGAAGGTGGTCACCCTATGTGCCACCATCATCATGGAACCTGGGAAGAATTTCTCTTGTGAGTCTATTGAAAGGAGACAATTGCTTACGCTGAGAACTTAAAGAATCCCAGACAGCCATGTGCTGTCCTCAGAGGCAGAACCTGGCTGGTTTTACATTGGGAGAGGTGTGTTGCTTTTGTCTGGTGTATCTTACTTCTTATTCTTATTTTTCTGATCATGTTTTATCATGTGTATTTGAGAGCATTTTCTAAACTATGGCCTCATGAATTTGTTGCTCTAATTACCACCAGTTCTGAAACTGGTTCCCATGGTCTATAGAGACATTGATGATCTGGATAGCTCTGGTTCCAGTTCCAGTTCCCCTTCTCCTGGTAGAGTGCTGGTTTGGTTGAGGTCTCCAGGCTGAGCTCCAGGGATGTGTGGTTTAATTACAATCCCATTGTTTTACCAATGAGAGATTCAGAACTGAGCCTGTAACCATGCCAACCAATGAGAAATGAGCAACAGCTTGGAGGTAGGATCAGAGGTTTCTCCTTCCCCAGGGAGAAAGAGGTAGTCTCTATTTTTACTCTGAGCATTGTGGGATCTGGGTGTGATGCCTGAAACCTCAACAGCCATCTTGCTCCCAACCTGAGTTTGAAGGCAACACTTCAGAGCAGTGTTGAAAGCTGGAACAAAGCGAGCCCCTGAATCACCCAGCCCTGAAGCCTCCCTTACGTCTGCGTTTCCAATTATGTGAGCCCATAAATTTCCTAACGTGTGAGTGATTTGAGTCTCGGGTCTCTTTACCTGCATTTGAATGTCACATTCCTTTTTATCCTTTAAGTTTATCAGACTTTCCCTGGCTCTTGTGGTTCTTTTGAAGAAGTGACATCCTGGGTGAACAAACAGGTTTGTCTTTTTTTTTTTTTTTCTTTTTTCCAGAATGAGGAGGAATCTTTGCATCTGACTGAGGTTTCTGATGTCTTCATGGTAGACATTTGCTGAATTTCGAACAGAGCGAAGACACCTCTAGTTGGATTATTTGGACAAATGGGAGTGGGAATGTGATCACCTCTGGTCCAGGCTTCCTCTGCCTTTCTTCATTGGTTAGCAGGAGGCCCAAGAGACTCGAGTGTGCATTTAAACACTCAAGAAACCCCTGGGGAGGAAAAACTAGGAAAATATTACTCTATTGTAGACGGCTCCCCCTCTGCTCACCTGGACATCAACATAGGGAGTGTCACTGGGTACCTGGCAGCACTGCTTGGGGTGAAGGTGACTGCTCACTGGTGGACTGAGTCTGGACTGGGAGGCCTGGGAAGGAGTCATCCACGCACTCAGAAGGAGGCCTTCCTCCTGAAGCCCTGCTGCCTGACAGTTTCTTGGGGCTACGTTTATAACTGGTTGGAATTGTCTACTTTGGAGAGAGGATGAGACCACCCATCATGGGCCCAAGCCCCTGGAGGGCTTCGGGGTTGGCACATCCATGTTCAAAGCTTTCACCTTTCTCTGCTCAGTCCATAGTTCCTCTGAAGGGGAGCTGCATTTCAGAGTGCTGTCGGAGATAACTCCTGGTGTCCACCTGGTATTGACCTGATCCTTAGTGTCTTCTGTCCCTGTTCTCCCCCAGTGACAGGGCATGTCCTGATTGCTAATGTGGGAGTCCTTCCTCTGAATGTCACCCCTGTCCTTGGCCTTATGTAATCTAACCACCCCTCTGTTGCCACGACCTCTTTCTAAGATTCATCAAAGGTCTCCAGTGACTTCCTACTACTTAGAAGGTCACCCTGGAGCTCCTGAGCTGGACCAGGCTCTTCAGCCTCAGGTGGACTCCCTGAGAGATGAGCGTAACTCCTTGTCAGCTCAGGGTTCACTCTGGCCAGGAAGCCTCTGTTATCACTTCCATAAAAAACCTTGTTACATCCCACTTTCAAATTCCTTTGTCCCTCCCCACCCAGTCCCTCTGTGGAGCAGACACTCCTGCACTGAGCATCATACTTGGGACTCACAGAGTGGATGTCTGTGGTGTGAACTGCAGGAAATCAGGGGGACACAGAGCATGTTAGGTGGGTGTGGTTCAGGAGCAGGCAGTCCTGGTCTGAGAACTGAATTCCTCAGAGCTCTTCAGGCCTGGGAAGCTGCTCGTTTCTCTCTTTTGCTCCACCCCAGGTGGAATCAGGTCTGGGCCAGATGCAGAGCCAGGGCTGTAACCCAGCAGCTGCAGTACTAACAGCGGCAGCCTGTCACTGTCGAGGTCCTAAGTCTCATCTAGAGAGAACTAGTCACTTCCCCATCCCCCACACACAGCCTGCCCAGATGACTGCAGGTTTCCCTTACAGGGTGTGAAGAGGCAGAGGAAGAGGACCTACCAGAACTAAAAGGCATGGTGGAGGGGCCCCAGGACCTTTGCATATGCTCAGAATTTGGGCCTCTGCTCATACACAACCCAGTGTCTGCTGTCTTTTCTGAACTACCGCAGAAACATAGACCACCATCTTCTCCCCAAATTTCCACAGGTTTTGTAAGCGATCATCTGGGATTGCACTGAGTGGGATTAAAGATGTCACAGTGAGATGTGAAATTTATCCTGAGACAGACAGCCCTTTGTGAGCTAAGAAGATAGATTTTTACTTTTCTTTTGTATGAGGTTTGAGCTCAGGGCCTTGCACTTGCTAGGCAGGCACTCTGCCACTTGAGCCATCCCCAAGGCCTTTGTGCTTCAGTTCTTTTTCTAATGGGGTCTCACTTCTATGCCTGGTCAACCTGTACTGAGACCCTCTTCCTTATGCTTCCTGAGTAGCTTGGATGACAAGCATGTACCACCATGCCCAGCTTTTATTGGTTGAGATGGGGTCTCGTGAATATTTTGCTGACCTTGAACTATTATGATCCTCCTGATGTCCATCTCTCAAGTAGCTGGGATTACATGTGTGAGCTATCATGCCTGCCCTGGCTTTCTCATTTTTAAATAGTTGAAGAAGTCATAAGAATAACGTTTTGCCTCACACATGAAAATTACATACAATTCAAAATGTAATGCTCATCAAGGTTTACGGGAATGTAGCCTCTTGTCCATGGTGGCTTTTGTCTACATGGGAAGTTGAGTAGCTGTGACATCACCAACTGAGTCGCCGAGTCCAAGGTAACCTATCTGGTCCTTTATGACTCCTGCTCTAGGACTTTCCTGTTCCTGTACTTTCTGGATGCTGATTCTGCTTTCCCTGGGGTGAGGCCCATCCTGCTGCCATGACCCCTTGCCCTCTCCTCCCTCAGAATCATTTCGTGGCAGATCTTCCTCCTCCTCTCTCTTGGGGCTAGAGAGGTGATGGAGCACCATCTTTTACACCCTGCAATGAGACTTATGAATAAATATAACTCTTCCATCAGCTTTGCAAACAGCATATTTCTTCTCCTGACACCATGCCCACGTGAGGCATCCCACAGCCATGCACCACAGGCCCCCAGACATCCCGTGACGATATTCAGCTCCTTTATCAGCTACCCTTATGATTTTTGACAAAACAAAAATGAGAAATATTTTCCCTTTGGGTTTTATTGAGCTAAAAGTACTTCTAGGACAATGCTTGATGTGTCTGATGCATGGAAGCTAAACAGAGAGTGCAATATTGTGAAAAGCAAAGTGCAGAGAGAGAGAGAGAGAATGAGATTAAGAGGATTAGAGGGGAGAGAGAGAGACAGAGAGAGAGAGCGAGAGAATATGAGAAGAAAGAGTCGCTTATAGAAGTCACATGAAAATGCTCAGTTCCCCTGAGTAATGACCAAGTTAATTATAATGGCAAGAAAAATCAGACCACATATGATAAGCAAGGCAGATATTATGATGTGGGAAGTCATCCGGATTCTGTCTCTGAGGAGCGCCTTGAACCCCCAGCTGCTCTCACACTCTTCCAGCTCTTGCTGCTGCTTTCGCACCTGCAGCCTCACGTTGGCCAGGTAGCGCCTGTGGTCTTCTGGGCAGACACTGTCCCCGTCTTGCCGCAGCACCTGGGCATGAAGGAAGAGGTCATTGCTGTGGAAGGAGCCCTGGCACTCCTGCTTCAGTGCCTCCAGCACGGCCATGAGCTCCTCCAGCTGCTTGCGCTGCTTCTCCCCGGTGGCCCGGTTGTTAAAGGCACAGTACCTCTTCCCGCACTCCTGGACCAGGCCCCGCAGGCTGCAGTTGTCCGTGTGGAGCACATAATCATCCAAGGACTCGCCTCCCAGGTCTTCCTTGTGAGTGAAGAGGATGACCACGTACCTCATGGCCTCTGCTCCAAAGATCTCCTTCACCCTCCTCACGGCTGCCGTGTCCTCGTCTGTGAAGCGCCCCAGCTGGGTCACCAGGAGTAGCACGTGGGGACCTGGGGCAGACAGTAGGTAGCAGTCCCCAATGTTCTTATCCATGTCTTGGGTCTGGGCCTTTGAGTCAAAGATGGAGGGTGTATCAACCACCAGGATGCTCTTCCCTTTCCATGTTCCCATCTCCCCCTGGCAGGTCCTGGTCACTGACTGGGCCCCCAGCCTGGACTCAAAGGCTGGCCGGCAGAGGATGCTGTTCCCTGTTGCGCTTTTCCCACTGCCTGTTTTGCCCACAAGGATTATTCTCATTGAGGGAGGTGTTGCAAACCAGTTTTCTTCTACACCTGTGAAAACAAGAAGTTTTAGTGCCCTATAAGTTAGCAATTCTTTGGACTTTAGGTGCTAATGGGAAGCTCATGAAAGCTATGGGCTGCTTCCCTGAAGAACAGTGAGCTTCTTGGACTTTAAGAAGGCACTAAGAAGGCCCTGTGCAGAGTCCCTGCTTGGATCCATAGCAAGGGGTCAGAACTGCCACACTAAGGAGAGGCTCTGAGCACTTCATTTGGATGGTGGCAAATATGTTCTTTCTAAAGAAATGTGGTACATGCAGTCTTCCCTGGATGGTGTTCAGGACAGCTCCACAGAGAAATGATTGTCAAGTAAATGTGAGTTTAGAAGGAGGCAGTGATGAGGCAGGGTGTGGTGGTACACATCTATAATACCAGCTATTTGGAAAGCAGGTATCAGGAGGATTGCAGTTTGAGGGCAGCGTGGGCAAAAAGTTGAGATTCCATTTCAACAAATAAAATGGGAAAGGTGGTATGCTTCTGTAAACCCAGCTACTTGGAAGGTATAGGTAGGAGGATCACCGTCTGAGGCCAGTCCCAGAGCAAAACCACATATCCTATCTGAAAAATAACAAAAGTAGAAAGGGCTGGGGACTGACTATAGTAGTAGAGTGGCTGCCTAGCACATGAGGATTCAAACTCCAGTACCACAAAAGAAGAGAAGAAGAAGGAGAAGAAGAAGGAGGAGGAAGAGGAGGAGGAGGAGGAGGAGGAGGAGGAGGAGGAGAAGAGGAGGAAGAGGAGGACGAAGGGGAGAGGAGACAGGAGGGGGAGGATGGCGAAAGGAGTGAGGAGGAGGGGGAGAATGAGAGGGAAGAGGAGGGTGGTGGCAGGAAATAGGGTCACCTTGTCCATTCACAGGTTCCCAGGCCGCTCTATGGACTTGCTCAGCACACTCATGGAACCTTGAGGGTAAAGGAGTGTCACATGGCAGAGCTGTGGTGACCCACCATGGGCCAGCTGAGTATCTCAGGGCCTGTGTTCTTTTGGGCAAGGGAAGTGGGTGCTTGAAGTTGAGATAAGGGAGGGTCACAGTTAATGTCAGGTCAAAATCTGGGAGATGTCTGAAGGCTGGTGGAACAGAGATCATCTTGCTGGTTCAGTGTTGCCAAGGGTAACAGCTAAGAGTCAAAAGCTTCAGGTAGAAGGCGTGAGAGCCTGGGCTCTCTAGAGTTCTTAGGAACTCAAATGTGTTCCAAGCGCTTTTCAGGCTCTTAAAAAAAAGCTATTGTTTCATTCCTTCTACTCTATGTTGGTTCTTTCTTTCCTTTGGGGAGTATTTTTGCCAAATAATCACTAAATTTCTATGTGGAACCTTTCCTTTTTTCAACTGAGAGGAGTCAAGGGAAGAGAAACCATGTCACAATTCAGTTCCAGATCCTCCAACCTCTGGCTTGAGTTTCCTTCCACACTTTCCCCACACTATAGTGTGTGTGTGTGTGTGTGTGTGTGTGTGAGAGAGAGAGGCAGAGAGAGAGAGAGAGAGAGAGAGAGAGAGAGAGAGAGAGAGAGAGAGAGAGATCGCTATGGGGCAGGAGGTAGGGAACAAATGGTAGTCCCCCTTTTTCTTCTTCAGCTGAAATAACTGAGTTTCTGTCCCCATGTTGAAGTTGGGGCACAGGTAGGGAGGGAACAGTGACCTCCCAGTGATGTTTTGGAATGTCAAGGCTTTCTTACCAGCAGCCATAGTTCCATATTTGTTCTTCTGAAACCCTTCCATTCTCTTCTGGAACAAAAATAGGAAAGGAGTAAGAGGGCGCGTGTCCACATGGGAGCTGCAGGGATAAGTAACAGTAACTCGCCTTAGATAAACCATTTCTATTGCCACTTTTCTAATTCACATTTTACTTTTGAATATCCACAAGTGACTTGTGGAAATGAGGCGATGCACCATTGTTTTTCTTCCTCAGCTTATAGCAAAGAAGGAAATGCTTTGAAGCAAATCAGTTGATTATCTCCCCTTAAACTGAAAACAGTGACAAGAAGAAAGCATTTTTCTATGAGGGGGTGTGCCTTTTTTTTGGGACCAAAGTAGGCAAATTTGCCAGAATAGAGGAAAAACAACGGCCGTGCTAGAAGCACTGTTTTGTTTGAGTGTTGGGAACTTCCAGTCCAGGAAATTCTGACAGACGAATATTCCAGTGGCAGAGGCACATACGGGTTGTTTCCCAATGGTAGGGTAGAGCTGGGGAGAAGGGACTCCTTCAAAAACTCCCTGAGAGGAAGTAATGGAAGAAAACTCAGCACAACAACCTTCCCACCCTAGCAGCTGGTGGAGAGATGGTGGTATCGGAGGAACAGGGAGTCAACAGTCAAGTTCAGGATAAAGTCATTTTCCCCTCTCTTTAGGTAAACATCTTTCCTGGTTGGCTCTGAGGTCCTGGTCTCTTCATAATTACCATTTGTGTATTCCAGCAGATTGAACCAGACATCAGCATAAACGCTGGTATAAATGTCTCATTCAAATGACGCCTAACACTGTGGCTTTTTTTTTTTTGTCATTTTAATAAGCCTCTGTTAGAAAGGATGAGAATGTGACACACAACTATCATCAAGATGAGTTCCGAGCTTATGTTTGGATTAGTTAGTTTAAAAGACTGTGGTTATGAAACATACTTTTTAAGTGGAGAATTACACAGAGTAATAAAAAATGCCCACCATTGGCAATGAACACATTTAAGTACTTTGGCAGTTTACTGCAGATATTCTGTTTGACTGAAAAATTAAACTAATACAGATATAGTTTACTTTTCTACCTTTTCCTCATTCTCCACTTCTGCCCTTCAGAGGTAACCAATATTCTGCAATTTTTATTATTAATTTGTTTTTAGTGTTTGTGTATTTCTACATCCATGAGCATCTATAGACAATTTGTAGCATTGTTTGGTGTTTTATTATTTCTTTTTGGTGGTACTGGGGTTTGAACTCAGGGCTTTGTGCTCGCTCACCACTTGAGCCACATCTCCAGTTCTTGTTCAATTATTTAAAAACACCTGAGCTGTTCTAAGGTATTTGTTTTGTGTGATGCCACACAGAGCCCTCATAGGTATCTCCTGGTGCACATGGGCAACAATTTATCTGAGATACACATTTTCTGCTGACTGGATATGGCTAAGTTTGACCCCGGGTGGGCTGTGCGAACTCGTCACATGGAGAATCCCTGTAACTGTCATAGGCGTTCAGTGATATGTCATATGTAGTATTTTGCTACCCTATGGGCATAAGCAAGGGTGTTTTAATAGGTTTGAACTTGCCTTTTGCTGATTAAGACTGTTTTGATAGTTCATGTGCTGTTTAGGCTGCTTCTGTTATTCTGTTCATTCAGTGGGTATTATTGACCCTCTTTAGGGGAAAACATCCATTTTCACTTTGGCAGAATATATTAAGACATCTTCCTGTCACCCTTTCTTTTCTTCCTCCCCCTTTCTTTCTGTCCCCTTCCCCTCCTCTCTTTTCCCTCCCTCCCTCCTCCTTTCTTCCGGAGAAGAGCCTTTTCATTGTCACCATCACCCACACACTGTTCTTGTCTCTGGTAAGTGATATTCTGGTTTTTGCTAAAATTTTCCAAATTCTATGACATCCTTTCTATCTTAGTTGACCTTTTCCGAGGGTTTGAGTCAACATATTGTTGTGGTAAAGGTAATGGTGACATCGTAACTACCCTTTGTGTAGCTGTTCATAATTGCCAAGCTTTCATGCCCAGTGTTTTAATAGTTCTCCAAAATTCCCTGTGATGTGATTAAGATTGGTCTTAAATTTTTTGTTAAAAACATAGGGGCCAGGCTTAGGATGCTGAGGTCAGAAGAATCTCTGTTCAAGGCTAGCCCAGGCAAATAGTTTGAGAGACCCTATATCCAAAATAACCAGAGCAAAATGGACTGGAAGAACGACTCAAGCAGTAGAGCACCTGCTTTGCAAGTGTAAAACTCTGAGTTCAAACCCCAGTCCCACCAACAAAACAAGACAAAACAAAAACCCATGGGAAATAGCATCAAATGACCTGTCCAAAGTCACATATTTGCCATGGAGCCTAATGGCTCCTTTGCCTGTCTGTTCTGGACTTCACTCCAGGAGGTCGAGGAGCCTCTGGGAGCACCGCTTGCTATGCTGGCCATCTAATGGTAAGGACACAAACTAGCACTGACAGCCTGGGAGCCTGATGTAAAACCAACACAGAGAGTTGGGCTACAGCATCTTGGTTGCATGTTTTTACAAGAAAATGAAAAAGACTACTTAAAAATAAAATTGCAGGGGCAAAAGCTGCTATGAATTGAACTATTTCACTTTGAAACGATCTAATGTCTTTACTTGGCTTGGTTCTCAGTGTGACCCGAATGGTGCACTGTGTCTGTCACAAAACTCAATACAACTAAGTAACATTCGCAAACCAGTGGTTTGGAGCCAACTTCTGGGTGGCTCAGGCTGCAAGGGGGGAGACTTGTTGCATTGAGATGTTAACAAATCACAAAGCGTTCAGAGGTGCGACAGAAGGCTACTGATGGAGATGATAAAACATGGAGGGGAAAGACTGGGGACACATGGTAGACCTGAAGGAAGGGGACATCTGTTGGTTTGCAGAGCAGACAAAAGTGAGGGAACCAAGAATGGAGGCAGATTGTTTTTTCTCTAAAGGAAAATACTGCTAACTTCCCCCAACACGGGACCAGGGGTCCTGGGAGGTTGGTAGGCAGCATGCAGGCGAGATTAGTGTCAGCCTCTGATAAAGGGTGGTCAGAAGGCCTAGTTTAGGACAAGGGTAACACACATGCACAAAATGTACATTCTGATTGAAAACTGTGTGAGGTGAGACTGATTTGATCACAATGACACATTTTATTGGACAATGAGCAAGCAGGCTCTCCAGCTAGTGGAGGGAAGATCAAAAGGTTTCTTGTCTTCCATCATCTGCCCCTGTGTCCTATATTTCCAGGTGTTGCAGTCACATGTAACTTGATTGAACATAAGGCTGTCACCCTAGAGTGGCATCGTAAAGCATGAGAAAGGGCAGACAAGGTAGTTTTCACAAGATAAAGTCCACTGAAAGGTCTTCAATACTCCACAGTACCTTGTAGGGCCCTAAGAACCAGGACAGGGTGGGCTCTGAGGCGTCAGGAGAGGTATGTCCCCACAGCTAGGGAGCTTAGGAAGCCTGTGACAGGTGGGAGCACCAGTTTCCTCATCTGTCAGATGGCTGAGAGGATCAGTTCTGTTTCATTCCCTGAGCGTTTCAGGAAGATGGAACAGGCTAACAGGCAAGCAGAGGGGAAGCCAGGACACTGTGAGTCCAGACGGCCTGTGGATGAGGGCTGGGATTTTAGGGTTGTGTCTCACCAGTGCCGTGGCCACGACAGTCACCTCACAGCCCTAACTGCAGGGGACCCGGCAGTACTGGAGGGAGGTCCCCTTAGAAATGAGCACTCGACCCCCACCGCGGCCGGCCGGGAGCACAGCCCGCTCGTCCTTACCAGGGGCGGCGATCGGATCCGGCTGTCCCTTGGCGGGTGGGCGCGGGCGTCTTGGGCAGGTGGAGGACAGCAGGCAGCCATCCGCGGCGGCGTGCGCCCGTGGGAAGCGAAGCGGTGCGCTTACCCAGCGCCGAGCGGTCCCGGGCCCAGCTGCAGGAAAAGCAGAAAAACCAGGGTGACCGGGCGCGCCCCCTGCCCCGCAGCCTGGGACCCTCGGGTCGGCTGGGCACTGATCGCACGCAGGACCTTGACCCCAGCCAGTGCGCACCTGCTGCCTCCTGAAGCCGAGAACCCGGGCTTCCTGTCTGAAGCCTGCTGGCCGCGGTGCCCCCTCCCATTTCCTCTTCATGACTGTGATTGTGAGCAGTATTAGGAGCAAGTGACAGGAAGGGAAGGACAGTCCTCTCCCCTCTCCCAGGTCCAGAGAAGCCCTTTTGTGGCTGGAAAGCGCTGTGCCCCCGTGGCAAGCACTTACTCCTCCTTGGGTCCCAGGCTCTACTTCTAGGGTGTTCCCTCTAACCTGGGACAGAAAAGGCACTGCTGGTCCTAGAAGGCCTGGGCGGGTCCCTCCCAGGGCATTCCTGGGCTCAGACATCGCACGTGGTGGCTGCCCCTTCTCTGCCACGTGACAGAGCCAGTCCCTAGGGACGCTGTGGTTTTTGTAGGTTTATGGGGGTGGGAGCGGAGTGATAGCGCCTCTGTTTTCCAAATGATTGCACCTTTAAGGATGGGCAGTGAACATAAGACAATTACCTGCAAAATGAGACTGAGAACACAATATGGACTCAGGAGAGGAGAGTCTCTTCCCAGAGAAGCCCAATCGCCTTCTGCTGACTGGAGTTACACTAACAGTCACATCGTAACCACTGTCTAAAATTTGATGGAGAAAATTAAAGAGTGACCTGCCAACCCTGAAAACCTTTCCACGAAGGCAGAAGAGAAAGAGGTTTTATTATTGAATTATCATTAAACCAGAATGTCAGGCCCATCACTGGACCCCACCAGGAGAAGCAAAGACAGAGAGAGAGTTCACTTAGTGTCATAGGCAGATACAACCCATGGCATATTGTCCTGGAGATAAGCCACAACTAATCCTCATTTTGCTTAACACAATGATTTTCAGCTCCATCCATTTTCCTGCAAATGACATGATTGCATTCTCCTTTATGGTTGAATAAAACTCCACTGTGTATATACAGCATAATTTCTTTATTCACTCATCTGCGGAGGGGCACCTAAACTGATTTCATAACCTGGCTGTTAGGAGTTGTGCTGCAACAAACATGGGTGTGTAGGTATCTCTGTGTGTGCTGCTTTGAGTATATACCCAGGATGGTATAGCAGGATCATACAGTAATTTTATTTTTAGGTGTTTGAGGAACCTTCACACTGATTTCCATGGTGGCTATATTAATTTACATCCCCACCAACAGTGTTTAAGAATCCCTCCCTCGACATCCAACATTTGTTGTTTGTTTTCTTGATGATAGCCATTCAGACTGGGGTGAGATGGAATCTCAGTGTCATTTTGGTTTGCATTTCCGGGGCGGCTAAGAATTTTGAACATTTTTTCACGTGTTTATTTGCCATTTGTCCTTCTTTTGGGAAGTGCCCATTCAGTTCATTTGTCTATTTGTTAATTGATTGGTGTTCTTTTGGTGTTTAATTTTTGGAGTTCTTTATATATTCTGGATATTAATCCTTCGTTTGATGAATAGCTGTAAAGATTTTCTTCCATTCTGTGGGTTGTCTCCTGATTCTGGCAAATATTTTCTTTGCTGTGCAGAAGCTTTTTAATTTGGTGTAATCCTATTTGTCAATTCTTGCTCTTATTTCCTGAGCTACTGGATTCCCATTCAGAAAGTCGTTGCCCATACCTATAATCTTAAAGTGTTTGCTCCAAGAAGTTTCAAAATTTCAGGTCTTAGGTTAAGGTCTTTGGTCTATTTTGAATTAATTTTTATACAGGGTGTGAGATAAAGATCTATTTTCAGTACTCTACAGGTGAATATTCAGTTTTTTTCAGCACCATTTGTTGAAGATGCTGTCTTTTCTCTAATGTATGTTTTTGGCATCTTTGTCAAATATTAGATGACAATATCATGAGGGCTTATTTTTGGATGATCTATTCCACTGATCTATGTGTTTTTGTGCCAGTACCATGCTGTTTTTGCTACTATGGCACTGTAATATAATTTGAAGCAGATATTGTGATGTCTCCAGCATTGCTCTTTTTGTTCAGGATGGCTTTGGCTTTGGCTATTTGGGGTCTCTTGTATTTCCAAATGAATTTTAGGAATGTTTTTTAAGTTCTGTGAAGAATATCCTTGACATTTTGATGGGGATTGCACTGGATTTCTGTATTGCTTCTGGTTGTATAGCCATTTTCATAATATTAATTTTGCCAATCCATGAACTTGGGAGGTCTTTCCATCTTCTAGTGTCTCCTTTGATTTCTTTCTTCAAGGTTTTGTAGTTTTCATTGTAGAGGTTACTCACCTCCTTAGTTAGGTTTATTCCTAGGTATTTTTTGGGGGCTATTGTGAATGGGATTGTTTGTCATTGGTATACAGACAAGCTACTGTGTTTTGTATGTTGATTTTGTATGCTAGTATTTTTGCCAAAAGCATTTATCAGATCTAAGAGTTTCTGGGGAGAGTTTCTAGGATCTTTTAAGTATAGGATCATATCATCTACAAAGAAGGATAATTTGAGTTCTTCTTTTTCTATTTGAGTCCCTTTTCTTTCTTTCTTTTTCCTTAGTGCTCTGGCTAAGAATTCAAGCACTATATTAAATTAAAAGTGGAGAGATAGGAGATCCTTATCTCATTTCTGAGTTTAGAGGAAATGGTTTCGGTTTTTCTCTACATGGTATGATGTTGGTTATAGGCTTGTCACATGTAGCCTTTATAATGTTAAGGCACATTCTTTTTATTCCTAGTTTCACGGCTTTTATCATAAAAAGATGCTGCATTTTGTCAAGGGCTTTTTCTGCATCTTTTGAGATGATCGTGTGATTTCTGTCTTTTATTTGGTTTATGTGTTGTGTTACATTTGTTGATTTCCATATACTGAAGCACATTTGAGAACAATTTGATCATAGTGTATAATCTTTTTTTAATGTGCTGTTGAATTTAGTTTGCAAGCATTTTATTAAGAATTTTCGCATCTATGTTCATCAAGGAAATTGACCTCTAAATTTCTTCTTTTTTGTCCTGTCCTTATTGGATTTTGCTGTATGGGTAATACTAGCTTCATAGAAGAAGTTTGACAGCATTCCTTCCCTCTTTTTTACTTTGTGGAATAGTGTTTGGAGCATTGGTGTTAGTTCTTCTTTAAGGTCTGGTAGAATTTAGCAGTGAATCTGTCTGGTCCTGGGCTTTTCTTTTTTTTTTTTCTGGGCTTTTCTTTGTTGGGAGACTGTACATTACTGCTTCAATCTCATAGCTTGTTATAGATCTGTTTAGATGTTTTATAGTCTCTTGATTCAATTTTGATTGGTCAAATACATCTAGAAATGTATCTATTTCTGCTAGATTTTCCAGTTTATTAGAGTATAAGTTTTCAAAGTATTCTGTAATAATCCTATGAATGTCATTGGTATTTGCTGCAATGTCCCCATTCTCATCTCTAATTTTATTAATTTGGATATTCTTTCACTTTCTTTTGGTTAGTTTGTCTTTCTTTTGGTTAGTTTGGATAAGAGTTTATAAATCTTGCTTATCTTTTCAAAGTTCCAACTATTTGTTTCATTGATTCTTTGTATTATTCTTTTAGTCTTCATTTCATTAATGTCTTCCCTGATCTTTATAATTTCTTTCCATCTACTGCTTTTGAATTTGGCTTGTTCTTGCTTTTTCTAACAGCTTGAGATTCATTGATTTTTATAGACACTCATAGCTATAAACTTTCCTCTTAACACTGCCTTTGCTGTGTCCCAAAGGTTCTGATAGGTCATGTCTTCATTTTCACTTGATTCTAGGAATTTTTGATTTCCCTTCTTATTTTTTCAGTAACACACTGATCACTTAACAGTAAATTGTTAAGTGTTTCTCTATAGTCTTTTTTGTATTTTCTCTTGTTATTGATTTCTAGTTTTATTCCATTGTGGTCTGATAAAATATAGGAGATTATTTTAATTTTCTTTTATTTTTTAAGATTTGCTTTACATCCTAAAATATGATCTGTTTGGAGAATAAATCAGCCATCTATGCTGAGAAGAATGGGTAGAATATCTAGTAGATGTCTGTTATGTCCATTGATCTATAGTATTATTTATTTCTGATGTTTCCCTGTTTTTTATTTGGTCTGGATGACTCTCACCTATTGGAGAGTTGGGTACTAGAGTCACCCACTATTATTGTGTTAGAGTCTCTGTATGCTTTTATGTCCAGTACTATTTCCTTTATGAAATTGGGTGCACCAACATTCAGTGTGAATTATTCCCTTTATCAATATCAAGTGAACTTCTTTGTCTCTTCTGATTAATTTTGGTTTGAAGTGTGCTTTTTCAGATTTGAGAATGGCTACTCTTGCTTCCTTTTGGGCTCCATTTGCTTGAGATATCTTTTTCCATCCTTTCATTTAAACCAATGCTTGTCTTTGCCAGTGAGGTGAATTTCTTACAGGAAACAAATAGTTCTTGTTTTTTAATTCAATCCATCAGTCTGTTTTGGATTGGAGAATTAGGACCATCAATATTCAGAGTTATTGTTAGAAAGAAGATATTATTAAAAAAGTTATTATTGTTGTTTTATAGTGTTTGATTCCTCCTCAATTCCCATTTGCTTATCTAGTCATCTAGTGAGATTTATTCTTTCCTGTATTTGCTGGTTGCAGTTATCTTCCTCTTCATGTACAGGATTCCTTTAAAGAATTTCTATATCTTTATTGAATTCATTTTTCATGTTTGACATTTTTTTAAAATTTCATTCAACTCATTATTCTGAATAGAATTCATTCAGGTGCTTATTCATGTCCTCTTTGGTTTTATTGATCATTCTTATAATCTTTAAAAAAATACTTTGGTATTTCATCTGCTTACTATCATTAATGTTTGTTACTGTGAAATATTGAGTTTTAGAGGAGTCATGTTGCCTTGTTTTTTTGCATTTATTGTTTCTTCCTTGGGATTTGTGCATCTAAGGCCAAGTCCTTGGTTGGAAGTTTTCATCACTTGTAGTCTTCTGTTGAAGTATTCTCAGTATTCAGGCAGAACACTGTAGTGGCTGGGTTGAGGTGCTATTTTACATCACTGGATTGGAGCTATGGTTCAGTAGCTAAGTATTTATCCACATCCTCAGGGTACTAGACCTGATTCCCGGTACCTCTCACATTGAGAAAAGCTTGCTGGAGTCTCTTATGAAGGGTTGATGTCTCCTACAGCCTGCTTTCCCTATAGAAGTTTCCCTTCTTTGTGTACTGGGAGCCCTTTCTGGCTTCAGAAAACTTTACATACCATGGGCCAGGTTTTCATCTGTTTCACATGCCCCTCAGTTTGTGTGTCCCAGGAGCAGTGAGCCTCCAGACCTGGAAATGTCCCCCAGTGCATTGCTTAGTATGTATGGGGATGGAAATAGAGCATTGAGTTCTGCACTGGCAGGGGGGAGAACTGAGGGACTTAGGTACTCTGCTGCTGGTCTCAATGCTTGCAGATCCTAATAGTAATTCACCTCCTGTGTGGGAGAGGAGGCCATGGAAATCCCATGAATTGAAAGACTTGGGTTGGGACTTTCAGCCCCTACTTGGCAGTCAACACTCACCAGGAATCTGTTCCTCCAAGCAGGTTTCAGTGCTTTCAGGCTTCACCAGCAGTTTCCCTCTGTTGGGGGAGGATAGAGTGGGGGAGGAGGGAGGAGACTTAGAAGTCATGTGATTCCAGGGATCCCGGCTCAGGGCTCTCAGACCCACCTGGAAGTCAATAGACATAACAAGGAAGCAGAACCTGGAGGCCAAATAGTAGACCAGCTACAGACTTGGTGCTCTGCTTCTGCTGTTATCCTCAGGCAATGGAATTTTCTCCTTGCCAGGGAGGGCATGGACTTCAATCACCATACCCTTCACTACTGGAGCTCTGCTGCTTGAACTTCTCCCTATGCACAACTACCTCTCTGGCTGTCTCCCATCCAGACACTGTGGCAGGGTGTCCCAAGATTTTTTGAGCCATGATTGTTCCTTGTTTTCAAGTCCCCAGAGTAGGTCAGTCTCAAAAGTAGGCCCTCTGTCCAGATAGTGCCTCACTGTAGCTCTTCCCAATAAGGTGAACAGCAGAATGTCTTTCTCTCACACCAGAGAAGTCACTATCTCATCAATTTCCTGCACTGATTTAAGGCCTTCAGAAGGTGTGGACTTATCCTGCAGTTAGAATTGCCATTCTGACACCAGGGTGTCTGGTTAATCTTTGATTGCCTCTTTGGCTCTCTAACCCTGCTCCCAGGGAGCTAGGGACAGGGCTTAGAAAATTTTTCTCCTCTTCTCTTTCACTTTTCTGCTTCTTTATTCTCTTAAGCTGTCCTTCTACCTCATTTGTGATTCCTGATGCTCTTCCTCTCTTTCTTTCTTCAGAATATAGTCTCTCCTTTGTTACCTGACTTTTCTTATTCAGAGAGTCAAAATAGAGGAAACTTCTAATTTACCATCTTGCCTTACCTTGCCTTCTTTTTTTTCCCCCACTCATTTTTCTCCTTTTGTTCAGTTTAGATGATTTCTTTTAACATATTTTCCTTTTTATTAATACTTTCCTCAGCTGTGTCAAGTTGCTAAGGAATTCTTCATCCCTGGTAGAGGGGTTTTCATTTTTAACACTTTCACTTGACTCTGATAATTTCTATCTCTGTTGAAATGCCCCATCTTTTATTGCATGTTGTCCACATTTTCCATCCAATTCTTTAATATATTATTATTAATAATAACCACAATCATAATTATTATTACTTTTGACAGTGCTGGGTTTTGAACTCAGGGTCTCACACTTGCTGGGCAGGTACTCTTACTACTTGAGCCACTCCACCAGCCCTATTTTGTGATTTTTTTTTTTGAGATAGGGTCTTGCAAAGTGTTTGCCTGGGGCTGGCTTTGAATCTCAATCTTCCTGATCTCTGCCTCTGGGTAGCTAGGATTACAGGTGTGAGCCACTGGTGCCAGGATAATAATATTTTAAAGTCCTCATCCAACTTTGGTTTGTTTTTTAGTCTTAGTCTGTAGGTTGTTTTGTCTTTGATAATGGGCTATTATTTCTTGGTGTTCTAAATGTTTCATAATTTTATTAAATTGTAGACATTAAATTTTCTACATTATGTAGAAAACTAGGAACTGAGATAAATATGCCTGAAAATGGGCTTGCCTGTTTTTGTGTCAAGTCATTAATGCTGGGTGTGAGTCAATCTAACCAGGAGCCGAGCTGGGCTGAGGTTGCTGCTATGGTTGCCTTCTGCAAGCATTGGTCTTGAGTTTCTCTGGAATTGCCTTTATTGAAGGTGGGGATTGGAATGTCATAGGACTTTTCTCAGTGTCCCCTCAGCTTTCAGTTATCTCTGCAGGGCTCTACTCCACACAGGGTCTTTCCAGCTTTTACCCTCCCCTGTTGTAGAGTGGATTGCTCCTTAATCTGTGATTTCCAGCATATGTTTGTACATCATGTTCTTATGGATTTAACCTACAAAGTGCTTTCATTCATATAATTTTATTGCATGTGAAAACTACAAATATTTATATATATATATTTCAAGGATAACCTTAGTTCCTGTCATCTCTGAGCCAGCACACAGGGTCCTGGCTCTGAAACACAAGCCCTCAGGCC
The DNA here is from genome assembly GCF_047511655.1 of Castor canadensis. Classification (NCBI taxonomy): domain Eukaryota; kingdom Metazoa; phylum Chordata; class Mammalia; order Rodentia; family Castoridae; genus Castor; species Castor canadensis. The sequence goes on from NC_133387.1 coordinate 6,648,198, forward strand.
ACCCCACATATCTACCTGCACTCTTTGCTGTGTCCCTTACTATTTCCAGAGAAGAGCCCCAGACAGGGCATTTCACTTGAAATATCAAGCTTTCCTTCAGCCCAGGTATAAATACATATGCTATGGTTCACAGACAATATAAAATCATAATATTTATTTTAAAAATCACATTTCTATTTATAAACAAGACAGATAACAAACATCGGAGGGTCTATGTGGATACATGTGAAACAATGAAAAAAAAAAAAAAAGAAAGATGTTTCCCAGAGGCTCCAGGCTTTTGTCCAGGCTACTACCTGTAAACAGATCAACTCAGTTCTATTCCTCCAACAGGCCCACTACAGTCACCTAAGGCAAGAAGACCCTGCCAATACTCCCTCCCCTTTTGGTATATATACCAAAAGGCAGGAATGTTAGGGTGAACAAAAAGAAGCCATGTTGGAATTGGACCCTGCTTTCTTGAAGGTGACTTATTAAAAACTCTCCACCCGGTCCTAAAGAAAAGTAGACATCCACCTTACTAGAAACTCCCTACTGGGCCCAGAAGGAAGTCATTATTTCAGGAGAGTCAAGGTCAGAGGGTCACTGAGACTTCCAGTGACCTTCCTGGGGCTTCTCCACCCACCTTTTTAATCTATCTCTAGTCTGTGAGTGGCAGTGGGCTCCAGCTCCCTTGCTGAAGTCCCACTCCACAGGCCACTTCTCCACAATAAAATGTGAGCTGGCATTAAAAAAAAAAAGAAAAAGGAAAAGAAAAAGAAAGAATAAGAGGCAATACTAGCACTGCTGGTGAACAACCCTTGGTCCACAGAAGCAAGCATCCCTGGACTACCAATGTGGGAGACATCTTTCACCACACCCTTTTCCCAGCACTGGCCCCTGGCCCCTCTCTGCTGCCCCCTCTGGTTATTGAAGGTGGTTCCCTGGCTCTAGCTCTGCATAAGACCAGAAGGGCTGATGAGGAAGTTAGCAATTCAAATTAAGAATGGATTTTTCTTCAGTCACACTTTATAGAGCCCAGCTCACTGTGCAGTGATCACCACAGGCCAAGCCACCCGACCATAGCCCATGACTAGTCCCCAGCCCACATGAAGCCTCCTGCTGCCTGTAGCTGGGTGTGGCATTGGCAGCACACACACAGATCTCCCCTTCCTAATGTGGAGCTGAGAGGACCCTGGGATGCCTGCTCCCAACTCCCTTCCTCCTCCTCCCCGATTTGGGTTAGCTTTTGTTTCCTCATCTGCTAACTACAGGTTGACTGATTTAAAGACAAGCACTGCCTTTAAAACATTCTTGCTATGCCCAGAAGTAGAAACATGGAAATCCTATTGCTTGGTTTGTACAACCAGACAGCATTCAGTTTTCTAATGTATGGCATTCATATCAACTGCTTAAGAATCAACCTTTGCTTAGGTGTCTGTTGCTCTTAGTCTATACACCTGCCTCTCTTCCTCCTCTCCATTATCAGAAAGGAGCTTGATACACCATACATATCTATCTATCTATCTGTCTAGCTGCTTATCTATTTATCACATGTTGCAATATAAATGCAAAAACATATTGTGTGACTAGGTGTGGTGGCACACACCTGGAATCCTAGCACTCTGGAATTGGAGGCAGGAGGATCACAAGTTTGAGGCAGCCTGGCCACCTGGTGAGTTCAAGGTCAGTTTGGGCTACATAGCAAGACCCTGTCCACACACACACACACACCTCATTTTGCTTTATTTTGCAAAAGCAGGAACCATAATACCTACTAGAAACTGGAAACTGTTATTTTCGGTAGTTATATTCACCTGTCTGGTAGTAAATCATCTTAACTAATAACTGATCAGGTGTGTCAGAAGTAAGCACTAACGTGAAGGACCTGGACGTCCTTTCATGGCTGATAAACGTCTACAAGATAGCAAAGGAACACACACTAGAATAGAAAATTATCAAGGAAGGTTAGTCTCAATTAAATGAAAATGCTGTCCCCTGTGCCATGAGTTTGTCCCCACTACAAGCTGCCAGTCATTTCACTCTTTTTCAAGAGAGGGAGGATGCTACACTAAGGTGTTCAAAATGTCTTAAGGAAGTTTTAAATCAGGGAAATTTATTTGAAAACACTGTAAATCTAGTTAAAAGTTGAGACTTACACACTGAAAAGTGAACTTTGAGACTTTGCAAAGCTGTCACTAAAGCTTGAGTAAAAAATGCAGGAACGATGTTTTCATTTTCCTATTCAGCCCTAAGCATTCAGTTCTTGGCCAAGTTTTTAAGGCCTGGAACTATCTGTCATTCAGATCACCAATGGCCTCTGGCTGACACCTATAAAACAGCACGTAGACCAGGAGGGTGACACCCAACAGGACGACCATGCCCCGTTTCCAGTAGGCCTTATGGGACTTCTGCCACTGCCACAGCCTTGCCAGCAGCCAGGTCCCCCGGGGCCTCTGCATTCGGGCTTCCACCTCCTCCGCCACCCTGCGGAGCCTCTCCTCCAGGTCTGCGCCTCGCAGGGCCTGCACGAGGCCATACACCTGGTTGGTGTAGTGTGCGCCCCCGAGCTCCCTCACCAGACCCTCGACCAGGCCCAGCAGCTCCTGCACCTGGGCCTCCTGCTCGCTGCCGGTGGCTCGGTTGTCTAGGGCGCAGACGCGGCCCCCGCACTCCGCCACCAGCTTTCGCAGGGCCACATTGTCCGTGCAACGCACATATTCCTGCAGGGAGCCACCGGCCAGGTCCTCCTTCCTGGTGAAGATGACGACGGTCCGCGCCACCACACCCTCACCGAACAGCTCCTTCATCTTCCTGAATGCTTCCCTGTCCTGGGCAGTGTAGCGTCCCAGCTGTGTCACCAGGAGTAGCACGTGTGGCCCTGGGGCTGACAGCAGGTAGCAGCGACCTCGCTCCAAGGACTTGGGGTCTGTCTGGTCCACTTGGGCGCTGAAGATGTCAGGGGTGTCTATGACTTCCAGGTGCCACCTGGCCCACCGCCGGCTGGCAGAGGCACAGGTCTTGGTCACAGATGTGGCTCCGAGCCTGGAAAGGAAGCGCCTGTGGCCCAGAATGCTGTTGCCAGTGGCGCTCTTCCCGGCCCCGGTTCTCCCAACCAGGATGAGCCTCAGCTGGGGCTCCTGCGGGCACCAGGTGTCCTCTTCTGGACCTGTGAGGGTAAATACCACAGTCACACCAACTTTCCTTTGGAACTGGGGTCTTCTGGCCTTCGGAAAAAAGGGAATGACACACACTTCATTGTCCCCTAAACCAGACCTTTGCAGCCACAGCTGCATTAGGCTTTCTGAGTCCCTGGGCAATTTGTCCCCATCTTTCCCTTCTGCATTGGATTCTCTCCGTGCACTGAAGATACTTCCACACTGTGAGAAGTTTCAGAAAACACTCCTTTATAATTCCTGGCACTGCCTTGTCTGACTTCATCCCTGTCTTCCACACACAGGCAAACCTGTTCATATTTGACTCTGCAGACCTCTCCCATACACTAGCCATAGAGTATGGCCAGGGCAGTTCTGCCAGTGGCTAAGAGCTCTCTACAGACCCACTATGCCCTCCCTCTTTCTGGGAGAAGAGCAGGGTCTAAGCTCCATCTCTTCTGCAAAAATGGGGATGATACAGGGTGCTGGGGGTTGTTAAGGGGTTGGATAAGATCTGTTCTCCTCTTCTCTCTTCTCTTCTCTGCTTTAAAGCTGCTGCCTACAAAGAATACCTGTTTTAACCCTCCATTCTTATTCTCAAACACAGGCCAGATGACGCGTGATGTTCAACTCTGGTACCTGATTTGACACCCTCTGCACCCTGTTTCTGGAGACAGGAGTGGGTTATGATCCATGCTTTGTGCTGAGGGAACGCAGGGTCCCACAGCATGGTGGGGCAGAGAAGCAGCCAAAATGCAGGTCCCAGGCGCTTCCTGTTTCATCCAGGCCCTAGGCCCTCTGAGACTTTCCTCTGTCTCTCCTGGTAAGCCCCATGGCTTTCTTACCTTGAGCTCAAACACAAAGACGTGCATAGAAATAAGTTCTTACCAAAGGCGTTCTCCTCATCTCGTGCGATCTTCCGTCCTCCCATGCTTCCCTGAAAGAGACCCCGACATGGTTTGCTCACTCATGTCTTCATTCCTCCAAATGGGCACAACCACCTACAGTGTGTCAGGGAAAGTCCCCTCCTCAGAGCTGGGGACCCTGAGGTGACAAGACAGAACTCCTGCCTACAAGGATCTGAGCATCTAGCAGTGTGCTTTGGGCGAAGGGCTGGCAGTTGCATTTGGTCAACAATAACATATTGTGTTCATTCTTTTTAGGGACAGCATCAGGATTTTCAAGAGTAACCTCAGTAGGATCAGCATCCTGGCCTTGAGTTAGAACCATGGTGTGGGAGTGTTTGATGAGCTTGGATTTGTCTTTTTAGGGAGTCCAAACACAAAAGGCCAGGGGAAGGTCGTACTATTTATTCCATGCAATGGGCAGCTTTGGATGCGAACGTCCCCAGGGAGTTCTAGGCAGTGGCATAAGCTTGGGACAGTAAGTTTTCCCTGGGATTCAGCAGCCAGGAAAGACTTAGGTAGACCCTGAGAACTGGAAAATGCACTCAGGGACCTAGAGACACACTTTAGGGAAATAAACCAGAAGAAAGCTGGAACCTTCTTTTGGAAACTGGAAAACAGACACATCTAAGTCCATCTGGAAAATCTGTGCCTCTGTGGTCTTCCAGCCAAAGCCTTGTCTTGTCTAAATGTGTCTAGATGTGTGCCATGTGCCAGAGGGACTGGGACACTTCTCTTCAGTTGATGATGTCCTTCTACCAAAACCTCAGGCTTGTCTAATAGTGTGACTATGCCTAGTTCCAACATTATTCAACACAATTGAACACTGTGACCAAGCTCACCTGATCCCCCAGTCCCTGAGCACAAATGTACCGTCTCCCCTCCATCTCCCCTCTGTCTACTTCCCCAGCTTCACTTTCAACTAATCCCACTTGGCTAGCCATTCCATGAAAAGCAGGGATCAGTGCCTCTCCAACCCCTGTGTGCTTTCTCTCCTGTGACCACTGATCCCCTCCCTTTTTCTCCCTGAGTTCTTTTCTGCACTTGGCCAGCATTTCAAGTTCTGCCTCTTTATGTTTTCCACCCTGATTCCTCTAGGTGTTGGCACCTCAGAAAAAGAAAGCAGAGGAAGAGGGCTGAATAACTTGTCTCTGGCTGAGGGCCTTTGAGAATGAGTCTTGCCTAGCATTCAACCCCAAGGTGTTTCTGTTCTTCAGTAGCTCCCTCTGCCACCTCTCCAATGTTTTCAGCCTTGTGTGATTACTTATTTTGTGTGTAGCAATCAACAGACTCCCATAACTGATCCAAAGCAGAAATGAAGAAATGGCCATGAGATTCAGAGCAAAGAATAAGAATATAGCTGAAGTTCGAAGTCCTTGTTCAAGATGAAAATAAGAAACTGTGTTGTGAGGAACCCACAGAGCTCTCAGGTAAGCCTTTGGGGTTTTCCACAGAGTTTGAAATGGGGGTTAAGCTTATTTTAAATACTTTTAAAGAGAGAAGTAAGCCCCAGCTGAATCTGGGGTGACAAATTATTCTTAACTACTCAGGAATATAAAGCATGTAGAATTCTAAATTCATATTTGGAGAGCACAAAGCTACCCTAGTTCTTTGCCACCTAAACTCGCTATTTTTCAGAATTACTGAGTTCTCTTTCAATATTTACATTCTTGGACCCATCCCCAGAGATTCTAATTCAATGAATGGGATGTTTCTGCTGTACTCCACAATTTGAGTTTAGAAATTAGCTATTTCTCAAACCTCTTCATTGAGCAGATGTAGAAATTGAGGTATCCCTGAAGCAGGGGCAGAAGACTGAATTAGGGAGTAGTTTAGGTGACATGCAGGGAAAGGGGTCGAAGACCAAGTTCCTATGCTCAGCTGTCTCTGGAGGTCCCCTCCTGCAGTGAGGGTGAGGACAAGAGACTCATGGTACCTCAACTTGTCACTTAGTAACTCATCCCATAGCAGAATTGCTTATGGGACCACAGAAAAACTTGGGGAATGTTTAATTTCTTTATTTTTGTTCCTGGAAGTGAATCCAGCTCACACTTCTCTTACTGTATTAAGGAAGTATGGAGGAGACAGGTTTTATTCCCTGGAAAGAATGTGTGCACTCAGGGAAGAGCTCCTAAAACTTCTTCTGAACTTGCTCTATTTGAAAGTCAGAACATCTTAAAAAAGCTGTAAACAGGACCAAAACTGCTGCCTAGCACGATCACCTGCATCGTGCTTTGTAGAATATGGTGCACAGGCAGTAGGCATTCTCCAGAGACCATGATATTTGGGTCTCACAGTCCCTTTCCCACCCCCAGCTCAAAGGCTCAGGCTCACCTTTTCTGGTGACAGGCTGTGAAGTGGTTCTGAGAAGCCCTGACCTCTGGTTTTTCCGTCAGTTGTGAGTGCAGAAGACTTTTCCTCAGAAAGGAAGTCACTGAGTGGCTCAAACCTCAGAGCTCAGGAAGCTCAGACCGGAGGCGGCCGGATGGCAGCAACTTAAAGAGACAGAAGCATTTTCCATCCAATGTGGGCTTGCAGTGTTTTTCCTACAGACCTGACCTCCTGCTGTGATGAAGGTATGCTGGAGAACATGGTCCGTGATAGCAAATATCTGACCATATCCTAGGAAGGGAAGTGTTCTGACGATCCCTGAGGCTGACTTTATTTCTATAATTGGTTGCTCCTGATCTTCAGTTGGCTTTTGCTCTTTAGGAATTTTTCTCCCTTTAAAACAGGCCAGAGTCTCTTGCACCAGAACAAAGAAAATAACAACTAACTTCAACAGCTCTTGGTTGAACATTCATGTGACCAATGCCAGCCTGGTTTCTACTCTACCAGAAAAAACCAGAAGTAAAGTCCCACAATATAGCAGGTCTTTAGAAACTAATTTTGCTACAAATCACTGACTTCAAATTGGGCACACAAATTAATTAAAAGCAGAAAAGCATGTCTCTATTTTGCATCTGTCTCCTTTGTCTTAAAACTTTGTACAGCATCCTGTTTAATTCTGAATGTAGGCTTGTTAATCTTTCAAGGAGTGTGTCTAAAAACTGATGATCTAGGAGATTCCAAGATGGCAGCTAGAGGAAGGAAGCAGAAAGTGTACCTCCTAAAGTGAAATCTTGGAGAGACGCTGGAGATACACCTTGCAGGCAAGGCCACTGAGAAGAGGCAAAACTTGACTCTTCCATACCTCCAGCCTGTGCAGAGAATCTCCACCTCACGTTGAATGGAGAAACCAGGAGGGTTCCCGGGCTGCCAGACGCCCATGCCCAGATGGCTTGGGAAGACGTGGACAAGGTGAGCTAAGCGGTACATGGTACTTCCACAGACAACCCTTGGCCAGATCAGCATAGCCTCCTGGACAGACTGACCTCCACCCGGGTAAAAAAGAGAAACTGAGTAATAAGCAATAAGAACAATAAAGACACGTAGCAAAGAGGGTGGGGCACCCTGAGCGCCAAAGGAGGGGGAGGGGAATCCCTCCTGGAACTGTAAATTAACAAGCCGGGCCTGGCTGGAGAGGGCGGGAGCAGCAGCGCACGCCTAGCAACCCGGAGCAGGAAAGCTTGTAAAGGTGGTGGAGGGAGGAAAACTCCACAGGTGAGGGGGGAAGACCCACTTCTGACGTGAGCTGTAAATAAACACGCAGGCCTGAGAAAGCAGGTGCAGTGTCACCTCCCCCAGTGTGCTTGGAAAGGGGAAAGCTTGTAGCAGAGGCTTGCACACAGGAGAACTCTGAGTAAACAAAGCCTGCAGGGCCAGGTGAGTGCAAAGCTCACCCCTGAGATCTGCATAAATAATGCCTCCAGCAACAGCAGGCTGACAGCAGCGGCAGGCAAGCCACAGCCACAGATACCATTCTCAGAACTGTCTCCAGACTCTTTTTTTTCTCTCTTCCTTTGATGAGACAACAACCGAACTACACCTGCATGCTCAAAAACTTACTGAAACTGTACTGCATTTGAACTTGGGAACTTTGTGGATGTTTTTGTTTGTTTGTTTTGTTTTGTTTTGTGTGGTTTTGTTCTATTTTATTTTTCCCCTGTGATGAGACAACTACAGAACAACATCTGAGGCACCATCTCCAGGATTGGAGGCTGAGGGATGAACACTAAAATTATTAAGACCAAAACTTCATTGCCTTTGAACTTGGAGATTTTTAAAATTTTATTTATTTTTTATTTTTTTATTTATATATACATTTTCTTTCATTTACTTTTTTTAATTTTTATTCTTACCTTTATTCTTTTCATTTTTCATTTTCAATCCTCTCTCTGTCTCTCTAATGCCTTTTCAGCTTACGGTTGATTAGCACACTGTCTCTCCCTGTTTATATCTTTGAAACTTTTTGTTGGTTTCTTTGTTTTGTTTTTTCCTTCTCATTTAACTTCTTTGCTTTCCATCCCCTCTCACCCTTCCATTCTAAATATGACTAGTGCTATTATTACAAGCCAGAAAATACTTAATTGCACACAGTACAGGGACAGTAACAACACCAAGGACAATGACAGGAAGACAGAAAAAACAGAGAAACCAGTTTCCCCACAGCAAAAAATTAGTACAGGAACCAGAGGGAAATGAAGAAAACAGATACTCAGATCCAGCTCCAACAAAATGAAGATAAACTATGCCAAAGAACCCAATGAAGCCCACAAGAATAATTTAAAAGAAGAAATCCTACATGTAATCAATGAGAATTTTATAGAGATGATACTGGATATGGTCAACCAAAATGTACAGGACACACTCAAGAAATTCTAAGACAACAAAAATAGAGAATTTAAAAAAACAAAAGAAGAAATAAAGGAAACTATAGAAGCACTGTATGAACACCAAAGTGAAACAGAGAACATGATTAATAAAGAGATAAATGAACTCAGGACAAAAATAGACAACATTAAAAAGGAAACCACCCAGGATATGGAAAACCTCAGAAAAAAGAATGCAACAGAATTGCAAAACAAAACAGAAGGCCAATCCAGAAGAATAGAACAAACAGAAGACAGACTCTCAGAACTCCAAGATGAAATGGTAATCAAAGGAAAAACTGAAGAACTATTAATTAAACAACTCAAGACCTATGAAAAGAAAATGCAAGAACTCACTGAGTCCATCAAAAGACCAAACTTGAGAATCATGGGCATCAAAGAAGGATAAGAGGTGCAAGCAAAGGGAATGCGTAATATATTCAACAAAATGATAACAGAAAATTTCCCAAATCTAGAGAAAGATATTCACATACAGATGCAAGAGACCTCCAGGACACCAAACACACCAGATCAAAATAGAACTACCACACGACATATCATCATTAAAACAACAAGTTCAGAAACTAAGGAAAGAATATTGAAGGCTGTAAGAGAGAAAAAACAAGTAACATACAAAGGTAAATCCATCAAAATCACAGCAGACTTCTCAACAGAAACATTAAAAGCAAGAAGAGCTTGGGGTGAGATCTTCCGGGCACTGAATGAAAATAACTTCAACCCCAGGATACTCTACCCAGCAAAACTATCATTCAAAATAGATGGAGCAATGAAAGTCTTCCATGATAAGCAGAAACTAAAACAATATGTGACCACAAAGCCACCACGACAAAGGATTCTTCAAGGGACTCTACACAGAAAGTGAAACCCAACATAACCATGAAAGGACAGGCAGCACCAAACCACAGGAAAAGAAAAAGCAAGACAGTAGAGAGTGACCTCAACTTAGGTACACACAATCAAACCTTCAAACAACTAAGACAACTAAATGATAGGAATCACCACATACCTATCAGTACTAATACTTAATGTTAACAGACTTAATTCACCCATCAAAAGGCACCGTTTGAAGAAATGGATTAAAAAGGAAGATCCAACAATTTGTTGCTTACAGGAGACCCACCTCACCAAGATTTACCAAGCCAATGGCCCCCGAAAACAGGCAGGAGTAGCAATACTTATCTCTGACAAAGTAGACTTCAAACCTACATTGATCAAATGAGATAAAGAAGGACATTCCATCCTGATAAAAGGGGAAATAGACCAAAAGGAAATAATAATTATCAACCTATATGCACCCAATGTCAACACACCCAATTTCATCAAACATACCCTGAAAGACCTAAAAGCATATATAAACGCCAACACAGTGGTTGTGGGAGACTTTAACACCCCATTATCATCAATAGATAGGTCATCCAAACAAAAAATCAGTAAAGAAATTCAAGATCTAAAATATACAATAGATCAAATGGACCTAGTTGATGTCTACAGAACATTTCATCCAACTTCTACACAATATACAGTCTTCTCAGCAGCCCATGGAACCTTCTCCAAAATAGATAATATCCTAGGTCACAAAGCAAGACTCAGCAAATATAAGAAAATAGAAATTAAACCATGCATACTATCTGATCACAATGCAGCAAAACTAGAACTCAACAACAAAAGTAAAGACAAAAAACATGCCAGCGGCTGGAAACTGAATAACTCATTACTTAATGAACAATGGGTCATTGATGAAATTAAACAGGAAATTAAAAAGTTCCTGGAAGTCAATGAAAAATGAAAACACAACCTACCAGAACCTATGGGATACAGCAAAGGCAGTCCTGAGAGGAAAGTTTATAGCCATGAGTTCATATATTAAAAAGACTGAAAGATCCCAAATCAATGACCTAATGATATGTCTCAAACTCCTAGAAAAATAAGAACAAGCAAATCCCAAAACAAATAGAAAGAGAGAGATAATAAAAATAAGAGCTGAAATCAACGAAATAGAAACCAAAAAAACCATACAAAGAATTAATGAAACCAAAAGTTGGTTCTTTGAAAAAATAAACAAGATTGACAGGCCCCTGACAAACCTGACTAAAATGAGGACAGAAAAAACCCAAATTAGTAGAATCAGGAATGCAAAAGGGGAGATAACAACAAACACCATGGAAGTCCAGGAAATCATCAGAGACTACTTCGAGAACCTATATTCAAATAAATTTGAAAATCTTAAAGAAATGGACAGATTTCTAGATACATATGATCATCAAAATTGAACCAAGAGGAAATTAATCACCTGAATAGATCTATAACACAAAATGAAATTGAAACAGCAAACAAGAGTCTCCCCAAAAAGAAAAGTCCAGGACCTGATGGATTCTCTGCTGAATTCTATCAGACCTTTGAAGAAGAACTGATACCAACCCTCCTTAAAGTGTTCCACAAAATAGAAAGGGAAGGAAAACTGCCTAACACATTTTATGAAGCCAGTATTACACTTATCTCAAAACCAGGCAAAGACACCTCCATAAAGGAGAACTATAGGCCAATCTCCTTAATGAACATTGATGCAAAAATCCTCAACAAAATAATGGCAAACTGAATTCAACAACACATCAAAAAGATCATTCATCATGACCAAGTAGGCTTCATCCCAGGAATGCAGGGGTGGTTCAACATACGAAAATCAATAAATGTAATAAACCACATTAACAGAAGCAAAGACAAAAACCACTTGATCATCTCAATAGATGCAGAAAAAGCCTTTGATAAGATCCAACACCATTTCATGATAAAAGCTCTAAGAAAACTAGGAATAAAAGGAAAGTATCTCAACATTATAAAAGCTATATATGACAAACCTACAGCCAGCATTATACTTAACGGAGAAAAACTGAAACCATTCCCTCTAAAATCAGGAACCAGACAAGGATGCCCACTATCTCCACTCCTATTCAACATAGTACTGGAATTCCTAGCCAGAGCAATTAGGCAAGAAGAAGGAATAAAAGAAATACAAATAGGTAAAGAAACTGTCAAAATATCCCTATTTGCAGACAACATGATCCTATACCTTAAAGACTCAAAAAACTCTACTCAGAAGCTTCTAGACATCATCAATAGCTACAGCAAGGTAGCAGGATATAAAATCAACATAGAAAAATCATTAGCATTTCTATACACTAATAATGAACAAACTGAAAAAGAATGTATGAAAACAATTCCATTTACAATAGCCTCAAAAAAAAATCAAATGCCTAGGTGTAAACCTGACAAAAGATGTGAAAGACCTCTACAAGGAAAACTATACACTTCTGAAGAAAGAGATTGAGGAAGACTATAGAAAGTGGAGAGATCTCCCATGCTCACGGATTGGTAGAATCAACATAGTAAAAATGTCGATACTCCTAAAAGCAATCTACATGTTTAATGCAATTCCCATCAAAATTCCAATGACATTCATTAAAGAGATTGAAAAATTTACCATGAAATTTATATGGAAACACAAGAGGCCACGAATAGCCAAGGCAATACTCAGTCAAAAGAACAATGCAGGAGGTATCACAATACCTGACTTCAAGCTATATTACAAAGCAATAACAATAAAAACAGCATGGTACTGGCCCAAAAACAGACATGAAGACCAGTGGAACAGAATAGAGGACCCAGATATGAAGCCACACAACAATAAGCAACTTATCTTTGACAAAGGCACTAAAAATATGCGATAGAGAAATAGCAGCCTCTTCAACAAAAACTGCTGGGAAAACTGGTTAGCAGTCTGCAAAAAACTGAAACTAGATCCATATATATCACCCTGTACCAATATTAACTCAAAATGGATCAAGGATCTTAATATCAGACCACAGACTCTAAAGTTGATACAGGAAAGAGTAGGAAATACTCTGGAGTTAGTTGGTATAAGTAAGAACTTTCTCAACGAAACCCCAGCAGCACAGCAACTAAGAGATAGCATAGATAAATGGGACCTCATAAAACTAAAAAGCTTCTGCTCAACAAAAGAAATGGTCTCTAAACTGAAGAGAACACCCACAGAGTGGGAGAAAATATTTGCCAGCTACACATCAGACAAAGGACTGATAACCAGAATATATAGGGAACTTAAAAAACTAAATTCTCCCAAAACTAATGAACCAATAAAGAAATGGGCACGTGAACTAAACAGAACTTTCTCAAAAGAAGAAATTCAAATGGCCAAAAAACACATGAAAAAATGCTCACCATCTCTAGCAATAAAGGAAATGCAAATTAAAACCACACTAAGATTCCACCTCACCCCTGTTAGAATAGCCATCATTAGCAACACCAACAACAACAGGTGTTGGCGAAGATTCGGGGAAAAAGGAACCCTTTACACTGCTAGTGGGAATGTAAACTAGTACAACCACTCTGGAAAAAAATTTGGAGGCTACTTAAAAAGCTAGACATTGATCTACCATTTGATCCAGCAATACCACTCTTGGGGATATACCCAAAAGACTGTGACACAGGTTTCTCCAGAGGCACCTGCACACCCATGTTTATTGCGGCGCTATTCACAATAGCCAAGTTATGGAAACAGCCAAGATGCCCCACCACTGATGAATGGATCAAGAAAATGTGGTATCTATACACAATGGAATTTTATGCAGCCATGAAGAAAAATGAAATGTTATCATTCGCTTGTAAATGGATGGAATTGGAGAACATCATTCTGAGTGAGGTTAGCCTGTCCCAAAAGACCAAAAATCGTATGTTCTCTCTCATATGTGGACATTGATCAAGGGCAAACACAACAAGGTGATTGAACTTTGATCACAAGGTAAAAGCGAGAGCACCCAAGGGAGATATGAGGATAGGTAAGACACCCAAAAAATTAGCTAGCATTTGTTGCCCTCAATGCAGAGAAACTAAAGCAGATACCTTAAAAGCAACTGATGCCAATAGGAAAAGGGGAACAGGTACTAGAGAAAAGATTAGATCAAAAGGAATTAACTTAGAAGGTAATACACACGCACAGGAAATTAATGTGAGTCAACTCCCTGTATAGCTATCCTTATCTCAACTAGCAAAAACCCTTGTTCCTTCCTATTGTTGCCTATACTCGCTCTTCAACAAAATTAGAGATAAGGGCAAAATAGTTTCTGCTGGGTATTGAGGGGGTTGGGGGGAGAGGAAGGGGGAGAATTGGGTGGTAAGGGAAGGGGTGGGGGCAGGGGGGAGAAATGACCCAAGCATTGTATGCACATATGAATAATAAAAAAAAAATTAAAAAAAAAAACTGATGGTCTAATCTATTCCACCCTCCTTTAAGGCTGAAGGCACAAAGATAAGAGTAACTAAGGCATTTTACTGTCATCTTTTATTACAATGTCCTTTTTCAGACCCCTCAAAAGGCACCTGAGAGTCTTCATTGTCTTAAACCCACAGATACCTTGGAATCTGTAAAAGTAGAGCCTCACAGGACAAGATCTGCCACCCCCCCCCACCGTGAATGAGGAGAATTACCTACAATGATAAGGATGTCCCCTGGAGCAGGAGTAATCACCTCATAGAAGCCAGATTGTGGCTATCGTTAAGAAAACAAATAAAAAGTGCTGGTAAGGATGTCATGGGAGAAAGGAATCCTTAAATAATGTTAGTGGCAGTGTAATTTAGTTTAGCCACTGTTGAATACAGTATGGATGCTCCTCAAAGAAATAAAATTGAACTGCCAACAAGGAACCTGTAATCCTAGCTACCTGGGAGATGGAGATCAAAAGGATCACAGTTTGAGGCCAGGCTGGTGGTGGGGGGTGGGGGAAGTTCAAAAGACCCCCATCTCAACCAATAGTTGGGCATGGTGGAATATGCCTGTTATCCCAGCTGCGTGGGAAGCGTAAATAGAAGCATCATGGTCCAGGCAAAAAACAGGACCTTATCTCAAAAATAACCAAAACCAAAGCAGGCAATATGGCTCAAGTGGTAGAGCAGCTGCCCAGTAAGAAGAAGGCTTTCTGAGTTCAAACCTCAGTATGAAGAACTGCCATATGATCCTGCTATATCATTCCTGGGCATATATCTGAAGGAATGTAGGTTGCCGTAAGTCAAGATAGCTGTACACCCATGTTTATTGCAGCTTTGTTCACAGTAGCCAAACAATAGAATCAACCTGAGTGCCCTTCAACTGATGAATAGGTAAAGAAAATGTGGTATACATTCTCAGTTAAAGTATCATTCAGCCATAAAGAAGAATGAAGTTATGATGTTTGAAGGAAAATGAATGGAACTGGAGATCTTCATTTTCATTAAATAAGCCAGATTGAGAAAGACAAGTATCTCATGTTCTCTTATATGTAGAATCCAAACCTGCTGTCACCAAAAAAAATTTAAAATAAAAAATAAAAAGACATGAGTGTTAAAGGAAGACTTTTTGGGGAGGGAAGGATAAAGAGAAAGCAATGGGGGTGATTATGATTGAAGTACTTTATATACATGTATGAAAGTAGAATAATGAAACCCATTAAAGTTTGTTAAAAGTGGGGAGCAGGACAAGTGAACTAATGGTTTTTCAGTGTAGGATGCCTAACGTTACTAATGCTGATACCGGTTATTGACAATTAATTATTCATTTACTTTAGTCAGTATAGATCCACTTTGTTTAGTCCTATTTCAATAAAAGCTTTTATATGACGTGTAAATTGTGAAAAATGTCCTTCAGTGATGATTAAAGTAATTCCACAGAAAGGTCAAATTAATAAAATCAAAGATGAGAAAAGGGCTATAACTACAAATACTGATGAAATCCAAAGGATCATTAGTGAATACTTACTGAAAACTTACATTCAAGTAAAATGGAAAAATCTAGAAGAAATGGATAAATTTTTAGATGCATTTAACCAATCAACCACCTAACTAGATCTATAATAATGATATTGCAGTAGTAATAAAGAATCTCCCAACAAAGAAGAGCCCAGACCTGATGGATTCATGGCTGAATTCTACCAGACCTTTGAAGAACTAACACCAATACTCCTCAGACTTCTCCAGGAAACAGAAAGGGAAGGAACACTGCCAAACTCATTCTATGAAGCCAGCATTACACACATTCCAAAACCCAATAAAGATGCTACAAAAAAGAGACTTACAGACCAATATCTTTAATGAATATAGATGCAAACATCTCAACAAAATACTGGCAAACTGAATTCAACAGCACATCAAAAGGATCATGCTCCATGGCCAACTCAGCTTTATTCCAGGGATGCAAGGATGGCTCAACATATGCAAATCTATAAACAGCCTGTAAACAGAAGCAAGGACACAAACCACATGATCCTCTCAATAGATGCAGAAAAAGCCTTTGACAAAATTCAGCACTCTTTCATGATAAAAGCACTGAAGAAACTAGAAACAGAAAGAATGTTCCTCCACATAATAAATGCTATATATGACAAATCTAAAGCCAACATTATACTATATGGAGAATAACTGAAACCATTCCTGCCAAAGTCAGGAATGAGACAAGCATGTCCACTTTCCCCACTCTTATTCAATATAGTTTTGGAATTCCTAGCCAGAGCAATAAGACAAGAATAAGAAATGAAAGGGATTCAAATAGGGAAGGAAGAAGTCAAGTTATCCCTATTTGCAGATGATATGATCCTATACCTGAAAGATCTTAAAAATTCCACCAAAAAAAACCTCTCAGAAATCATAAACTCTTTCAGCAAAGCAGCAGGCTGCAAAATTAATATACAGAGATCAGCAGTTTTTCTGTATATCAACAATTAACAGATGGAGAAAGAAATCAGGAAAACAATCCCATTGACAATAGCCTCCAAATAATACGTAGGAATAAATTTAATGAAGGAAACAAAAGACCTTTTCAATGAAAACTATAAATCACTGAAGAGAGAAATCAAAGAAGACATCAGAAGGTGGAAAGATCTCCCATACTCATGGATTGGCAGAATCAACATTGTGAAAATGGCTATACTACCAAAAACAATCTACATGTTCAATGCAATCCCTATCAAAATTCCAATGACATTCTTCCTAGACATAGAAAAATCAATCTTAAGATTCATATGGAAACACAAAGACCTCAAATTACCAAAGCAATTCTGAGTAAAAAGTCTAATGCTGGAGGTATCACAATACCTGACTTTGAACTATACTACAGGGCCATGACAATAAAAGCAGCATGGTATTGGCACAAAAACAGACAGGAAGACTGAAAGAATAGAATAGGAGACCCCAGACATAAACCCACATAGCTACAGCCACCTGATTTTTGACAAAAGTGCCCAAAGCACACGATGGAGAAAAGACAACCTCTTCAACAAATGTTGCTGGGAAAACTGGGTATCCACATGCAGAAGACTGAAACTAGATCCCTACCTCTCACTCTGTACCAATAGCAACTCAAAGTGGATCAAAGACCTTAATATAAGGCCTGAAACTTTAAAACTGCTACAGGAAGTAGTAGGAAATACACTGGAACAGATAGACATAGGCAACGACTTCCTAAACAGAATTCCAAGGACTCAGCAACTAAGAGAAAGAATGAACAAACAGGCTGCATGAAACTCAAAAGCTTCTGCACAGTAAAGGAAACAGCCACCAGACTCAAGAGACCACTCAGAGAATGGGAGAAAATCTTTGCCAGCTACTCATCCGATAAGGGACTAATATCCAGAATCTACAGGGAACTCAAAAAACTCAACTTCCCAAAGAACCAACAATTGGCCATGCTGGTAATCCTAGCTACTCAGCAGACAAAGATCAGGAGGATCATGGTTCGAAGCCAGCCTGTGCAAATAATTCATGAGACCCTATCTTGAAAAATCCTTCACAAAAATAGGACTGGTTGAGTGGCTCAAGGTGAAGGCCCTGAGTTCAAGCCCCAGTACTGCCAAAAAAAAAAAAAATCAACAACCTAATAAAGAAATGGGCACATGAATTGAATAGGGAATTTTCAAAGGAAGAGGTACAAATGGCCAATAAATAGATGAAGAAGTGTTCAATTTCCCTGTCTATAAAAGAAATGCAAATGAAAACTATACTAAGATTTCATCTTACTCCAGTTAGAATGGCTATCTGCAAGAGCAAAAACAACCACAAATGCTGGCGAGCATTTGGTGAAATAGGAACACTTATACATTGTTGATGGGAATGCAAATTAGCACAACCATTATGGAAAGCAGTATGAAGTTTCCTTAAAAAGCTAAAAATAGAATTGCCATATGATCTGGTGATACACTCCTGGGCATCAACCCAAAGGAACACAAGTCAGGATACAATAGAGATACCTGCACACCTATGTTTACCACAGTACTATTCATAATAGCCAAGCTATGGAAACAGCCTAGATACCCTAGAACTGATAAATGGATCAAGAAAATGTGGAGTTTGATTCAGCCACAAGGAAGAATGATACCATGTGGTTTGAAGGTAAATGGATGTAATTAGAGGACATCATGTTAAGTAAAGTAAACCATGTTTAGAAAGACAAAGACAACATGTCTTATCTCATGTGTGGATGATAGATTCAAAGGATCAACATATACACAAAAACAAACATAATCATATACAAGCTTGTATGTAGAACATGTTTGTAATAATGGAACTACTCTACAGAACTTGGAGAGGAGGAAAAGGAGAAGAGAATGCCAGAGTCAACAATATTGAAATGCATAACATCTGTGCAGGTAGGGGATATAAGGATGTGTACTGAAAGCTGTTGAAAAATGGAGGGGGTGAGGGAAGGGGTAAGGGAGAGTAATGGAAGGAGTGAACTGACCAAAGTAAAATGTAGTCACAATGGGGATACATTGAGAAACCTCTTTGAACTTGAACTTTGGAATTAATAATGAAAGACAGAACTGTACAATAGGTATAGTGTGTGTGGGGTATTTGTGGGCAGGGGGGAGGGTGAATGGAGGAGATCAAGCTGAGGAAATATGGTTGATAGGCTTCATATACATATATGAATAGAACAATGAAACCTCTTGCAATCGCTTTAAGTGGGGCGGGGAGGGTGTTGAGAGGGGATAGATGGTAGCAGTGACCTAATCCACGTACAATGTAAGCCTATTTGGAATTGTCACAATGAATCCTTCCCCCCGTACAGTGAATATGTCCTAATAAAAATGAAAAAAATAAGCTAATACCATGTTTTTTTCACTTGACCTATTACTATTGTAAATTACATTAATAGGTTTCCTAATATAGGTGATGTGTACATGCATAAAAGGTTGGGTTCCAAGACACGCAGGGTGTTGAGATGGAGGTAAAGTAGAGCTGAAGGAAGTTACTAGTGAGTCCTCTTAGAATTCACACTTGAGGGGGGAGGGAAAAACACAGGATTAGGCAAAGAGAAGTTAGCCAGACTAAGATGGAGTCACAATAAATGTCGACTCCACAGGCATCTGAAGTTTGGATGGACCTTGGGAATGAAGGTGAGTGGACTGGACTTTACCTCTCCTATGGACCAGTTGTCAGATAGAAACTCCATCGAAACACAATTGACCTTAAAGTATTTCTCTTCAGCAGAAACCAATTTCTGCACTTGATCTTTGCCAAAAGGCCAAGAAGGGATGAGAAGCCAGTTTTTGGATGGGGGACACAGCCAGACAGTAAGGACTCACAGCTGGCAGTCCTTCCAGCAGCTGGAGGACAGATCCTTCTGTTTTTATATTGCTCTTCTGGGTTTAGTCCCTCATCTTTCATTTCTCCTGCTTCATTCTTTGAGCCATTTGAAGAGAAGTTGCAGTGTAGTTTAAAGATCATTCTCAGGGAAGTTCTTCTTAGTCCAGCCTCTCCACTCTGATCCCTTCCAACACTGGCCCACAAACCTAGAAGGAACATTTCCACTGTGTTTTATGCCATCTAACAAGCAATGTGACCTTATGTGAATGTAGGACAGAGGTGGAGAGGAGATGAGGAAGCAAGGGGCCATGGCTGAGTTAAGCAGTTGGTTCTACTGTTTGCTGCTGAATTTACAACAATTCATTTTATTCTCATGCTTCAAGATAATTCCTGGAAGTGGTTCAAACCAAAATAATAGACCACAGACATCTTGTAGCCATGTTGATATGTATTTGACAACTGTCCTGTGGTTGGGTTTATTTATAAAGCAGTACTGTTTAATAGAACATTCCATGATGCATTCTCTAATTTGGTAGCCACAAGCCACACGTGGCTTCTGAGCACTTGCAATATGGCTACCGTGATGGACAAAGTAAACTTTGCATTTTATTTAATTTTACTTCAGATGATTAAATATCGAATCCATGTGGTTACTGGCTTCCACTTTTGAGTGTGTAGTTAGAGTATATAATTTTTTAATAAAATGACGTGACACTTTGTGTTTGTAGGAGGAGAGTGGAGCACAGGTAAATATAGGATAAAAAATAACAAAGGAAAAGGAACAGATTTTTAACACCAGCAGATTCTAAGCCTGAGCTTCAAAGACTTGTTATTGATGAGTTAAAAAATTATAGCAGCCTCTTTAGGTTTATAAACCTCTGGTTAACAGCTTTTGACTCATTATATTTTGGAATAACTAAGATTTCACAAGATGTTTAACCTCAAGGCATTTCTCATATTCCAATTTCCACAACTTGTATATTTGCTATGAACAACCTGCGAACAATTTTACCCCCAAATCCACTACTTGAGGTGAAACTGCACAGAAGCACACCAGGAAAAGCACGTATGCTGCTCATGAGTCTGGAGAATGACTTGTAGTCACGTCCCAGCTGTTTCCTAACAAGATCATGCCACCAGCTCATATTGGCTGAATTTGTTTTTAATTCTGAGAACCCTTTCTTCCACATCAGTAAGTGAAAATTTCTTTCATGAAAGGGCAGGGACAATTTATTCCTGATTTTCCAATTTTCATGGAAATGATAGTTTGCAAAGCCAACCAACAGCAACGGGAAGAAACAAAGCAGAAATCCAACTTGGATCTTTTATTTTAAAGAGGCTGGATTTAGCAATGTGAACACTGAAAAATATGAAGACATATTAACCTTACATTGCAAAGAACTTTCTGTCAAAAAACTTGTTCAACTGATGCTCATAATGGTAAGTCAGTCTTGAAGACTGAATTATGCTTAAGGATTAATTGAAGAAAGTTTTAAAGAAATTTAAAATCACACAAAAGACACCTACAGTTGCATTGCATTAAAAGACGTGATTGCAAGCACAGTCACGTTGGTGAGGGGTGTGTTGGCTAGCAGAGTGGCACAGAGAGATGTCCCTGGCGCGTTCTCCCATCACATTGTCTATCTATGATTTCAGATGAAGAGTTATCTTTTTCTGGAGGATCAAGTGCCACAGTGTAAAGGTGGTGACCACTTTCTTGGACCAGTTTGTGGACAAACTTCATCTGTGAATGGTGCCCTTTGACCAATTCATCCTTAGTCTCACCCCACCGACACTCACAATGACCAGTCTTTGACAACCACATTTTCTCTCCCAATCCTTTTTAGACAAACTCTAGTCAGTACATAAATACGATCTTATTTTTCAAATGTGTGAATTTAATTTGAAGTCATCATTTGTACAAACATATTTTTATATTATCCTGCTTTTCTTTTTTTTTGCAGAAGTGTAGTAGAAAAGATTATTTGCATACATATCATCGCTTACAGGCAAACTTATGAGTTTAGTGTCAAACTAGTGATTATAAATGATAAATTGTTAACTGATTGACATTTAATTGCCTTGCATTTTGTAGAAACCCTTCATATATTGCTATTATTGTTTAAGAGGTTTTTAGTGATACTTAGAGGAAATTCTTGGGGCTTTGCATGGATTAAGAATGCATTGCTTCTTTTCCTTCTTAAAATTACGAAATATAGACTTCCTCTACCTGGAATTTTGCTCTGTGCGTTTTGGGGATGTGTTATATTCAGATCAGGGCAGTCCTCTAGTATGAGATGTAGAAGGTTCAGCAGGCAATGAAGAAAGGAGCTGTGGGTGAGGTGGGGCTCTATAAAGGTTCCTGTCTGTAATGCTTGTAGCTAAGTGCTTAAACGCACATAAAAAAAGATGTTTCTAAAAGTACCATTTAAGCACATTCAGAACAGTGTGGTTATAGAAAATGAAGTTCTGCAAATGTTGTGAAATACTAAAATACATATGATTAAAAGAGAAAGAAGCAAGATCTCTGAGAATCTAAGATCTCTGAGAATCTGAGATCTCACATTCAACCTACTATCTTGGCTATTATGAGCCAAGCAATGAATAGAACTGACCAATAGCATCTTTAAACTTCCCTGGCTTTACAATACTCTGGTCAACTTAGGGAAGAAAGACCATCAGAAGAGGAGTGCTGTCACCTTGGGAAAGGTCTGAAGAAGCCCATTTCTGCCTCAGCAGGGGCTCCAATGAAGAACATGGAAACAACTGACAGCTAGAGGCTCAGACATGCTCCCTCATCTAGCTCTTCCTGTTTCTGCAGCCATTTGAGGCACTCTAGCTGACTCACAGCCCCGTGAGCAGAGATCAGTTATACTCTCCGAGCTCTGCCCAAATTCCTGACACACATTTATGAGCATAATACATTTGTTGTGGTTTTAGTTGCAAGTTTTAGACTGGCTTTTAATGCAGCAATAGTATAACAGAATTTCCTGAAAAGGTTCCCAGAGGTAGATAACTGGTATATGCGTTGCAATTTTGATAGATATTACTGCATTGCCCACAATGAAAATTTAACCAAGTTAATTTCACCGGCACTTTATTAGTTTCCCCATATCCTTGCCCATACTTCTATAATTATCAATCTAATAGGTAGAATTTTTCGTTGTGATTTTCATGTGCATTTCTCAATGTGAATGTAGTAGAATCATTTTAATATGTTAAGGAACCATGCCTATTTTATTATTTATGTATGTCTTATGTATATGTTGATGTTGATTGCAGAAGTTCTTTTTGGGGCCTAAGACCTCTTGATTTAAAACAAAAACTTCTTATTTCTTAAGCTATAGTTTATTGTGACTATCATGAAGAAGAATGCTAAATAATACCAACGTTAGGAAGTATCCTTATCTTGTTCTTAATTTCTACAGCAATACATCACATGCTTCCTATTAAACAAAAGGTACAAACTTTGAAGTTGAGATGGAAAGCCATATTAAAGTAAGAAAGTAACCAGTTATTACATGTTGAGTTTTACCAATTGCCCTTCTTCACACAAGGAGATGATCAGATTGTGTTGCTCTACAGCTTTACAATACTTTAAATTATATGAAAGTATTTTCTAATGTTGAATCTTCTATGCCTCCATACAATCAATCTTAGCGATTTAAGGTGTTGCTGGATTGTATTTGTTCATGACTAATTCAGGATTTTTAATATTGATATTAATGAATGACTTTACCCATTGCTAACACAGAGAAGTTACTCTCCCTTCGACTGTTCTAGTTCTTGTTGAATCTGGTTTCCAAATGTATCAATTATGATGTTTTTCTGAATAGATTCTTCCACCCTAGTGGAATTTCAGTACCATCTTTTAAGAAGGTGAGATTTTTACCTTTCCCACCTTTCCCCTGTCACTACCTCCTTTCTCAAGCAAGCACGACATTGAAGAGACTAGCATGTTGAGTGTTATTAAGGAGAATGCAAGCGTGTTCTAGAAGTATATAAGGGGCCAATGAACTAATGGTGAGGGAGTGTGGAAAGACTTCTTAGAAGTTAATATTGTTTGACCTGAAATTGAAAAACTACTAGAAGTTAGGGAAAGGATTAGAAGTGTTTCCAGGAAGAAGAAACAGCATATTCCAGGGCAAGTGACAGAAAGGAGTTCTCAGATAACCTAAGTTAAGAATGGCTAGATACTACAGGTTGCAGTTCCAATTGTGTAGAAATGAGGCAGGTGACTTGTACAAGGACTTATTGGTAAGTTTACGTCTTGAAAGTTTTCTTAAAGAAGGTGGAAAATTGCTCAGGGTAGAATGTCATGGTTGGAGGTGAGCAATTGTGGATTGTGTGAATTAGGAATTCAATGGCTTTCTCCCTCATTGTGTTTTTAATGAGCGGACTTCTGGTTATTTTATTGGAGTCCCCCTCCATTTCCTGTGCCTCCCCACCTACCCTCTTAGTTCATGTAAACAGGCACTTGTGGTGAAATTGAGCTCTAGTGGGACATTGAAGTGAAACCACAGGGGTTCTCACCCTACTCCTTCCTCTGCTCAGAACCTTGTCAACAACAACCATTTCCTTTCCAACCATTCTGTGTACAAGATCCTTTCATTTTCACTTCATTGCCTGAATTCAGATTTGGCAGTGTTTTTGCCAAGTATGTAAAATAACTTTTTCTGATTCAGGGTGGAGTGGAAACCACAAGACCCGGGCTGTTACAGAGGTAAGCAGCCAGATGGAAGAGAACTGTCTTATCTGTGTGATCTGAAGGCACTAAAATTCCCCTCTGAGAAAATAGGCACAGGTCTTCAGTTGTCACACCTCTCATGTGTAAATGTTTTTCACCAGGACAGTGGCCAGGCAAAGAGAAATTAGCACACAGAGTGAGCTTGGGAAGGAAATCAGAAGAGGTGAATAAAATCAAAGCAGCTTGGTTGAAGAATCAAGTCTTTAAATGCTCAGTGTCTCCTGGGAGTTACTGTGGTGTAATCTGCAGCCTGTTGCTCTTGGATAGGCAGCATCTTACAAAAGAGAGGATTTCTGTGGCCCAAATTACAAACCCCGCTTTGACTCTCCAATGAAACGAAAACAGTTCCATTCACAATAGGAATAAATTTAAGTAAGAAAGTGAAAGACCTCTGCGATGAAAATGACAAAGCACTGATGAAAGAGTTTGAAGAAGACACACACAAAAAAGAACTTTCCATGTTTGTCAATAGGCAGAATTAGTATTTTTAAAATGTCTACATCACCCAGAAGCAATTTACAGATTCAATGCACTCCCCATCAAAATGTCAAGGGTATTCTTCAAAAGCTTAAAAACATTCTAAAATTTACATGGAAGCACAAAGACCCCAAATAGCCAAAGCCATCCTAAGCAAAAAGGGCAATGCTGGAGACGTTACAATACCTGATTTCTTAACTTACGAGTCATGGTAACACCAACAGCATAGCACTGTCATGAACAAATAGAGGAACAGAACATGTAGAACAGAGGATCCAGAAATAAATCCGCACATCTTTAACCAGCTGATTTTTGACAAAGGTGCCAAAAAATATACAACGAAGAAAGGACCAGCCTCTTCAGTAAACAGTGCTGGGAAAACTGACTGTCCATATAAAGATCGAAACTCGACCCCTTTGTCTTACCGTGTGAAAAAATCAACTCAAAATGTATCAAAGATCTAAATGAAACTCTGAAATTATGAGAAGAGCACTATGAGGATGCCTCAAGGCATTGATACAGACAATGAATTTTTGGATATGACTTGAAAAGCATGGGAAACAAAAGTAAAACTTGATAATTAAGATTACATCAAAATAAAAAGTTATCTGCAAAGCAAAAGAAATCAACAGGATGAAGAGACTACCCACAGAGTGGGAGAAAATATTTGCAAGGTATTACTGTGATAAAGGATTAATATCCATAACACACAAAGAACTAAAACCCTTAACTACAAAATCCAGGTAATCCAAATTAAGAACAACGGGCAAATGAACTAAACAGACACTTCCCATAAGAAGAAATACAAATAGCCAACAAACATATGGAAGAATGTTCAAAGTAATTAGACATCAGGTTATTGCAAATCAAAATTACAATTAGATATCATCTCACCTTAGTTAAAATGGCTATTATAAAAAATGCTGGTGAGGACGAGTTAAAAAGAACTCATACACTGTTGTGGGAATATAAACTAGCACAATCACTATGGAGATCAATAATAGATGATCTAATAACCTAAATAGACTTTTAGTTTCCTTAAAAACCTAAAAGTAGATCTACCAAATGATCGAGCGCTCCCACTTCTAGGAATACATACAAAGGAAATGAAATTGGCATATTAAAGAGATACTTGCCTGCCTGAGTTTATTGGGGGTATTATTTATAATAGCCAAAACACGGAATTGACCTAGGTGCCCATCAACAAATGAATAGATGAAGAAAATGTAATGAGTGTACACTATTGAATATTATTCACCCATAAAGAAAATCCTACTATTTGCAGCAAAATGATGGAACTGGTGGACAGTAAGTGAAATATGTGAAATAAGTCAGACACAGGAAGACATGTGGGAGTTTAAAAAAAGTCAATATAAATATAGAATAGTGATTACCAGCAATTGGGAAGTAGGAGAAGAAGGTGGATTAGGGAGACTGGATTTGACCAGTACACACTGTGTTCATGTATGTAGATATCACATGGAACTTCATTAATATGGACAATTAATAATATGCTAATTAAAAATTTTAAGAAACTCTCCATTTGCCTATTTCTGACTTTTCCTTTTTCCTGCTCAAAGTCCTCACACACATTTTTCCCACTCAGTGTCTACTGTTGGCCACGTATACTAAACTACCTTCTCCACAAGTGTCTGACTTCTAGTTCCTATTGACCCACTGACCAGCTAAGTGGCCTTAAGCAAACTTAAGCCTAATTTATGTCATCTTAAAATGGGAACAACTTAGACTATTCAGTAGACTATCAGGATTGAGGCGGGGGAGCACATAAAGCATAAATGCCCAGTGGCCAGCACAGGGTTCTCAAGCTTTTGCATGCATCAGAATCACTGAAGGGCTTGTCAAAACACAGAGGGCCAGGCATTGTTCCTGGAGCTTTTGAATCTGCAGGTTTTGGATGGAGGCTACGAATTGCATTTCTAATGATGCCTGTGGTGCTGCCAGTCCACAGCCTCACATTGAGAACTTCTGCCCCAGGGCGTTGCTCATAAGCCTTACTGAAACTGGCTCAGTACCACGTCCTGTGGAATCAGGGCCCAGGTCCAACTCCAGTTATAAACAGAAGGTTTATTTCTGAGACAACTCACCTTTCTGGCTTTGCTCTCTGCATGAGACATTTGGGGTGTGTTAGAGTTTGGACAAGTGTCCTCCAAAGGCCTCTGTGCTGAAGGCTTGGTCCTTAGCTGTGATATTAGACCTTTAGGACGTGGGGCCCGGGGAAGGAAGTTAGGTCCTTGCGGGGTGGGGTGGGGGGTGTGCCCTTGAAGACGATTTTGGAGCCCCTGCCCCTTTCTATTTTCCTCTTGCTTCACAGCAACTATGAGGTAAGCAGGCCTCTTCTACCACACTCCCCCACCATGATATACTATGCTACCACAGGCCCAAAGCAACAGGTCCAAGTAACCATGGGGTGAAGGCTCTGAAACTGTGAGTCAAAATAAAACTTTCCTCCTTATAAGCTGATCATCTCAGGTATTTTGTCACAGCAATGGAAAACTAACTATCACAGGCCATTTCCTGATTGCCCAAAGCACCTCTCTATTTTGTTTCTACTGAGTCTGTCTTAGGTAAGAGGGTCTTATGCTCACTTCTGTTATATAAAACTTTTAAATTTCAAATATGATTTTTAATCTCTCTTCTGAGCTTCATTTCAACTGACTTAACCACAGGGGAAAGACCTTCTACAGGCAATGTTTTAGCTCACTTGGAGGGCTCATTAAAAAACAGATCATGTACTCATTCATGTATGAAAATGGAAAAATGAGACCTGTTGAAACTATTCTAGGAATGGGGGGAAGGAGGGATAAAGGAGAATAATGGAGGGGGTGACTTCAATGGTATCTATTGTAAGATCTTTTGTGAATGTCACAATGAACTCCCACTGCATATACAATAATAATAATAATGATAATAAAACAGATCACTATCTCCAGAGTCTCTGTAAGCAAGTGGTTCTAACAAGTCCTTAACTCATGCTGATACTGCTGACCCATGGCTCATACTTTGAGAACCACCTGCCTAATGTGTAATAAATCTGCCATGTAACTGATGCTGCTAATTCCTATGCTGCAGGGGACCACGAATGAGTAGGGCCATTTATGTGAAACCCAAGTAGAGTCCAAAGTCTCAGATGTGCCTGTCATGTGACAGAGGATACTTTAAGAGGGGAAAATGGAGAAACCAATCTGGCCCCATCTCTGCAGCTGTGTTTATGTATCGCTGAGAAGGCAAAATCAACACACGTGGAGATGTAGAGTCCAAGAGGCATCCTTGTGTGACAGTTAGAGAAGGATGAACCAATGGCGTCAAGTTGCTATGGAGGTTTTCACATTGAAGTTGTTGCTAAGTATAGGAGAATTTGGACACATGCAACAGACAACTAGATGAATGGAAGAGAAAACCATGAATGATGATCTGAAGGTAGAAATAAGCATTCCTACTTGGGTAGGAAAAAGGCAAAGAGGTAAGCTTCGTAGGTCAGACACATCTACCATTTATTTAATTATTTCCAGCCAAGCCCTGTGTTTTACATCTTCTTATTTAATACTTACAGCAACACTGGGTGTACGGATTATTATCTCCATTTCTAAGTAAATAAAATAAGGTTCAGAAAGATGAGTAGCTGGAACCACGTTACTCAAAGAATAAGGGTAGGTGCAGAGACCCCAAGCCCATGGCTGTGTCACCCGTTTGGTGGCAGAATAGGAGATGAGACTGTGAAGAAAGTTTGCAGTCTAAAATAAACGCTGTCAACCCCAGGCAAGGAGTGTGAACCACAATCCTCAGCACGGAGTGTGAACTATCATCCCGAGGAACACATATATGATAAATCTGGTTCCGAAACAGGGATTAAAAAGAGTAAAACTGGAGCAAGAGAGAAGATACCTGTCTGCAGAATCTCTACTTTTCCTGTTCTTTACCACCCAAGCCCTGTATTTTACAATCCCACTATTAGTCTGGACATCTCTCTTCCCCTTCATTTTCTTTCTCTCTGTTCTCTCTCTTTCTTGCCCTCTTACATCAGAGAATCTGAACTGTCCAGGCTTAGTATAACACCCTTACCTCAATCTGACCCCTGCACCCGGAACTGATGGTTCTATAGGTCATGAAGTAGAGCAGAGATGATGGCTTTTCTCAAAAGGCCACTCAGGCCCCTGCCAGCTGCTCCTCAGAGGTCACCCACCCTCCACCCGAGGAACACGCACACATGCAGCATGGTGGCCAGACCCGAGCTCATGGTTAGCTTCAGTATTCAGGTCTTATCATTACTGAGTTTAGCACCTGTACAGAGGACTTTTCTTCAGGAGTTCATTTAATCTGGAAAACAGCAAACGTTTTCTATTCTAAGAGCTGGAGAAAATTGCCAGGCTGGAGTAGTCAGAGGGGGCTGAAAAGCTCCTTTGCGTGTAAAAAGACCCACTGGCCATGAGTCATTTCCATGCTATGGCAGGCATTTGAACTTCAACCTAGAGGATTCTCTGATGCTCACAGGGAGAGGGATCCGAACCCATTAAAACAAGTAAGGGCTTTCCCCAAAATCATCCTTGTTCATGCTCATCCATGCATTAGTTCTGCATGGTACAGTCATCATGACTGTGTGAGTTCGTTAGCACAGTGACTCTGGTTTCTCCACTGAGCCCATCATCATTGGACTTTCCCCTTAGCACCTCAGTCTGCTGTTACCACACTGAGGAGTGAAAGAAAGGTGGGGACCACGGGACCAAGCAAGGGCTTGAGGCTGTACACATTTTATGCCCTTTGGCAAGACCCATGAAGCATAAGATCCTTTGCTGCTTATGATTAAAGTGAGGGTTGCAATAGATCATCAAAAGTCCCTCTGCCTTCTATACCTAATATTACTCTTGTTTCTGGTCATACCAAAGTGAGCAGGGAACTTCTGCTCACCACTACAGAGAACGGTCCCATCAATGACTCATTCTCAGACAGTTCACTGAACACAGCTGGAGATATACCAGAATAGATCCCTGATGGAGACAGTGACTATTATTGGAGACAGGAGGCAATGATCACACTAAGGGAGGGAACCTGGAGGAGAGGAAGGAGATCTGTCAGGGGGCTTCGTTAGAAATTTCCCTGAAGTCCTGAGGTTTGACTCTGGAGGTTCATCACAGAACTATTGATTTGGAGGCACCAATAGTCATTAAGTCAACTGTGTCCCCACCTTGGCAGGTTGTGTTGTGAGACACAGGTACCCAGCCCTTCCTCCCGGCATGCTAAGTCCTTTCTGGCCTCACCACAAACCACACTGTGCACTTTCAGAGCCCCTGGCTTCCTGCCTAGTCCACAATAACACAGCAGGAGCCGAGTCTGCTGAGAGCCTGAACAGGAGGAAGAGCAGGGAGTGTCAGTCACGCTCCCACCCCGTGGTCTTCATGTGAGCTCTGCACCGACTTCTGCCCTCTGCTCTTCTTCCTGTTTTTTAGTAATTTCACATCTTTTCTTTGCACACATTAGCCATCACTCACAAAAAGGTGTTTCACTCTATTTGATCATGGCTTAGTTAATGTGCAGCTCACCCTGTCCCAGGAAGTCTGTGGTCACAGTGATGTTAGCCCACTTCCCAGACTGTCTCAAATGAGAACAGGATCATTTGGTGTTAACTTACCTGTGTGTGAAGCACAGGCATGACCTGCTGTTATCATCACACCTATTTCCTGTTTTTCCTCCTGCTCCTTTATCTGATTTATCACATAGCACTGTGGTCACTCCGAAGACAAAGTTAGAATGTGGGTCTACTATTCTCACACTTTTCAGCAAAATTGCTCATATAGATCTCTCTGGACCAAGAAATAGATGTTTTTTGTAGCGTTAGTATGTCATCAGCATTTTTTTGTTTGTACTTCTGCTGGGCTTGGCTAATTACATATCAGAGGATAGCCTCTGACCTCAAGGAGGCTCCCAGTCTAGTGGAACAGATGTCTGGAATGTAGCACACCTGTTTCCAGTGATGCTTTCTGGGGCTCATGGGTCATCAGTGGGACAAAGGAGCTAACTAGCTAGGAAGGAGCCAGAGACCTGAATGACCAGAACAGCCTAAGAAGAAATCATGCATTCTTTAGCTGGTATCAAGAAGAATTTATTCCATTTACTGTACAAATTAGATGTAGGATGAGAAGACTGGGAAATGGGCTTGAGGTGTGGGCCAGAAAGGACTGGAGTTAGGTCATAGGCGACCATGCTGAAAGGTGAGCATAGCTGACCATCAATTTTTGGTGGTTGGAATTTGGAATGGGATCTGCCAGTCAGTTCTGACTGATTACTGCTCACTGGATATTTGGAAAGTGACTGTTTCTTTGGAGTGTGTATACTGTTCACTGGATATTTGGAAAGTGACTGTTTCTTTGGAGTGTGTGTGCTTTTATTCTATTTTCTGATTACCATTTTAAAAACTGTAAGTTGCCTTTTACATATCCAAGTTGATCTTTGTGAAATGGTACAGAGAGAAACTGGGCAAATACTGAGAGAAAATCTGGGCAAAACTGAGCAAATATCACTGGAAGACCAGAAAACTAAATTTGCAGAGGCCATCAGACATCTTCAATGTCCTATGGTCAGGGGACTGCAGTGCTCAATTTTCTCCATCCAGCATCTCACTAGTGGGCCCTTAGGGCTGCAGGACAAGACTGGTTGGGGGTCAAGGCCTTGAGCCTCTCCATGGGGGCAAAGGTGAAGAGATGCTCTCCTGTTCCTGCTTGTACAGATCCATCCTGACTCCTTCCATGACT
Organism: Castor canadensis; assembly: GCF_047511655.1. Lineage (NCBI taxonomy): Eukaryota > Metazoa > Chordata > Mammalia > Rodentia > Castoridae > Castor > Castor canadensis. Next base: position 6,679,623 of record NC_133387.1, read on the forward strand.
CTCTCTCATCCACTCTATCCTCTCATACCCCATCCAGTCATAACCATGCTCAGTGTGTCAGCAAATCATTTTATATGAGGGAAATCGGAGGTTGTATGAAGTCAGAACAACAAATCCCTAAATGAGTGATTTCTATGAGTTAGGAATGAAAACATGGAGGGGTGCAGAGAGGGAACATTATAAAATTTGGCTCTGAAATCCTGGTTGAAAGGTCCTATATTATCATAATAGCATATCCTAATAATAGCAAAGTCCTAATAGCATAAATAACATACCAGTAATCCTGAAAAGGGTGAACTTACTTTAGTTTTCACTTAGTTCCTACATCTGGTGAAAGTCATCAAGGTTTATGGCTAAAAACAGGCCTTGTTTTCCCTTGCCTCCTCATCACCTTGCTCTGTTCCTTACCAGGAAAGGCTGAAAACACCTGAAGGTCAATGCAGATGACCTTTGTAAATATGTCAATGCCTCCATCCCAGTCTGTGCCCCCCCATGACCTGCAACCCATGTCACCAACTGTTTCCCCACTAATATTATTCACATAAATTACCTTTATTTCTACTGCTAATTTATATTAACTGCTCACTGAAATATGTAACTAGTTGGACTTCATATTGTATTTGACATGAGAATAGAGAAGTTTGTAATTATCTTAATGAGTAAATAGGATTATAAGCATTATAGAAAGCCATGATTATAGCTAGTCATAGGAATACCTTTCTGCCATCTTCCAAATGATATGTTTTTATGATTAATATATATTCTCCTTGGAAATTTTCTATATCAAAAATGGATGTTTTAAGAAAGACAACAGAGCCTGTGCATCCATCATCAACACACAATTACTTTATTTTAACAAGCATCTTGTAGAGTTATTCCCGTATCTCTTATTGCCCCACCGAGCGGAGCACTCATCGTAATGCTCTCACCATATTCACAGTGCAGGTGAAAAGTGGTTTGGCAAAAAATGGAGCAGTTCATCAGAGAGGAGAAAACTGATAGTCTTAATGTCAACATTAAGAAAGGAAAATGTTGTGATAGGAATAAATAAAAATAAAATTAATTTTTTTTGACGTGCTGGGGTTTGAACTCAGGGCCTCACCCTTGCAAGGCAGGTGCTTTACCACTTGGGCCATGCTCCCAGCCTGATTGTCTGATTTTTAATTGATCTAATAGATAATGATTTATTCAAAGTCATAATAGTAATGATGTGTTGTATGATAACTACATAGAGGTATGTGAAATGAATGACAGGGCTGTAACAGAAGACAGGAAGGAAGCATTAGGAAAACTCTGTTGTAGGGTATCTACTCTGCCTGGGAAGCACTACTTCATGGTTTATTTACAAATATGTATTAAAAATTCCAGAACAACCACTAAATTATTTTTTTAGCAGAAGAAAATATAATTGATATAGTAAAGAACATTGCAGAAATTGGGCTAGAGGAGGAAGAAGTGGCAAGTACATTGTAGGGCTTGACAAGACACACTGATGATTATTCAAGGCAAAGCACCAGCAAAACCTGTGGTTCCCACATTCTATGTCTTAACAGAAGAACACCTCCAAAATAAAGGATTCTGCCATCCCACCATAAGGAAGCAAGCACAATGAGGTCACTTTAGGTCCTGCAGGCAGTGTAGTACACGTACGGTACACTGCAATACCCACCTACTGAGTGACAGAGGCTTCCAGATTTCAGTGGGGCTCAAAGAAGGAAAAGGTCCTAAAGCAAATTGAAGGTATAGTACGTGAAGCACTGTCACTTGGTATAGGTGGAACATCTGGTCATGGAACAGGAAGTGACTATGTGCAAGAACTGTCCTCATGAGCCAGGGAGGTGGGCACAGCACAGTCCGTCCTAAGTTCCCAGTTCTGGGAAGCAGGTTCACTGTGTGCCAGCTGCATCCTGAACTGCACTTTTACTACTTCTCTGAGTTCCATGAGACTCAGTGTTCCTTGCTAGTGGGATACTTCTTATCCATGTAATCTCATGAGCTTAGTGTACCATGGGACCAGCCCAGTAAAGTGTGTGAATAGAAACATGACATTTTCCTACCTTGGGCAAGTTAAAAGAAAATGGGGCACTCATGGCTTCCTTCCATGGGGTGGGTGCCAAGGCCTTGCTTAGAAAGATAGAATTCTGTTGGTGGACACCATAGGGTTCAGACAGGGCTTCTGTGTTCTGTGACAGAATGAAATCTGACATGGCAGATCCAACACAAAGTCAGGAAATCAGACCACAGTGGCCATAGCTTAGGGGAGCCTTAGGAAGGTACTGTGCTTCTAGCCTCTACTGCTGTGTTGTTGTGAAAGCACAAATTCACAGGCTAGTGCCCTGTCCTCTCTCCCCAACCATTCCTGACTCTTACTGTAGTAATTGCTATCAATGTAGTAATTGGAATACCTTAGTGTTGCAACTTTATCTGTCCCTGTTCCAAGGTTCCTACCTAAGCAAATACTCAGTGTGCTGTTGCTTGACCTAGAGCTTCTTCCTCAGTCACCAAGTCTAAGAAGGGTGTTATCCTGTATAAACCTGACATGTTCATTAGGATTGCCCGCCTCAATGGAAGGACCACAATGCCAGTAGAGGACCCCAGCATCCTGGCATTCATCCATCCAATCCTGACCTTGTGGGATCACACAGAGGGGATGCAGCTGATAATTCCTTGCCTTCTCTAGAATTAATGGGCAATAATCATGGGCTGAGCAGAAAACGATCCCAGGGCATGCATTCTAATGGGGAAAGGAAAAGGATGGCTTGGAACTTCAAGATCGGGATTTTGCAGGGGCAGCCAATCAGTGGGCTACTTGTCCTCTTTGACCCCACCAAGTGTAAGGTTTCACACCATGTGCTACAGTCCTGGGTTTCTTTTGTCCTGGAACATAGGCTTGAATGTCCAGATTGCCCCAGTCATACTGTCTCTTTGTCTGCTGGTAAATGAGGAATTCAGTAGGTGATCTAACACCCAATGTCCCTCATACCTAATGTCTCCCAGTGTTTCTGGCCATACACAGGTAAACACAAAACCTCTGCTTGCCCCTTACAGAGCTGGCTCCATTAATGTATCAACACTGACTCATTCTGAGAGAGCTGGCTGAACACAGTCTTTCTCTATTAGCTACTTCCAAGGACTGGTGATCCCTTATGGAGACCAGAGCAGTGACCAAACCAGGAATACACAAGGATGATTCTGAAAGGCTGGAGACTGGGGATCCATCAGGCATTCTGCATTCAAAAGAGCCCTACAGTCCTGGGGTTCTGATCCCTGAAGTTCATCACAGAAGTGTTGATTTGGAAACATTGATGGCCACTTAAATCAAGGATGTCTCCACCCTGGCAGGTTGTGTTGTGAGATACAGGCACTCAGCCCTTCCTCCTAATGAGCCAAGACCCTTTCTGGTCTTGCCACAAACCACACTGTGCACTTCCAGAGCCTAGTCCTCAGTATCACAGAGGGAACTGAGTCTTCCCAGGACAGCCTAGACAGGAGGAAAATCAGGGAAGCATCAATTATTGCTGTCACCCATGGTCTTCACGTGAGCTCTGCACCAGCTTCTCCCTTCTTCATTTCTTTTTGTTCCTGGTGATTTCACATCCCTTCTTTGCACATGTTAGCTATCACTCACAGAAGTATGTTCCACTTTATTTGATATTACATGAGCTTAGTTGATGTGCAATTCAACTTGTCCCATGAGGTCTGTGGTCACAAATGTTAGCCCATTTCCCAGAACAGTCTCAAATTATGAGAACAAGATCATTTGTTGTTAAATTACCTGTGTGTGCAGCACACACATGACCTGCTGTCATCATCATGCCTATTTCCTGTTTCTCCCCCTGTACTTGATTCATCACATAGCACTGTGGTCACCCTATAGGACAAAGTTAGAATGGGACCATCATTCTTTTCCCTTACATGCGATGATGCTGGGGATGAGTCATGGAGCAGGCAGGGACAAGGAAAGACCAACCCAGTGTTGGGAATTTCACTGCTGACTCCTCCTTAGACTGGTGCTTGCTCATGGTGGAGCAAAAGACTTTTCCTGTTTCTGCAAACCCACAGAGGACCTTGTTCAGAAGAGAGAAACAAGGAGAATTTCTGATTGTCTTGGGAGCGAAAAGGACCATATAGTTGCAGCAAGTTCTTCTGCTATTACCCTGAGTGTCATGAATTGGACAACGCTAAACTCTTAGCACTTTGTTGTAGTCGTACTGAAGATTTTGAAGCAATGAGAATTTGAAATTACTCACAAAATTATTTCAAAATAATCCATAATAATCCATAATGATTGACTACAAATGCAAAGACATAGAAGTGTGTCTCCTGCTCTCTTTAGGTGTTATTTAATCTTTTCAATTAAGTAAAGATGGGGGGAAGATTCCAAGATGGTGGCTAGAGGGAGGAAGCAGAAAGCGAGCCTCCTATAGTGAAATCTTGGAGATGCTGGAGACACACCTTGCAGGCAAAACCACAGTGAAGAGGCAAAACTTTGACCCCTCCATACCTCCAGCTGGTGCAGAGCATCTCTACTTCATGTTAAACAGATAAACCAGGAGAGCCTCCGGGCCACGAGTAGCCCACGCCCAGATGGCTTGGAAAGACACGGACAAGGTGAGCTTTGTGGTACCACGGTACTCCCACAGACAACCTGAGCTAGAGCAGCACAGCCCCCTGGACAGACTGACCCCCACCCAGGGAAAAAAGAGAAACTGAGCAATAAGCCCTTAATGCAGAGAAACTAAAGCAGATACCTTAAAGCAACTGAGGCCAATAGGAAAAGGGGACCAGGAACTAGAGAAAAGGTTAGATTAAAAAGAATTAACCTAGAAGGTAACACCCACGCACAGGAAATCAATGTGAGTCAATGCCCTGTATAGCTATCCTTATCTCAACCAGCAAAAACCCTTGTTCCTTCCTATTATTGCTTATACTCTCCCTACAACAAAATTAGAGATAAGGGCAAAATAGTTTCTGCTGGGTATTGAGGGGGGGAGTGGGAGGGGGTGGAGTGGGTGGTAAGGGAGGGGGTGGGGGCAGGGGGGAGAAATAAACCAAGCCTTGTATGCACATATGAATAATAAAAGAAAAATGAAAAAAAAAAAAAAAAGAACAATAAAGACACATGGGAAAGAGGGTGGGGCGCACTGAGTGCTGAAGATTGAGGGAAGGGAATCTTTCCCGGAACTGTAAATAAACAAGCCAGGCGGGCTGGAGAGGCTATGATGGGAGTGGGGGCGTGCGCCAGGCAACCAGGAGCGGGAAAACTTGTGAGAGTGGTGGAGGGAGGAAAACTCCACAGGAGAGGGGGGAAGGCCCATTTCCCATGTGAGCTGTAAACAAACATGCAGGCCAGAAAAAGCGGGTGCAGTGTCACCTCCCCCAGTGTGCTTGGACAGGGGAAACCTTATAGCAGTGGCATCAGGCACAGGAGAACTCTGAGTAAACAAAGCCTGCAGGGCCAGGTGAGTGTTAAGCTCACCCCTGAGATCTGCATAAATAACGCCACCAGCAACAGCAGGCTGACAGCAGCGGGCAGGCAAGCCACAGCCACAGATACCATTCTCAGAACTGTCTCCAGACTCTTTTTTTTTCTTTCTCCCTACCTTTGATGAGAAAACAACCGAACTACACCTGCATGCTGAAAAACTTACTGAAACTGTATTGCATTTGAACTTGGGACACTTTGTGGGTTTTTTTTTGTGTGCAGTTTTGTTCTACTTTATGCATCCCCTTTGATGAGACAACTACAGAACAACATTTTAGGCACCATCTCCAGGATTGGAGACTGAGACGGACACCAAAATTATTAAGACTGAAACTTCATTGCATTTGAACTTGGAGGTTTTTAAAATTCTTTTATTTTCTATTTTTCATTTTGTTTTATTTTATTTATATATATATTTCATTTACTTATTTTTTATTTTTATTCTTCTCTTTATTCTTTTTATTTTTTATTTTCAATCCTCTCTCTGTCTCTCTAATGCTTGTTGAGCTTACTGTCAATTAGTACACTAATGCTCCCTGTTTATACCTTTGAAACTTTCTTGTTTGAGTCCTTGTTTCATTTTCTCCTACTTGTCTGTTTATTTGTTTTTCCCTTTTCTTTAACTTCTTGCTTTCCATCTCCTCTTACCCTTCCATTCTAAATATTACCATTGTTATTATTACAAGCTAGAAGATACTTAATTGCACACAGTGCGGGGACAGTAACAACACCAAGAACAATGATGGGAAGACAGAAAAAACAGGGAAACCAGGATCCCCACAGCAAAAAATTAGTACAGGAACCAGAGGGGAATGAAGAAAACAGGTACTCAGATCCAGACTCCAACAAAATGAAGATAAACTATGCCAAAGGACCCAATGAAGCCCACAAGAATAATTTAAAAGAAGACATACTACAGGTACTCAATGAGAATTTTATAGAGATGATACTGGATAGGGTCAACCAAAATGTACAGGAGACACTCAAGAAATTCCAAGACAACAAAAATAGAGAATTTGAAAAAGCAAAAAAAGAAATAAAGGAAAACATAGAAACACTGTATAAACACCAAAGTGAAAGAGAGAACACGATTAATAAAGAGATAAATTAACTCAGGACAAAAGCAGACAACATTAAAGAGGAAACCACCCAGTATATGGAAACCCTCAGAAAAAAGAATCAAACAGAACTGCAAAACAAAACAGAAGGCCAATCCAGGAGAACAGAACAAACAGAAGACAGAATCTCAGAACTTGAAGATGAAATGGTAATTAAAGGAAAAACCGAAAAACTATTAATTAAACAACTCAAGACCTGTGAAAAGAAAATGCAAGAACTCACTGACTCCATCAAAAGACCAAACTTGAGAATCATGGGCATCGAAGAAGGAGAAGAGGTGCAAGCGAAGGGAATGTGTAATATATTCAACAAAATAATAACGGAAAATTTCCCAAATCTAGAGAAAGATATTCCCATACAGATGCAAGAGGACTCCAGGACACCAAACAGACAAGATCAAAATAGAACAACACCACAACATATCATCATTAAAACAACAAGTTCAGAAACTAGAGAAAGAATATTGAAGGCTGTAAGAGAGAAACAACAAGTAACATACAAAGGTAAACCCATCAAAATCACAGCAGACTTCTCAACAGAAAGAGTAAAAGCATGAAGAGCTTGGGATTAGATCTTCCGGGCACTGAATGAAAATAACTTCAACCCCAGGATACTCTACCCAGCAAAACTATCATTCAAAATAGATGGTGCAATAAAAGTCTTCCATGATAAGCAGAAACTAAAACAATATGTGACCACAAAGCCACCACTACAAAAGATTCTGCAAAGGATTCTGCACACAGAAAGTGAAGCCCAACTTAACCATGAAAAGACAGGCAGCACCAAACCACAGGAAAAGAAAAAGCAAGACAGTAGAGAGTAACCTCAACTTAGGTACACACAATCAAACCTTCAAACAACTAAGACAACTAAATGACAGGAATCACCACATACCTATCAGTACTAACACTTAATGTTAACGGACTTAATTCACCCATCAAAAGGCACCGCTTGACGAAATGGATTAAAAAGGAAGATCCAACAATTTGTTGCTTACAGGAGATTCATCTCATATACAGAATAAGCATAGGCTTAGGATGAAAGGCTGGAAGATTTACCAAGCCAATGGTCCCCGAAAACAGGCAGGAGTAGCAATACTTATCTCTGACAAAGTAGACTTCAGACCTACATTGATCAAATGAGATAAAGAAGGACTTCCCATCCTAATAAAAGGGGAAATAGACCAAAAGGAAATAATAATTATCAACCTGTATGCACCCAGTGTCAACGCCCCCAATTTCATCAAACATACCCTGAAAGACCTAAAAGCATATATTAACTCCAACACAGTGGTTGTGGGAGACTTTAACACCCCATTATCATCAATAGATAGGTCATCCAAACAAAAAATCACTAAAGAAATCCTAGATCTAAAATATACAATAGATCAAATGGACCTAGTTGATGTCTACAGAACATTTCGTCCAACTTCTACACAATATACATTCTTCTCAGCAGCCCATGGAACCTTCTCCAAAATAGATCATATCCTAGGGTACAAAGCAAGACTCAGCAAATATAAGAAAACAGAAATTATACCATGCATACTATCTGATCACAATGCAGCAAAACTAGAACTCAACAACAAAAATAAAGACAAAAAACATGCAAAAGGCTGGAAACTAAATAACTCATTACTTAAAGAACAATGGATCATTGATGAAATAAAAGAGGAAATTAAAAAGTTCCTGGAAGTCAATGAAAATGAAAACACAACCTACCGGAACCTATGGGAACAGCAAAGGCAGTCCTGAGAGGAAAGTTTATAGCCATGAGTGCATATATTAAAAAGACTGAAAGATCTCAAATCAATGACCTAATGATACATCTCAAACTCCTAGAAAAATGAGAACAAGCAAATTCCAAAACAAATAGAAGGAGAGAAATAATAAAAATAAGAGCTGAAATCAATGAAATAGAAACCAAAAAAACCATACAAAGAATTAATGAAACAAAAAGTTGGTACTTTGAAAAAATAAACAAGATCGATAGACCCCTGGCAAACCTGACTAAAATGAGGACAGAAAAAACCCAAATTAGTAGAATCATTAATGCAAAAGGGGAGATAACAACAAACACCATGGAAGTCCAGGAAATCATCAGAGACTACTTCGAGAACCTATATTCAAATAAATTTGAAAATCTTAAAGAAATGGACAGATTTCTAGATACATATGATCATCCAAAACTGAACCAAGAGGAAATTAATCACCTGAATAGATCTATAATACAAATGAAACTGAAGCAGCAATCAAGAGTCTCCCCAAAAAGTCTAGGACCTGATGGATTTTCTGCTGAATTCTATCAGACCTTTAAAGAAGAACTGATACCAACCCTCCTTAAACTGTTCCATGAAATAGAAAGGGAAGGAAAACTGCCAAACACATTTTATGAAGCCAGTATTACACTTATCCCAAAACCAGGCAAAGACACCTCCAAAAAGGAGAACTATAGGCCAATCTCCTTAATGAACATTGACGCAAAAATCCTCAACAAAATAATGGCAAACCGAATTCAACAACACATCAAAAAGATTATTCACCACAACCAAGTAGGCTTCATCCCAGGGATGCACGGATGGTTCAACATATGAAAATCAATAAACGTAATAAACCACATTAACAGAATCAAAGACAAAAACCACTTGATCATCTCAGTAGATGCAGAAAAAGCCTTTGATAAGATCCAACACCATTTCATGATAAAATCTCTAAGAAAACTAGGAATAGAAGGAAAGTACCTCAACATTACAAAAGCTATATATGACAAACCTACATCCAGCATTATACTTAATGGAGAAAAACTGAAACCATTCCCTCTAAAATCAGGAAGTAGACAAGGATGCCCACTATCTCCACTCCTATTCAACATAGTACTGGAATTCCTAGCCAGAGCAATTAGGCAAGAAGAAGGAATAAAAGGAATACAAATAGGTAAAGAAACTGTCAAAATATCCCTATTTGCAGATGACATGATCCTATACCTTAAAGACCCAAAAAACTCTACTCAGAAGCTTCTAGACATCATCAATAGCTATAGCAAGGTAGCAGGATATAAAATCAACATAGAAAAATCATTAGCATTTCTATACACTAACAATGAGCAAACTGAAAAAGAATGTATGAAAACAATTCCATTTACAATAGCCTCAAAAATAATCAAATACCTAGGTGTAAACCTAACAAAAGATGTGAAAGACCTCTAGAAGGAAAACTATACACTTCTGAAGAAAGAGATTGAGGAAGACTATAGAAAGTGGAGAGATCTCCCATGCTCAGGGATTGGTAGAATCAACATAGTAAAAATGTCGATACTCTCTAAAGTAATCTACATGTTTAATGCAATTCCCATCAAAATTCCAATGACATTCATTAAAGAGATTGAAAAATCTACCGTGAAATTTATATGGAAACACAAGAGGCCACGAATAGCCAAGGCAATACTCAGTCAAAAGAACAATGCTGGAGGTATCACAATACCTGACTTCAAACTATATTGCAAAGCTATAACAATAAAAACAGCATGGTACTGGCCCAAAAACAGACATGAAGACCAGTGGAACAGAATAGAGGACCCAGATATGAAGCCACACAACTATAACCAACTTGTCTTTGACAAAGGAGCTAAAAATATATGATGGAGAAATAGCAGCCTCTTCAACAAAAACTGCTGGGAAAACTGGTTAGCAGTCTGCAAAAAACTGAAACTAGATCCATGTATATCACCCTATACCAAGATTAACTCAAAATGGATCAAGGATCTTAATATCAGACCCCAAACTCTAAAGTTGGTACAGGAAAGAGTAGGAAATATTCTGGAGTTAATAGGTATAGGTAAGAACTTTCTCAACGAAACCCCAGCAGCACAGCAACTAAGAGATAGCATAGATAAATGGGACCTCATAAAACTAAAAAGCTTCTGTTCATCAAAAGAAATGGTCTCTAAACTGAAGAGAACACCCACAGAGTGGGAGAAAATATTTGCCAGCTACACATCAGACAAAGGACTGATAACCAGAATATATAGGGAACTTAAAAAACTAAATTCTCCCAAAACTAATGAACCAATAAAGAAATGGACAAGTGAACTAAACAGAACTTTCTCAAAAGAAGAAATTCAAATGGCCAAAAAACAAATGAAAAAATGCTCACCATCTCTAGCAATAAAGGAAATGCAAATTAAAACCACACTAAGATTCCAGCTCACCCCTGTTACAATAGCCATCATCAGCAACACCACCAACAACAGGTGTTGGTGAGGATGCGGGGGAAAAGGAACCCTTTTACACTGTTGGTGGGGATGTAGACTAGTACAACCACTCTGGAAAAAAATTTGGAGGCTACTTAAAAAGCTAGACATTGATCTACCATTTGATCCAGCAATATTACTCTTGGGGATATACCCAAAAGACTGTGACACAGGTTACTCCAGAGGCAGTAACCTGTTTATTGCAGCACACCCCTGTTTATTGCAGCACTATTCACAATAGCCAAGTTATGGAAACAGCCAAGATGCCCCACTACTGTTGAATGGATGAAGAAAATGTGGTTTCTATACACAATGGAATTTTATGCAGCCATGAAGAAAAATGAAATGTTATCATTTGCTTGTAAATGGATGGAATTGGAGAACATCATTCTGAGTGAGGTTAGCCTGGCCCAAAAGACCAAAAATCGTATGTTCTCCCTCATATGTGGACATTAGATCAAGGGCAAATACAACAAGGTGATTGGACTTTGAGCACATGATAAAAGCGAGGGCACACAAGGGAGGGGTGATGATAGGTAAGACACCTAAAAAATTAGCTAGCATTTGTTGCCCTTAATGCAGAGAAACTAAAGCAGATACCTTAAAAGCAACTGAGGCCAATAGGAAAAGGGGACCAGGACCTAGAGAAAAGGTTAGATCAAAAAGAATTAACCTAGAAAGTAACACACAAGCACAGGAAATTAATGAGAGTCAACACCCTGTATAGCTATCCTTATCTCAACCAGCAAAAACCCTTGTTTCTTCCTAGTATTGTTTATACGCTCTCTTCAACAAAATTAGAGATAAGGGCAAAATAGTTTCTGTTGGGTATTGAGGGGGTGGGGGTGGAGTGGGTGGTAAGGGAGGGGTGGGAGCAGGAGGGAGAAATGACCAAAGCCTTGTATGCACATATGAATAATAAAACAATAAAAAACAAGTAAAAATGGGGGATGTCAAGGTCAGGGTAGCAAATGGACTGTGAACAATTAGAGCCTCTGATTTCACAAGCACTATTAAGTTAATAGCAATAAAGCAAAAAGGTCATACATACAACCAAAGTGCCAATGAGAGACGGATATCAGCATCAAGAGATTTAGCCAAATGTCTGGAAGACAAAGAGTGCATCCCACAAGCGCCTCCCCATCCTAAATCAGAACCCCACAATTCAAAAGACCACCCCCAGGTTTACATTAGAGGATTCTGCTCTGAAATTCAGAACACCTGAGAGGAAACCTGTACAGCCTTATATTCTTACTATTTGTCCTAGATACACGATGATCCTCCAAAGAATACCTAGTCCTGGTCCCTGGATCCTGTGTCCACACTACATTACCTAGCAAGAGGGAACGATGGTGACTCATGGTCTCACCTCCAGGTATGGAGATGATGCTGTGCTGGGTGGATTGGCCAGTGCAATCCAAGGGTCCTTAAAGATGGAAGCCGAGGCAGAAGGTTGGAGCTGATGCAGGAGAGGCGAGGAGGGAGGCAGAGGCAGAGGTACCAACCTTGGATGGTGATGGCATTGCATGTGCCTTGAGTGGGCTTTGAGTGTGATATGTAAAATAGAGAAGGATGGCACAGAGTTGTGGGGATAGAGGAATGGCATTCCTTAGTCTTTATTGGTATTCAGTTTTATGTAAAAAGGAAACCTCAAAGGAACCACAGGAATTAAACTATAGAAACCAGTATTCCATGCCATCAGGCTGATTACCACAAAAAAAGCACTAAGTATTTGGACATTCGCAGAAGTCTGTGGCCACAGTGGAGGAGGTTTTTATAGCATATACTAATATTCACAGCCAATCCACTATTGGGACCCTCAACATGAAAGGCAGAGAACATCTGGTGGAAGGTGTAAAAAACTTTTATGTGCTATTTATGTGCATACAAACCTTGTATGTGTTATTTACCATACAGTTAGTTTTATTTTTCTCTGTTCAGAAAAGGGAAGATAAATTTGGTGTTATTTAAAAAAAAATTATTCTAATTTAGGAAAAATGTCAGATCCATTATGATCTTTAGTAACAAGTTAGTACCATACATTCTTATTTTGGATGAGACATATTTATTCATAAGTACATTGGGAAGATGAGATAAGATGTTAATATAATCCCTGAGAAAGAAACACTATTAAATAATATTCTAAAGTCCCAAACCGTATTGGTGCACAAATAAAAATTCCAATGGAACAAAATAGAAAACCCATTATAACACTCAATTACATAAGAAATTTAGTATATACTAAAGGCAACATCCAGTGCAGTGAAACAGATGAGAGCTATAATGAGCAGGGTTGCAATAACTAAATAACCACTTGGAAAACAATAAAATTAGATTCAGTGTTCATCTCAACACAGGAAATATACTCTGTGAGTTGGAGATTTGACTGTAAAAAAAAAAGAAGCCACATAGCATTAGAAGAAAACTAGCATAATTCTTTTAAACCACAAGAGTAAGGAAAATGTACCCAAATAAAACTCAAAGTACAGTTACAATAAAGAATAGAATCAAATTTGACTATAACAAAAGAAACTTGTAGGAGGCAGAAAAATGCCTAAACACCATAAATAAATACATATCACAAGTACAAACTATGTTATAATTTCCAATTCATAACATGAAAGGTTAAATTTCCAAATGTGTAGAGTCTAACATAGGGGCAAATAAGACCAACAATTCTTAAAAGAAAACAAAAAAGCAATACTAATTTAAATCACAGGAAAAGAAATGCAAATTGACCTCAAATACATGGAAAGATATTCTGCCTTGCTCAAAGGATCAACAAAAAATATTAAAGTACAGTAAGATCATTGGGAAAGGGGTGAGAGAGCTTATAGAGGTGGTAGAACTAGTGTCTATGAACTTGGTGGTAGAAACCTGAAGGTGGATCCCTGGAAGGCAATCTATTCAATTTTGGGAAACAATGTTTTGGTTAGAGATTGTAAAGCTAAAGAAAACCACTGTATTCAAATACTGTATTCTAATTGTCAAATGTTTCTCACCAGCACATAAGTTAGTCACATGTATAAAATGATTAAACAAATAAGGAAGCATATTGTAATTAATGTTGGACAAGTAAGTGATACATAAGGAAAAAGGGAAAGTAAAATAAATCTGAGTGATAGGATACACATATCGATGGAACTTTAGTTTTTAAGAATGGAGAGAGGGGGCAGTAATAAAGTGTGTGTGTGTATGTGTGTGTGTGTGTGTGTGTGTGTGTGTGTGTACATGAGTAAATGCACATATGTATCTTTCCTAGCTCTCCCTAGGAAGATTTAGAAAGTCAGTAACTGGATTGTAGTCTAACCTGTTCACCTGGATGGCTCGTGTAGAGTTATCAATTCACTGAGATTTGATTTGTTTGTGGGGATTAAAGGGGGTTAGGGCACATTTAGACTTTGTGACCTCTAACCTCCTCCTAGTTCTGAAGATCTGCCTTGGGGGCAAGTAGTGTCCTTTAGCAGGTGCCTATTGAGCACAGGGCTGTCCTGTTAACTAGCAGGTGCATGAAGTTCCCGTGCAGGAGCCTTTCAGCTTTCTCCCATGCCTCCCCACCCCGTGCAGGGGGTGTCTATTTCACCCTTTCAATGCCCTCTGTTTTCCATCCCATACACTCTGTGATCGTCTCCTTTCCAGCCTCACCTTCTCCTGAAGGACTGGTGAGCTCTCGTGTGCTCTCCAAGGAAGCTGGCTCTGACACTCTGAGCAGTCTCTGAGTCTGGAAGCAACAGAGAGGAGCCTATGAGGAAGGGGTTCATGTGTACAGCACAGAGAGACACTTTGCGTAATGTGGCTGAGGTTTCAGCTCTGCCTGAGGCAAATCTCTTCCTCCTTGTGCTCACTGTCTCCGGAGATTTTCAAAGTCATGGCCACTGCTCTGTACAATAGTGGTGGTTCGGAAGACCCTGTGAAACAGTCCTCATCTTGCTGAATATAGTGTACTCTATGGCCTGCTTCTGAGATGGACCTGTTCCCCCATTTCAGGACCAAAGTCCTAGTCTCCCAGCTGAAGGAAGTTGATTGCTGACAGCTCTCACCTAAGCCTGCTCCCACCATTAGCCATTCCTGAGGGTTGCTCTCAGCTGTCCAGGGTCACCTCATCCAAGGTCATCCTCCATGCCCATGGAAACTTGGGTCCAATGACTGGTCAGTACAGAGGAGTAGAGGCCTGTCCTGTAGTATCAGCTCGTACTGAGCTGACTCTCTAGGGTTTTTTTTTTTGTAGGAGATGGTGAGTTTTATTTTGTCTCGTCTGAGTAGAGGTTTGATTTGTTCTTGAATGAATGTTTCAGGGTGGAGAGAGACTAGGAAAAAAGCACAGGATGTAAAGGTCTACTGGTGTATTCTTCTCCCTCATTTTCATCTTCACCATCCACAGAGCAGGATGCTCGCTTGCAGAACTGAACGTGGAGGCTGGCTTTTCCTCAGGTTTCTTTGGCTCAGGTGCAGATCTGGAGTCTTGATCCTCTTTGCCATCGTTCCTATCTGACTCTTTCCAGAGGTCTTTGTCCCCTGATCTCCTGGAACACGGCTGGAGTTCCCAGTTTGGCCTTTTGAGACACTCATGCATCTTATTTTATTGTCATCTTTCCTTGCTGGTCCTTCCTCAGATGTCTGAACTGGAGCTCCCTTCCCCACACCACTTGTAGGGGATTGTTGCTCTGTGTCTGAGCTCTGAGATCGAGCAGGAGGTTTAAAACTTCGCTTCACCCATGCATTCTCCTTTGGTGGAGGGGCTGGCATTACCTTTAGAGGCTGATCAGGTTTAGGAGGCTTAGAAGCTGGAGAGTGACAGTCTTCCTCTTTATTGAGTGTTTCATTTTCTAGAGACTTCGCACTCTCCCCTTCGTGCATCCTGGTCTGACTTACTTCTGCCAGATGTGGCAGAGGGTCCAGTCTGTGATAACTCACTTCCTGTCCACAATCCTTCCATTCCTGAGTTTCTTCACTTCGCCAGCTTGGGTGTCTCTCTCGAGGCTGTCGTTCTAGTTTTGGTTCATCCGCTGATGCTGCAAATTCTCCTGCTCCTTCTGTAGCCATTCTTCTACTTCTCTTTCTCTTTCTCTTTGCAGCTGTTTCCAAAGGTAGAAGCCGCTCGACTGGACCGGGAGTGCTAGCAGAGGAATCATCTTAGGAGAACTCCTAGGCTTTAGATCAGTTTGAGTTTTGGTGGGGGGGACCTCTATCACCACGCCTGCAATTGTCCCCAGAGAAATCATCTCTGGAGCTCCATGATCTGTCCTCCTATCTGTCGTATCGGTCTTCATAGCGGTCCCCACCTCCTCTGTCATCATCCCTACGATACCACTTCCAAATGCTCTTCTGCCGCTGCCTGTCCTGGAATCATAACCTTTGTCCTAGTCTCTGCTGCCTCGGTCATCATGGCGATCCCTATCCCCATAGCGATCCATATCCCCGCGTGGGCAGTCATGATCCCCATCTGGATCCCCATCCCAAACCCGATACCGGTCTGAATTGTAACAATCTCAATACTTGTCTCCAAAGATATCATCACCTCTTCTAGGAGGGTAGTCATCAAAGCTGTCTGTGGCAGGACAGACCCTCCAGTCGGTGTCTGTTTTGTCAGCATCCTGATTTCTATCTCAGCCAAAAGAACGATCATCCCTTTCTTTTCCTGCGCTTGACCAGCAACATCCACTGGAATTCTCCTGTTACCTAGGGACTCTTCAGTGAGACTCGGCACGGAGCAGGGAATCCAGGCCCTCAAACTCGGCATAACCAAAACGTTTCAACCTCTCTGGATTGCTGGGTTCACGCGGTAAACGAACTACACTGATATTTAATCCTCTAAGAATTTCCTAATGAAGTCTTCTGCCACATCATAGGGCAGGTTCCCCAGAAAAGCAGTGTAGGGTGGCGATTTGGGAAGATGTCTCGGGTCGATACTGGGTTCCCGAGCATCCCATAGAGCGGTGGGAAGGATCGGACAGTCAACTCGAAGTGCTCTGTAGACATCATCATCATTACTGTGCCAAGTCGTTGAAACATCTCCTTTCAGGTCATCTGTTTCATCAGCCCAGCTGACTGGTTTGGGGACATAGGTGCTTCCTCCACAGAAAGTCTCCATCCTCAGCCAGAAAATCTGTTAGGGAGAGAGTCTTTCTTCTTTCTTCTTCTTCTTCTCCTTCTCCTTCTCCTTCTCCTCCTTCTTCTCCTTCTTCTTCTTCCTTTCTTCTTTTGCTGAGGCTGCCAGGTTGGGAGGGGGAGAGAGAACACAAAGGACCTGGATGAGCCAATCATGTGATTCTAGGGTTTGTTATCACTCATCACCACCCCATGTCTCCTGCCTCTTTCACTGTCCCTTAGGTAACGCTCCCAAGAGCAATCCTGCATAGGTTTCATGCCTGCACATCTCCACCTCAGATCTGCCTCCTGTGGATTCAGTCTGAGACACCCAGAAAACCGTCTCATCATCCTAGCTGAGTTGGTGGGAAGCTGAGGAGTCAGCTGGAAGGAGGGGTTTCAGCCTTAGCATCACTTGGGCTGAGGTGGAGGAGAGAGCTTGACTGTGACTCCATAGACTGTGTCACATAGTGCTAGCGTTTTAGGCTTTGGAGGAGCTGGCTCTGCTTGCAGGTGGTTTAAACCACATATATAACTTGCTTCTCCAGTTTAAAAAAATATTCCAGAGTGGCTTAAATGGGCTGACATTGAATTAAATTCAAAGCTGCACTTAAAAGAATTTACTGACTTCTTGTGGTACAGAATGCTCCTTTTAGGTACATTGCACAATAGCATTTTTTGATGCTTACTTGCTTCTATTAGTGTTATCTTCTTCTTTTTCAAATTTTAAGATTTTTGAGGTGTAATGCTTGGAGTGTAAAAATTCATAGTTTAGTGAGTTGTCATAAATTGAACACAGCTGGGTAACCACACCTATATAATGAAGTAAGACACTGTCAGCATCCCAGAAAGTCCCTTGTGCCTGTCAGCATGCACCCCTAGATTGACCTCTTATAGAATAGATTAGTTGCCTTTTTGTATCTTAAATAAGCAGGCTTATCTACTATAAGATACAGCCTTTGCATTTTTTCACTTGCTTTAGGCTTTGAAATTTATCCATGTTATAGCATGCTGAGCAATATATATGGTCCATTCTGATTGTTGAATCCTATACCACTGGGTGGGTGTAGCTGAATACATTTGGCTATATTGTTAAGGATATTTGTGTTGTTTGCAATTTGTTGCTATTTTGAATAACTCTAATGTAAATACAGTAAGCATTATCTTTTGTTGAACACATATTTCTGCTGCATGTGTACTCAGGAGTTGAATGGCTGGATTCCAGTTATCTGTGTAACATTCAGCCTTCATGGATAAGATCACAGTTTTTCAAAGTAGTCTTACCAATTTGCATTTTATCAAGCATTGTACATGAGAATTCTTTTGCCACATATCTGTACAAGTTTTCTTCATATAGAATTTACATATTTGAAAAGTTTATTCTTTGGTATTTTATCTGTTTGCTATTTTAAAAATCATAAGTTATGTTCAATTTGTTATTGCTGAATTTTGGTAAATTTTCATACCTTTAATTTAATTACCATCCACCAACTTACTAAATTCTCTTATTGTTGTAGCATTTGTGCTTATGTTTTTGATTTTATCAGATGTATAATCAGATTATCCACACAAAATAATTTTATCCTTAGTTATTTTATCTTTTGTTTTTTAAATCATGAGTTATCTCTAATTGGTTACTTTTTAATTTTATCATTTTTTACATTTACTCACATGTGTATACATTGTTTGGGTCACCTCCCCTCCTCTCCAGTTGGTTACTTTTGTATGTTGGTGAATTATTATAGTTGAATTTGTATTCACCACACGACTAAATTCTCTTACCTTTCTTTATCAATTTATTCGCCTTATTTTTCCAGATTGATGTCCATGTTATTCATAAACAATAATATTTTCCATCCACTTTTATAATTCTTGGTATTTTGTGTCTGCAGTGCACAGTTTCAGACAACTGCAGGGCTGATAGTCATTGCTTACATGTTTTCTTTTCCTGAATTAAGTTGGAAGTGTTGTCTAATTCCCAAATAAATACGATGCTGGATTTGAGGTTGAGATAGATAGATGTATCTATCTCATATTCTTAAGAAATTTTAAGCCAATGAAATGATTGTTGAATTTTATTAATTGCCCTTTCAACATCTGCATTTTCCATTTTCTGTTATCATCTCAAAATACTTGAGGCTCTATACTTTATAAGGAAAAGAGATTTATTTAGCTCCCATATTGGAGGCTTGAGGGCATGACCCTAGCACCATCTTGGCTCTGGTAAGGGCCAACAATAGACGGTATGACAATGGTGGGTGTATGTGTGGGAGAGAGGGAGAGAGCACATGGTGGACAAGAAGCCAGCTATGTGGAACAACCAGGCTTACTGTTTTTCTTTTTCCTAGAAACTCACTCTTGGGAGAACTATCTTGGGGTCCCAGGAGACCTACCTTAATCCTTTCTGAAGATAGTCCCCCAAAGACCTAAAGACCTCCCCCAAGGTCCCACCTCTTAAACGTACCAAACCTCTTAACACAATCACACTGGGTTCCAAGGTTCCAACTCATGAACTGTTGGGGCACATTTAACCACAGCCAAGCCATAGCCACATTAAAGTGGATGGCCAAGTTGCATTTCTTTCTGGGTTTATTATCATTGTCAGTTTTATTCATAAACATCCTAATGTACAACTATCCCTGAATTCTTACTTAGTAATGCAGGGTTATTCTTTTAAAGAGCTATTTACTGATATTTATTTGTCATTATTATAAATACTCAAAAATTCGTCCATTGCCAACTGAGAGCAGGTCATGTATTTAGTTGGTTGTTGTAGCCTCTGCTACATGTTCTTAGGGTCCCATCTCAACAAAAAAAATATTTATCAAGATCTTTTTATTAATAGACATCTTTTTTGAGAAATATTTTGGTAGCAGCTCTTCAAATGATTTGTGAAGAGAAGAGAAGGAATAAAACATGTAAGTAACTGAGGTAAGTCCAACAAGGCTAGAGCAGAGCAGAAGAAACTACTAAAAATACAAGTTTGAAAGAGGTGAGCAGGGTAGCTCAGGGGATAGTGCACCTGCCTAGCAAACACAGGGTCCTGAGTTCAAACCCCACTGCCACCAAAGAAGAACAGTTTTTAGCTAGAAGAAAACTGATGTGGCTCAGACACTTAGATGAGGTGTAAGAAAAACACATTAGAGAAGGAATAAAGATAATATCCTTTTCTTTTTCATAATATAGGTGTATTAGATAATGGTTTGTTCATAGCACAGTAGTAACAATGTGTTGTACAAGAATAGCACAGAGATATGAGAAACCAATGACAGAACTGTAGTAACTGTCAGAGGGAGGAGTTAGGAATACTCTAGTACAGAGCACCTGGGCCACCCATGAAACAGCTTAATGCTGTTTGAAGACAGACTTAGGTTATTTATACATGTGTACTGCTAACTCCTGGACAACCACTAAAGAATTTTTTAGAAAAAGAAATATAACTGATATGTTGAAGGACATACCATTGGGCTAGAGAAGAAGAACTTCCAGTACATTAACAGGCCCTGGTAAGACTCACATTGCATGCGATAGAAAAAAATTATGAATATTCAAGGTCCTATATCACCAGTAAAACCTGTGGTCCCCAGTAGTCTCAGTCCTGTCAGAACTCCTCCAAAATAATGGATTCTGCCATCCCCTACTGGGAAGCAAGCACAATGCCTGAGGTTGCTTTGGGTCCTGGAGCAGTGTAGTCCATTATGGGTCTGCTGCTCAGACCTGCCTACCAAGTGACAAACAGGCTTTCAGCTTTTAGTAGGGCCCAGACAAGGAATGAGTACTAGAGCAAATTGAAGATGTAGTACCTGAAGCTCTGTTATTTGGTAAAGGTAGAACATGACACCATGGAATAGCAAGACCTGGCCATCATGAGCAGGAAGAGATGAGTGTAGCAGCAGCTGGTCCATAAGGCAGACATAGCTCCAGTTAGCATCAGTAGGAGCAGGTGACATAAACAAGATCCTGAGCAGGTAGCCCAAAGTCCATGCATTCAGCACTGTTGTGCCAGTGCTGGTGCCCCAGTTCATACCTGAGGCCACATAGGGAATCTCTCTTGACTTGCAGACAGAAGAAGGAAAAGGCCAAGGGAGAACAAGTATTGGTTAGCTCTATATGTGGGTGCAACTTAAAATGGAAAGTTTGCACTAGCACTCTTCAAAGAGGCATGAAGAGGCTAGGAAAAATTCTTCCAATGGCTAGAGGTTTGGGTGTCCAGTAAAGGAGGGAAGAAAAGTATGCTACCATTGAGTAGACATAAAACCTGGATGGCAAGGAGGCTGCTGAGAGAACAAATGGAGGTTTGAGAACAAGGAGGTCTGGTATAGAAGCATGTAGATAGACTGCTATGGTCTGAATGTGTCTCCCCAAAAGTTCATGTATTATAAACGTAATCTCCAAATTCATGCCAGTGATATTTGGAGATGGGCCCTTTGGGAGATAGTTAGGATTAGATGAGGTCATAGGATGGGGCACCCATGATGGCAACAATGGCTTTAGAAGAGTCCGGAGCTAGCACACTTTCTCTGTCTCTCATGGGATAGCATTGCCATGCTATGATACAGCAAGAAGGTCCTCACCAGATGCTTTCACCATGGTTTTAGACTTCCCAGCCTCCAGGGCCACGAGACAGATAAGCTTATATCCTTTATAGATTACCCAGTCCATGGTATTCAGCTATAGCAACAGAAAACATATGGTGACACACACACATGTGGTCATGGAAATGAAGTGTGAAGGACATCGAATCTCGTGTTAATCCTCTCTACCGAAATGTGTGCCACAGAAGAAGCACCAAAATAACCACAGGGACAAAATGAGTCATCTAACTGATGAGAGCAGACAGGGGCCACACTAGCACTGGCTCAGTGGTGATTGCACAGAGGAGCCATGGCAGTTGGGTGGAGGCTGTGCGTGGCCAACAGGATGGGGTTTCAGTTACCAGCTCTCACCCAGCTGCTGTAGCTCTTTGTCCAAAATGCAAATCCTGGAAGGAGAGCATTGGGGGTCAGAGTCAATTTCAGGACTTTAGAATATACACTTATAGAGATCTCATTGGCACAGGAGACTGGAAACAGGAAGGTCTCGAAAAGGAGGAAATCAGAACCCGTGGCACTCCTTCCTCTTTTGCAGACTTCTTCATTGACAATCTGTCTTTACTTCTCCAATCCAAATAGTCAAGGTCCTCCTCACGAGATCTTTCACATATCCTTTCTAGACTCCCGATGTGTAAACCTAATAGCTTCTTGACCACCTCTAAAAAAATGGTTCAGGTGATGTCTGTCACATCCTTGAGGTGTATGGAAGAAGCACACATGGAGCACATGTAAGACACATTCTGTGTAGAGGTGCTGTGTTTAAGAGATTGGCACAGAGAGGTCCATCTGCAACAAGACAACAGTTTTTGGTTTACTGGAAGCGAAGGCTAGCATTATGTGGGTGAAACACAAATAATGATCAGAAATCACTGGGCATGGCAGTGCAAGCCTGTCATTCCAGCACTTAGGAGGCTAAGGCAGGAAGATCTTGAGTAATGAAACCCTGTTTCAAAAAAAGCAATTAAAAAAATAAAGCAAAACTTAAAAATTGAAATGGGAACGGTGAGCTGTCAATTCCAAGGAAAGGAGGGCAAGTGAAATGTCAGGTGTACTCTCTGGCACCTAAATTGTCACTTAGTGGCAGATGAAGCCAGAGATCCCAGGATAGGCTAAAGTGGTCTCAGTTCAGTAGCACCAGCAATCTCTCCTCAGTTCCTGATAAAATATGTACAAACACTCTGGAGGAAAGCCATCTTCACTTTAGTCCCTAGTATTTCCATATTTGAATTGATGATCAGAGACTAGGAAACTTTCTCCAGAAAAACAGCCACCAAAAGTGAGAATCTGCAAAAAAAAAAAAAAAAAAAAAGTTGAAAGTCAGATTTACATTCTGTGTTTAGTAGTCAGGTTGGGCTCCATTATGCTGCAGTAACAAACACTTCTGAAATCTCAGCAGCTAAATGCTAGGCTGATCTCTGTAGCAGAGCAGGCCTGGGCAACTCCAAGGTCAGTTTGCAGAAAATAGTAACTATTAGTATTGAAAATAGATGGTTTATTTCAATTCTGAGTGAAGCAGCAATATTTTCATTACTTAGGCAATGGAAGGAATGTAAAGCTCAACACACAACTTCTAAGACATAGTCATGTTAAGGCACTTGCAGAAAAGCTAGAGCTAGAAGATTAAAACACTATGTAACAATTGCAGTAAACCTGCATGGATATTTACCAGAACAGATGGAGACTTTGGAGGGAATCTTAACATTTTGAACTGCATGGTAACAATGTCATCACCTATGTTTAGATTGTCTGGATTCTTTCTTTCAGGGGACTTCTTTTTATTAGGGTGGTCAGATGTGTGGGGAAGGTCCGAGAAAATGGGTTTGGCTTGTTTTTGTGTTGAGGGTCCTAAGGTTTTTTTCTCTCTTGTTCTGTCTCTAGAACACTGTTCTTCCTCACCCCATCACTGTAATCATACAGTCAAGACGTCCTCTTGCACTTGCTCTCCTGTTAGAGTGCAATCCTCTAGGTGATATAGCAATTAAAATTCCTACCAGTGATTTATGTCTTAGAAAGAATGAGTTATTAGTCCTTGCTCTTAGAAAAAGAAAGATATTTCAAGGAAGGAGGGCTTGGGGGAGAAAAAGGACTATGAATGTTTGCCCCCTACTGATCCCATAGGACATTGTGGGCAAGGCTTTAAAAGGGAGATCAATAGTTTGTGTCTCCAGCACAAGCTTTTCTGAGAGGGCTGCTGCTTAAGTCTCTGAGCTTCATACTTGATTAGGATAAAACAGACCAACACTGGAATCTGTTTAGGGTTTTTTTTTTTTTTTTTTACTTTTTTTTTTGAGGACTTAAAGTGCAAGCGCCTGACTTCCTGTGTTCCTACCCATTTCCTGTTTCTCATCTCACAGTCAAAGCTGCTCTTTTGAGGGCAGTTCTTGAGCTCAGACTACATTTTGCTGAAAAATACAAGCAACTATTTGGTCTTGTCCTCCATGAGTTCATACATGAGATCATATATCTTGGAATCTGTCCTCTGGCTCTTCCCTTCGTTCCTCAAGGGAGACTACAATGTATCCGCTCCAAAGGGAGAGACTGAGACTTCACAGGAACACGTGGTCACCAGAGACCAGAAATGTAGCCATTCCTCTTGCCTGTCTGCCAGCCTAGGGGTAAGTCTGAGTGTGTGTGTGCGTGTGTGTGTTTACATGTGTGTTTTTGAATGGTGTGTGTGTCATGTTTGAGTGCACATATGTGTTTACAGAACTGTGTATGTGAGTTCTCTTGGTGTATATGTGAATTGTGTACATGCATTACATTTGTTAGTGTTTGCGTGTTTCTGTGTGTGTTCATGTGTGTTGTGCTATGTGATATGATAGAAAGAGGTTAAAAGAAGTCAGGTCCTGTGATGAGCTCAATGTTTGGAAAGATGCTTCTGTGATTCAGAGAAGAACATTGTTGTTGATTTGTTTTCTTGTAGTGCTGGGGATGGAACCCAGAGTCTTGTGCACGCTAGGCAAATGCTCTACCGCCGAGCCACACCTCAACCTGAGTCTTGTTTTCTTCCTGAGCAACATAACAAGGGTGATAACATCTGCTCCATTTTCTCAGCTGGAGACAAAAAAACCCAAAAAACAAAACTCACAAAGTGTGCCCAGGGGTGCAGCACTGTGAAAGGTGGGGCAGGGCCTAGGATGAGGCAGTGAGGCTCTGAGGGGCAGAGTCAGGGGGCATGCCAGGTACCAGTACAGGATCCATAAGTATTGTTGCCAGGTGCCTCCAGTGCTCCTCAGTCCCCTCAGCCTCAGTGGGCCCAGTCATTATTTTCCATTAAGCTGCCCATTCTTTCTGAAGGACGAAAGAGGCTACAAGGGTAAAGTGAGATTTCAGTTTTCACCAGGGATATAAGGAAGCCAGGGGTGAAAAGACTGAGAGCGTCTGTAGTTTTCAGACCCTGGTTAATACATGTAGGAGGCAGTGACCTCCCTGTTCCCTGAGTCTCCTTGACAGGTAGGATACTGTGTTCGTGCCACTGACCAGGCTTGCATGAGGCTGTCCATCTGACCTGCTTCCCCTCTCTTCCTGGGAAGTTACCAAACTTTCCTGCACTACCTCCATTCCCAGCCTAGCTTGCTAGATCTGACATTTACTGAATAATGACACAATCACAAAGCCATGTCCTGTGGCCTTCCTCTAGCCAGCTCCTGGGGAATCAGGGAGGACAGAGGAGTTTGTCAGGTGAACAGAGCAAAATATCAGCAATGCTATGGTGAGAAGACTGTGTCTGTTGAGGTCTCCTGTAGTAGGGTCCCACACAGCCCAGTGTCTTCACCTGGTCTAGTGTAATCTGGCTAGGAAAATCCTACACATTCTGGAAAAGCAGTCCTGGACTGGTAGGTATCTCCTTAATCCCACAGAAAAAAAATCAAGCAGATGCAGCACTGTGGCTCTTGAAATAGAGAACTGTGTTGGTACATGAAGCAAGGACACATTGGAAGGTCCTGGATGGGGATGATATAGCCCTAATCTGGAAAGAGAATGAAGAGTGACTCTAAAAATGTCCTGAGTACGTTGTGACCTTGTTGAGGCAGAGGTTTTTTGGTCTTTTCCAGTTTATGCCCAGCATTCACCCTGAAGGGACGTCGAGGCCCAGGAAGTGTGAGCCTCCTACCTGATGGCCACAACTCCATCTATCACTGAGGTGCCCAGCTCCCACTGTGAAGGTCCCTATGGCTGTCATCTTCTTCCCAACAGCCATTCCCAGCCACCTGCTCTCAGCACTCTCAATCCTCACTTCCTAACCTTGTCCAAAGATGAAGCCTGGGTGGCCCCAGGATGAAGAACTGAACTCCCCCAGAACTTCCTGCTTTCCAGGCACACTTGTGGCACAGACTTTCCTGATGCTCTGGGACCCACAGAATCAGGGTCCCACTGAATTAGGGTCCCACTGCTTCTGGGTCAGTTCCTCCTTCTCCCTGCACAACTACAGACCCTGCCCTCCAAACCTCCATTGTTTTCTCAGGTTCCACACCAGTGGCCCCTTTTTCTTTGAAATCTCTTTGGTGGAGACCAGACTTGGGGGTTGAAGGGAGATAGGATTCCCTAAAACCAGCAGAGTGACTCAGCCCCACTCCTGCCCTCTCATCATTCAGCACTCCCCCATAAACCAGTGCAAACACCCTTCCCTTTGGCAAGAGAAAGACAGGTGCCCCTTAAAATGCAAGTAGAAAATCAGTAAAATTTATTATTGTTTTCTCTAGGTGGAAGAAGAAGAATATGAACAGATTCCCTCAGGGTTGCTGCCCCAGGACCCCATGCAAGAGCTGTCAGGAGGTAAAACTACTTTTCTAGCAGAAGCAAACCAGAGGAAGGAGCAGAAGGGCACACATGGTGTGTAGGTGGAACATGCTTCACCCGTGAAGTGATTGGAGATGCAGCTGTAGGCACTAATCACAGAGACATATGACCTCAGCTAAGATGAGGAAAAAGGCCTTTGGGTTAGGACCCTTCTTTCTGCTGGCCAAAATTAAGGAAGAAGACTTCCAATATGTATGGTGGGCAAAAGGAGGCAAGAAATGCCAGTCCTAGTGAAAAGGGTCTTCACACTCTGTGGGAAGGTTATGTCGGTATTGGGTGTAATGGAAACAGTGCCTGGGCCGAGGCAGGGGTGTGTGGGTGTTTGTCTGGCTCTGATGTTAGAGCCCTCAAGGTCATAAGGGTTGACAGTACTGTGTGACAAAACAGAATGTACTTGGTGGCCATTATTCAGAACTGGGCTCAGCCTTTTCAAGGGCTCAACTTTGCTATCTGTCCTGGTATGAAATTCACCCATTTTCTTGTCTAGAAGAATTTCTTTGTAATTCATTATGTATTTTAACATAAATGATTTTTTTTTGCTTTATGAATTTGAAGGGCCTGGACCATCAGAAACATGTCATGTTAATCTCCCACATAGGCAAATCAACATATGCTAAATTGTCTTGCTTCTTTCAGCAAGGTTAGATATTCCTTCAACAACTACTCTCTGGATCTCAAGTGATATTTTCGGCTTTCAAGTCTCGTGGTGGGAGCTGGTGTCAGCTGCTCAAATGGGAGTTAGTCTTTTCCCCCCAACTTTGCTTTGGCTGGGCAGGCAGGAAGGGATATCTGACCATCTACATTTCTCTGAATCTCCCACCCATTCACTCAAACTCCTTTCCAGCCTTGTTTGGGAAGCTGGAGAAAACCAATGTCATTCTGTTAGAATTGATCTGTAGGTCAGTCAGCCAGGGGTTCAGGCAAGCACGGCAAAATCCTTGGGTGCTGGGGGAGGGGGTTCAGAAGAATGTAGAGTCCAACTACAGTGCTCTGTGACCTGAGACCCATCAATGTCTTCAGTGGGGACCACACTTGGAAACCTCTATTTGTTGCTTATGTGCACTGGGTCTTTGCACCTGAAAGGCCAGAAGAAGAGAATTCCCTTCTTGCCCATCGCTGTCAGGCATATCCAAAATCTAGGTTTTTCAATGTTTGGTTGGCATCTCCAAGCCTCCAAGGTGATGGCTCTGATATCCCTCTGGGTAGGAATGTCTAGACCCAAATTCAAGGACACAGGCTAAGAATGCGAGACCAGGGCAGGTTGTAGAGTCAGATGTTGACATTTGTCTTTCCTGCCTCAACCTAGACAATCTGCCCCACAGGTTCTAGAGAGCCCCTGAGACATGGCTTCTGATAAGCAGAGTGGATGGGCTTTGATCCCAGTTCTTTTTTAATTCTTTCTAATTCTTCTAGGTCTGAGGGAGAAAGAACTCTTCCCAAGGAGACTGAGGCTCATTCTGGTGGGGAAAGCAGGAAGTGGGAAAAGTGCAACAGGAAACAGCATCCTTGGCAGACAAGTGTTTGAGTCTAAACTCAGCACTAGACCAGTGACCAAGACCTTTCAGAAAGGGAGCCGAGAATGGGATGGGAAAGAGCTCGAGGTGATCGACACCCCAGACATTTTGTCCTCTTGGGTCCAGCCAGAAGTAACAGCTGAGGAGATCTGTCAAGCTGTAGCCTTCTCCTCACCAGGGCCTCACGCGGTGCTCCTGGTGACACAGCTGGGCCGGTTCACAGAAGAGGATCAGCATGCCGTCAGACGCCTCCAAGAGGTCTTTGGAGCAGGGATCCTGGCTTACACCATCCTGGTGTTCACCCGGAAGGAAGACCTGGCCGGGGACTCCTTGGAAGATTATGTGCGTGAGAACGACAACCAGAGCCTTGCCAACTTGGATGTGATATGTGAGCGGCGCCATTGTGGTTTCAATAACGGGGCGGAGGCAGCTGAGCAGGAGGCCCAGCTGCGGGAACTTATGGAGAAAATTGAAGGAATCCTGTGGGAAAATGAAGGTTGTTGTTACACCGATGGGGCTTACCAATACTCCCAGCAGAACTTTCTGCTTCAAGAGGCACAGGAAAAACAGATAGCCCAGGGGTAGGGCTCTGAGGAGGTGCTCATCAAGGAGTCCTGGTCGGAAGGTCTATCCCAAATCCAGAAGGGTTCTGAGAAGACTCACAGACACCTCCTGGGGAGGGCATTCATCTGCGCTCATGCTGGATGTGAGCAGAAGAGTCCCTTCAGCTGCTGCACCCCTGTGTCTGGCAAGCTGCTTGCTTGCTCTCTTCCCACAAAACACTGCCCACTCCCCTGGACAGGGCACCTGGTGTGGCAAGATGGACAGAGTTCTTGGTCTAGGGTGCCTGGCTTATATCCCAGGGCTTTCGTGGCTTCCCCAGAGCACTCGGGCCCTCCCTCTGCTCTACTCCAACAGCATGCCACCCTAATATGGGACCTCTCACTTCTTTGACACTACATTTCTTGGGGTCTGAGTCTGTTAGTGCTGATGCACCTCAGCGTGAGCTGTTAACTTGGGCTTCATTCTTGCCCATGAAGGGGGCAGGTATAAAGACTGGTAAGGTTCCTGTAGTGTGTGGTGGGTAGAACACAGCAGTTAGATAAAAGAAGGAGGCCCAGACTCCCACCCAGAACTTTCATTCCTAATGTAAGCTATTTTAATAGGCTATGTTCTCTGAGATATATGTTGAAACCACCAACTTCTTTCTAAGCTTGTGAGAGACTTTCCTGCCACCCCAGCAGAATGCCTGATTCTAACACATATATGACCTTCCTGGGTGGCAGAGATAAGCCGTCCACCATACTGCAAGCCAAGTACAGATGGACATGAGCAGATTGTTATACTGAGTGAAAACCTTGTGCTGAGAGCAGAAGACAGTATGTGTGCAGAAATCCTGTGTTGTGTGCAACAACAGCCAAGTGCACCTGCTCAGGACAACAGCCAGACTATAAAAGCTGTGCTGGGCTCCTTCTCAGGAATCCAGTCTGGAAACCCTCACTGTGCACTGTCTCTTTTGTGCTTGAGCATAAAACCTCCAATAAAGCCATGTTTGGCTGATATTGCTTGCTTCTTCATGATTTCTATCTCCAATGTAGAAAAAGAACCCTGGGTAGATCAGTAACAGCAGTGGCTGAGGGAGAGGCACATGGGCAGGGATATAGATACTGGGCTGGAGATGACAGTGAGCAGGAACAGGGAAGGAAGTAGAAAGCACAGCCCTTTCTCTTGAACCATAACAAACGGGTCTAATCCCCTTTGGGATTGGAGGAATGATGAAAGAATTCAGGGTGGGGTGTCAAGAACCCAACTGGGCAAGAAGGAGGACCCCATCTCTGGCCTCAAGATGTAGAAGACCCTAGAGGTTCCAGGCTGGCAGGAGAGGTCAGCAGGCCCTTTCCAGGTAGACGAAGATTGAGAGGTCATAATTGTTATTCCCACCTTTTCCTTATGTTCTATGATCTTAACTGTGGGTGGCCTCAGAAGACCCTGGTCAAGAATATCTCAGGCCCTTGCATCCTGAGTAAAGATTGAATGGAGACACACTGATGGGAAAGTAGTAGCAAAGTTTTATTGAAAAGGAAAAGAAAGCATGGACAGGAGGAGATACCACCACAGAAAGTGGTGGGCTCTGGCCAGATGGCACAAAAGCCCTGATGTTTTTTCAAAGGGCAATTTATAGGTTGTGAGAGTGGAACAACCAGGGTGGTCTTTGCAGGAGGGGCTAGGGTGATTGACAGGTTTGATTGACCAGAGGATGTTTTATAACTTATGTTTGGATTCCAAGATGGTGGCTAGAGGGAGGAAGCAGAAAGCATGTCTCCTATAGTGAAATCTTGGAGAGACACTGGAGACACACCTTCCAGGCAAAACCACCGAGAGGAGGCAAAACTTTGACCCCTCCACACCTCCAGCTGGCGCAGAGCATCTCCAATTCACATTAAACAGAGAAACCAGGAAGGCCCCTGGGCTGCCAGTTGCCCGCACCCAGTCGGCTTGGGAAGATGGGGACAAGGTGAGCTTAATGGTACCGCGGTACTCCCACAGACAAGCCTGGGCCAGAGCAACATAGCCCCCTGGACAGACCAACCCCCACCCGGGGAAAAAAGAGAAACTGAGCAATAAGCAATAAGAACAATAAAGACACGCGGGAAAGAGGGTGGGGTGCACTGAGTGCCGAAGATTGGGGGGAGGGAATCCTTCCCGGAACTGTAAATAAGACGGGTGGACTGGAGAGGCTCCGGTGGGAGCGGGGGCGTGCACCAAGCAACCAGAATCGGGAAAGCTTGTGAGAGTGGTGGAGGGAGCAAAACTCCACAGGAGATAGGGGAAGATCCACTTCCCACGTGAGCTGTAAACAAACACGCAGGCCTGAAAAATGGTGTAGTGTCACTTTCCCCAGTGCTTGGAAAGGGGAAAGCTTGTAGCAGAGGCTTGCACACAGGAGAACTCTGAACAAACAAAGCCTGCAGGGCCAGGTGAGTGTTAAGCTCACCCCTGAGATCTGCATAAATAACGCTGCAAGCGACAGCAGGCTGACAGCAGCGGGCAGGCAAGCCACAGCCACAGATACCATTCACAGACCTGTCTCCAGACTCTTTTTTTTTCTCTCTCCCTACCTCTGATGAGAAAATAACCGAACTACACCTCCATGCTGAAAAACTTACTGAAACTGTATTGCATTTGAACTTGGGACACTTTGTGGGTTTTGTTTTTTGTTTTTGTTTTTTTTGTGCACTTTTGTTCTACTTTATGTGTCCCTTTTGATGAGACAACTACAGAACAACATCTGAGGTACCATCTCCAGGATTGGAGACTGAGACAGACACCAAAATTATTAAGACTGAAACTTCATTGCATTTGAACTTGGAGGTTTTTAATTTATTATTTATTTATTTATTTATTATCTATTTTATTTTGTTTTATTTTATTTTTATATATATATTTCTTTCATTTACTTATTTTTTATTTTTATTCTTCTCTTTATTCTTTTTATTTTTTATTTTCAGTCCTCTCTCTGTCTCTCTAATGCCTGTTCAGCTTACTGTTGATTAGTACACTAAGGCTCCCTGTTTATACCTTTGAAACTTTTTTGTTTGATTCCTTGTTTCATTTTCTCCTACTTGTCTGTTTATTTGTTTTTCCCTTTTCTTTAACTTCTTGCTTTCCATCTCCTCTCACCCTTCCATTCTAAATATTACCATTGTTATTATTACAAGCTAGAAGATACTTAATTGCACACAGTACAGGGACAGTAACAACACCAAGAACAATGACGGGAAGACAGAAAAAACAGAAACCAGGTTCTCCCCAGCAAAAAATTAGTACAGGAACCAGAGGGGAATGAAGAAAACAGATACTCAGATCCAGATCCAACAAAATGAAGATAAACTATGCCAAAGAACCCAATGAAGTCCAAAGAATAATTTAAAAGAAGACATAGTATGGGTAATCAATGAGAATTTTATAGAGATGATACTGGATAGGGTCAACCAAAATGTACAGGAGACACTCAAGAAATTCCAAGACAACAAAGACAGAGAATTTGAAAAAGCAAAAGAAGAAATAAAAAAAAACCATAGAAGCACTGTATAAACACCAAAGTGAAACAGAGAACACAATTAATAAACAGATAAATGAACTCAGGACAAAAATAAACAACATTAAAGAGGAAACCACCCAGTATATGGAAACCCTCAGAAAAAAGAATGAAACAGAACTGCAAAACAAAACAGAAGGCCAATCCAGCAGAATAGAACAAACAGAAGACAGAATCTCAGAACTTGAAGATGAAAGGTAATCAAAGGAAAAACTGAAGAACTATTAATTAAACAACTCAAGACCTGTGAAAAGAAAATGCAAGAACTCACTGACTCCATCAAAAGACCAAACTTGAGAATCATAGGCGTCGAAGAAGGAAAAGAGGTGCAAGTGAAGGGAATGTGTAATATATTCAACAAAAAAATAATGGAAAATTTCCCAAATCTACAGAAAGATATTCCCATACAGATGCAAGAGGCCTCCAGGACACCAAACACACCAGATCAAAATAGAACTACCCCATGGCATATCATCATTAAAACAACAAGTTCAGAAACTAGGGAAAGAATATTGAAGGCTGTAAGAGAGAAAAACAAGTAACATACAAAGGTAAACCCATCAAAATCACAGCAGACTTCTCAACAGAAACATTAAAAGCAAGAAGAGCGTGGGGTGAGATCTTCTGGGCACTGAATGAAAATAACTTCAAGAAATTCAAATGGCCAAAAAACACATGAAAAAAGGCTCAGCACTCTAGCAATAAAGGAAATGAAAATTAAAACCACGCTAAGATTCCACCTCACCCCTGTTAGAATAGCCATCATCAGCAACACCACCAACAACAGGTGTTGGCGAGGATGCAGGGAAAAAGGAACCCTCTTACACTGTTGGTGGGAATGTAGACTAGTACAACCACTCTGGAAAAAAATTTGGAGGCTACTTAAAAAGCTAAACATTGATCTACCATTTGATCCAGCAATACCACTCTTGGGGATATACCCAAAAGACTGTGACACAGGTTATTCCAGAGGCACCTGCACACCCATGTTTATTGCAGCCAAGTTATGGAAACAGCCAAGATGCCCCACTACTGACGAATGGATCAAGAAAATGTGGTATCTATACACAATGGAATTTTATGCAGCCATGAAGAAGAACGAAATGTTATCATTCACTGGTAAATAGATGGAATTGGAGAACATCATTCTGAGTGAGGTTAGCCTGGCCCAAAAGACCAAAAATCGTATGTTCTCCCTCATACGTGGACATTAGATCAAGAGCAAACACAACAATGGGATTGGACTTTGAGCACATGATAAAAGCGAGAGCACACAAGGGAGGGGTGAGGATAGGTAAGACAGCTAAAAAATTAGCTAGCATTTGTTGCCCTTAACAAGTGTGCATGAGATGGGGTGAAAATAGAGGACAGTGACACGGCATGGAGAGTGTAGGAGAAAGCCATCTCAGAAAATCCCCACAAGGGGCAAGGACTTTGGGCTCTCCTGTGCTGTGGCCAAGTAGGACAGACATCCCAAGGGCAAGCTGAGGACTTCACATATTCAGGGAACTTGGCATCCACAGTGGGCAAGGAGAAGATTCCTGCCAGCCTTTACTGGGGGAGAGAGACAAACAGTAACAAAAATGCAAGATAGTAACCACTCTGTACTGGGTAAACCCAGTATCAAAGAGAGTAACCAACTTGGATGGGATGGGAAACACTTCCATAAGAAAGTCCAATGGAAGGAGATTTTTTAAAAAGGTAAGCTTTAACACAATAGAATAATTTTTTAAAAGTCTATTTGAGCTGAGTGTTGATGCTTCACATCTATAATCCTGGCTACTTGGAGAGGCTGAGATCAGGAAGATTACAGTTCAAAGCTAGCTGAGGTGAAAAGTCTGGGAGACTCCATCTCAACCAATAAACTGAGTGCATCGGTACACATCTGTCATCCCAGCTAGCCAGGAGGCTGAGATGGGGAGGATCGTGGTTCCAGGCCAGCCTGGGCAAAAAAAGTTTGTGAGACCCCCATCTCAACAGAAAAAAGCTGAGTATGGTGGCATGCTCATGTCATCACAGCTACAAAAGGGAACATAAAATGGGAGGAGTGTGGTCTAGACTGGCCTGGGCAAAAAGCCGAGACCCTATTTCCAAAATAACTAGGGCAAAAAGGGCTGGAGGTGTGGTTCAAGTGGTAGAGTGTCTGCTTAGCAAGCACAAAGCCCTTATTTCAAACTCCAACTGCTCCCCCCCAAAATGGCTTTCTTTAACAAAGAAGTAATGCATGGATTGGGAACCCCATACTGGAGAACACTGACTCATCTGCTGACAATATATCCAAAGCGAGTATTCACAAGCGGGCTGTGGAAACAAAATGGGGATAATAAAGGATTGAACCAGTTGCAGTTACAAAACTGCTTTTTTTTAAAAAGAAAAATTACTTTGTTGGAAAGTCCCTAGTCACATAGTCGTGTTTTGTGCTTACTTATGATTGGCTGAAGTTAAGTTTGGCTTCATCTAACACAATTATTTACCAGACATGATCCAAGTTAAGTTTTGCATGTTTGGAGGTTAAGCGAGGTTTAAGACTATTTTTAAGTCTTTGGTTTTGTGGGCTCAGGAAGGTTTTAAGTTCAGCCTTCATCCACAGTGGTGCCAAATGGTCTGCTGTCAATGTGGTCTCAATTATTCCCTCTGTTCTCTGAGTCGCAGAGAAGGAGCAAAAAGGACATCGCTCATTAACTCTTTCCCCATGGAGACCTTGGGGAGGGTGATGAAACGCTCTTTGGAAACAATGGAGGCAAAGTAGTAGCAGAGATCAGAAGTGGAACAGCACAGACTGTGAGAGTGAGACTTACATCACAAGGGATGCACGTCAAACATCTACCTGAAACTCTTATCTGATAGGCTTAAAGGATTTAAAAGCATCTACTCCACAAATTGATATTTTGTGCTGAATTTACAATGTCTCTCATAAATTTGGAAATACTTTAAGACAAAACATCCCTAAAGTATTTATTGAACAATGTTTCTTATACTATGCTTCTCATCTACTACCTGTGAAAAATACTTGTAAAATTTTCAATTTTAAAATGAATTAAGGCTGGGCAGGGTGGCACAAGCCTATAATCCCAGCTACTCAGGAGGCTGAGGTAGGAGGATCATGATCTAAGAATAGCCCAGGCAAAAGTGCAAGACCCTATCTGAAAAATAAACTAAGATAAATAGTGGTGGCCATGTGGCTAAAGAGGTAGAATGCTTGCCAAGAAAGCACAAGGCCTTGAGTTCAATTCCCAGTACTGTAAAAAATTAGTTAATTAATTAAGTGAACCAGTCATTGATGTTATTGCAAAGGCCCTTCTTCTATGGTGATTTTTTGCATCTTAATGAAAGAGCTTCCATACTTGAAATACCTTTAATTTTTAATCTCTTCCCTACATTTTTCGAAGAAAATTTTCCATACCCAATGTAATGATTTAAGTTACCTTCTCTCCAACTAAAACTGGTTTTGTTTTTTATATAAGGATCCAAGCTATTTTATAGCTGGCCAAATCATAAGCTCAGACCCTGTTAAAATTGTTTAAAGTTTTTTGTTGAGGACTGGAGTTGGGGCATCTCTGAACTGCTTTTTTGGTTTCCATGTGAGTTCTTCTATGAGCTTGGCCAAGGATTTGAAAAGAGTTCAAATGCATAATTTCTGGCCTCCTCCCCCTACCCCACTCTCCACATTGTGGCTTTTCTCTTTTGGGGACCTCCTCCTCCAATGTCCACCTCCTTTGGTCATCTCAAACTCCACCCCTTCACTGTCCGGTCATTGCAGTAGGACTGGGTGGTGGTTGGGTCTCCTGGAGAAAATGCATAGACGTGGGCTGGTGAGGTCTCCCTCCATGGGGTCAAGTTCCCTTAGGGTGTCTGCCAGCCTTTGGTCACTTTCTAGCACCGTCAAAGTTATTTTTGAGTGTTATTATGTTATATTTTCTGTATAGCTTAGAAATATTATCACAGGAGGTTGTAGGCTGGAAACCTTCTTTGTGACTCTCCATAGCTACTATGGCCCCCCCAAGGAGGAAATACCTACTACTGAATGGGTTCCTAATCCTGTTTTTCATTCATTCTACTGAATGGGTTCCTAATCCTGTTTTTCATTCTTCACCCAGATGTAGACATATTTTTAGAAATAACACACTTTAAAGGTCATCATTATCACAGCCTTGACAAGACAGCCCTCTCTCACCATCTTCCCCCTTCTTTCTTCTGGGATACAGCTGAGAAGTTTCTAGAACGTACCACATGGCCTTCCCAACTTTTCTCTGAGGCTGAGGGCGTTATGGCAACAGCAACCTCTACCTCTGTTCTTGAAATGTGGGCGGCACCCTCCTTGCTGTTTAGTAATAATGGGAAAAATACTATATTTGAGGTAATTGAAAACAAATTTTGATTAATGACATGTTTTGAGTGACTTGACATTCAGTCCCTGTATTAGTCAGCTTATTACTATAACAGAAAGCCTGAGAGAGTCCACTTAAAAAGAGGAAAGGTTTATGTTGACTCACAGTTTTGGAGGTTTCAGTCCAAAGGTCCATTGCTTTGGTACGTGTGGTGAGGCAGCACATCATGGTGGAAGAGAAAGGCAAAAGTTGTTCACCTCACAGTAGCCAGGAAGCAAATAAAGAGAGAAGAAGAAGCCAGGGTCCCAATATCTCCTTCAAAGGCACAGTCCCGATGATGTAATTTCCTTCCACCAGGCCCTACCTGGGCACACACACTTGATTGCTTTATTCTTCTACCTTCCCGTCTGGGTCCTTTCCCTTATGGGAAGAGGGGGTTGTGCCTACATCTTAGGCCCTACACTTCTATTTCCCTAGTGAGGGAAATTGGGCCTTGTTAGTGACGTGACAACGGGAGGAATAATAGCATACAGACAATCCATCTGAATAAAATGCCTGGGCTAACTGGGCTCTTCTCTTTGACAAAGTTTTACTTCTTTGCAGAAGCAAAAAAATTCGAAACTGATTATTACTGTAGGTTTTTCCTCTGCATTTTTATGAAGTACATATTACAGTTCAGAAAAAGTCAAGCATTTTATGCATCAGAGCCACCTGTGGGACTTGTTAAACTACAAAGTGAGGGCAGGGACCTGAGACTGGTGTGGTAGTTCTGGAAAAACACTCTGAGAATGATTGCATTGGAGCCAAGACCTTGTGCTGGAAAAAAAGAAGTTGTTTCGCTCATGCTTAAGGCGTTTCTCTCAGTTCAAATGCTACTAGCAAATAACAGGATGTCAAAGACACTTCTGCCCTGCAGGAGGCTGAAAGAAATGGAATAAATGCACAGAAATGAATCAAATATGACAAAACAGCCTCTGTTTTACCCAAAGGTATGGGACTCCCTAGTACATGGCTCTGGTCCCTAATGAGAGACCAGAGCAGGAACCATGGGCAAAGTGGTGTATTAATCCTTCTATCTGAATGGAAGACAGCTAGTTCCACTTAGGGACCACCTAATGATATCAACAGAAGAAAACCCTCTGGACCTGCAGGAAGGAGACCTTGCTTGGTGCTACAGAGCAGAACGAGGAAGCAGGAGTGTAGGTCATATCTGGTCATCATGGGCCCAAAGGGAGAGAGAACAATCTGTTTCCTGTTTTTGAAAAGTAATAACAATAGCAGAAAGTAGTGCAGTGGTTACCCCTGCCCTCTCCCACACTCCAAAACCAATCTCTCACCCTGCCATTTCTGAGAAGGAGATGATTTATGAAGTTTCACCCTAGACTTCATCACCCTCTGGGCACTGTCTCCTATCGCCTAGCACTAAAGAAAAGCTCCTGGACAATTTTCAATCAATTAACATATGGTATTACATTAAAAGCTTTTATTTTATGGTCAATTGTTTTACAACTTAATGAAAGAACTTTCATGTTTTGTAAAAAATTAAGTATTTAGTTTTCCTCCAATTTCCCAACAAAACTTTCCATAACTGAAGTAATATTTTTTTTATCACCTCTCCAATTAAAACTTGGACACGTGAACTTCTGGGGTAAAATAGAAGATTAGAAATTTCTTCTATGTGATTCCATGAATGATGAGTCAGGCTAACAAAGGAGAGACTATATTTCTGGGAGAGAATGGAGGAAAAGCATCAGGAGCCAAGAAAGAGGTGACAGGATGGCTAGAAATCGTGAGCAGCCAGAGAGGTGACCAGTGTAGAGAAGAGGGAAATAGTTCATTGCTCCCTGGGGGTGAAGGTGGAGGGGAGGCCAAAGCTGCGGCCACAAGGTAAGTCAGGGAGCCCCTGTGGATAACAGACCCGCAGTCCTTGCTGCAGAAGAACTCACAGTTCTCATAAGCTTTGAACCCAGTGCAGGGATTTGGTGTGACAGTGACTCTCCCTGTATGGCAGATCAGCATTGGTGAAGAACTCAATTGCATCATTCACCACATCACCCTCCTGAGAGGGGCCCTATTGTTTTGAGAGTGAGCTATTCTGGGGACTTGAAAACAAGGAGCTATCACTAATCAAGGAGCCTGGGGACACCATACCACAAAAGGCACGTGTGAGACGGAGAGGGCGGCACATGGCCTGCTGAGAAATCGGAGAGGAGACCTCAGATGACGGAGGGTGTGTGGTCAGTGGCCTTGTCCTTGGAGGTGAACCCCACTGCATGTAAATTCTGAAAGCTCCAAGTCCACGGCTGGCCATTGCAGCAGCTGCCTCACCTCCAATGTGTGCTTTACTGCTGGGCAGGACCAGAACTCTGAGCCCAGGTTGGGTGGTCACTTGATATCTGCAGCCTCATCCCTCCTGCAGGGGCGTGACATTGCCAGGGTCTGAGAGAGCTGAGACAACAGTAGGTTCCCTCAGTTGTCCCTTTCCAGTGCAGAACTCAGTGCTCTGCTTGCTTCCCCTATTCTCCAATGCACTCAGGGGACACGGTTCTACTTCAATATCCACCATTCTTACATGCAAGACTGAGGGACCTCTGGAATGAATGGAAATTGGCCGAACCCACAGGCCACACACCTCTTTGGGGCCAGCAATGGCTCCTAGGTATGCAAAGAAGGGAAAATGCTAAAGTGAATGCATATCTGACATCAACAGCATACTCTTGACAGGCCTGGTCCTGGTCCTGGTCCTCAGCCTGTATATAGCACCAATGTGAACAGGATGTTGATATAAACACACACACCCCCACACACCCCCAGCCCCCTCACACCCCCCACACCCCCTCACACCTCCCCCCACCCCCCACCCCCACACACCCAACACACCCACACCCCTCCCCCACACCCCACATCCTCATCCACTGATGTGAATAGAACTACTCGTGACAGACAGCTGGGTCTTGTTGACCTGTAGCCCCTACACCCATGGAAAATGAAAAGTCCTAGTCTGATCATTGAATGTCAAAAACTTCCCTACCTGATGTGTGGGAGGAATTAATGATGCATAACTCAGTTCCTGTGAAAACCACTCCTGCTTTCCCAGAGTGACCACCCCCATGAGCACATGTACCAATAAAAGCTTGAAATATTTAAAAAAAGTTTTCTTAGTGCGTATTAATTGTGCAAGGTGAATGGTTCCCCATGATATCTCCACACAGGCATATAATATACTTTGACCATGTTCACCCTTTCTATTACTCTCCTATATCCCCCACTTCCCTTTTTAAGAATCTTGCAAATTTTTATTATTATTTTTTTTCTTTTATTCATATGTGCATACAATGCTTGGGTCATTTCTTCCCCCTTACCCCCACCCCCTCCCTTACTTACCCTATCCCCTCCCTTTCCCCCCACCCCCTCGCTACCAGGCAGAAACTATTTTGCCCTTATTTCTAATTTTGTTGAAGAGAGAGTATAAGCAATAATAGGAAGGAACAAGGGTTTTTGCTAGTTGAGATAAGGATAGCTATACAGGGAGTTGACTCACATTAATTTCCTGTGCCTGTGTGTTACCTTCTAGGTTAATTCTTCTTCAACTAACCTTTTCTCTAGTTCCTGGTCCCCTTCTCCTATTGGCTTCAGTTGCTTTAAAGTATCTGCATTAGTTTCTCTGCGTTGAGGGCAATAAATGCTAGCTAATTTTTTAGGTGTCTTACCTATCCTCATATCTCCCTTGTATGCACTCACTTTTATCATGTGCTCAAAGTCCAATCCCTTGTTGTGTTTGCCCTTGATCTAATGTCCACGTGTGAAGGAGAACATACGATTTTTGGTCTTTTGGGCCAGGCTAACCTCACTCAGAATGATGTTCTCCAATTCCATCCATTTACCAGCAAATGATAACATTTCGTTCTTCTTCATGGCTGCATAAAATTCCATTGTGTATAGATACCACATTTTCTTAATCCATTCGTCAGTGGTGGGGCATCTTGGCTGTTTCCATAACTTGGCTGTGAATAGTGCCGCAATAAACATGGGTGTGCAGGTGCCTCTGGAGTAACCTGTGTCACAGTCTTTTGGGTATATCCCCAAGAGTGGTATTGCTGGATCAAATGGTAGATCAATGTTTAGATTTTTAAGAAGCCTCCAAATTTTTTTCCAGAGTGGTTGTACTAGTATCTTGCAGTTTTTAAAGTGGGGTTCATCATGACATTTTCATAAACACACTATGTATTTCAATCACACTCCCCCCCATATGCCTTCTCCTTTCCCTTCCTACTTTCTGCATGTCCCTCTCCAAATAGTCCTCATTTACATTCATGCCCTTTTTATTTCTTTAGCTCTAGGTTCTGCATATGAGAGAAAACATGTGGTATTTGTCTTGAGCTTGGCTTATCCCACTCAATGTGATGATCTCCAGTTCCATTTTTCTGCAAATGACATAATTTTAGTCTTCTTTATTGCTGAAAAATACTCCATTGTGGGTATAAACCAGATTTTCTTATCTGTTCATCAGTTGATGGGCACTTAGGCTGATTCCATAACTTGACTTTTGTGCATAGCACTGCTATGTATACGGTGTGTGCAGTTGTCTCTGTTGTGTGTTGACTTGCATTCCTTCAGGTATATGCCCAACAGTGGTATAGCAGGATCATAGTGAGTTTCATTTTGTTATTTGAGGAAACTCTAAACTTATTTCTACAATGATTGCACTAATTCACCTTCCAACCAATAGTGTATAAGGGTTCTTTTGCCCCCACAT
The DNA here is from genome assembly GCF_047511655.1 of Castor canadensis. NCBI lineage: Eukaryota > Metazoa > Chordata > Mammalia > Rodentia > Castoridae > Castor > Castor canadensis. The sequence goes on from NC_133387.1 coordinate 6,720,651, forward strand.
CCTCACCAGCATTTGTTATTTGTTTTCTTGACGATAGCCATTCTGATTGAGGCAAGATGGAATCCCAGTGTCACTTTATTTGCATTTCCTTTGTGGATAAGGAACATTTTTTCATGTATTCATTTTCCATTTGTGTTTTTTTTGAGAACTGTCTGTTCAGTTCATTTGCCCACTTATTAACTGGATTATTTGTTCTTTTGCTGTTAAATATTTTGAGTTCTTTATGTATTCTGGATATTAATCCTTTGCCTGATGAATAACTTGAAAAGATTTTCTCCCATTTCTCTGGCTTGTCTCTTCATTCTAACAATTGCTTCCTTTGATGTGTAGAAGCTTTTGAATTATTTATATCCTTTTAATTCAGTTTTGGTGCCATATAGCTCTAAAAATTTATCCTTTTCTTTTAGATTTTCCAATATATATGAATATACACTTAAAAACACCCCCCAGTGACCTTCTGGATTTCAGTTTTCTTTGTAATATCAGCTTTTTCTTCTAATTTTAATTCGGGTCTTCTTCCTCTTCCTTTTGGCTAGTTTGGCAAAAGATTTGTCATTCTTGTCCTTCCCTCCCTCCCTCCCTCCCTCCCTTCCTTCTTTCCCGGTACTGGGGTTTGAATTTAGGGTCTTGCACTTGCTAGGCAAGCTCTCTAATGCTGAAGACACAATCGCAGCCCTTGTTTATCTTTTCAAAGAAGCAATTGTTATTGATACTTTATATCATTCTTTTAGTTTCCATTTCATTAGTTTTTATTATTTCTGTTTATTCATTTTTGGTTGACTTATTCTTGTTGTTCTAAGGCCTTGAGGTTCATCATTAGGTTATTTCTTTGAGATCGCTCTGATTTTTCTAATGTTAGAACTTATAACTATGAAATTCCCTCTTAGAAATGCCTTCACTATATCCTAAAAGTTCTGGTAAGATATGTTTTCATTTTCATTTCATTCTAGGAATTTTTAATGCTTGCCCCTGGCTGATCATTCAAAAGTATGTTTGTTCAGGGCTGGGTGTGGTGCTGCAAGTCCAAAATCCCAGCTACGAGGGAGGTGGAGATAGGGGAATGGCAGTGCAAGGACAGCCTGGGAAAGTTAGTAAGGCGCTATCTCAAAAATGAGCTGAGCATGGCGATTCACACTTATAATTCCAGCTTGTTGTGGGGTAGCAAGAATCGTAATCTTGGGCCAGTTCAGGTAAAAGTCTGAGACCCTATCTGAAAACCAAACAAAAATCAAAAGGACTGAGGGATGGCTCAAGTAGTAGAACACTTTCCTGGCAAGTGCAAGGCCCTGATTCAATCCCTAATTTCACCAAAAAAAAAAAAGTATATTGTTCAATCTCCATGTGTTTGTACAGTTTCTGTAACATCTCTTGCTATTGTTTTCTACTTTCATTCCATTGTAATCTGATAAAATGCAACTGCTTCAATGTTTTGTATTTGTTGACACTGCTTTATGCCTTATAATGTGATCTATTCTGGAGAAAGTTCCATGGGCTGCTAAGAAGAATGTGCATTCTACAGTCATTGGATGGAAGATTCTGTAAATGTCATGAAATCCATTTGATCTGTTGTGAAGTTTAACTCTGAGAGTTCTTTAATGATTTTTTTTTGGTCTGAATGATCTATCTATTAATAAGAGTGGAATATTTACAACACCCACTACTATTATGTCTATACCCATCTGTCAATGTGCTTACAGCTTTGTTTGTTTTAAGAAATTGGTGTACCAAGATTTGTTATATTTGTTATCAAGACATTGTTATGTCTTCTTGATGGATTCTTTATTTATTATTTATTAGAACGCAGGACCTTCTTTATCCCTTCTGAGTTACTTTGGCTTGCAGTCTGATTTGTTGGATATGAATGTAACCACACCAGCTTGCTTTGGATTCCATTTTCTTGGAATAACATTTTCCATTCTTTAACTTTCAGTCTATACATGTCTCTGCAAGAGAAGTGAGTTTCTTGCAAACAGAAAACAGTAGGATCATTTTTAAAAAATTCATTCAGCCAGTTTGCATCTTTTAATTGAAAAGTAAGACTGTTTAACATTTAGGTATGTTCTAATTTCTTCCTTCTTCACCTGAGAGGTTTACTGAGTTAATATTGTTGGATTCTTTCCTGTCATTTAGCTAGTCTTCTACTGAGATTTATTCTTTCCCAAGCTCTTGTGCTTGTGTATATCTTTCTTCCTCTTCTGTGTGTAGCATTCCCTTAAGTATCTTCCGCAATGCTGGATTAGTGGTGATTAATTGCCTTAGTTTATACTTATTATCAAAGATTTTTATTTCTCCTTTTATTTTAAAGGATAACTTTGTTAGATACAGTAATCTTGGTTGGCAGTTACTTTGTTTCAGCATTGGAAATATTTCAATCCATACTCTCCTGCCTTTAGGGTTTCTGTTGAGAGATTTGAGCTATTATGATAGGTTTTCCTTTGTAAATAACTTGGAGCTTCTCAATTGAAGCTTTCAGCATTCATTTTTGTCCTGTGCTTTTAGTTTTTCAACTATAATATGGTGTGGAGAGGTTCTTTTCTGGTCAGGTCTATTGAGAGTTCTAAATGCCTCCTTTACTAGCATGTTCATTTCTTACCCTAGATTTAGGGAATTTTCTGCTATAATTTAATTGAATATGTTTTCTTTGCCATTCGTTTATGTTTAGATACCCTCTAGTACACACAGGTTCATTGGTTTTGTTTTATAATCATTTTCTAGAAGAATGAGTGTTGTGGTCATGATTGCTTTTTTATTTTTTGCTTTATTGTTGTCTGACTGTAATAATTCCTTGATCTTATCTTCAATGCCTGATATTCTTTCTTCTGCCTGGTGTAATCTATAGGTGATTGTTTCCATTGCATTTTTCATTTGATTTATTTAACTTTTCTTTTCCAATATTTCCATTTTTCAGAATCTCTTAGCTCCTTGCTGAATTTCTTATCCAAGTTTTAAAATTTCTCATATGTATAATGACTTTTGCATTGTTGTTATGAAAACGCTTGATGTAACAATTTTAAAGAAGGAAATTAATTTTGGCTCCCAGATGTTGTCCATAATGGTGAGGAAGGCATGGAAAATCAGAAGAGTCCTCATCATGGTAGATAGGAATCAGAGAAATATAATACAAAAGAGCTAGGGCAAGATATAGCCCCAAAGAACATGGCACCAGTGACTTACTTCTTGCAACTTTGCCTCACCTCCAACCTTTCACCATCTCCCAATGATGTCATCATATTATGAATCCAAGAAGAGATTAATTCATTCATTAGGGCAAAGCCCACATGAGCTAATTACCTATGGAAACACCATTACAGACACCCTCAGAGGGGTGCTTTTCTAGTCTCTTAGGTATTTCTCAACCCAGTTAAGTTGACAATACTGTCATGCTGTCCAAGTCTTGAATTGACTTCCTTTATTTGTCTGTTTATTTGAATCCTCTTTGAGGTCATTGATCACTTTTAAAACTAGACTTTTGAATTCTTGGCATTTCAACAATTTTAATATCTTTGGGTTCAGTTATTAAAGAGATGTGAACTTTTGGAGGAATCATGTTGTCTTGCTTTTCATATTTCTTGTGGATTGAGCATCTTTTGGGGTGGATATCTTCTGATTTTTCTTGGGAGTCTTCTTTATTCTTGAAGGTTTAATCTGAATTTTACTCATAGAAGATAAAATAAACTGCAATGACACTGAAATATAGCAATAATTAAGGACAATGACTATGCTACCAATAAGCATAGAAAAAAATTGCAAAATTATGTAGAATAAACTATGAAGTAAAAAATTAGTAAAGGTAAAAGTAATAAAAATGAAAGAGTGGAATATGTGAGGCAGGGAAAAGGAAGAAAAAAGAATATGCAAGGTTAAATTAAAAAAAGAAAAAGAAGGAAAAAGGAAGAACATGAGGCAGAGGAAAGACCAGGAGTTAAAAAATCTGATTATAAAATTAAGAAAAATATGCAAATAAAATTAGATAAAGATAAAAAGAGAAATAAAAAATAAAAGCATAAAATACATTTAAAAATAAGTTGAGTGTGGTGGTGTATGCCTGTAATCCAAGTTTCTTGGGAAGTGGAAGCAGAAGAATCTTATGTCTGAGGCCACTTAGGGCAAAGTTTACGAGACCCTTTCTTAAAAACTAAATTCAAACACAAGGGCTTGGTGTGGCTCAAGTGTAGAGCACTTGCTAGCATGTGTGAGACCATGGGTTAAATCCCCAGGACACAATTAAAAAAAATAAAACAAAGTATAAACAATACTAGAAATACAGCAAAATGAAAAATGTTTAAGGAAGAGACAAAGAATTGGAGAAGTTCTTTTTCCAGGTTCTCCAACATTGGAATCTGCCAGGTCTGGGTGTGAGGGTGGGATATGATTCACAGCTGGAATCTATTGTGTTTCCTCTCTTGTCCTGCTGTGTCACAGTTGTGGTACTGGGTCTGGCCCAGAAGGTTATTGATCTCATCAGAAAAAGAATTCAAGGACAGACACAGAGTCTTACCAGGAGGTTTATTAATGCAAAACAAAGCAAAAACCAAGTGGAAGTACATTCTCCAGATAGAGAGTAGGCAAGCTTGAGGATGAGCTGCTGCCCCTGGAGCCTTAAGATTTCAAGCTGTTGGAGATGGAGCAAGACAAAGGAGTGGAAGCTTTTCCATTTGACTCCATATGAGAAGAGTCAAAGTAAGTAACAAAGAAGAGACTATATCTGAAGAGCGAAAGTGAGGAAGAGGAGCATGGGAAGCAGAAAGGTCAAAGAGTAAACCAGGGAACAGTCTGCAATCCATCTCTAGCTTCCCATGGGGGAGAGGAAGCCAAAGTAACCACCACAAGGTAAAAAGGTGGGCTTGGTGACTGACTGGCAGACCTATGTGCTGGACAAGTCCACACTTCCCCCAGGCCTTAAACCCAGTGTGGGGATTTGCTGTGACAGTGACATCTCTTTTGTGACAGGCTAGTATCAGAGAAGCAAGACATTTTTTTTCACTCCCCCATATATCATAGAGCAATAATGAAGAACAATCTTGAGAAGGAGCCTATTGTTTGAGATTAAGCTACTCTGGGAAATTAAAAACAAGGAATAATCATGGCTCAGGAAGTCTTGGGACAACCTGCCACAGTATCTGGATAGAAAATGGCCATGAGAGGTGACTGTGGAAAGACAGAGGGTCTGATGTGGACCTGCTGAGAAGTTTAAACAGAGGAGAGCATGGGCAGTGAAAAGCACAGTTGTTGGCTCCAACCTAGCTAGGGAGGAAGAAGTTCCATCACCTAAGGATCATTGCAGAAACAAAGCACCAAGCTTTGTATGGCAACCTATAGCTAACATCATACTAAGTGGGGGAAAACTGATACCTCTAAAGTCAGAAATTAGACTCTCTTCACTCTTACTCAATGCAGTTTTCAAATTCTTAGCCAGAGCAATAAAGCAAAAGAAGGAAAGAAAGGGGATATAAGTAGGAAAGAAAGGGGATATAAGTAGGAAAAAAAGAATTCAAATCACTGGTGGAGTGATTGGCCTCTGGTTTCATCCTGTCAGCTACAGGTATTTGCTGCCAGACAGAGGAGATCCTTGAGCTAGATCCTGAATGTTTTTTGATGTATTATGAATGAAATTGCTTTCCTGATTTCTTTCCTATAAGATATTGGTATATAGACAGACAAATTACTGATTTTTGTATGATAATTTTGTATCCTGCTACTTTCCTGAAAGTGTTTGTCAGCTCTAAGAGTTTTCTGGTGGAGTCTTTTAGAGTATTTTAAATATAAAATCATATCATCTGCTAAGAGGGATAATTTGAATTCTTTTTTTCCTATTTATATCCCCTTTCTTTCCTTCTTTTGCTTTATTGCTCTGGCTAAGAATTTGAAAACTGCATTGAGTAAGAGTGAAGAGAGTGGACACTCTTGTCTAATTTCTGACTTTAGAGGTGTCAGTTTTCCTCCACTTAGTATGATGTTAGCTATAGGTTGCCATACATAGCCTTTATTATGTTTAAATATTTCTTTTTTATTCCTAGTTTCTTTAGGGCTCTTATCATGAATGGATTTTGAATTTTGTCAAAGGCTCTTTCTGAATCTATTGATAAGATCATGTGATATTTTTTGTCCCTGATTGTACTTATTTGCCAAATTATGTTTATTGATTTGTGTATGTTAAACTATCCTTGCATCCTTGGAATGAAACAACTGATCATGGTGCATGATCTTTAAAATCTATTGTTGAATTTGACTCACAAGTATTTTATTGAGAGTTTTTGTGTCTATGTTCAAGGAAATTGTCTATATTTTCCTTTTTTGTTTTGTGCTTTTATGCAGTTTTGGTATCAGGGTAATGACAGCATCATAGAATGAGTTTGGTAGCATTTGTTCTCTATTTCATGGAATAGTTTGAAGAGTATTGAGGAGAATTCATCAGTGAACCCATCTAGTCCCTGGCTTTTTGTTGTTAGGAGACTCTTTATTACTGCTTCAAACTCATTTAAGTGTTTTATATCCTCTTGGTTCAGTTCTGATAGATAATATGCATCTATAAGTTAATCCATTTCTTCTAGATTCCTGATGATTCTCTTAACTTTATTTGTATTTGTTATGATAGCCACAGTTTTTATCTCTAATATTAACTCAGGCCTTCTCCCTCATCTTTGGTTAGTTTCACTAAGGATTTGTTTGTAAATCTTTATCTTTTCAAAGAACCAACTCTTTATTTCATTAATTCTTTCTATTCCTTTCTTTGAAATTAAGAAATGTTGGAAAGTCATTTTTTACCTTACATTATTTCTTAACCTTTTTTATTTTTATAAGCATGAGTTAATTCACATAAGAAACAAATTGCTCCATTATGAAATGTGAGAATTGTTTCATATTTGAAATCTTGTTTGCTGACAGAAACATGGCTCTCTTGATGTTCTAATAGACTTATTATGAACACTTATAGTTTCAACATTTGAAATGTTTTGAATATTTGTGTGTATTTTTGGCTTTTAGTTTTAAATATCTAATTTATACTATAGTTTTAATTTTCTCCCATTTTTACTGAGACATGACTGCCAAATAAAATTTTATATATTTAGGGTATACAAACTAATGTGGAATATATGTATACATTGTGAAGTAATTACTGCAATTAGGTTCATTAAATATTATTTACAAGAAAAAAGGCAACAACTTTCTGACTAGGAGCTCAATTGCTCAAGAAATAAGAGAAAGAATTCATAAGTGGGATTGCATCAAATTAAGAACTTTCACACATCAAAGGAAACTGTTACCAGAATGAAGAAAGAATCACAGTATGGGAAAAACTCTCAGCAAGCTATTCATCAGATAAAGGATTAATATCCAGCATACACACAGAGCTCAAAAAATTAAACATCAAAAGACCAAATAATTCAAAAAATGAATAAGTAAATGAATTGAATAGACACTTCTCAAAAAAGTATGAATGGATAAATGCAGAAATGTTCCACATCCTCAGACATGAAAGGAATGTAAATCAATATAACAAGGATTCAGTCAGAATGACAATCATCAAGAAAAGAAACAACAAATGTGGGTGAGAATGTGGCTGTAAATTATTGCAGCCACTATGAAAATCAGTATGGAGTTTTCTAAAAACAAACAAACAAACAAACAAAAAACTAAAAACAGACTTACCTTATGATCCTACTATCCCACTCTTGGGCATATATCCAAAGGAATGTAAGTCAACACACTATAGAGATATCTGCATACCCATGTTTATTGCAGCACATCCACAATAGCAAAGATATGCAATCAGGTTGTCAACTAATGAATGGATAAAGAAAATGGGATACATATACAGAATGGAGTGTTATTCAGCAGTGAAGAATGAAATAATTTCACTTAGTGAAAAATGAATAGAACTGGAGCTCATCATATTGAGCCAGAAAAGTCAAACTCAGAAAAATAAATATCACTTGTTTTTGACATATGTGGAGTCTAGACCTAGAACACTCCATACACTGTGGGTGGAAAACAGTATGGAGCTCCTTCAACAACTAAAAATAGCAGAGGAGGGGCAAGATGGCAGATTGTTGACATCCGTATAACCCAGTGTGACTAACTGCCCTGAAAAAGGAAGATTGGAGGATCCCAAAAGTCACCCACGGGGTCCCATAACCAGCAAGAAGCAAAGCCCTCTTTGAATCTGCAAATAGAGAAGCAACTAACCATGGGAGGAATGGGAAGAATGACTGACAGGTCAACACCCCAGATTCTCCACTCCTGAAGTCACCATGCAGCTCCAGCCTTCATCACTTGGTGCTCCCTTTGTCCTAAGTCCTACTCCCTGGCAAGCATAGGAACTCAGAGCTTCATGCTTCCTCCTACCACATGACCTGCTACTTTCACTCTAAACTCCAGGGAAACCTGCTCCCTTGTACAAGACCCTGGGATCTTGCTGCTCCACAGGTAATAGAAGGCACAAGCCACAAAACTGGGTTCCCTGAAGCCCATGTGGGAGATTAGATGGGACATCCCACTGCTGCAGGCTTGGTCCTTCTGAGATGAGCCAGCAAAAGAGCCACTGAACAGTGCTTCCTGACGTCTGTGCAGGAGATTGGGCCAAGAACTCCCACTGTTTGCATGCTTAGTTCTCCTGAGCTGGCAGCAGAGCCACTGAACTGTGCTTCCTGAAGCCTGCCAGGAACCCCTGCTGCTCCAGGCCTTGCTATTCTGCTGGTGCCAGGAGACTTCCCTTCCCACAGACCATTGGGGACCCAGCACTCCCTAATGTCCCTGACATCAAAAGAGCTTTCAACCCACCAAAGAGCAAGAATGCCAGATTCCCCACTGAGGGGAGGAAAGCTATAACTTGCCACTCTGAAGGTGGCACCAGCAGCCTTTTTCCCCAAGGTACACAGAAGCCCAGTGCTTCATGTTGCACCTCCTACAGAAAAGTCACCTCTCTCCTGTCCAAGTGCTGGACAGGAGTAACATATCCAGCATACACCTCTCTGAGGAACACTGCTGGAGCACCAGGAAAAAAAAACCCTCAAAATCCCCTAACCAAAAACAATTCTAGATGTGTAAATCTTAATGTAGAATGATACAGCAAGAAAACCACTCTCCATCAAAATTCAATTCCACCACTAGGATCCAAACACCTGCATAGAGGAAGAGCTATCAAATAATGAATTCCACAAAACAATAGTGGAAATAATTAATGACCTCAAAGAAGAAACACAAAAGTTAGTATTTGACCTCAAAGAGAACATGAATTAACAATTAAATGAGCACAAAGGAAATACAAACAAACAGATGAATGAAATTAAGAAGATGATCCAGGATATGAAAGAGAAAATCAATTAAGATTTACCATATTATTATTTGATCCAGCAATACCACTCTTGGGGATATACCCAAAAGACTGTGACACAGGTTACTCCAGAGGCACCTGTACACCCATGTTTATTGCGGCACTATTCACAATAGCCAAGTTATGGAAACAGCCAAGATGACCCACCACAGACGAATGGATTAAGAAAATGTGGTATCTATACACAATGGAATTTTATGCAGCCGTGAAGAAGAATGAAATGTTATCATTTGCTGGTAAATGGATGGAATTGGAGAACATCATTCTGAGTGAGGTTAGCCTGTCCCAAAAGACCAAAAATCGTATGTTCTCCCTCATATGTGGACATTAGATCAAGGGCAAACACAACAAGGGGACTGGACTATGAGCACATGATAAAAGTGAGAGCACACAGGAAGGGGTGAGGATAGGTAAGACACCTAAAAACTAGCTAGCATTTGTTGCCCTTAACACAGAGAAACTGAAGCAGATACCTTAAAAGCAACTGAGGCCAATAGGAAAAGGGGACCAGGAACTAGAGAAAAGGTTAGATCAAAAAGAATTAACCTAGAAGGTAACACACACGCACAGGAAATCAATGTGAGTCAATGCCCTGTATAGCTATCCTTATCTCAACCAGCAAAAACCCTTGTCCCTTCCTGTTATTGCTTATATTCTCTCTACAACAAAATTAGAAATAAGGGCAAAATAGTTTCTGCTGGGTATTGGGGGGGGAGAGGGAGGGGGTGAAGTGGGTGGTAAGGGAGGGGGTGGGGGCAGGGGGGAGAAATGACCCAAGCCTTGTATGCACATATGAAAAATAAGAGAAAAAAAAAGATTTGGAACACCTGAAAAATAATCCAAAATAAACAACTCAATATCCCAAATAAATATCCCAATCAAAAGCTTGGTGAACAGAGTGGAGCAAGTTGAAAATAGAGTATCAGGAACAGAATATAAAACAGAAAAATTTAATTAAACATAAAAGATCTTGAAAGAATGCTAAGAAAATGCGAATGAAAGATGCAAGATATCTGGGGCACCATGAAAAGACCAAACATATGAATCATGGGTGAAGAAGAAGGAGAGGAGATACAAATTAAAGGCATTGACAACTTATTCAATAGAATAATAGCAGAAAACTTCCCCATCTTTGAGAAAGAGAGAGTTACCAGGTGCAGGAAGCTTATAGAACACCAAATCATCAGGACCAAAAAAGAAAAACCCCCATACACATCATAATTAAACCACTCAGCACACAGAACAAAGAAAGAATTCTGAAAGCTGCAAAAGAGAAAAGACAGGTCACATACAAAGACAAACACATTAGAATAACAGCAGATTTCTCAACTCAAACTCTAAATGCAAGAAGGTCATGGAAAGACATAATTCGGCCCTGAAAGAAAGCCACTGTCAACCTAGACTAGTCTACCCAGCAAAACTATCCTTCCTAATTGAAGTAGAAACTAAAACCTTCAACAACAAGGAAAAACTAAAGGAATTTGCGACCACCAAGCCAGCACTACAGAAGATACTTAAAGGACTTTTACATATAGAAGAAACTAGAGTGAGACAGGAAGACTCAAGACTTTTGAGCAAGCAGACCAGGGAACAAGGAATAAACTAACAGGGGAATAAAAATGGCTGGAAACAACAGGCACCTCTCAATAGTAACCCTGAATGTAAATTGCCTCAATGACCCAATGAAAAGATATAGCATAGCAAACTGGGTTAAAAAAACAAGACCCAACCATATGTGCTTACAAGAAACTCATCTCACTGGAAAAAACAAAACAAAACAAACAAAAAAACCCCACACTGACTTATAGTCAAAGGCTGGAAAAAAATTTTCCAAGCAAATGGACCCCATAAACAGGCAGGAGTAGCTATATTCATATCTGACAAAGTAGACTTCATACTAAAATCAATCAGAAGAGACAATGAAGCTCACTTCATATTAGTTAAAGGAACAATTCATCAAGAGGAAATCTCAATCCTTAACAAAATAGATCATATTTTAGGACACAATGCAAGTCTCAATGAATTCAAGAAAATCAAAATAACCCCCTGCATCATATCAGACCACAACAGAATAAAACTAGACATCAACAACAAGAGACCCCAGAAATATTCAAACACATAGCAATTGAACAACATACTGCTGAAAAGCCAATGGGTGACCAAAGAAATAAGGGAAGAAATATAAAAGTTTCTGGAATCCAATGAAAATGAAAATACAACCTACCAGAATCTGTGGGACACAACAAAGGCTGTGCTAAGGGGAAAGTCTATAACTATAGGTGCCTATATTAAAAAACCAGAGACCTCTCAAATAAACAAACTAATGATGTACCTTAAGCTCCTAGAAAAGCAAAAACAAACCAAACCCCAAACCAACAGATGGAGAGAAATAAGAATGATCAGGACCAAGATAAAGAAGATTGAAAGCAACAAATTATACAAAGATTCAAGGAAACAAAAAGTTGGTTCTTTGAAAAAATTAACAAGACTGACCAACCCTTAGCAAAGAAGACAAAACAGAGGAGGGAAAAGACCAAAACTAATAAAATCAGAGATGAAAAAGGGGACATAGTCAAAAATATCAACAAAATCCGAGAATCATTAGAGAGTATATTGAGAATTTATATTCCAGTAAACTGGAAAATCTAGATGAAATGGATAAATTCTTAGATGCATATAACCAACCAAAATTGAATCAAGAAGATATGAACCACCTAAGTAGTCCTATTGCTTTCAATGAAATTGGAGCAGTAATAAAGAGTCTCCCTACCAAGAAGAGCTCAGGATCTGATGGATTCATGGCTGAATTTTACCAAATCTTTAAAGAAGAACTAACACAATATTCCTCAAACTTTTGTGGGAAATAGAAAGGGAAGGAACACTACCAAACTCGTTCTATGAAGCCAGTATTATACTCATTCCAAAACCAAAAGATGTAACCAGAAAAGAGAATTATAGACCAATATCTTTAATGAAAATAGACACAAACATCTCAACAAAGTTCTGGCAAATAGAATTCAACAACATGTCAAAAAGATCACACACCATAACCAAGTTGGTTTCATTCCAGGGATGCAAGGATGGTTCAAGGTAAATAAATCCGTAAAGGAGATACAACATATAAACAGAAGCAAAGACAAAAACCACATGATCCTCTCAATAGACACAGAAAAAGCCTTTGACGAATCCCAGAACCCTTTCATGATAAAAGCTATGAAGAAACTAGGAATAAAAGGAATGTTCCTCAACACAATAAAGGCTATATATGATAAACCTAGAGCAACATCATACTAAATGGGGAACAACTGAAACTGTCCCCTTAAAGTCAGGAAAGAGACAGGGCTGTCACTTTCTACACTCCTATTCAATATAGTTTTGAAATTCCTAACCAAAGAAATAAGACAAGAGCAAGGAATAAAAGGGATTCAAATAGGGAAGGAAGACGTCAAGTTATCCCTATTTGCAGATGACTTGATCCTATACCTAAGAGAGCCCAAAAACTCTACCAGAAAACTATTAGAAATCAAACTCTTCCAGAAAAGTTGCAGTATACAAAATTAACATACAGAAATCAGTAGCTTTTCTATACACCAATAATGCACAGACTAAGAAAGAAACCATCCCATTTATAATAACCCAAAACCAATAAAATACCTTGGAATAAATTTAATGAAAGAAGCCAAAGACCTTTTTAATGAAAACTATAAACCACTGAAGAGAGAAATCAATGAAGACATCAGAAGATGGAAAGATCTTCCATGCTCATGGACTGGTAAAATCAACATTGTGAAAATGGCCATATTACCAAAACAATCTGTATGTTCAATGCAATCCCTATCAAAATTCCAATGACATTCTTCACAGAAATAGAAAATTCAGTCCTGAAATACATATGGAAACACAAAAGACCTCGAATAGTCAAAGCAATTCTGACCAAAAAGTCTAATCCTGGAGGCATCACAATACCTGACTTCAAACTATACTACAGAGGCCTAACAATAAAAACAGCATGGCATTGGCACAAAAGCAGACAGGAAGACCAATGGATCAGAATAGAAGATCCAGACATAAACCAATGCTTCTATAGCCAACTGACATAAACCAACACTTCTACAGCCAACTGATCTTTGACAAAGAAGCCCAAAACACATGATGGTGAAAAGACAGCCTCTTCAACAAGTGCTGCTGGGAAAACTGGATATCCACATGCAGAAGACTGAAACTAGATCCCTGTGTTTCACCCTGTACCAATATCAACTCAAAGTGGATCAAAGAACTTAATGTAAGGCCTGAAACCCTGAAACAACTCCAAGAAGCAGTAAGAAATACACTGGAACAGATAAGTATAGGGAACAACTTCCTAAACAGAACTAAAAGGCTCAGCATCTAACAGAAAGAATGAACAAATGGGACCGTATCAAACTAAAGAGCTTCTGCAAAGCAAAAGGAAACAGCCAAGATGCCCCACTACTGATGAATGGATTAAGAAAATGTGTTATTTATACACAATGGAATTTTATGCACTCATAGAGAAGAACGAAATGTTATCATTTGCTGGTAAATGGATGGAATTGGAGAACATCATTCTGAGTGAGGTTAGCCTGGCCCGAAAGACCAAAAATCATTATGTTCTTCCTCATATGCGGACATTAGATCAAGGACAAACACAACAAGGGGATTGGACTTTCATCACATGATAATGAGAGCACACGAGGGAGGTATGAGGATAGGTAAGACACCTAAAAAACTAGATAGCATTTGTTGCCCTCAATGCAGAGAAACTAAAGCAGATACTTTAAAGCAACTGAGGCCAATAGGAGAAGGGGACCAAGAACTAGAGAAAAGGTTAGTTCAAGAAGAATTAACTTAGAAGGTAACACACATGCACAGGAAATCAATGTGAGTCAATTCCCTGTATAGCTATCCTTATCTTAACTAGCAGAAACCCTTGGTCCTTCCTATTATTGCTAATATTCTCTCTTCAACAAAATTAGAGAGGGAGGGGGCAGGAGGCTAAGGGAGGAGATGGAGGAAGGGGGGAGAAATGACCCAAACATTGTATGCACATATGAATAAAATAAAAATTTAAAAAAAGCAAAGGAAACAGTCACCAAACTCAATAAACAGCCCACAGAATGGGAGAAAATCTTTGCCAGCTGCTCTTCCGATAAGGGACTAATATCCAGAATCTACAGGGAACTCAAAAATTCAGCCCCAAAGGATCAACATCCCAATGAAGAAATGGGTACATGAATTAAACAGGGAATTCTCAAAGGAAAAGGTATAAATGACCAGTAAATACATGAAGAAGTGTCAATTTTTCCAGTTATAAAAGAGATGCAAATCAAAACAACACTTAGATTTCATCTCACCCCTGTTAGAATGGCCATAATCAGAGGTAATAACAACAACGAATGCTGGTGAGGATGTGGTGAAACAGGAACTTTTATACACTGCTGGTGGGATTGTAGATTAGTACAGCCTCTATGAAAACAGTATGGAGATTCCTCAATAAACTGGAGATGGAACTGCCATTTGATCCCGTGATACTGCTCCTGGGAATCTACCCAAAAGAATGTAAAACAGGATACTGTAGAGACACCTGAATACCGATGTTCATCACAGCACTATTCACAATAGCCAAACTCTGGAAACCACCAGATGTCCTACAACTAATGAATGGATCATGAAATTGTGGTACATATACACAATGGAGTATTACTCAGCCACAAGGAACAATGATGTGGGGTTTGAAGGTAAATGGATGCAATTGGAGAACATCATGCTAAATGAAGTTAGCCAGGATCAGAAACACAAAAGAGTCATACAGGGAAGATATATCCAAAGATAAACACATAAACTACTCTGTGGAATTCGGGGAAAGAGGGAAAAGAAAAGAGAATGATAGAACATCGGTAATATTGCATACCATAAGATGTAAAGGTAGAGGAAATAAGGATGTGTATTGAAAACTGTTGAAAAATGGGGAGAGGAGGGTAAAGGGGTAAGGGGGAATGTCTGAAAGGATTGAACAGACCAAAGTAAAGTGCACCTACAAAGAGCATACATTGAGACATCCCTTTGAATGTCAACTTAACTATTAATAATGAAAATCAGGACTGGAAAAATAGGCACAATGTCTGTGGGGTACTAGTGGGAGGGGGAGGGCAAAGGAAGGAGAGTAAGGTGACAGTATATGGTTGATGAACTTCAAATACCTATATGAAACAGAACTAAATAACCTATTGCAATTGCTTTAAGTGGGATGCAGAGGGGCCTGAGGGGGAGACCTGATGGGGTAACGTAAATAATGTACAATATAAGTCTAATCAGCATTGTCACTATGAAACCCCCTTGCATAATGAATATATCCTAATAAAAATTTATAACAATAAAAATCCTAAAAATAAACCTGCTGTACGATCCAGCAATCCCATTCCTAGGGATATACTTGCAGGAATGTGACTCAGGTTACAACAAAGGCACTTGCACACCCATGTGTATTGCAGCACTATTCACAACAGCTAAGCTATGGAAACAGCCAAGATGCCCCACTACTGACAAATGGATCAAGAAAATGTGGTATTTATACACAATGGAATTTTACTCAGCCACAAAGAGAATGAAATATTTGTCATTCGCCTGCAAATGGATGGAATTGGAGAACATCTTAAGTGAAGTTAGCCAGGCTCAGAAGGCCAAAAGCTGCCTGTTCTCCCTCATATATGGCATGCAAACCTCATACAATGCAGCAATGTTATGAAGCACTGGTCACAGTAAGGGAGGTCATGCATGGGAGAAGCAGGGAAACTAAGAAATTGAGTGTGGTTGATATATTCACTATACAAGAATGAATATAGAAAGTTTAAACCAACTGAAACTACCATAAGAAGGGTCTAAGGTAGAATGAAGAAAATTAGAGGAGACAAACCAATTGGGGTTATAATACATATATACATGAAAATACCACAAGGAATCTCCCTGTGTAGCTACCTTTATCTCAAATAAGCTAAAATGTCATGTTTTTCTTTTTATCTTTTCTCTTTTTTCTTCTACGAAATCAGAGAACAGGAGGATGGAACAGGTCCTGCCCAGGGGGGATGGCTGGCACCAGTGGAAGGAGGGGAGGTGATGGGGAAGAGGAGTAGGAGGGTGAATATGGTGCAAAAAACGTGTACGCATGTATGTAAATGCAGAAATGATACCTGTTGAAACTATTCCAGGAATCTGGGGTGGAGGGAGTATAGAGGGGGAGAATTCAAGTATGATATATTTGCTACATTGTAAGAATCTGTGTGAATGCCACAATGTACCCCACTAAGCACAACAGTAAAGTAAAAAAAAGAAAATAAATAAAATGATATGATTGTAATAGGGGACTGTTTGGGTGAACCAGTGGGAAGAGTAGGGGAGGGGTGAGGTGAGGGTAGTGGTAGGTGAATGTTATTAAAGTACCTTATATATGTATAGAAGTAGCAAAGTGAAGCCCTTAAAAACATTAAAAAGGAGGGGAAGAGCAAGGGTGGTTAAGAAAGAGTAATAGAGGGGATGAATATTAGAACTAATGCAGTTAATTTTAAAAATAAAAAGAGGATATGAACAACCCAAGCAGATCAATGACAAACAATGAAATTGAAATAGTAGTGAAGAGTCTTCCAAAGATGAAGAGCCCAGGATTAGATGAATTCACTGATGAATTGTATGAGACCTTTAAAGATGAACTAACACCAATGCTCCTGAAGTTTTCCTTATACTAGAACAAGAAGGAACATTTCCAATTTCATTCTACAAAGCCAGTAATATACTTATACCAAAACTGAAAAAGGATACAGGAAAAGCAAAGTATACACCAATTTTCTTGATAAACACAGATGCAAAAATCCTCAAAAAGACATTTTCAATCTGAATTCAACAACAATGATCATACCTCATGATGAAATTGTTTTCACCCCAGGGACACAAGGATGGTTCAACATACACAAATCAATAAACATAATTCAGCACATAAGGAGAATCAAGGACAAAATATCACATGATTATCTCAATAGATGCAGGAAAAGCCTTTGATAAAATTCAATAGCAATTCATGATAAAGCCCTTGAAAAAACTAGGAATAGGACTATAATATTTCAACATAATAAAGGCTATCTGTGACAAATCGATAGCCAACATTATATTAAATGGAAGAAGACTGGAAGTATTTCTTCTAAAATCAGGAATGAGACAAGGGTGTCCACTACCACCACTCTTATTCAATATAATTCTTGAATGCATAGGGAGAACAATAAAGCAAGAGAAAGAAATTAAAGGGAGACAAACAGGAAAGAAAGAGGTCAAATTATCTCTATTTGCAGATAACATGATCCAATACACAAAAGAATCTAAATACTCCATCCAAAAATTCTTAGATCTGGTTAACACTTTCAGGAAAGTAGCAGGATACAAAGTCAATATTAAAAAATCTGTAGCTTTTCTATAAACCAATAACTAACAGAATGGAACCAGGAGAACACTCCCATTCACAATAGCCTCAAAAAAAAATCCTAAGAATAAACCAACTGAGGAAGTGAAAGACCTCTACAATAAAAAGTATAAATACTGAAGAAAACACTAGAGGATGGAAAGAATTCCCATGTTCATATTGTGAAAATGGGCACATTACCAAAAGCTATCTACAGATTCAATGCAATCTTCACCACTATTTCCTCATCACTGTTTCTATTTCATAGAAATAGAAGAAAACAGTTCTACAACTCCTGGTCAATGATCTCAAATAACCAAAGCAATCTTGAGCAAAAAGAGCAATGCTAGCCAGGCACTGGTGGCTCACACCTGTAATCCTAGCTACATGGAAGACAGAGATCAGGAAGATTGTGGTTCAAGTCCAGTCCAGTCAAAGAGTTCATGAGACCCTTTCTCAAAAATACCCAACACACAAAAAAAGAGCTTGTGGAGTGGCTCAAGTGGTAGAGCACCTGCTTAGAAAGAATGAGACCCTGAATTCAAACTTCAGTACTGCCAAAAAAAAGAGTAATGTTGAAGATATCATAATACTTGAATTCAAATTATATTATAGAGCCATAGGAATAAAAAGCAACATGGTGCTGTCACAAAACAGACCTATAGACCAGTGGACTGTAACAGAAGACTCAGAAAGAACCCATGCAGCTACAGTCATCTGATTCTCAGCAAAGGTGCCAAAAACTTACATTGGAAAAAGATGCAATCTCTTTAACAAATGGTCTGAAGACAGTTGTGCACACGTGGAAGACTAAAACTAGATCCCCATCTCTCAAAATGTATGCAAATCAATTGAAAATGGACCAAAGACTTTAGTGTAAGCCCTGAAACTTTGAAACTACTAGAGGAAGGCATTAAAAAACACTTCAAGATTATAGGTATGGGCTCCAATCACTTAGGATACTATAGCAAGAATAAACAAATGGGATTACGTCAAATGAAAGGCTTCTCAGAATCAATGAAAACAACAAACAGAGTGAAGAAACACTACAGAATGGGAGTAGATATTTGCAAGCTATTTGACAGGAGATTATTATCCAGAATATATAAAGAACTCAAAAAATTAAACACCCAAAGAACAAATAATAGAATCAATAAATGGGCAAATGAATTGAACAGATAATTCGTAAAAGAAACATGGCCAATAAATACATAAAAATGTTCAACATCTTTAAGCATAAAGGAAATAAAAATTATAACAGCATTGAGATTTCACTTCTCTCCAGTCAGAATGGCTATCATCAAGAAAAAAAACCCAACCTCCCCCCAAAAAAACCAACAAGAAATGTTGGAGAGGATTTGGAGAAAAGGAACCTTTTTACCTTGTTGGTGAGAATGTAAATTACTGCATCACTATGGCAATCAGTATTGAGGTTCCTGAAATAAGTCTAACTATACCACTGCTGAGTATATATACACAAAGAATTTGAAGTTAACATACAATAGAGATAACTGCCTACCCAATGTTTATTGTGACTCTTCATAATGGCCAAATTTTGGAATCAACTTATGTGTCCTCAGTGAATGAATGGATAAGATAAATGTGACTTATATACACAAGGGCTTATTATTTGACCATAAAAAAGAATGAAATCATGTCATTTGCAGGAAAATGGATATAGCTGGAGATGATCGTGTTAAGCAAAATAAGCCAGACTCAGAAAGACAGTTATGGCATGTCTTCTCCTATGCACAGAGAAAACATATCTTTTAAACCTGTCTTCCATGCCTTTAAAAAAAGACATGAAAATAGAAGGGAGACTATCTGGGAAGCAGTGGAGGACCAGGATAGGGGATGGAGGGACAAGAAAAAGCAGTGAGGGCGTGAATATGATAAAAGTGCTGATATTCATGCATGAAATTGCATAATGAAACCTGTTTTTACAATTAATATATGCTAATAAAAAGGAAAAATTTTGGACAAACATTTGTAGAAAGAAATTTTATAGCTTTGTATACTCATGTTAGATAAAACTGAAGTTCTAAAATTGTAGATCTGAGTTGATAGCTTAAAATGGAAAAGAGCACAGCAGTTTGTATTACTGTAGCCCAAGACCTTCCTTAATTGGGAAATACTGGGGGCATTGCTAGAAATAAGGCAAGAATCTCTACTGTCCCCACTACTATCCACCATTCCTTACAATGAAGATATTAACCAATGCAATCAGACACAATAAATCAATTAGATGCATAGGGTTAAGTTAAGAAGAAACTATACAAGTAAACTGTAACATTTGTGTGATGTGACGCCTCCTTGCCTCCTCTACAGCACTAACCTGAATGCAAGCACCAGTAGAATGTATTGTACATTTTACCAACCATAACCACTGAAGTTAAAGTCCTCTTTTCTTACTAAACCTACATTTATTTTTCTTTGGGAGGTATGTGTGACTTTTTGCTCAAATATTTGCTTACAGAGAGGTGGTAATACAAAAGGGTGTTGTATCAGAATTTTTGTGGAAACTTGAATGATAAAAATACACATGAAATACACCCACAGTCTGCAGAGCGAGACGGAAGTTGTCTTCCCCTGTGTGCTCTTTCATGCGGTATTTCTCTTACCATTGAGCCTTTGCTAACTTTTATTAAACATGCACCACTAACTCCTTTGTGTTTGGAGGAAATAATGGCGAGTCATCTGTCCTATTTTAGACAAAATAGTTCAGGACATGGAGAAGCCAATTCAGAATGGCAGAGCAAGGATTGGCACAGGTGACCACCAGGATGTTTTGGTAAAGTATGGGAACATGCTTTGGGATAGTCGAGGAGAATCTGGGATAAAAGTAGGAAAGGAGTAGACTTCAACTATTGTTATTCTGTGTTAAAGGGTATATTTGCACCAAAAAATCCTTACAGGTCTCAGAAAGTTTGGTCACAAGCAATTACCATCAGCACATAATGAAGAGACAAAGAGGGTGTGTCCTTGGTCCATGAAGTATTGAGAATGTGGCTGAGACCTTTCAGGAAAAAAGAAAAAGGGAGGTATCATGGGGTACACTAAATCTAGATCTAAAATCATCTTCAAAATGCCAAAAAAGTGAAGTTCAACACTGTATTATTATAAACAAAAGGGACTCCCAATTTTACACAAACATGAAAGAATTTAAAAGTTTTATTGCAGTAGCAACAAGCAAACCATTCAGTTGGGTTGGAGCAGAAGTGTGAGGAAAACCCACCAAACATTAGGTAGGTGAGGGGTGAGGTGATGAAGGTGGAGCTGCAGTTCATTTCTCAAGAAAATGAGAGGACTGATTGCTCATCAAACTGGGTAAGTTAAGGCTGGCCGGAGAGTTTCCACAGAGACACCTGAATATGCCACACACTGCTGTCTTATCTGCTGAATTGCTGTCTTTCACTCCTGGGTTTTGGGGATTATTACTTAGTTGAGTTCTGAGATCTGTTTGTCAGATAACTTTCTGCTTTTCAAAGGGTTACATAAGGAACTATTTGAGTCCTTCTGTGAAAATGAAGTAAACAACTTGACATTCATTCAGAAAGAATTCTAAGCCATGTCTGTCTATAAGATTTCCCTATTCAAATAACTGAGCTTTCCAACAAACTATATGCTATTGCCTTAGAGCAAAAATAAGTGAGCAGAAGCTTCAGACAGAGACTATCTGCCAGGAAAATAGAGGACAACTGCTGAGTAAAGCCTGGACGACTCTGCTCTGCTCTGCATTCCTTTCCTGTGTCTCTGAGGAAGACTTTACAGGTAGCAAGCATCAATACTTTTGATTTCACAGTTTCACAGATTGAGAAATTGTCACTCTTTTGCTAAATCAATAGGCTATCTATTGACTGCCAATGGGAACTGTACTCCCCAGTCCTGAAAGACAGAAGGTATAGCACTCAGACTTTGATGAATGTGTCCTCTAGGGCACAGTCATCACAGAAAATGCAGAAAGTATAGAAAAACATTTTGTTACTCTTTAAACAGCTGTATGAAAAAGCGTGCAATTTCCCATGCTTTTAAGATTAACTCAAGGATCCCATATTGCTCCTCAACTTCCATTCTGGCGTCTCGCTGCTTCTGAGTAAAGTGAGCCTCCCTTTCTGAGCATTCCCTCTCCATTTGTGCCCTTCTCTTTTCCCGATCCAGCTCATCTTCCAGCTTTCTGATTTTCTCTTCATACTTCTTTCTTATCTGTGCTTTCTCTCTCTCTAGCTGGGCTTGGTAATTTTCTTGTATCACCTGAATTTGTTTCTGAATCTCCTCCTCAGCTTTTTGGTACATCTTGTCGGTGTAGCATCTTCCACCATTCTCCCTCACGATGCACTGCACCAGGGTGAGCAGCTGTGCCCTCTGGTCCTCCTGCTCAGCTCCTGTTGCCCTGTTGTTGAACACACAGTAGCGACCTCTGAACTTGCCCACCAGCTCTTGAATGCCTTCTGGATCTTCCCCTACGTAATCATGGAAATCAGTGTCGCCCAAGTCATCTTTCCTGGTGAATAAGAGAATCATGAATCTTCTAGCCCTGTCTCCAAACATATTCAGGATCATCTCTGTGGCCTTATGCTCTTCCTTGGTGAAGCGGCCCAGGGGGACCACCAAGACCAGAGCGTGAGGGCCTGGGGAGGTCAGGAGGACACAGCGAGCAATCTCTTTGCGTGTGACAGCATCCTGTAGATCAGTGTCAAAAACACCAGGTGTGTCGACAACAACAATTTCTATTCCGTTCCACACGCTCATCTTTTTGTCACAGCACTTGGTAATGGATTGTGCACTAATGCCAGAGGGAAATACTTTCTCTCCGAGGACGCTGTTCCCTGTCGCACTTTTTCCTGCTCCAGTTTTACCCACCAAGACAATTCTCAGTTGGGAATTTCTGGTATCTTGGTTTCCAAGCCCTGGGACATCAAGGAAACAAAAGCCACTGTGTTAAGAGTCTGCCTCCGATGGTTTCCCATGCAGTCCCTCCACCCCAAACCCTACTCTCTCGCTGCTGCTGGGCTTCCCTGCTGGGGTTGCCTATGCACTCACAGGCTGTCTAGTCAGCCTCTGGACCTAAGGTCCCTCTTGCGGTACAAAGTCAACTGTACGTCCCTTGGTCTTCTGCCTTCACTCTCTCTCTCTTTTCAGGATTTCTTTAATCTCCTTACTCTGACACTTTGGTAACTTGATAGCCCCCAGAGCAGGAAATAAAATGGTTTCAGAGGACCTATAGATATCCAATAAGGTACTCCAGGAAGTAACACAAAATCTGACTTTGGGGCATCTGCAGGGAGAGATTTACTTTACCAATTTATATTCAAAAAGGAGGTTTTCAGGAGAATGATGGAGGGGGGAACCAAACTATGATATAATGTAAGAACTTTTGTAAATGTCACGGTGTACTCCAGCACTACAATGACATGATAATAAAAAAAAAGAAGCTTCTCTTTTTCCCATTAATAAGCCAGGATCGATGTTATAGAAGCTATCGCTATCCTTAAGGCATAGTTTTCACATGTCTGAGAACCAGAATTCTGGGATGAAAGTATATTTCCAAAAGTTCTGTGACTAAGTGCACCAGACACAGAAAGACTAAGATCAGCTAGAACAATGTGGGTTAGAACTCACAACATTCTTTACTCAGCATCACAGTGAAAGAATTTATCCCAAGGAGCTCTTGGGGGCTTTGGCTCCTTGGCCATAGGGAAGGGACTAGGAAATTCATGTCAGGTATATTGAAAAGTCACCAAAGGCCAGTTGCAATCCTAACACAATTATCCAATGTTCACACTGTATGGATGGCAAGCAATGAGGAAGATTGCAAATGTATACATTTCTATCCCTTGGGCATGCTTCTTTGGGATGTGGATTTGTAGGTCCTCCTATCAAAATGCAGCCCTTGAATTTGGCAGGACTGTGTGCCAGGCTTTAGATGACAGCACAGTAGAAAGCGCAAGGCAAGCAAGGCTTCAAAAGCGCTTCGGAACTGTGGCTTGCTTCCTCTTCCTGCTCTTCCTGCAACAGCCGAATGAAGACTCCTGGACCAGCTGGCATGGTGATGGCAACCAGGCCAGGTATTCCAGCCACACTGGCCTACCCAAGAGCCTGTTAACTACACACGTGTCTGTAAGCCTATCAAGAGTACTGAAACACTAGCTTAGCACAGATGCATGACTGAGCACCTGAGATTAGCAGACGTGGCCCAGGCCCAAGGACTTCCCCACTGACGATGGAATCTGGAGCTAACCAAATGGTTGATCTTAAGGTACTAACTGACATAGTCAATTCCTATGGGCAAAGGAGTAAAGGGAAGGTTATGTAATACACTGAGTGGTCCTCCTGATGTGGTTAGAGTGAGGCCACCAGGAACAGAAAAATTAAGGACTTGGATGAGGTATCAGTTCCTCCCACCTGCCTTCTCTCCAGTCCTCCTCCTGGCTTTAGAAAGCGGCAGAAAAGCAACAACGGAATCACAACCAGCAGTTATGCTGTGTGCAGTTGCAGGAAGCAGGAAGTAAGAAACTGTGCTGAGCCCAATGGACCAATCAGAGGGCCTTTAATCTCCCTGGCTCAGTTTTATGGCCACATCTTGAGGAAGTGTAGAAGGTCAAGAGAAGAGAAAGAGCAGGATAAATGAATAGAAACGAGGTGGGTCTGGGAATAGTTCGCTCCTGTTCAGATAGGAACCAGCTGTCAGAACAGTGGGGACCCGGACTCCTCTCTGCCTGCCTCCCCCCTCAAGCCAGGACCTCTCACCATGGCTGGTTCCTGCTTTGCCAGGGCAGGAACTCACACCTTCGTACTGGGCTGCCATTCTGGTTGAATTCCTGTAGATAAAGAAACATAACTGTATCATGGACAGGACAGTAACTAGAATTCCAAACTCCTGTAGCCAACATTTATTTTTCTGCCATAAACTTGCTACTTTGTTTCCTCTGCTCCATTTCCCAAAACTGCACCAACTCTTCATCTTCAGGTTGCTTCTTTTCCTTTACACAAACATAAATGCTTCCAGTGCATCCAATGCACTCGTTCTGGTTCCTTCCCCTCCTCCACCTAGAGGGCCTCACTGTCATGTAGTGCACCCGTCCTCTGTGCTCTACACCTAGCTCAGATTTCCCGACGTTTCGTTGCTCTCAGCTTCTCATTTGGGCACTTCATGGGCATCTGAAACAGAGGCTGGCCATAACGGAACATTGACCTGTGTCCCCAGCCATGATTCCTGTCTCAGTGAATAGCATTGCCAGTCTTGGAGTCGTCTATACCTCTTCTTTCCTCACTTGCATCAGCCCATCACCAATCCCTATCATCTCCACTTTCAAAAACCTCAAAATTATCCATTTCTCTCCATCTTCATGCTGATGCAATTCACTGCCATTTGTTTGCAATGTGACAGATTTGTAATTCAATTTCTTTCCTACTCTACCATCAGACATAATTTAAAAAACAAAATTCTATTTCATTTTTTCTCGTTTAAATTCCCTAGTGATTTCATCTTGCCTGTAGAAAATAATTAAAATCCTTGGAATGGTCCAGAAGGCCCTATATGAGCTTCTCTCTCTTATGGCTTTACTAACACTGGCTTCCTTGATTTTCCCAGAATCCTCTGAGTTCCTTCCAACTCTGAGGCCTTTAGGAATCTGTCAGCTGTCCCTGGAGCAGTTCCACTCCAGTCCTGTGCCCAGCTCATTTCTGCTCAGGCCTCCACTCTCTAGAGAGGTCTCCAACTCCCCCTCTCCCCGTCCTGCTCTGCCCTACCACCCACTCTGACCTATGGTGCAGGCTCTCCTGTGCTCACTGACACTCACTCTGATTGCACTCCAATGATTTCCCCCAGGACACGAGGTAGGATAGAAAGCTCCTTTGTCAGATTATTTACAGTCTCCCATAGATGATAAGCTTTGTGATGGGAGGACCATATGTGTCTTGTGGCTCCCTTTATCCCCTGAGGACAAGTGCCATACCTGACAGAGGATGGTTCTCAAAAAATACTTGTTAAAGAAAGTGACAAATAATCTTCCCCTTCTTGCCTCTCTCTGGTTGATCATTACGTCCAGCCCATGTCTGATCTGAGGAAATGACAATCCTTTCTTTATTAACCAACATGTAGTGACACAGAAACATGGCACCACTCATTTTCAACATATTTGTTTTCACTGTTACCCGCATTTCCTTTAAGACATGCACTCACTGTGCAGTTCAGGTTGGCCTGGAAATTGCTATGTAGCTCATTTGGCTTCAAACTCATGATCCTTTTGTCTCAGCCTCCAGAATTCTGGGACTACAGGTGTACACTGTCATGCCTTGCCCACAAACGTTTAGAAGAACTTTCACAGGACTGTGCTGGAGGTCGTGAGGGCTCCTAATAAGGACAAGGCCAGCAGACTACGCGCTATCCGTTACAGATTTCAAGAGAAAGGCAGACACTTCTTTTGAAACAAGGCTTACTATTTTTGGGCAATACTGAGGTTTGAACTCAGGGCCTCATGCTCTACCACTTGAGACATTTTTGTGTTGGCTATTAAAAGATAGGGTCTTATGAACTATTTTGCCCCAGCTGGCTGTAAAACATGATCCTCCTGTTCTCTGTCTCCTGAGTGGCTAGGATTATAAGCATAGGCGTTCGGTGCTTGGTAGCAACCCTAATTTTAAGGAGGGAGACACAATTCCTGGAGGTATTGCAAAACCAGGTCGATGTGTGGAGTGGATGCAGCAAACTCTTATTCCATCTCCCTGTTCCAAAAATCCATTAATATATTGTCCTCAGAAAGAGGATGTATCAGATATTAAACTGATAAGAACAGATGCTATACTTGATCTTAGCTAAAAGACTGAGAAGCAATAGAAGGGTTATTTCTTCATTCTTTAGAACAGGGAGTTAGGAAACAACTTCTGTAAACCAGGAAGAGAGATCCTAGGATTTTTTAGAAAATCAGCTTTGGCTGCATGCTGCTGTTGATGATGTTAGGAGAGAAGATGGGATACCAGCAACAGGAAGACAGAGGGTTGTGGGCATTTCTTAAGACCCTCCTTCAGCTCATGGGCTCTTTAATGCTGTGCTGTCGATGATAATTTAGATGCAAGATAAGAGACTTTTTTCTGACAGGTACTGACCTCCATGGCTAAGTCCTCCTCTCTCTGCCTTAATTGATTATCCATTGGTCTTAGTCCCAGCTTCTCTTGGACTGCAGAGTTGCAAAGGGCACCATTTCTCTTCTCCTTCCTCCTCACAGGCAGCTCAACTCCAAATGAACCCTCAGGGCAGGGACTGTCCCTAAGGAGGAAGTTGTCCTGGGCAGGCAGCTCTGAGCAGATCATCCAGTAACAAGGCCTCAGCTGGCAGCTGGCACAGCCTCTGATCCAGACCCATGTCCCACCTTCGGGGCTGTATGCTGAGCTGTGACCCTTATGGATCCCAATGTTCCCCTGCAATTCCCCCAGGGCCAATTCTGCCCACTTGCCCCATGCTACTCCTGCAACAGTCAAGTTTTAAATTCTGCAGCCAGTGCAGGAATCACCCATTTGTAAAGTAAGTATTTTCTAAGTAGCCATCATTGAAAAAGACACTAATTTGTAGGACTCAGCATCCAAAACGGATTACAGCCTAAAGTCAGCAAAAGACAGGAAACAGAAACCAACATGAAATGTATTCTGCGAGCGAGTTTGTCGGGAGGTTTAGGAAACAACCAACAGAGGGGTCCCTTCCAGATCAAATTGAACATACCCGCCATGAACCCCTATCCCCTTACCTGGAAAATCTGGACCCTCACCTTTCTTTAATTTTTCAGGCAATGCTAAGCCAGCAGGCTGAGAAGCAGAGAGGAAGTGAGGGAGGGACTGTCTAAGTCTGCTTGTGCAAGGGACCTGCCCACCATTCATCCAGCTGCTTTGCAGAACTTTCTGCAGTGATGGGCTTTATCTGTGCTCTCCATTATAGGAACCATGATCCACTTGTAGCTGTTGAGTGCATGGATTGCAGAACTGGATTTTTAACTTTATTTCATTTTGTTTATTTTAAAGGTAAAGTTGAATAGCCACATTTGCCTTGTGGCTATGGGCTGGACCATGTAGAGACTCTGCACACATCACACTCACAGTTCTGGGGAAAAAAGTGACTAGGTCAAAAGCAGAGAGTTACCAGTTATATGGGAGTACTCTTGGGTCCATGTGTTCACTGCTGAGCACAGCAGGACTCCCAGCACAGAGGACATTTGCACCTAGTGCCTCATACCTGTATTAGTGCAGGAAGTTCCTCCACTCCATCCTCCCAATGATGTAGTGAGTGTGTGTTGGGGGAAAGAGATGTTATTTTTAAGGTGAGTCCTCTGAGTCATCTACCAGAAGCATAATAGGGTAAAGTCATTCACTTGACTGACAAAATGGGCTCAAGGTCATCTGTGACATGGTGCTAGAACCATTGCACACAGTCTACCATTGACACCTGACATGACATGCAATGAGATCCATATATCCAATATACTCATTACTCTCCCTTAGAACAGGGCTCCAAATGTACCATTATTCGCTGGAATACAGACTTTAGAGTTGCAAGCTTACTTTTACTATTTTAGGACTGCCTCTAAGTCTAAAGAAACATAAGAGACAAGGTAGACATTTCTCTGAGAATATTTCTTTAATTTCCTTTTTCATTTTTTCTTTATACCACAGGTTATTCAGATTCCTAATATATGAACTGGAGATTTCCAGATATATTTCTATTATTGATGTCTAACTTACTTGTTATCAAAGCACATACTTTGTATTACTTGAATGTTTTTATTGAGAATTTTTTGTTGCCTATAGTGTGGTCTAGCTCAGTAAATATTTCATGGACACTGGAAAATAGTGGGTAGTCTGCTATTGTGAATAGAACGTTCTATAAATATCAATTAGATTGATGGGGGTGACAGTGTGATAAGTTGCCTGCATACTTATTGCATTTGTTTGAGAGAGGAGTATTGAAATCTCTGACTGTAAATGTGGATTTCTCTATTTCTTCTTGCAGGTCTTTTGATTTCTATTTTTGAAATAAAACAAAAACAGATTAGGGTTGTTATGTCCTTGTGAATAATTGATTTCTTTGTCATTACATCCCAATAATATTGGTTACTTTGAAATCTACTTGGTCTGATATTAGAATAACAGTTCCAGATTTGTTTTCTCTCTTCTTTATTTCTTTGCTCTTTCGTTCTATCTTTCTTCATGTGATTAGTGATACAGTTAGGTTCAAGTCTATCATCTTGCTATTGGTTTTCTATTTGTCCAATCTGTAATTTGCTCCTGTTCCCTATTTTCCTTCCTTCTTCTAGGTTGAATTTTTATTTTTATTTTTATCTCTTTTGTTGGCTTATGAGTGATAACTCTGCTTTGTTCACTTTTTAGTGGTTGCTTTGAGATTTGTAGTATACCTCTTCAATTTACCATAATCTTCATTCAAGTATTATTAAATCACTCCACATATAAAGTGGAAGAATCTCACCATTGTAGATGTCCAGTTCTCCCTCCAGAGCTCTGCATTATTGCTGCCATATGTCTGACATCGACACATTCTATACACCCGAGAGATCATCTCTGGGGAGTAACACTGACAGACAGTATGAAGGGCTTGATTTTCAGAGCCCTGACATAGAGGGCAACAAGCCTGCTGTGCAGGGAGTTTTAGTGGATGAGACTGGGCAGGACCCCTGGAAAAACTATTTCTTCCATGATCTTGATTCCCTAGTTTAATTAGCAAAATGTTGAGTTGGAGACCTTTATGAATAAATTTGATAGCCTTATTCCCCACCTAGCACAGAATCACCAAGGAACCAGGTGGTACTGAGACACACAAACCACACTTCTCCATTATGGATCTTCCAAACCACCCCACCTTGCCATGTTCAACAGTGTATATGTCATAGGATTCTACAAATTTGCAGGCATTCAATAATTGAGATGATGGGAACAGAAACTTACAAATATGGTCAAAATCAAGACAGATATTTTAAAAGACCCCTGTTAGAAAGTAAACAAAGTAGGGGTAAAAAAGAGAGATAGAGAAGGCCAGCATCTTCTGAAGTCAGAAGGTGGGAGCTGAGGATCAGTAGGACAGTCTTCAACTCAAGGGTATTCACACCCCCTAACTGGTCTATATATTCTCAAATAGTTGATTCAACTTCTTGCTGTTATACTGATTTTTTAGCCTCATTTCCTGGTTCTATATTGGCTCCTATACCCAGCTTATTATTATCATTTTAGCACCATCATCATATAACATCATCCAGCCCCCAAGAGCACTGCAATTTGGTTTTCAATAATTTCTATTCCTTCATTCATTTTCTCTTTCTGCTACACAATTTGATTTTTTCAACTCACAGACTCCCTTCTCACACCCATATACAAATATCTGTACCACTTCCTTAGAAATTATATGACAAAGAAAGAGACCAGAAGATGATTTTTTTCACAGTACTTCTGCAGCAAGTATATAGTTTACAACGGATGTCAGCCCATTTCCCATAACCTGCTCACATTATGAGAATAACACTGTTGGTTATGAATATATCTGTGTACAGCAGCACTTCCTCCTCCCTGTCTCAGCCACAACCATTTCCTGTTTCACTTCCTTCACCTTTGTCTTACCCATTGTTACCAGGAGGGTATTCATAGGACAGATTTCCCAAATAGAAGAGGGGAACTTTCTACTGAATTTTTCAAGTCTTCTAAGACCTCCAGTAATTTAGAACAAAGATGAAATTAATTTTAAAGTAATCCATGAAAGAGGCACACAAGGTAGCAGGCAAGTAGAGACTTACTGTAGGAAGACAAAGTAGGGGTTAAAAAAGAGAGAGAGAGAAGGCCAGCATCTTCTGAAGTCAGAAGGTGGGAGCTGAGGCTCAGTAGGGTAGTCTTCAACTGAAGGGTATTCACATCCCCTAACTGGTCTGTATATTCTCAAATAGTTGATTCAAATTTTTGCTGTTATATGGATTTTTTAGCCTCATTTCCTGGTTCCTGTATCCAGCTTATTATTATCGTTTTAAAATACGTTTTCTAAGTTCCCTGACACCTTATCTTAGTTATACTGCCTCACCTTCACATATAATTGTGGTCACTTCACAGGATAGGAAGGCCAGGATAGAGGGTCATATTGTCTTCCATATTTGGGGATTGGTGCTCAGAATAGACTGGAAGGAGAGGCTAGGAATTGAGAAGTATCCCAGGGAGATCTCAGGATTGTGAACTGTGCTCAAGATGCTCCTTGGTATCTCTTTGGACTGGTTTCCCCTCAAGAGAGAATATTCCTCCATCCTCCACCTGGAGAGGAGCCTTGGTTGTGGACACTCACAACTCTGTCTTGAGCTGAGTAATATGGAAGATGTGTAAGTGGATGCAAATCATGCTGTCTGTCTCTGTCTTTTAGAGTCCTGACAAGAAAGTATTTACAGCCTAAGCTGCTAATAGAAAACTTGAAGTTTGTGTGAGAGTGTGTGAATGGCCACAAGTGGTTTTGTATAAATATAATTATGTAAAAGTGCTTTACACATTTACTTCCGCTATATTTTATTTCCACTTAATAAGAGAGCAGGGATTTTGTAGTTAAGACAAGTTGGTTACATGTTAACCATGTAGATTAGCATATATTGTAGACAATAGACGGCCTTTCTGCAAACTCTATTAAAGTGAGTATAGTGGCACCAAGGTTATAAAATCATGACATCAGAGGAACTTGGGTGTATGAGCATCAGTGAAAAAATATTTAACGAAATGTTGGAAGGCAGAAAGAGATGAAAATACAATGGGTGGGACATCTACATCCAACATGAGCCCAGAGAGGCTGGAGCTGAGATGGCTAGAGGCTTGAACCAGAGAGGTTTAAGCTCAGAAATGTCAGCTACAAGGGGCAAAGGAATCAAAGCAGGGATTGGTCCAAAATTCAGTATAGGAGCAAGGCATGGTGGCTCATGCCTGTAATACTAGCTGTTCAGGAGGTGGAGATTGGGAGGATCACAGATCAAGACCAACCTGGGCAAAAATTCACAAGATCCCATCTCAGCCATTAAAAAGCTTGTCATGGTGACACGTGCCTGTTATCCCAGCTACACAGAAAGCATAAATGGGAGGATCAGAGTTCAGGCTGGCCCAACATGAATGCAGGACCTTATTTGAAAAACAACTAATTACCTCCCTCTATTAAATTTAGCCACCTTCTTTTCCATCCTCATTACAGTATATACGTTGTACCATTCTTTAGCATGATTCCTCCCATCTTTTCCCATTGCTACCTTTATTAATTAATGTCTTTCTAGTTTATGAATTATTATCATTGCTCCTTTATTCCTCTAAAGGTACTGGAATAGTGGCAGTGATCATTCTTAATTAGGGATTATTGTAGTTTCATAGTAGTCATGTCTATCAATTGTGGTTGCTTCTACAGTTAAATGCTTTTCCCCAGAATTGAGTAGGGGACCAGACCCAGTGTCTTGAGCTCTGTGGGTAAATGTTTGACTACAGAGTCATAAGTCTCAGCCCAGTGATGTTTTCTCATCTTGCCTGAACATTATACATACTTCAACCTAAAGGACACAGGAGGTTAAAACTTTCAACTGAAAATGGCCTTAGATGCATAAATCCTAATGTAGAAATACAAGTAATATTAAAAGCAAGGCACAATGTCTTCTTCAAAAGTCAACAATTCCACAATAAAGGGCTGGAGCAACAGTGAAGTGGATGACCTCAAAAGAAAGATGACAGGAATGATCAATGAAAATATAGAGAATGAACTCAAAGAGAATTCAAATAAATAATTGAATGAAATAAAGAAAACGTAGGATATGAAAGAGAAAGTCAATGAAGATTCATAATCATGAAAAAAGTAAAATTAAAATTCTAAAAATAAAAAATGCAATAACCCAAATGAAAACTTCAGTTAACCTAGTAGAACACCTGAGAACAGAGCATCAGGGACTGAAGATAAAAGTAGAGGAATCAGAACCCTCAGATAAAGACAAAGAAGAATACAAAGAAAGTATGAATGGAAAGTGCAAGACATGTAGGACTAAACCTATGAATATGGGTATAAAAGAAGGAGAAGACATGCAAGCTAGAAGCAGAGATAACATGTATAAGGAAATAATAGCAGAAAATATCACCAATATTGAGAAAAAGAGGCTTATCCAGGTGCAAGAGTCTTATAGAATACCAAACAGGTGATATCAGAAAACAAATACCCCTAGACATATGGTAGATAAAACACTAAATATACAAAACAAGAAAGAATATTGAAATCTTCAAGAGCAAAGCAACAAGTCAAAAGGCATGGACTGGTGGATTGGATTAAAAAAACTCCAAACATTTGTTGCCTAGAAGAAATGCATCTTACTGACAAAGCAAGCATTGACTCAGAGTGAAGGATGAAAAAGATTTTCTAAGCAAATGAACTTTGAAAACAGGCAGAAGTAGGTATATTCAGACCTGACAAAACAACCTTCAAACAAAAATTAGAGAGATAAAGAATGCTACTTCATATAAATAAAGGAAACAATTCATCAAGAGCTATAAAATGTAAACATAGATGTACTAAACATTGGTGCACCCACTGAACACAAAGTGCAGATAGACCTCAGCACAAAAATAATAGGTGACTTTAGCATCCATGTCTCTAACAGATAGGTAACACAGACAAAACAGTCAACAAAGAAAATTCAGAATTAAGCAAACTGTACACCAAGTGGACTTAACAGACATCCACAGAACATTTTATCTGGAAGCTACACAATACACATTCTTCTCAGCAGCTCATGGAACTTTCTCCAAAGTAGATGATATTTTAGGACATAAATCAAGTTTTAGCAAACTCAAGAAAATTGAAATAGCTTCCTGCGTTTTTTGAAGGCACAATGGAATAAAACTAGAAATCAACAGAAAAAGCAGCTACAGGAAATGTTCAAACACAGAAACTGAACAACACACCATTGAATGACCAGTGGGATGCTGAAGAAGTAAAGGTGTTAGGGAATTTTTTTAAATTCCTAGAATCAAATGAAAATGATAACACCCTTACCAGTACCTTTGGAATACAGCAAGTCAGTGCTCAGAGGAAAGTGTATAGCTATGAGCACCTACATTAGGAAAAGATATCTCAAATAATGACCTAATGCTGTACTTCAAGCTCTTAGAAAAACAAGAACAAACCAAATAACTAGGTGAAAAAAAATAAAGATTAGGGTACAAATCAATGAAATAGAGCCTAAAAAATAATAAAAAGAATCAATGAGACAAAAACTTGGTGATTTGAAAAGATAGAATTGAAAAATCCTTAGTCAAACTAACCAAAAGAAGGAAGGAAAAGACCCAAGTTAACTGAGAGATTAAAAAAAAATGGGGAATATAAAAAAAATACTACCTAATGAAACCAACAAAAGAAAACCCTCTGGACCTGCAGGAAGGAGACCTTGCTTGGTGCTATAGAGTAGAACGAGGACGCAAAAGTGTAGGTCATATCTGGTCATCATGGGCCCAAAGGGAGAGAGAACAATCTGTTTCCTGTTTTTGAAAAGTAACAACACTAGCAGAAAGTAGTGCAGTGGTTACCCCTGCCCTCTCCCACACTTCAAAACCAATCTCTCACCCTGCCATTCCTGAGAAGGAGATGATTTATGAAGTTTCACCCTAGACTTCATCACCCTCTGGGCACTGTCTCCTATCGCCTAGCACTAAAGAAAAGCTCCTGGACAATTTTCAATCAATTAACATATGGTATTACATTAAAAGCTTTTATTTTATGGTCAATTGTTTTATAATTTGATGAAAGAACTTTCATGTTTTGTAAAAAATTAAATATTTAGTTTTTCTCCAATTTCCCAACAAAACTCTCCATAACTGAAGTAATATTTTTTTAATCACCTCTCCAATTAAAACTTGGACACGTGAACTTCTGGGGTAAAATAGAAATTTCCTCCATGTGATTCTAGGAATGATAAGAGTCAGGGTAAGAAAGGAGAGACTATATTTCTGGGAGAGAATGGAGGAAAAGCATCAGGAGCCAAGAAAGAGGTGACAGGATGGCTAGAAATCGTGAGCAGCCAGAGAGGTGACCAGTGTAGAGAAGAGGGAAATAGTTCATTGCTCCCTGGGGGTGAAGGTGGAGGGGAGGCCAAAGCTGCGGCCACAAGGTAAGTCAGGGAGCCCCTGTGGATAACAGACCGGCAGTCCTTGCTGCAGTTCTCATAAGCTTTGAACCCAGTGCAGGGATTTGGTGTGACAGTGACTCTCCCTGTATGGCAGATCAGCATTGGTGAAGAACTCAATTGCATCATTCACCACATCACCCTCCTGAGAGGGGCCCTATTGTTTTGAGAGTGAGCTATTCTGGGGACTTGAAAACAAGGAGCTATCACTAATCAAGGAGCCTGGGGACACCATACCACAGTGTCTGAGGGGGAGATGCCACAAAAGGCACGTGTGAGACGGAGAGGGCTGTACATGGCCTGCTGAGAAATTTGAGTGGGGAGCTCAGGCTGGAGGGTGTGCTGGTCAGTAGCCTTGTCTTTGGTAGTGAACCCCACTAAGCATGGATTACCAAAGGGGCTTGAGAGCTACAAGCCCATTGTTGGCAGATTGTTGGAACTGCCTATCTGCTGTGGCAGGACTAGGAGCTCTGAGCCCAGGTGGGTGGTCACTTGATATCAGCAGCTTCATCCCTTCCACAGGGAGGCTGACTGCTGGGCAAGCTCTGAAAGTGAGGAGACCACAGTGGGTTCCCTCAGTTGTCCCTCTCCAGTGCAGAGGTCAGTGCTGTGCTTACTTCCCTTATTCTCCAGTATACTTAGGGGACACTGCTTGACTTGGATGTCTCCCATCTCTATGTTCAAGACTAAAGGACCTCTGGAGTGAGTATAAAAGAGAGAAATCAAATTATCTCTATTTGCATATGACCTGATCCAATACATCAAAGACTCTAAAGACTCAACCAGAAAATTCTTAGATGTGATTAACACTTCCAGCAAACTAGCAGCATACAAAATGAACATTAAAAAATCTTTTTCTTTTCTAGAAACAATAACAGAGAATAAAATCAGGAGAAAAATCCCATTCACAATAGCCTCAAAAATACTAGAATAAACCAACCAAGGAAGTGAAAGACTTCTACGATAAAAACTACAAACCACCAAAGACAGAAATTGGAGACATCAGAAGACAGACAGTCCTCCCATGATCATGGCTCTGTAAAATTAATATTGTGAAGACAGCTGTAGTGCTGAAAGCAATCTACAAATTCAATGCAATTCCCATCAAAACCCCAATTGTCATTCTTCACAGAAATAGGAAAATAAATCCTAAAATTCACATAGAAACATAAAAGGCTCCAAATAGCAAAAATAATTCTGAGAAACAAGAGTAATGCTCGAAATATCACTACATTGCACCATTAGTTATGCTACAGAGCCATCGTAACAAAACCAGGCTAACAAATGCTGAAGAAATGCTAGGAAATGCAAATCCAAACCACACTGAGATTCCCTCGCTTCCTGCTTCCCGTTCAGAATGGTCATGATCAAGAAAACAAACAACAAATGCTGTGAGAATGCAGAGAAAAAAGTAACCCGTATTCACTGTTGGCAGGAATGTAAATCGGTGAGGCCACTATGGAAATCAGTATGAAAGCTCATTAAAAAAAAAAAAAAGCATGCTGGCTTCTGGCCTTGTGCTCCTCTGTGGCCTGCACTGGATTTGTAAGGAACATGTACGTTGGCCCCACAGTCAGTGAAAATTATGACTGCTTCTAATATAACCTCCTCTCTTTATTCTACTACTTTTGACATAGGGACAACATTTTAGATTTTATCTCCCAGGGGAGGTACTAAGCACCAAAGCTCAACTCCAGAGGACATGAATGACATCATCCCAGAAATCTCTTACCATTTATCACCCCTGTCTTCAGGCAACATAAGAGGGCAAGGGGATACCTGGTTGGCACAGAGATGGGCAGGACATAGCCCTATTGGGTATGGAACACAAAACAGTCTCATTTAGCCACATGGTTATAAATAACTGAGGAGGAATTACTCTAGAGATGAACCCAAGTTGCCAGTCCTA
This sequence comes from Castor canadensis, assembly GCF_047511655.1. NCBI lineage: Eukaryota > Metazoa > Chordata > Mammalia > Rodentia > Castoridae > Castor > Castor canadensis. The sequence continues at coordinate 6,757,514 of NC_133387.1, forward strand.
AGGACCAATGTCCCTATAATTGAGACATCCTCCTTTTAAAAGGTCCTTGTTCTCGCCAAATACCCATTGAATTACTTGAACAGTGAAACCTCCCCAAACGAGTTTCTAGCTATTTCTTTTACAAATGCTTCATAGATCTTGTGGCATCCAGCTTGAATATGGAGATACTGAGGGTTATGGAAGCCTCGGCTGAAACAGAAGAACAAGTTTATGTTCATATTCTCCCGGATTCATCTGAGGTCTTGTGCATCACCTCCAGTGCAGTATTTCAAGTCAGTGCAGGACATTTGCACCTGACCCTCCTTTCACACAATCAGAGCCTGCTGTTCTTAGGTCTAACCTTTGCCTGGCCACCCCTGCTTCTGAGAAGAAGCACGATCGTGTTACAGGCACCAAATTAACACCACCTACTCATTCTTTCTAGTAAAGCCCAAATACTTCCTCAGCTCTTCTCTTATACATCCTCATTTCAAATTTCCCATTATGGATTGTCTGAGTCCATTTTGTGTTGTGTAACAGAATATATAACCTAGGTAACCTGTAAAGGAAAAAAAGTTTATTTTGACTGAAAGTCCAAAACTGGGTGGCCATGTCTAGTGGTCTCTGGTGAGGGCCACTTGGCGGCATTACAGCACAGTGGATGGTGTGATGTTGGGAGCAAGTATAAGAGGAAGAGAAAAATCACATGGTGAGACAGGAAGACAGAATGAGGAGGGACCAGTCCTGCTGATTTATAACAACCCACTCTCATGGAAACGAATCCACTCCTACCAGATAGGATCCACTCCTCCATCCCTCTTCACCCTCATTCCATTCCATCAGCCATGAGGCCCTCACCAAGCTGTGCAGGTGTTGGAGCTATGTACTTGAACTTCCAAAAGTGTGAGGCAATAAACCTTTTTTTCTTTAAAAATTATCCATCTCCAGGTATTTTTGTTACAGTAATATAAATCAGACTAAGCCAGTACCCAAAAAAGTAAAGAGGGAAAATTAGAGAATCTACCAATTTCTAAATCTCCATAACTACAGAGTAATCTTGCTAGAGAACTATGATGCCTGACTAACAGATTACTGCCAATAAATGTGGAGTGAAATGATGCATGTTACCAGTGGCACTAACAGCACATGCACGATTTCTGCCTTGAGTTTTTCCTAAATTGAGCCTTTGTACTATATATAAGGGATTATTAGTTCATTACACCAGCTTAATAACTTCTTAATTTGTTGGTGTTTGTGATGGGAGGCAGTCAGGGTGGGTGTGGGGTGGATGGTAGGCAATGAGCTGGAAAGAAGTTTGGCTGTTCAGTTAGCTATCACTGTACACCAAGCTGCTCAAATTTTAGTGCTGGAAAGCAACAAGGCCAGGGGTGGTGATGCAATGGGCATCTGAGGAGCCATTATTATGTTGCCTAAGTCACACAGGAGGCAAGTTGCTGCTGGCTGTCAGAGGGAAACTCAGCCAGAGTGGTGGGCCAGGGACTTCAGGTTCTGTGGCATGACAAATACATTGAGTCTCTAGTCTTTGTTCACAGTTCCTGGCACAGAGCTCCTAAAATCTTTGGAATTTCCTGAGTGGTGACTTTTATTATTTATAATGAGCCTGTTTCAATCATACATGAGTTTATGCTAACAAAATAATCTCATTAAGGTGGGAACCCTGGATACCTCATGGTGTGGTTGGTCACCAGTGATTAGAAGGTTGGAACTTTCAGCCTCACCTACTAATCTCTGGGAAGAAACTGAGGCTGCAGATTTTATGTGCATAAAACTCTTGGGACAAGATTTCATGAATTTCTGAGTTAGTGAATGCACTAAGGCGCTAGGGAGGCCATGCATGGAAGGTCAGCCCCAAACACGTCTTGTCCTTTCCACCTAATCCACTCAGTATTCTTGCTATTGTATCTAGTGTAATAAACCAGTGAACCTAGATGAAGAGTTTCCCTGAATTCTTTGAGTCAGTCTACAAGTTATAGAATCCAATTGAAAGTCATCATAACAACCCTCAATTTATAGCCAGTTAGTAAAAATTACAATTGCACTTGACATCTGAAGTGGGAGCAGACTTGTGGGACTGAGCCCTTTAAGCTGTGGGATCTGACACAAACTTCAGGTCAGTAGTGTAAGAATTGGACTGACTTGTACAATCTGCGGTGGGGAAAACCCCATACATCTGGTGTCAGGGTGGCCTGGGTGGGTGTGGAGAGACACTGTTTCTCCAGGTCTTCCCATGCTGGCCTCTCCATGGGCAACTTGAGCGTTCCTATAATATGGTGGCCAGGTTCCTAGGGCTAGCGTCCCAGGAGAGCAAGAGACAGGCATGACATTTTTCTAAGCTAAGTTTGAAGTCACATGAATGACTTTAAGCATCCTCTATTTTCGAGATAGTCATAACAGTCCATCCAATTTCAAAGCAAGGGCCACAGACACTAACTTGATGGAAGCAGGGGCAAGGTCAGATTTTAAGAAGGACAGAACACGCTGTTGTAATTTGTCTAAGTAAATGCTCGTCAATTTTGTTTCCTTTTTAAAAATCAACTCTTGGTTTCATTGGCTTTTTTCCCCCTAGTCTCTAATTTTTTTTTTTTTTGCTCTGATCTTTTTATTTTCCTCCTTCTGTTAACTAGGCTTAGCTTGCTCTTTGGCTAGTTCCTTGAGGTGTAAATCATATTACTTTAAATCTTTCCCTTTTTTGATGTAGGTATTTGTTGTGTTATGGTGGTATAAACTTTGATGCAACCAATGAGTTTTAGAATGTTGTGTTTGCATTTTCATTTGTTTCAAGATACTTTCAGATTTCCCTTTTGACTTCTTATTTGACCCATTGGTGATTTCATTTCTAATTTTTGTAAACTTCCTAATTTTTCTCAAGTTATTGATTCTAGTTTTGTGCCACTGTGATTGGAAGAGCTATTGGATATGATTTCAGTTTTCTGAAATGTTCTGTGGCCTAACATGATCTATCTGGGAGATTGTTCCATATGCACTTGAAAAAAAATGTGCCTTCTGCTGTTGTAGGAAGAAATGTTCTGTACACATCTCTTGGGTCCATTTTGTTTATCATGTTGTTTATGTTGTTTTTCCTTACTGGTTTTCTGCCTGGATGTCTGTCCCTTCTTGTAGTTTGGTATGGAAATCCACTACTATTGTTGTACTTCTTTCTATGTCTCACATTAATTCTGTTAATATTTGCTTTACATATTTAGGTGTTCCAAAGTTGGTCACACTTAACTGAATAATTATAACCTCTTCTTGAATGGACCCTTATCATTACATAATGATCTTATCTCTTATGACAGTTTTTGTTTTAAATCTATTTTGTGTGATATTACTAGCACCAATCCTACTCTACTTTGTTTACCATTTGTATGCAGTAACTTTTTGAATCCCTTCACTTTTCAGATTCAGTTAAAGTTAAAGTTAAGTCTTTTCTGTTAAGTCTTTTCTAAGTAGCATATAATTTGATTTTGTTCCCCTGCCCAATTCTGACACTCTATGTCTTTTGATTGGGGTTTGAGTACATTCACATTAAAGGTAATTATTAATCAGTAAGGACCCACTATTATGGAATTGTACCCCCAAAACTCTCATGTATTGAAGGCTGGGTGTCTAGCTGGTGGTGCTACTTTAGGAAATTTGGAAACTTTAGGGGATGGGGCCTAGGTGGAGGGAATGAGTCACTGGGGACATGTCCCTGGGGCTGTATATTGTCCCAGGTCTCTCCTTCTCTGCTTATTGTCTGCCATGAATTGAATAGCCTCTACCACATTTTCCCACCACCATAATGTTCTGTCTTACCAAGCACCCAGAATCAACATAGCTAAGGACTATGGAATGAAACCGCTAGAATTTAGCCTGGCATTGTTATTGCTGGCTGTTTTTACTCAGGTTTACAGTGAGACTGTGCAATATAATGGAAAAATGATCCAAGTCATTTCAGAGCTCATCGGTGCTGACTATGCATCATAAGCCCAGATGCTGGGACCTTGGGGGGAGAATGATTTCTAAAGAAGAGCCACAACTGCCCAGTGATGCCTCAAATTGGAGGCTGTGCTCCTCATATGCCACCATCATGCTCCCTGGCTTCCCAGGTATGTTTATTGGCACCTACCAAAGCTGCACATGGGGAACCAAGGAGCACGGTGGTGTGTTCTGTACCCTGTGGGATGTAGGAACAAGGCCTTCCAAATATGTGGGGCAGACAAATATTTGAATATAGTACATCTGCCATTAAAAGTCCAATGGTCAGGACCTCCATGCAAGTGGGTTTGAGAGAGCAGAGCGTAAAATCAGAGATTATTCTTGAGCCTTAAGGTTTTGGACTTGCTTAGAAACAGTTATTCTCTTTGACTTTCCTGCTTTCCCCTTTTGGAATGGCAATGTCCATTGATTTTGGATGCACATAACCTATTGGACTCCACAGGTTCACAACTGGGAAGCAATCTGTCTCGTAATTAATTATAACTTCTTACCCAAATCTGACTTAAATGCTAATTAGATGAGACTTTGGACTTAGATTTTAAAATTGGTGTTGGAACAAGTTAAGACTTTGGGGACCATTGGAGTGGAAGGCATGTATTTTTAATTTGAGAAAGACATGAATTTGGAGGTGTTGGGGGATATCTGAGATTTAAGTAGTTATGTTTTCCTAAATTTAATGTGTTAAAATTCTCCCTTCCAAGGAGATGGCATTAAAAGTTTGCACCTTGAGGGATGATTAGGTTATGGGACCAGAGTCCTCATGAATAAGATTATGTCCCTTACAAGAGTCCCAAGAAATACTCCTTGTTCTTTCTGCCATGTGACACTAGAGTGGAAAGATGGCTACCTGTGAAAAAAGCAGGACCTCACTAGGCCTGGATCTTCCATGCCCTGATCTTGGACTTCATAACATCTACAAGTGTGACAAGTAACTTTATGTTGTTTATAAGCTGCACAGTTTATAGAGTATTGTACTAAGACAATAGTAAAAGGAAATGTAATAGGTAGGTGAAATCCACACTTCTATATTCATTTCAGCATTTTCACAATAGACAAGATATTGAAACAGTGCAAGTATACATGAACACATGAAAAGTTAAAAGAAATGTGGAATGTGTGTGTGTGTGTTAGCATGTGTGTATAATGGAATATTATTCAGCCTTAAAAATGAAATCCTGGCCAGTTGTTTTGCCTTACAACTGTAATCCAGCTATTTGCAAGTCAGAGATTGGGAGGATACGGTTTGATGCCAGCCCAGGCAAGAAAGTTAGAAAGACCCCATTTCAACAGGGTGCAGGGGTTTAATATGCAAGACCAACAAGCTGCTGAGAGTGTAGGTAGTGACACCGGATTGCATTTTTGAAATTTGCAAAGAAAATAGACCTTAAATTGTTCTCAGTACACCCAACAAAAGACAGTATGAGATGATTAGTACATTAATTGTCTTCACTTAATCATTTTGCAATGTATACCTAATCAAAACATCACATTGTCCACATTACAGCACATGATTTTTATTTTTCAATTATACTTAAGTAAATTAAGTGGTGGGAAGATATTGTTGCAACTATCTTTGGAAAACACAACTCACTACATCAACGAATCATAGTAAATTAAAAAGAAATGATGAACTCTACATTAATTCCAAAACATATTCCATATTTTTGAAAGTGTCTTCAAAATCCTGTTTAAAACATCTGAAAATATGTTTCTCTCAGCCTCTTCCCTTATATTTCTTATGTTGTCCTCATACTTCCTCCTTGCAATTTTAATTTTTTCCTCCTTTTGTTGACTTGACTTATTAGCAAATTCCTTTTCTATTAGTTTGATTTCATTATGTAATTGCTCGGTGTAAATTTTCTTTAAAACCTCAGCACGTTGTTTCAGCCTTTCCTCTGTGTCCTTGTAAATGTCATCAGAAAAGTAAGTCCCTCCATTGTCCTGTACCATCTTCTCTATCAGCTCCACCAGCTCCTGCACGTGACTTTCCCTCTCGGCCCTGTCTGCACTGTTGCTGATGGCACAGTAGCGGTTCCCACACTCGTTTATGATGCTTTTTAGATTCACATCTGCCTCTTTTATAAAGTTCTCAAGGCTTTCATTCTTTAACTCTTCTTTGCGAGTGAATAAGACAATCATATGCTTCATGGCAGGCTTCCCAAAGACCGCCTTGATCAAAGCCAAAGTCCTCAGCTCCTCTTCTGTGAAACGGCCCAGCTGTATAACTATGACGATGGCATGAGGTCCCGGGCAGGAGGACAGCACACACTTGCTGATTTCCACGCAGGTGTTTTCCAACCTCTCCTTGGTGTCGAAGAGCCCTGGGGTGTCAACAACGAGAAGGTCTCTCCCCTTCCATTTCCGGGATGCTTTCTGACAGGTCTTGGTAACAGCATGGGCAGAAATCTTTGAAGGAAATTTCTGTTCCCCAAGGATGGTGTTTGCGGTGGCACTTTTCCCACTTCCGGTTTTCCCTACCAGAACAATCCTCAGAGTGATGTTTTCATTGCCAGCCATGTTTGTGCAAGCAGACTGGAGCTTAGGCACATACAGATCCGAAGGAAGGAAAAGAGAAATAAATGCCAATGTAGGTAAATGGGAACGATTCCCAAACCTTGTTTCTTCTCCCTCTCTCTGAAAATTTGTAATATTCTATTATTGTTACCATCTCACTGCAGATGGGAGCATGAAATGACCTAATCACTATGAAAGAAATAATAGCGAAATTAAGGAGTTTCTCCACAAATAAGAGTACTGGACCAGATGATTTCTCAGGGGGGATTCTTATTTAATTTGTAAAACTCTGATATTCACAATGCTACTTAAACTGTTCCTTCCTAAATAAAAAGAAGGATTTCCCCCTCTTCTGCTACTAATGCATGTACCAACAATGAGACAAGTGCTCTTGTTCTGCCTAAGTGGCAAGTCAGGACCGAAGGTGAGTACTCCCAAGTTTTGACCTCCCACCACACTGTCAAAGAAGCTATAGGGAAATAGAAATGATTTCCAACAATAATCAAAATCAAAGTAGTCTATCAAACTGACACCCAAAAACGGGGAAAAGCCTTTTACTATGAAAGTCATCTTTTAAAAGTGATAGTGACAACGATATGCTGAGTGTTCAAATATGTTAATAGAGACACAAGAAGTAAGAAAACATGATACATCCAAAGGAGGCTTAGCAACAGACACTAAACAAAAGGCTATCGATGAAATACCTGATAACAAATTCAAAGGATAGCCAGGTGTGGTAGCTCAAACCTATAATCCTACTCACTTGGGAGGCTGAGATCAGGAGGATTGTGATTTGAGGCTAGTCTGGACAAAGAGTTCATGAGATCCCCATTTAACCCACGTCTGGATATTGTGGTGTGTACCTGTCACATTCAACTACAATGGGAAGCCTTGAGTTCAACCCCCAGCACAGCCAAAAAAATTCAAAATTATGATTATTAAGAAACTTGACGAATATAAGCAAATAATTGGACAAAATTAGGAAAACAATTCATTAAATGTATAAGAAAGCCAGTAATGAGATAGCTTGAAAAGAACCAAACAGAAATCTTGGTAATGAAGAGCTCATTAAGTAAAAAAAAAAATACAGAAGAACCATCAACAGCACAGTACATCAAGCAGAAGAAAGAATATCTGAATGTGAAGGCAACTATATTGAAATAGTCCATTCAGTCAAAAAATAAATAACCTTTGGGACATCACTAAATGTACCTTGCAAATATTTGGATGGGAAGAAAAGGGGAAAGACATAGAAAATCTATTCAATAAGATAATAGCTGCCAACTTTCCTACTCTTGGGAAGATATGGGCACACGAATTCAGGAGGCCCATGGGACTCCAAACAGACATGGCCAGAAAAAGATCTTCAGTATGGCATATTACAGTCAAGTTGTCAAAAGTACAAAGCAGAGTTCTAAGAACCACAAGGCAAAAGCACCAAGTCACACTGAAGAGAATATCCATTATGCTAACAGCTGAATTCTTAGAGATATTTTACAAGCACAGGAGGGAATGGAATGACATATTCCAAGTACTAAAAGAAAGTAACTGTCAACCAAGAGTACTATATTCAAAACACCATCCTTCAGAAATGAAGAAGAAATAAAGACTTTTCAAGACAGTAAAACCTAAGGCAATTTATCACCACCAAACCAGCTTTACCAAAAGATGTGTAAGAGAGTCTTATATTCAGAAGCAAAAACAAAGATAGCTACTCATATGAAGACATATTAAATTACAAAACTCACTGGAAGATCAAATGCCTAAAATAGAAGGAGAAAAAAACCAACCACCATCAATATAATAGACCACAAAGATGAACATAAGGGAGGAGGAGTTGAACAAAGAATATTCAAAATAAACAGATGCACTTTACAACTGGACAGGTGTAAGTCCTTACTTATCAATAATAACCTTAAATGGATCAAATCTCCAATTAAAAGATGGAGATACTGGTTAAAGGGATTTAAAAAACAAGACCTGGTGATATGCTGCCTATAGGAAACTCACTTCCACCAGTAAAGACACACTCAGACTGAAAGTGAAAGGGTAGAAAAAGATATTCCAAACAAATGGAAACCAAAAAGTGAGCGAAAAGTAGCTATTCTTCTATCAGAAAAAATAGAATTAAATACAAAAGCTATAAAAAGAGGCAAAGTTTACTAAATAATGATTAAAAGATTCATTCAAGAAGATCATATAACAATTGTAAATGTATTCTCACCTAAGGCTGGGACACCCAGTTTTATAAGAATAAGCAAAATTAGACCTAACGGTAGAAGTGAGTTTGACTATAATATTGGAAGACCTCAATGTCCTATTTATATCAAAGGATATATCATCCAGACAAAATCAACAAGGAAACATCAGCGTTAAACTATACTGTAGACCAAAAGGATCTAACTGACACTTACAGAATGTTTCATTCATCAGCTGCAGAATGCAAATTCTTTTCATCAAACCATGAAACATTTTTTAAAGAACACCCTGGCTACTGATCAATAAAATGCCTGGCAAGTTCTAAAAACCAAAATCATATCATGCATCTTTTCTGACCACAATGGAATAAAACTAGTCACAAACAGCAAATGAAGCCTTAGATACTACAAAAATACATGGACACTGAACAGCGTATTGGATGGGCAATAAGTTTTATTTTAAGAAATCAAAAGGAAAATTTTAAATTTCTTCAAATTATGAAAAATGGAAATACAACCTGACAGAATTTATAGGATACAGCAAAAGCAGCAGTAAGAGGGATTTATAGTAATAAATGATTGCATCAAAAAATTAAAAGATTTCATATAAGCAACCTACTGGTGCATCTCAAGTTGTGGAAAAGCAAGAATGAACCAAGCCCAAAGTTAGTAGAAGGAAAGAAATAACAAATATCAGAACATAAATGAGTGAAATGGAGACTAATATAAAAGAAAAACAAAACAGTTTTTTTGAAAAGATAAACAAAATCAAGGAACTTCTAGCTAGATTAGCCAAGAAAAAGAGAATACACAAATAAATAGAATTGGAGTGAAAAGGAGACATTACAACTGATACAGAAATAAAAGATCGTTGGAACTACTAAAACAACTATATGCCAACAAGTTGTAGAGCCTAGAAGAAATGGACAAATTTCTGATCATGTATAGGCTACCAAAATTGAACCATGAAGACAGAGAAACCCTGAATAGACCAGTAGAGACTAACGCCATTGAGTCAACATTAAAAAACCTCCCAATTTAAAAAAAAGCACAGGAAAAAATGGATTCACAGCTAAATTCTACCAAACGTGTAAGGAAGAACAAATACCAATGCTTCTCAAACTATTTCAAAGTATTGAAACATGGGAATTTTTAAAAAGTCATTCTATGAGGACAACATTATCACAACACTAAAACCAGACAAGGACCAAAACAGGCAATACTGAAGACCAGTATCTCTGATGAACATAGATGCAAAAACAACCTCACCGAAATATTAGCAAATAGAGTACAACGGCATCAAAAAAGGTGATTTGCCATGATCAGGTGGGATTTATCTCAGGGATGGAAGGATGATTCAGCATACAGAAATCAATAAATCCAATAAATCACATCCACAAAATGAAGGACAAAAATCATATGATCAACTGAATAAATACAGAAAACCCCTCAGTAAAAGTAAATATTCCTTCAAGATAAAAACCATGAACAGACTAGATATAGAAGAAACCAACCCCAACATAACAGCAGCTACATGTCACACACACACACAACCAACAGTATCCCTAATGGGTGAAAGCACATGCTTTGAGATCTGGAACTACCCATGGATGTCCACTCCCACTGTTATTGTTCATTGTAACACTGAATGCTTGGCCAGAGCAATCGTAAGAGAAAAAATAAAAGCAAATGAGTGGGAAGGGAGAAAGCCAAGTTATCTCTGTTTACAGACGATACTATTCCTTATGTTTAAAAACCCTAACACTCAGACTTAGAGATTAATGGAATTGATAAATGAGTTTAGTAAGACTGCAGGATTAAAGATCAATATATAAAAATCAGCATCTTTATATAAAACAATGAACTTGCTGAGAAAGAAGTCATGAAAGCAATTCCATTTACAGTAGCTGCTCTCAAATAAAAAACCATAGAGATAAATTCAACGAAGGAAGTAAAAGAACGTGATGATGAAAATAATAAAACATTAATGAAGGAAATTGGAGAAGACACAATTAAATCCTGTGCTCATGGATTAGAAGAACTAATAACATTAAAATGTGCATTCTGCCCAAAGCAATTTAGAGATTTAATGGAAACTCTATCAAAATGCCAAAGCATTATTCACATACCAAAAAAAAAAAAATCCTAAAACGCATACGGAAGCAAAAAAAGACTCCAAGTCGCCAAATCAATCTTGAAAAAAAAGATAATCCTGATTCCAGTGCATTCTACAGAACCATAATGCTGGCATGAAAACAAACACATAGACCAGTGGAATAGGATAGCCCATAAATAAATCTAAGCATCTAGAACCAACTTACTCTCAACAAAGGTCTCAGAGCAAACCTTGTAGAAAGGACAGTCTGTTCAAAACGGTGCTGCGAAACTGGATATTCACAGGTAGAATATTGAAATTTGACCCCTTACCTTTCACTCTATACAAAAGCAACTCAAAATGGATCAAAGACCTAAATGTAACACCTGAAGCTCTAAAACTACTAGAAAAAACACAGGAATGTAAAACAGGTCCTGTCTGGGGGCAGGTAGCAGTGCGGGGAGAGGATACATGGAAGGTGAGGAGGGTGAATGTGGAAAATGAGACCTGTTGAAACTGTTCTAAGTAGGGGGGAGGGGAAAAGGAGAATGATGGATGGGGTGACTTTAATTAAGATATATTGGAAGCACTTCAGTAAATGTCACAATGTACCCTCAGTACAAGAATAATATGACAACTGAAAATGTTTTGAAAGAATGTGTGTTTGGTCACAAAAAAAGCATAGCAATGATTTATTTGGACAAATACCAAAAATGTACAGGTAACAAAAGCAAAAATAGACTAGTGGGATTGCATTAAATTAAGATGGTCCTGTACAGCAAAGCAAACAGTCAACGGTATAAAGAGATAACCTAGAGTTAGGAGGAAACATTTTCAAATTATTCACCTGACAAGTGATCCAGAATACATAATGAACTAAAAAGCAACCCCAAATTGAGCAATCCAATTTAAATGGGGAAGTGGCCCACACAGACACCGCTCAAAAAACAATAAAAATGGGGACCTATACATGTGAAAGTCTCACTGTCATTAGTCATCCAGGAAATGCAAATGAAAACAAGGATGAAGCCTCATCTTGCTCCAGTCGGAAGGGCCATTATCAGAGATAATGAGTAAGGAGTGCTGGGGAGGGTGTGGAGAAACAAGCCCTCTCAGCCACTGCTGGTGGGAATATGAATTAAGTCAGCCATTACAGAGAATGTCATGGAGAGTCCTCAAAAGTAAAAATATTTCTACCATATGTTTCACTAATCCAATTTTGGGTGTATAACTAAATGAAATTAAATGAATATGCCGAAGAGATGCCTGCACTACTGAGTTTTAGGCAGCATTATTCCCAACACCCAGGAGAGGAAATCAACCTAGGTCCCATGAATGGATAATTGAATAAAGAAAATGTGGAGTATTTGCATAGTGGAATACATTCAGCCACAAAAAAAGAATGAAATCCTGCCATATGCAGAAAAAAAAAATGGACGGCACTGGAGGTCATCATTTCAGTGAAATAAGTCAGACCAAAAAAGACAAATATTGCATGTTCTCTCTCATGGACGGTAACAATCATCAACTTTGAACACAGACTACTGATTACTAGAGCTGATGAGGTTGAGGGACATAGAGGAAAAGGGAGGAAGGAAAATGAATGTCAAACCGCAGTTAGACCTCTTTCTGCAAGTGGCCTGAGTGCAACTGTGTCATGACAAAATAACAATAAAGCAGTAATAATGATGATGGTGAGGATGTTTGGTAAAAATCAGACAAGTTTGAACACAAATGTGAAACCAGGGAAAATATTTCTGAATTTATATCAAAGAGTTCATTCTTTCTACTATGCAAAAAGCATCTAAGAGTAGAGAAACAAAAGACCAACAACTTGATAGAAAATTGGTCAAGAAAACACCTAAATTCTAAGAAAAAGAAAAGCAAATGTCTCCTGGACATATATAAAAAATATCAAATCCACTCATACTAGAGAAAAATTAAATACATTGAAAAAACAAAATAAATTAAAATTACCTTGAGATGTTATTGATTTAACATCTCAGTTATTGATTTAAGTAAATCAGTTATTGATTTAGTAAAAGTTTAAAAATTTACCAGGATAATTCAGTGGTGAAGGTACAGGGGAAATGAGTCATCCCTTACATTATTACTGGGAGTGGGAAGGCAGTGCCATACAGAGAAGTAGTTCCAAAATTACATATGCATTGCTCTGCTCACCAATCCAATTCTAGGATTTGGTCCAAGCTACGCTGACAAAAATACAGAAAGAAGGATGCACAGGCTACTGGTGGATCAGTGTTAATAATAGTGAAAGGCAAACAGCCTATCAGAGTCCTGCCAGCACACTGGATCCTGGCTTTCCTCTGTCATCATGAGCAACCAGGAGAGTCACCAAACTTCTGATATTTTTTCAGGAAAGAGGGACTTAGACAGATATCTCTCAATTGCATCGAGGTCTAAAACCTACCTGAGGACAGGTAATTTCCTATGGAGGGATCAGGTGATGCTCCGTGCCTTTCCCACTAGCTGCTGACTGCAGGGGCACTGTGCAGCAAGAGTTCCTCCTGTGAAGTGTGAGACATAGGAACATGGTGCCAATAGATCTCCTTGTGCCCCGTCCTACCCCACACCACCACCCTGGCAGCACACTCTGTTAGCACCATGCCTCCTCCCTCTGCAGACCCTCCCCACAAAGGTGCCCTGTTCCCCACTGCCCCTCACAGCCATGGCTCCGGGTCCTCTTCATCCACATTTACCTTCTTTTGAATGAATTGATGAGTGTCAGCGTCTCTCCAAGGAAGCAGTTTGAGCTGCTGCTTCTGCTTCAACTGTGAAGCAAAAGTGCTTGCACCCCAATCTCTGAGTCAGGAAGTCTGATTGGGTGGAGCTAGTAAAAAAAAAAAAACCAACAAAAACCTGTTTGCTTGTAAAGAAACAGATGTGCTGCCCTGTAACTCAGTGCATGTTGTGCTTTGACAAGTTGAAAGCTTTGGTCCATGTGCCTGTTCTCACACCACAACTTTCAGCTATATTCTAGCACAGGGTTGTAGTCGTGGGTTCTTAAAAGTCTTTTTTTTAATTTACTGACATAAATTAATTGTAAAAAAGGGTTTCATTGTAATATTACATACACACATATAATATACTTTCATCAAATTCATCCCCTCTATTTGTCTTCTTAAATGGACCAAATATTACCAAGAAAGCAAGACATAGTTCAAAATATTCATGACCTGATCAGTAAAGATGCATTCAAGAAAAGCAGGTCCTACTTTCCCTCCCTTCATTTTTTGTCCCCTATGCATGTACAGAGATAGATTTTCCTGGATTTCCTCAGTGATTGCTTCTATCCTGTCTGTTAGTTTTTTTTTATTCATATGTGCATACAAGGCTTGGGTCATTTTGTCTGTTAGTTTTTTAAAGTGATAGGTAGTTTCTCAAATTTTTAGGGTTGACCAGATGCTCTAATTGGCTTTTGTATCATTATGAGAATGTATGTTTTTGATTTTGTGTGTACTATTTTCAACTTAAGACAGATTTAGTAGAAAAGGCCATATTGTAAGTAGAGAAGCATCCAGATATGTAAAATTGGGCTTTTCTGTTGCTATAATGCAAGATAAATGCAAACCTTAACTTATTAGGTTAACTAAACCTTAACTAAAGAGAGGGAGAAGCAGCAAGGTGACTCATTGTTGACATTCCAAATCATGGCACCTAACAACCCCAAGAAAGGAAGACACTGGGGACCTTAAAGGATATTCAAAAGGTTCCATAACCAGTAAAAACAGAGCTGTCTTCAAACCCACAATGAAAGAAGCAGCTAACTATGTGAAAAAAACCACTCACATGTCAGCATTCCCAGTCTTGCCCCTGAAGTCTCCATGGTTCTCCGCATTCCGCACTTTTCAGGACCACAAAGAGACAACCAAGTTACTGAAACAGTACTGATAACTGATCTTCATGAGGGATTACTGTAATTTTAAGGCTGCAATTTAACAACTGTAGCAGCTTTAAAAGTTAAGCCTCCCTCCCTTAAGTGGAACAGGGGGTAGAATCCACCACCTCAAGAATAAGAAACAGAAGGGAATACTATTAAGCCTCAACCCCACTGTCAAGAGTCACAAGTACATGTCAGAGTTCATCCACTGTCTAGTCATACACAATACTTCATAAAACCTCAGCCACTGGGCACAAAGGAATAAAACCCTGAACCAAAAGCCCCAGATGCATAATTTTCAATGTAGAAATGTGAACCAGGAGGGCAACGGCTCCCCCTCAAAAGCCAACTCCACCACTAAGAATATAAACAACAGCAAAGAGGATGAAATTTCAAATATTGAATTACAAAAAATAATAGTAAGAATGATTAAGAAGAGACACAAATGCTAGTGTCTGATCTCAAAGAGGATGCAAGTAAACAACTAAATGAGCTCAAAGAGAACACAAGCAAACAGATCAGTGATATTATGAAGTCCTCGAAGGACATGAAAGAGGAGATCATTAAAGATATGGAAATCCTGAAAAATAATCAATGTGAAATAAACAGCCCAACATCACAAATAGAAGTATCCACTGAAAGCTTGGTGAACAGAGTGGAGCAAGCTGAAAACAGAGTATCAGGAACAGAAGACAAAATAGAGGAATTAAATCAAACAGTAAAAAATCATGAAAAAATGCTAAGAAAATACGAATGGAACATGCAAGACATCTGGAACACCATGAAAAGACCAAACCTACTACTTGTGGGTATAGAAGAAGGAGAAGAATTACAAATTAAGGCATGGATAACCTACTCAATAAAATAATTACCAAAAACTTCTCCAACCTTGAGAAAGAGGGTCCTTCAGGTGAAGGAAGTTTACAAAACACCAAACTGTCAGGACTAAAAAAGAAACAGCCCCAGCCACATCATAATCAACACAGAGAACAAAGAAAGAATTCTGAAAGCTTCAGAAGAGAAAGGACAGGTCACGTATAAAGGCAAACCCATCAGAATAACAGCAGATTTCTCAACACGAACTCTAAATGCAAAAAAACAAGGTTGTAGAAAGACATATTTCATGTCCTGAAAGAAAACAATTATCAACCTAAATTAGTCTATCCAGCAAAACTAACCTTCCTAATTGAAGAAGAAATTAAAACCTTTCACAACAAGTAAAAACTAAAGGAATTCACAACTATCAAGCCAGCACTTCAGAAAATACTTAAAGGACTCTTATACACAGAAGAAACTAGAGTGAGACAGGAGGATGAAAGAAAGAATAAACCCTTTTGACCAAGCAGACCAGTAAACAAGGAATATGTAAAAAGTAAACAACAGGAATAAAAATGACTGGAAAGAACACACACCCCTCAATACTAACACTGAATGTCAATGACCTCAATGCCCCAATCAAAAGACATAAAAAATAGCAAACTGGGTTAAAAAACAAGACCCAACCAAATGTTGCTTACAAGAGACTCATCTCACTGAAAAAAATAATTACTGCTTAGAGTCAAAGAGTGAAAAGGGTTTTCTAAGCAAATGGACCCCAAAAATAAGCAGGAATAGCTATACTCATATCTGACAAAGTAAACTTCAGATTAAAATCAGTCAGAAGAGACAATGAAGTTCTCTTCAATTAAGGGAGCAATTCATCAAGAGAAAAAATATCAATCCTTAACATATATGCACCAAACATAGGGCCAAACAACTACTTTTAAAAAAATCTCTTAACTGTCCTATAAGCATGGATAGACTCTAACCCAGTGATAGTGGGACACCTGAATATCTCACTGTCATCAAAAGATAGGTCATCCAGGCCATGGATCAACAAAGAAACTTCAGAACTATTCCACACATTAGACCAAATAGACATGATAGACAGCTACAGAGTATTTCACCCCAAAACCACACAATAAACATTCTATTCTATAGCTCATGGAACTTTCTCCCAAATAGATCATATTTTAGGACACAAAGCAAGTC
Organism: Castor canadensis; assembly: GCF_047511655.1. Lineage (NCBI taxonomy): Eukaryota > Metazoa > Chordata > Mammalia > Rodentia > Castoridae > Castor > Castor canadensis. The sequence goes on from NC_133387.1 coordinate 6,774,231, forward strand.
TCAACAAATTAAAGGAAAGTGAGAATAACCCCCTGTATCATATCAGATCACAGTAGAATAAAACTAGACCTCAACAACCAAAAAAAACACAAAAAATATTCAGACACATGCACACTGAACAACACACTGCTGAATGACTGGTGAGTGACCAAAGAACTAAGGGAAAAAATCAACAAGTTCCTAGAATCTAATGAAAATTAATGTACAACCTAGTAGAATCTATGGGACACAGCAAAGGCCACGCTAAGGGGAAAGTTTAGAGCTATCAATGCCTACGTTACAAAACCAGAGACATAAAAAAATAAACAACCTAATGATGCTCCTTAAGCTTCTAAAAACATAAGAACAAACCAAACCCCAAACTAACAGAGTTAAATAATAAACATCAGGACCATTATCAATGAGATCTACAACAAAATCTATACAATGAATCAATGAAACAAAAAGTTGGTTCTTTGAAAAGATTAAAAAGATTAACAAACCCTTAGCCACAATGACAAAACTGAGAAGAGAAAAGATCCAAATCAATAAAAATCAAAGAGGAAAAAGGGGGCATAACCAAAAATACTAATGAAATCTAGAGGCTGTTCAGAGAAGACATTCAAAACTTATATTCAAGTAAACTGAAAAGTCTAGATAAAATGAATAAATTTCTAGATGTACATAACCAACCAAAATTGAACCAAAAAGATGTTAACCACCTAAACAGACCTATAACAAGCAATGAGATTGAAGCAGTAATAAAGAGCTTCCCTACAACAAAGAGTCCAGGATGTGATGGATTTACAACCAAAATTTACCAAACATTTAATGAAGAACTAATACCATTACACCTCAAACTTTTCCAGGAAATAAAAAGGGAAAGAACACTACCAAACTCATTCCATGAAGCCAGCATTACACTCATTCCAAAACCCAATAAAGATGCAACCAAAAAGGAGAATTATAGACCAATATCTTTAATGAATATAGACGCAAAGATTCTCAGCAAAATACTGGCAAACAGAATTCAGCAACACATCAAAAAGATCATGCACCATGACCAAGTCGGTTTGATTCCAGGGATACAAGGATGGTTCAACACATGTAAATCTATAAATACAGCCCATAAACAGAAGCAAGAACAAAAACCACATGATCCTCTCAATAGATGCATAAAAAGCCTTTGACAAATTTCAACACCCTTTCATGATAAAAACTCTGAAGACTAGGAATAGAAGGAATGTTCCTCAACATAATAAAGGCTATGACAAATTTAGAGCCAACATCATACTAAATGGAGAACAACTGAAACTGTTCCCTTTAAACTCAGGAATCCTGAGACAGGGATGTCCACTTTCCCCACTCCTATTTAATATAACTTTGGAATTCTGAGCCAGAGCAATAAGACAGGAACAAGAAATAAAGGGGATTCAAGTAAGTGAAGAAGAAATTAAACTACCCCTACTTGCAGATGATCCTATACCTTGACATGATCCTATATACTTGACATGATCTTATATCTAAGAGATCCCAAAAACTCTACCAGAGAACTACTAGAAATCATAAACTCTTTCAGCAAAGTAGCAGGATACAAAATTAACATACAGAAATCAGTAGCTTTTCTATGTACCAACAACGCACAGACTGAGAAAGAAATCAGGGAAACAATCCCATTTACAATAGCCTCAAAAAGAATAAAGTACCTTGCAAGAAATTTAATGAAGGAAACTGAGACCTTTTCAATGAGAACTATAAACCACTGAAGAGAGATATTGAAGAAGACATCAGAAGATGGAAATATCTTCCATGCTCATGGGTTGGTAGAATCTACATGTTCAATGCAATCCCTACCAAAATTCCAATGACATTCTTCACAGAGATAGAAAAAATCAATATAAAATACATACAGAAGCACATAAAACCTCAAATAGCAAGAACAACTTTGAGCAAAAGTCCAATGCTGGAGGTATACTATCCTACAGAGCCATAACAATAAAAACAGCATGGAACTGGCACAAAACAGACATGAACACCAATGATTAGACTAGAAGACCCAGACATACACCCATGCATCTACAGCCAGCTGAGCCCAAAGCACATGATGGAGAAAAGACAGACTCTTCAACAAATGCTGCTTGGAAAACTGAATATCCATATGTAGAAAGCTAAAATAGATTTCTGTCACTCACACTGCACCTAAATCAACTCAAAATGGACCAAAGACTACTCCAGGAAGTAGTGGGAAACACACTGGAACAGAGAAGCTGAAGGATGACTTCCTCAGCAGAACTCAAAAGTCTAGCTTTCCTCTGTTGTCATGATTGAGCAACCAGGAGAGTCACCAAACTTCTGATTTTTTCAGTAAAAACAGGGACTTAGATATCTCTCAATTGCATCGAGGTCTAAAACCTACCTGAGGACAGGTGATTTCCTATGGAGGGATCAGGTGATGCTCCGTGCCTTTCCCACTAGCTGCTGACTGCAGGGGCACTGTGCAGCAAGAGTTCCTCCTGTGAAGTGTGAGACACAGGAACATGGTGCCAATAGATCTCCTTGTGCCCCGTCCCACCCCACACCACCACCCTGGCAGCACACTCTGCGTTAGCACCATGCCTCCTCCCTCTGCAGACCCTCCCCACAAAGGTGCCCTGTTCCCCACGGCCCCTCACAGCCATGGCTCCGGGTCCTCTTCATCCACATTTACCTTCTTTTGAATGAATTGATGAGTGTCAGCGTCTCTCCAAGGAAGCAGTTTGAGCTGGTGCTTCTGCTTCAACTGCGAAGCAAAAGTGCTTGCACCCGAAAATCTCTGAGTCAGGAAGTCTGATTGGGTGGAGCTAGTAAAAAAAAAAAAACAAAACCAACAAAAACCTGTTTGCTTGTAAAGAAACGGAAGTGCTGCTCTGTAATTCAGTGCATGTTGTGCTTTGACAAGTTGAAAGCTTTGGTCCATGTGCCTGTTCTCACACCACAACTTTCAGCTATATCTAGCACAGGGTTGTAGTAGCGGGTTCTTAAAAGTCTTTTTAAAAAATTTACTAGCATAAATTAATTGTAAAAATTGTGATATTACATACACCTTATATGATGTACTTTGATCCAATCCATCCCTCCATTTGCCTTCTTAAGTGGCCCAAATATTACCATGAGAGCAAGACAAGGTTCAAAATATTCATGACCTGATCAGTAAAGATACATTCAGGGAAAGCAGGTCCCAGTTCCCCTCCCAACATTTTTTGTCCCCTAGGTGGGTGCAGAGATAGATTTTCCTGGATTTCCTCAGTGGTTGCTTCTATCCTGTCTGTCAGTTTTTTAAAATGACAGGCAGTTTCCCAATTAGACCAGATGCTCTAATTGGCTTTTGCATCATCATGAGAATGTATGTTCTTGATTTTGTGTGTACTATTTTCAACTTAAGGCAGATTTAGCAGACATGGTCAAATTGTAAGTTCAGAAGCATCCGTATATGTAAAATTGGGCTTTTCTGTTGCTATAATGCAAGATAAATGCAAACCTTAACTTATTAAGACATTAAAGAAATAATGTCTGGAAATTAAAGGAATAGTTCCTCATACAGTCCTGGCTCATTTAAAAAAGAACTCCTATACAACCATGTAATAGGTGTCATCAATTTCCTATTGCTGTTATAACAAATTACCAAAAATGTAGTAGCTTAATACAATCTACTCTCTTATGGTTCTGGAAGCCAGAAGTTCTAAATGAATCTTATGGAAACAAAACTAAGATGTTGAAGGGCTGGCTCCTCCTGGAGAGCATGGAGGGGAGTCAGTCCCTTTCACCCCTTCATTCTAGAAGCTGCCAGCTTCCTTTGCTGTGGCTGTGCTGTTTCATCCCATTGCTTTCCTCTTTTCACCTTCTTCCCTCTCTCTTGTTAGGACCTTTGTGGTTATGGTTAGGACCTACTCAAATAATTCAGGCTAATTTCCCTATTTCAACATTCTTGATTCAATCCCATGTGCAAAATCCATTTTGCTGCATCAGATAACAACCCAGGTTCTGGGGAATTTGGACATAGTTTTCTTGGAAGGGGCCATTATTCAGTCTACCATAGACTTCCTTCTGGACCCCAAAGATGTATGTCCATCCCCCATGCAAAATGCATTCACTCCATTCTAACATGCCCAAAGGTTTCAACTCATTCTGGAATTATCTCAAATCCAATATCTCATCTGAGCAGCATCAGCTCAAAAGCTCCAAATCTCACCACTTAAATTATCTAAATTAGGTATGGATGGACTCTCATATTCAGGGGGAAAAACTTCTTTCTCTTTGAGGAATTGTGAAATTAGAAAGCAAGTTATTGAGCTCCCCAAATATAGCAATGGGACAGTTTTAGGATAACAAATATAAATGTTCCCATTCAAAAAGGGAGAAATTGGAAGAAATAAAGGTGCCTTTTCAAGCAATGTCACATTCCAATCAAGAAGCTCCTTTAGGTGTCAAGGGTTGGGAATAACACTCTGTGGCTCATACCTCCACCCCCATGCCAGACTCTGTCCTCTGAGTAATCCTGCCATTCTTGTGAAAGGGTAGCATGTGTATGTAGCAAATTGGTTTTATCAACCTGTTACCAGCCTAAAGAATTTTGGAAATATAATAGCCTTTGTCCCTTTTGTTTTGTCTCCATTGCTTTCAGTTCAATTTGGTAGTGTTTCAAAAATCTTGTCAGTCTCCTGTGCATATTATGTGAATTCATCCCGTTAGAATGAGGCTCCTCCATATTGATTTCCTGCATAATCTCTACCCTTCACCTCTGCTGAAGTCAAGGGATTGATGAATCATACTCACCGGCTCTACTGTGTATCTGAAATTTCTTCAAACTTTTTCACCACCCAATTCCAAAGCTGCTTATATGTTTTTATGTATTTGTTACAGTAGCAGCCCACTGACAACTGCCAAAATCTATATTTATTTCCTATATCAACCTATATTAATTTCTATCTCTTCTGCAAAAAACAGCAGAACTTGCATGGGTAAAATCAAAGCAAATTTACTATCTTGTATGACTAGAGGTAAGTGTGAATCCAAAATTAATCTATGAGGATGAAAATCAAGGTGTTACCAGAGCTGGTTCCTTCTGGGAGCTTCAGAGGAGGCTGTTTCCTGCCTCTTCCAGCTTCTTCATGCTACCACTGTTCATTGGCTTGTAGCCACATCCCAGCAATTTCTGCTGCCATCTTCACATTGCCTTCTTCCTTTGCTTTTCTGGCCTCCCTCTTATAAGGGTTTCTGTGATGATATTTAGTTCTACGCATGTATGTAGAATGGTCTCCCCCATCTCACAGTCCTTACTCTAATTACATCTGCAGAGATCCCTTTGCCATGTAAGGAAACAGTCAAGGTTTCCATGATCAGGATGTGGATATCTTAAGAGCACTACTCATCAAACACCATCAGGTCAGCTAACCTCTCTGCAACTCATTTCCCTAATCTTTAAAATGTCGTTAAAAGGCTGTGGGAACTGAATAAAGTCGCGTGTATAAAGTGGTTACGAGCATGCTTAAATACAGTGAGTGATCCCTACACGTCAGCTAGTAGCATCGGTGGTACCAAGAGCAATCCCAGGGCTTTGTCAGTCCCAGGGTCACAGTTTATGCTCCCGAAATTCACTTAGTGTGTAATGTCACCTCTCAATAGAGCTGAAGATCTCAACAGAGGTGGAATCTTGGAAACGATTTCTGTTTTGGTCTATCCACTGCAGAGACTTGTCATACAACTCCTAGAAAAGACTCTATCTTGTCAGAAGATATGAGAGTTCTAGGACACTGTTGGCTCCTGGTGCAGTGGCTTTTCCTCTGCCCCTGCATCTGAAAATCCTTTCCTCCCAAGTCTTCAAAGAAAAAGGCAGTAATTAGCAACTTCTGCCATGAACACTCCTTTCTTCAACCAAGTATAAGTGCAGGGCCAGACAATAAGCCTGACCCAGTTTGTCTTTTAGCAGAACTGCCAGAAAGATCATAGCTTAGGAAAGGAGCAAGGGGGTAGTGACAGGGATAGCTTCCCTGTCACCTAAGAAACTACCTTTATTTCTTAATCAGGTTAACTACATGGCTTTTGAGCATTGCTCAGGCTTTCTGGCATTTTCCCCTCCTGTTTTCTCACCCAAACAGTATCTTCATGAAAAGGGAGATTCGGTGCCTACAGATCAGTAAGTTCCAGTTATCAGTAGTAACAACAACAGTTTGAGTAGCAATCATATCACTGTTAGTGATAGAGGAATAGGGTGAACCAAGCCTCAGGAGAAGAAATATGAGGCATGGGCAGAGATCAGTAAATTCTTTAGAGCAGAAGGATCTGCTGCGGTCTGCATGTTTGTGTCCCCCCAGAGTTTACATGCTGAAACCTACTCCCCAATGTGATGGTGTCAAGCTGGGGGACCTCTGAGAGGTATCAAGGTCATGAGAGTAGAGTCTTCATGAGGGGGATTAGTGACATTATGGAGATGAGAAAGACTCTTCACCTTTGCATCAATGTGAGGTCACGGTATGAACCAGGACACAGTCCCTTGCCAGACACCAAATCTGCCAACACCTTGATCATGGGCTTCCCAGCCTCTAGAACAGTGAGTAATAAATTTCTGTTATTTATAAACTAACCAGTTTCTGGCATTTTGTTATAGCTGCCAGGACAGACCATGCTAGGATGGTTACTAGCATTTATTGAAGGCCCACTCTGTTCCGACAGCCATATTTATATCATGATCTTCTTCTTTCTCTGCAACAGTGCAAAATACATGTGAAGAGGTTCTCTGACTAAAATTTTGGGGAGACAGAACTCTATTGAGATAATGTATTAAGTTGCTTCTCAAGGAAGGGAATAGATTGAGACAGAACGTAACAGCATCTGAATCCCAAACGAAGGATGTGGACTCAAAACCCTGTGCTGTGGAAGTCTTCCGAGCACCCGTGACAACAGAAACTGGTTTACAAACACTTAACCTACTGACTGCAACCGAGATGGGAAGGAAGAAATCAGGGTTGCTTCACCCTCAAATATGTAGCCTGTTGCTTTCTTACCACTTGACTTGTGCACCCCCAAAAATATTCAAGTCCTAATGCCTAGTTCTAAGAATGTGACCATACTTGCAAACAGTCTTTGTGATATAAAATCAGATTTTGGGCCCTAATTCATTGATGCTTATCATTGTAAAATGAGTGCAATTTAGACAAACACACAGAGGAGAAAACCATGGGACAATGGAGGCAGAGATTGAAATGATACTCTACACACACAAGAGTGCCAAGAACTTCCAGAAGCCACCAGAATCCAGGAAGAAGAAAGGAAGGATCTCTTTCCAGAATGGGCTCCTACTGACTCCCTGATTTTGGACTTTTGACCTCAACAATTGTGAGATAATAAATGTCTGTGGTTTGAAACTACCCAGTTTGTTGCAATTTGTTGCAGCAGCCCCAGGAATCTAATACACTAGGTTTCTTTTTACCACCATCTTTTCTTCTGCCTGCTTGTTATTCCATCCTCTTTAACAACCTAATGAATCTCTGCATTAGGCAATCTGAGCAGTGGAACCTTATTAGAATACACTTGTATTAGTCAGGGTTCTCCAGAGAGACAGAATCAACCAGAGTGAGAGAAGAGAGGAAAGGGGAGGGCAGAGCTGCGGTGGGGGGAAGGGAAGGGGGGAGGGGAGGGGAGGAGAGGAGAGAGAAGGAGAAGGAATTTATTAGGAGAATTGGCTCATGCAATTACAAGGCTGAGAAGGCCCATGACAGACTGTCTGCAGGCTGGAGACCCTGGAAAGCCTGAAGCATGGCTTAATCCACATTCAAAGGCTTCAGAACCAAGGGAGCTGATGACGTAACTCAGTGTAAGAGTCTGAGAACCCCGGTGCTGGTGTGATTCCTGGAGGAGGAAGAGGGGAGGGGAAGGACAGGGAGGAAGAGAAAGAAGAAGGAGGAGGAGGAAGAGAAGGAAGATGGAACAAAGAGAAGAGAGAGAGAGAGAGAGAGAGAGAGAGAGAGAGAGAGAGAGAGAGAGAGAGAGAGAGAGAGAAGAGAGAGAGAGAAAGAAGGAAGGAAGGAAGGAAGGAAGGAAGGAAGGAAGGAAGGAAGGAAGGAAGGAATAAGGTATCACTGCTGTGGTAGGGGGGTGTGGAATTCATATTTCCTCTGCCCCAAAACAGATCTATCTGGGCCCCTAATTGAATCTCCCCCACCCTCAATGAGGGCTGATCTTCCCCACACAGTCCACCAATTCACATACCAGTGTCCTCTGGAAACATTCTCATGGACACATCCAGAAATACAGCTGTACCAGTTCTCTGGGTATTACTTTATCTAGACAAGATGACATTTAAAATTAAACACCACAATTCTTGCTCATTGTTAAACCAAATGCCTGGCCCAGAGAGACCATGAAACGAAAGTCTCAGTGATGAGAGAAGCAGCTGTGTCTTCTCAGGAGGCCATTTTAGAACTGCCTGAGACTATTCCTCAGGGACATTTCATTCTTAGGCTTTCTGCTTCTGTAGCTGCCTCCACCTACTCTCCTTCACTCAGCTCTGGATCTAGATCCTTCTACAGAAACAAAAGTAACTAAAAAATATTTCCCTTAAAGAAAGAGAGAGGACCCAGGTAAGGTGGGGCATGCCTGTAAATCCAGCACTCAGGAAGCTCAGATAGGACAATAGAGAGCTATTTGAAGACAGCCTGGACTATTTAATGAGGTAGAGGTCATGGGCTACACAGCAAAACTCTTCATGAAAGGAGGAGATGGGGGTAAGGAAAGGAAGGGAAAAGTAAAGGGGGAAAGGTAGGGAAGAGAAGGGGGAAGGAAAAAGGGAAAGTTAGAAAAGGGAGAAGGAGGAGGGTCAGAAGGAGGAGGAGGATGTATTGAGGATAAAGGATAACATAAGGCCACCTGAACTCTGTAAGGGAGCAGGCAGGCTTTCAGGACAGAATGACTTGAGTGATAAAACCACCTCTGCCTAAAAGCTGCCTCACTCTCACTAGCAAGAGCCCTTCTCGTTTTGTTTTACCATTTTAAAAAGTGGATGGCATTAATGCTTTGAAAATATGACAAAATAAGCTCAGTGCATCTAAATATACAGGATGCTTCTCCATAGGCTACACTGGCAGCACAGGTCACTATGGCCATCTGAGTCCTGTTAGCCCAGTGACACTTGCTCTGTTCCATGAGTTTCAGCAACAGATTCTTGGCTTAGCATATCAGCACTGGATATTTACCAACAAATATATGAACCGCCATGAAAATGTGTGTGCTCTCATTCTGCCAATAGGAATATCTATGGCTTTAGGGGAAATAACCTTTCTTAGCCCCAGTGTCTGTGCTGGCAAGAAGGTAGGGAAGTGCTGGTTGTTTAAGCTGATACCTACTCTGGTATTGTATGATGCGTGATGTTTATGCCTTTCTCTATGAACACAATTGCCCCAGACTCCCCTATTCTCACAAGTCATGAGCCTGGCAACTGATCCACAGTACTTCCCAGGTGCTGATTAGGCACGGTTATAGACATGTAGGGAGGGAGAGAGGACTGTGTTGCTTAAAGGAAGGCCACAGGGGAGGGACCAGTCCTGGGACTCTTGGTTGTACAAGCATGGTGAAGAAGCAATATGAGCACAAACCATTTCCTCTCAGTGCTACCAAGTCCCTGTCATCATCAGAGTAATGTTCAGTTACAGTTACAGAGACCAGGTTGATTTACCAGTTGGCAGAGGACAGCCAGAGAAGCAAGAAGGTGGACGTTTGTCTTTTATAGTTTTCTGATACTCTCAACACACCCAAGACCTCTTCCTTCCTTGTCTACACAGATTTTTTTTTTAGTTTCACTCCTGTAAACTCACAATATGTCTGAATACTCCCCGAAGTTTTTGTGTGCCATGATATTAATGGTGAGAGAAAAGGTTGCTAAGGTTGCTTAGGAAAACAAAAATTACGGAAAGAGTTAGGCTTCCAAGACCATCAGAAACACTCAGTGACTTCTTCCCTGTAGGTTTTGCAATTTGCACAATTCCTGCTATTCTCTTCACTTCTTCCTCTTCTTTCAATTTCACTTCCTTCCTTTGCAATCCTCACTCCAATCCTCACATAAACAAAGTGATTGTTCTCGGCTGCTTCTTACAAATGATAAAAGCTATAAATCAAACCAAACCAAACCTTAACAGGGTTAAAGGAATAATTGCAATGTACGTCTTGGCATATCACCACATTAATATTTTTGACTTCTCACAATCCCTTATATCTGCTAGAAATGAGCAACATGAGGATTTATTGTTAATTCACTTGTGCATAGAGAAAACATGCATACTGCCTCAGTCACCACCATTTCCTGCCGCACTGCAACTGAATTTAATTGGTTCACATCTTGCTGAGTGCAAAACCAAAAGCAAGCACAGACAAGCCATGAAAAGTTGAAGAAAGATTTATTACCTACAACAAGTAAGGAAACCATGGAAGTTACTTCCAAAATGATATTCTCCTCAAAGAAAGGAAGGGTGGGGATTTTATTCAGGGAGCCTACACACATATCTGCAGGAAAGCACCTCAGGGGCAGCTCCGTTTAAGGTCATAAGATGGTGGATACGTTTTGGGGACTGCTTAGCTCAAGGTTAAAATGGTGGACAGGAACACTTTTGGGCATCCTCGGCTTGTTTCCTAAAGATGGTGGACAGAATCACCTCTGGGCATGCTCAGTTTTTTCCAAAATGTTTTAGCTGGAAAAAAGGTAAGGATTCTTTGAAAGTGTGTTAATATAGAAGTTTACCTGTAACAAAAAGTTTAAGTCTGCCTTGCTCAACACCTCGCAGGTTTCCGCCTGGAGACATTTCCCTACTCTTTCTTGAGGGGTTCAAGGATGGAGGGGATTCCTCTGAAACTTCTTTTGGTTTAATGGGAGTGCTGTATCTTCCTAGTTGGAGGAGTGAGGCTCTTTTGATACTAAAGACTTATCTATCGGTATAGGGTCACCAGGGGTAGTCTAACACTACAGCTTGAGTTCCTTTTGTAATTGTTTTCTTACACTTCAAGGCACAACTAATTACAACACAAGCCATATGTCATATTTAAAATTGACATCCTTTAATTATTTGGACCAGAAAATACAGATCTAATAACCCAGAAAATCTAGGCCAAAGCACAGTTAGGCAAAAAGGTCAGAATTAGATAAAGGTCAGGTGCAGTGGCTCTCGCCTGCAGTCCCGGTCACTCCGAGCTACTGAGAGATAGAGATCAGGAAGATTGTGGTTCCAGGTAAGCCTGTGAAAATTTGTTCACTTAATGGTGCTAGAATTCCAACAGCATTAAGTGAACAAATGTTCAAATTATGAAACTTTTCAGGAGAAGAGATGGAGAAAGAGACAGAAAGATTATTTAATGAAACAAGTATTGAAAACTTTCCAAGTACTGAAAAAGATATGACATCTGGGTGCATGAAACTCAAAGTTGCCAAACAAGTTCCACCCAAAGAGGGCCTCACTGAGGCACAATGTAAACAAACTGTCAAAATACAAAGACAAAGAGAATTTCAAAAGTATTGAGAGAAAAGTGTCATGTAATATACAAGGGGATCTTCTTTAGACTATCCGTGGATTCTTCAACAGAAACATGGCAAGCCAGGAGATAATAGCATGATATAATCAAAGTGATGAAAGGAAAAACTGCCAATCAGGAATACTCCACCCAGATAACTGTCCTTCAGAAATGAAGGCGAGGCTGGGTACTGTGGCTCGTGCCTATAACCCCAGCCACTGGAGACACAGAGAGCAGGACTCCAACCGGAAACTGACAAAGAACAATAGCAAAAAAAAAAAATTGCTATCATGGAAATATATGAAAGTATAAAACTCACTGGTAGAAATAAATAAAAGTCAAGGTCAGAATACTCCATCACTGAAAGGGTGTGGTGTAAATCATACATATTTCTAGTATGAAAGATAGATGTCAAAATAGTAAAAACAACTGTATTTGTTATAAGTTGTCAATAAGTATTCAATATCAAAATACATATGTTGTGACTCCTTAAAATATAAATGGGGAAGAGAAAGGTAAAGTCTAGAACATTTGAACCCCATTGAAGTCAAACTACTAGCTTAAAATGGCCTATTATAACTTTAAGCTTTTTCATGTAAGCCTCATGGTAACCACAAAACAAAAAGCTTCAGCAGATACCCAAAAAGAAAAATGAAGAAACCTAAGTTTAGTACTAACAAAAATCACCAAATCACAAAGGTAGGTAACAAAAGAGGAAGAGAAGAAGTAGGGTCCACAAAACTGTTAACAAAATGGCAATTTAAGTTCTCACCTGTGAATAATGAGTTTTAATGGGAATGGACTAAAGTCTTCAATCAAAATCATATAGCGACTGAATTATTAATTTTATAAAAAGTTTTAACTATGTGCTATCAATCAGAGACTCATTTTAATACTAAGCACGTACATAGTCTGAAAGTGAAAGGATGAAAGAAAATATTCCATGCAAATAGTAAAAAAGGAGGAGAAAAGTTGGTATGTTTATATTAGATAAAATATATTTCAAGTCAGAATCTCTCACAAGGCAGAAAAGTTCATTATATAATGAAGTTGGGATGAGTAGTGTACCAATTATAAATTGGAGCACTTTTATATAAAAAGCAAATGTTGATGGGCATGAAGGATGAAACAGACAGTAATACAATAATGCCTTGACTTCAACACTCACTTCAGTACTTGCCGTAATCCAGACAGAAAACTAAGAAGGAGTTGTTGGACTTGAACTATACTACAAACCAAATGGACTTAACAGTCATATATAGAATTTTGAATCCAGTGCAGCTGAATACAAATACTTTATTATATCACATATGGGATATTCTGTAGGACAGACCATATATTAGACAACAAAATAAGTCTTAAAAAGTTAAGAAAATTGAAATTATATCTAGTATTTCTAATCATAATTATAGAAAACTAGAAATCATTAACAGGAGGAATTCTGGAAAGTTTGCAAATTTGTGGAAATTAAACAATATGCACCTGAACAAACAATGGGCCAAAGAAGAAATAAAAATGTAAGTTTAAGACCAGGCATGGTGGTTCGTTCCTATAATCCCCACCCTTGGGAAGCTAAGGCAAAAAGATTGTGAATTCCAGGCCAGCCTGGGCTGCATAGGCAAACCCTATTTAAATTGATTAATAAAATAGAAGACAAGAAAAAAGCACTTAAATAAGTCTAAAACTCTTGAGAGAAACTACTGTGGAAACACAATATACCAAAACCTATGAGATACAGCAAAAGCAGATGTAAGAGGGAAATTTATAGCAACCAGTATCTATATTAAAGAGGAATAAAGACACCAAATAAATGGTGAAGCATTATGTTCTGAGAAGGCAGAAAAAGAACTAAACCCAAAGTTAGGAGAAGCAAAGAAGTAATACATACAGAGCAGAAGTAAGCCAAAGAGCAAATATGAAGCCCATAGGGAAAATGTCAATCAAAACAGTTTAGTTAGACAAAGAAAAACAGTGAGAAGACTCAGATAAAATCAGAAATGAAAGTTGAGATATTAGAACAGATGCTTCAGAAACAAAAAAATGGATTATAATGAAAACTTATATGCCAATAAGCTTAATAACCCAGAGACATGGATAAAAATATAACCTACATATAAATATTTAATCAGGAAGAAAAGATTAGAACAAATCAATAATAGAGATAGAAGTAGTAATTTAAAATCTTCCAAAAAAGAAAAGCCCAGGTGACTTTGTGGCTAAATCTTATCAAACATTCACAAAAGGATTAGTATACAGAACTTAAACTCTTCCAAAAGTCTAGCTAGAGGTAATATTTTCAAACACATTTTTTAAAGATCAGCATCACTTGATACCTAAGTCAAAGGCATCACAAATTAAGAAAACAAGCCAATTTTTGCAATGTTGATGCAAAAAATCCTCAAAATATTTAGCAAACCAAATTAAACAACACATCAAAAAGATAATAAATGCATCATGATCAAGTTGTATGAATTCCTAGCAGTCAAGTCTGGCTTAACATGTAAATCAATCCATGTGATACAACACATTGCAGGCAGAAGCCTGACTCTATTGTCCCATTGAACTATGCTCACCCACTCATCCCAAAGCACATAGTATCCCAAGGCACACAGAAACAAAGGGCAGAGAGGTTGATGATGAAACAGGACAAAGAACTTTAATTTTAGTGTGGCCAAATGGGCAGGACAAGTCTAAAGGGTGTCCTCTGAGTGACAATGGCCTTGAAGTTGCATAGAGAATTAAAAAAACAAAGGCAAAAATGACAGGATTTGCATAGCACACAGTCTCTTCTGTGCTGAGGAAATTGCTATGGCTCACAGTGCAATCTCCATCTGTCATGCAGGATGTTTACCTGTCAGGCCTGTGATCCTGGAATTTAACATAAACTGAAGAAAAGAGCAACCAGAAAAAGGACAGGTGGGAGGGAGATAAAATGGAGTCAGGTTAATAATTGTATCCTTCTTCAATAATGAAAGATAAAAACGACATAATCATCAATAGGTGCAGAAAAAGATTTGATAAAGATCTTTTCATGATAAAAACTTTCAACAAATATGCATAGAAGGAAATTTCCTTCTCTGTGATGATTGGAATGAGAATTTGGCAATTTTATTTCCTCTTAGAGTTGAGCTGGGCCTGAGTCATATCTTTAATTAGATGAGTTCACCTCTGGATAGCCCAACTCCTAGGCTCTCAAAATCATGGTTATAAGCATTGGAACTCAGAGTACTATCATTACTAGTAAGCAAGTTATCTGAGGGTAATGAGGACTCAGTTTTGCTACCAACCTCTAGAAATGGCTTTGAAAACATCTCAGATTTGTCACACTTGGTTGGCAAGGAAGCTGACTTCTTTAAATTAATCTCTGGTCACTACTCTCAGGAAAACCTCCTCCAGCAAAAGGATTGAGTGGACCATGACAACGTAAGCTGCTACACTAATCAATCTTCCAAAACACTGTTTGAAAATCCAGTGGAGAGCAAATTTCTAGTGTCTATTTTGACATCTAAGAAACTTGGAAGTTGTCACTCCATCCTGGCATAAGTAAAAAGCTAAGTAAAATGAAAAGAACCTAAGTAGAGAAGTAACTCTTCTTAGTTTGGAAGACATGAGGTCACAGGGCAAACTACTACCCCCAAAATTGGAGAAACAGAGAATCACAATGGAGCAGAAACCTCTGTGAAAACCAGCACTAGGTCAGAGAAAAACTGAACTTATTGTAACTGACAAATTCCTGAGAGCTAGAGGTGTGGAGAAATCTGAGAGTTAAAAATTCCAAGGGATCCAGTCATATAGACTCTTATATATTTGTGACTTTTAGTTCCAGGAGCTGAACCAGAGTCTCACAATAAATATGGGAAGGGTCTCCTTATCTTCTGGCAGAGGAGAGTTAAAAAAAATGATACATTTTTAAATGAGCCAGTACACTTAATAAGATCCGCACTCAGTAAAAACTAGGTAACCAGAGCCTAGCCTGAGCAGGTTTTATTAGAGCCCAACTGGACTTGAGGAAGAGAAATACTTCACTCTACCAGTTTAGCCTCCCTGCCCCAACTAAGGGGAGGAAAACACTGAGAAACACTTGTGAAGCTTACAGTCCTGAGGCAGAGGCTCACTAAAAGACTGAGACCTAGTTGTAGGACTCCCTCCTCCACACACACGTGTGTAGACACACACACTCACTCACCTTGCCATCACACTACTAAACAACTGCTTACAGCAGTTCCTTTTACTGGGGACATCATTTCTAACTGTTGAGAAAAAAGCTACAAGGCATACTAAAGGCTACCCACATACACAGCACACACACACAGACACACAATTCAAAGAGAGAGAAAGCATCAGAACTTGACTTGACAGGGATGTTGGAACTATCAGAGAATTTAAAACAACTGGAATATGCTAAGGACTCTGATGAGTAAAGTACACAGCATGCAAGAACAGAGGAAGCATGGAAACAGAGAAATGCAAATCCTGAGAAAGAAGCAAAGAGACAGTTTTAAAAGACTTAAAACACTGCAACAAAAATTAAAAGACCTTTGATGGACTTACTGGTAGATTGAACAAGACTGAGTAAAGAATCTCTGAACTTGAGAATATATTAATAGAAACCTAAGAACTGAAATACAAAGAGAACAAAGACTAGAAAAAAAAGCCAGTACAGAATATCTAGCAACTGTGGTACAACTACAAAAGGTGTAAAAATGGGAATAGAAGGTAAACAAAGAAGAAGGAGGAAGAGGATAAAGGAACCAAAGAAATCTTAAAAAACAAAAACAGTGACTGAGAATACCTCATTGTCAAACAACAAATCACAAATCCAGGAAACAGGGAACACTTAAGGCACACATCCAGACCAAAGTAATGTATTTTGACAATCTTTTAGTTGTGTTTCCTTAACCAGGGGACACCGAGCACAGTATAAGTTAGCTCTCCCAATCTAGATGCTCATAGATACATCCTGGAATTTGAAACTGATGAAGGAGGCTGCAAGCCTTCTTCACTAGCATGTAGCCTAGTGGATGAAACTCAAAAGGCCTGTGCATGCAGGCATGGAGGGACTTCCAATACTGTCTACTGATGGCTATGGAGAAGTCTGTGAGCCAAAATTGTCTTAGGCAGCAGATCGTGAAGGGTTCAAAATTCTGAGGCACATCCTTTATAATTGAATGATGTTATTTCTAGTGAAAAGGTTAACACAATATTCCTGAGCTTATAATTTGCCTAATGGTTTACAATTATTTTGCCTTCCCTCAATCCTCCTTCAATACCAGTAATTCTGATAAAGGGATTCTCAGATTTTCTTTTTTTCTCTTTTTTTCCAGTTCTGTGGAGTTTATGTATTTTTTCTGTGTGTTCAATTTTCTTTAATATTCTCCCCCACTTCTCCCCTTCCTTATGATGTACCTTATCTCTTCGACCCATCCTAGTCTTCCTTCTGATTAATGCCTTATATTACCTCAGTCACCACTCCCTCCTACTACATAAACTTTTCAAATTTTATTACCCACTAGACTCTTGTGTCTCTGCAACATCACAACTGCTACTACCTTTAGTCTTCTAGGACAACAAAGATTCATCTTTGTTCCAATTGTAAACCAAACACACTAGAACAGTAGCAATAATTGATCTTCATCAGGAATTACTGTAACTTCAAGACTGTAGTTCAATAGCTAAGCTTACACAGAGAAGAATAAACTAGAGTGAGACAGGAAGATTCAAGAAAGAATAAACCCTTTTAGCGAAGCAGACCAGTAAACAAGGAATAGGTGGAAAGTAAACAAAAGGGGAATAAAAATGACTGGAAGCACGAGGCAACTCTCAATATTAACACTGAATATCAAAGGCCTAAATGCCCCAATCAAAACAAGTAGATGACAAACTGGGTTAACAAACAAGACCCAACCATATGTTGCTTACAAGAGACTCATCTCACTGAAACAATAAACACTGCTTTAAAGTCAAAGGGTAGAAAAAATTTTCCAAGCAAATGAACCACACAAACAGGCAGGAGTACCTATACTCATATCTGACAAAGGAGACTTCAGACTAAAATCAGTCAGAAGAGACAATGAAACTCACTTCATATTAGTTAAAGGAAAAATTAATCAAGAGGAAATATCAGCTCTTAATATATGCACCAAACTACATTAAAAATACACTAATAGACCTAACAGCACAGACAGACCCTAACACAGTGATAGTGGGAGATCTGAATACATCATTGTCACCAATACAAAGGTCATCCAAGCAAAAGAACAACAAGAACCTTCAGAACTACTACTCAAATGGACATAATTGACATCTACAGAGTATTCCACCCAACAACCATGCAATACACATTCTTTTCTGCGGCTCATGGAACTTTCTCCAAAAGAAATTGTATTTTAGGACACAAAGCAAGTCTCAACAAAATCAAGAATATTGAAACAACTCTCTGTATCATATCAGATCATAACAGAATAAAACTAGACATCAACAACAAAAGAAACCACAGAAAATATTCAAACACATGCAGACTGAACCACACACTACTGAATGACCGTAGGTAACCAAAGAAATAAGTGAAGAAATGAGTAAGTTCCTAGAATCTAATAAAAATGAAAATACAACTTACCAGAATCTGAGAGACACTGCAAAGGTGGCTGTGCTAAGGGGAAGTTTAGAGCTATAAGTGCCTGCATTACAAAAACAGAGAGTTCTCAAACAAACAACTTAATGATGCATTAAGCTCCTAGGAAAACAAGAACAAACCAAACCTAAACCAGCAGACAGAGAGGAATAATAAAGATCAGGACTGAGATCAATAAGCTCGAGACCAAAAAATCTATACAAAGAATCACAGAAACAAAAAGTTAATTCCTTAAAATGATCAATAAGATTGACAACCTTTTAGGAATCTGACAAAATAGAGGAGGGAAAGTCCCATATCAATAAAATCAAAGATGAAAATGGGATATAACTGTGAAATCCCTCAATCATTAGTACTTTGAAACTTATATTCAAGTAAACTGGAAAATCTAGAAAAAATGGATAAGTTTTTAGATGCCTATAACCAGCCATAATTGAACTAAGAAGTTATTAGCCACCTAAAAAGATGTATAACAGTTAAATCTAGTTTAAAAAATTAATAACTCAGTCACTATATGCATTTTGATTGAAGACTTTAGTCTGTTTACATTAAAAATCATTATTCACAGGTGAGAACTTACATTGCCATTTTGCTAACAGTTTTGTGGACCCTATTCCTTCTCTTCCTCTTACCTACCTTTGTGATTTGGTGATTTTTGTTAGTGCTAAACTTAGGTTTCTTCATTTTTCTTTTTGGGTATCTACTGAAGCTTTTTGTTTTGGGGTTACCATGAGGCTTACATGAAAAAGCTTAAAGTTATAATAGGCCATTTTAAGCTATTGGTTTGACTTCAATGGGGTTCAAATGTTCTAGACTTTACCTTTCTCTTCCCCATTTATATTTTAAGGAGTCACAACATACGTATTTTGATATTGTGTACTTCCCAACAACTTATGATAAAAACAGCGTTTTTGGGTTTTTTTTTACTATTTTGACATCTATCTTTCATACTAGAAATATGTATGATTTACACCACACCCTTTCAGTGATGGAGTATTCTGACCTTGACTTTTATTTATTTCTACCAGTGAGTTTTATACTTTCATATATTTCCATGATAGCAATTTTTTTTTTTTGCTATTGTTCTTTGTCAGTTTCCGGTTGGAGTCCTGCTCTCTGTGTCTCCAGTGGCTGGGGTTATAGGCACGAGCCACAGTACCCAGCCTCGCCTTCATTTCTGAAGGACAGTTATCTGGGTGGAGTATTCCTGATTGGCAGTTTTTCCTTTCATCACTTTGATTATATCATGCTATTATCTCCTGGCTTGCCATGTTTCTGTTGAAGAATCCACGGATAGTCTAAAGAAGATCCCCTTGTATATTACATGACACTTTTCTCTCAATACTTTTGAAATTCTCTTTGTCTTTGTATTTTGACAGTTTGTTTACATTGTGCCTCAGTGAGGCCCTCTTTGGGTGGAACTTGTTTGGCAACTTTGAGTTTCATGCACCCAGATGTCATATCTTTTTCAGTACTTGGAAAGTTTTCAATACTTGTTTCATTAAATAATCTTTCTGTCTCTTTCTCCATCTCTTCTCCTGAAAAGTTTCATAATTTGAACATTTGTTCACTTAATGCTGTTGGAATTCTAGCACCATTAAGTGAACAAATTTTCACAGGCTTACCTGGAACCACAATCTTCCTGATCTCTATCTCTCAGTAGCTCGGAGTGACCGGGACTGCAGGCGAGAGCCACTGCACCTGACCTTTATCTAATTCTGACCTTTTTGCCTAACTGTGCTTTGGCCTAGATTTTCTGGGTTATTAGATCTGTATTTTCTGGTCCAAATAATTAAAGGATGTCAATTTAAATATGACATATGGCTTGTGTTGTAATTAGTTGTGCCTTGAAGTGTAAGAAAACAATTACAAAAGGAACTCAAGCTGTAGTGTTAGACTACCCCTGGTGACCCTATACCGATAGATAAGTCTTTAGTATCAAAAGAGCCTCATTCCTCCAACTAGGAAGATACAGCACTCCCATTAAACCAAAAGAAGTTTCAGAGGAATCCCCTCCATCCTTGAACCCCTCAAGAAAGAGTAGGGAAATGTCTCCAGGCGGAAACCTGCGAGGTGTTGAGCAAGGCAGACTTAAACTTTTTGTTACAGGTAAACTTCTATATTAACACACTTTCAAAGAATCCTTACCTTTTTTCCAGCTAAAACATTTTGGAAAAAACTGAGCATGCCCAGAGGTGATTCTGTCCACCATCTTTAGGAAACAAGCCGAGGATGCCCAAAAGTGTTCCTGTCCACCATTTTAACCTTGAGCTAAGCAGTCCCCAAAACGTATCCACCATCTTATGACCTTAAACGGAGCTGCCCCTGAGGTGCTTTCCTGCAGATATGTGTGTAGGCTCCCTGAATAAAATCCCCACCCTTCCTTTCTTTGAGGAGAATATCATTTTGGAAGTAACTTCCATGGTTTCCTTACTTGTTGTAGGTAATAAATCTTTCTTCAACTTTTCATGGCTTGTCTGTGCTTGCTTTTGGTTTTGCACTCAGCAAGATGTGAACCAATTAAATTCAGTTGCAGTGCGGCAGGAAATGGTGGTGACTGAGGCAGTATGCATGTTTTCTCTATGCACAAGTGAATTAACAATAAATCCTCATGTTGCTCATTTCTAGCAGATATAAGGGATTGTGAGAAGCCAAAAATATTAATGTGGTGATATGCCAAGACGTACATTGCAATTATTCCTTTAACCCTGTTAAGGTTTGGTTTGGTTTGATTTATAGCTTTTATCATTTGTAAGAAGCAGCCGAGAACAATCACTTTGTTTATGTGAGGATTGGAGTGAGGATTGCAAAGGAAGGAAGTGAAATTGAAAGAAGAGGAAGAAGTGAAGAGAATAGCAGGAATTGTGCAAATTGCAAAACCTACAGGGAAGAAGTCACTGAGTGTTTCTGATGGTCTTGGAAGCCTAACTCTTTCCGTAATTTTTGTTTTCCTAAGCAACCTTAGCAACCTTTTCTCTCACCATTAATATCATGGCACACAAAAACTTCGGGGAGTATTCAAACATATTGTGAGTTTACAGGAGTGAAACTAAAAAAAAAAATCTGTGTAGACAAGGAAGGAAGAGGTCTTGGGTGTGTTGAGAGTATCAGAAAACTATAAAAGACAAACGTCCACCTTCTTGCTTCTCTGGCTGTCCTCTGCCAACTGGTAAATCAACCTGGTCTCTGTAACTGTAACTGAACATTACTCTGATGATGACAGGGACTTGGTAGCACTGAGAGGAAATGGTTTGTGCTCATATTGCTTCTTCACCATGCTTGTACAGCCAAGAGTCCCAGGACTGGTCCCTCCCCTGTGGCCTTCCTTTAAGCAACACAGTCCTCTCTCCCTCCCTACATGTCTATAACCGTGCCTAATCAGCACCTGGGAAGTACTGTGGATCAGTTGCCAGGCTCATGACTTGTGAGAATAGGGGAGTCTGGGGCAATTGTGTTCATAGAGAAAGGCATAAACATCACGCATCATACAATACCAGAGTAGGTATCAGCTTAAACAACCAGCACTTCCCTACCTTCTTGCCAGCACAGACACTGGGGCTAAGAAAGGTTATTTCCCCTAAAGCCATAGATATTCCTATTGGCAGAATGAGAGCACACACATTTTCATGGCGGTTCATATATTTGTTGGTAAATATCCAGTGCTGATATGCTAAGCCAAGAATCTGTTGCTGAAACTCATGGAACAGAGCAAGTGTCACTGGGCTAACAGGACTCAGATGGCCATAGTGACCTGTGCTGCCAGTGTAGCCTATGGAGAAGCATCCTGTATATTTAGATGCACTGAGCTTATTTTGTCATATTTTCAAAGCATTAATGCCATCCACTTTTTAAAATGGTAAAACAAAACGAGAAGGGCTCTTGCTAGTGAGAGTGAGGCAGCTTTTAGGCAGAGGTGGTTTTATCACTCAAGTCATTCTGTCCTGAAAGCCTGCCTGCTCCCTTACAGAGTTCAGGTGGCCTTATGTTATCCTTTATCCTCAATACATCCTCCTCCTCCTTCTGACCCTTCTCCTTCTCCCTTTTCTAACTTTCCCTTTTTCCTTCCCCCTTCTCTTCCCTACCTTTCCCCCTTTACTTTTCCCTTCCTTTCCTTACCCCCATCTCCTCCTTTCATGAAGAGTTTTGCTGTGTAGCCCATGACCTCTACCTCATTAAATAGTCCAGGCTGTCTTCAAATAGCTCTCTATTGTCCTATCTGAGCTTCCTGAGTGCTGGATTTAGGCAGTTCTGGTGTCAGTGACACTTTGAGGATGCTCTGTTATCTAAATGTATTTAACTTTTAAAAACTGTCTATATAAAATTCTTTCTTTATACTATGATTTATTAATATAATGGATTGTATTTTCTAAAAATAGTTACAAAAAATATCTTCCCATTACCTGGTTTGTTTAGGTCTAATTGAGAAATAAAAATGATGTGTTTTAAATGGCCAGCATGATGTTTTGCTATATGTGTCCACTGTGAAATGATTAAATAAACACAGCCAATGTTCTCATCATCTCACATTATTGTATTTCTTTTTTTGGTACAATAAGAGCAATTTAAGTTTTATTTCATTTGCAGATTTAAAAAAATGCAATGCAGTATCACTGACTGCAGTCACCATTCGTATAGCATATCTCAGATATGCAGATTATTCCTGCATAATTGACACCTCTCTGTTTGCCCCAAACCCTGACTCCCTGGAAATTACCATTCTACTCTTTGTTTCTATGAGTTTGAGTTTTTTAAATTCCATGTGCAAGTAAGATCACATAGTAGTTGTCTTTCAGTGCTCAGCCTAATTCACTTACCAGAATGTTCTCTTGGTTCATCCAGCAGGATTTCCTTTTGTGTGTGTGTGACACTGGGGTTTGAACTCAGGACCTTGCACTTGCTAGGCAGGTACTCTACCACTTGATCCATACCCACAGTCCTTTTTAAGCTATTTTTCGGGTACAATCTTGTGGGGTTTTTTTGCCTGGGTCAGCCTGGCCAGGACTGCTATCTTCCTATCAGCCTCTCAAATAGCTGGGATGACAGGTGTGTGTCACCATACCCAGCTTGCTTATTGAGATGGGGTCTTTCTAACTTTTTTCTCTGGGCTGGTCTCAATCCATAATCCTCCCAATCTCTGCTTCTCAATTAGCTGGGATTATAGTTGTGAAGCAATATGCCTGGCCAGGATTTCCTTTTTAAGGCTGAATAATATCCCATTATATACACATGCCTACACACTCTCTCTCTCTCTCTCTCTCTCTCCACATATTTCTTTTAACCATTCATTATCCATGTATACTTGCACAGTTTCAATATCTTGTCTGTTGTGAATAATGCTGAAATGAGTATAGAAGGGCAGATATCACCTACCTATTTCATTTCCTTTTACTATTGTCTTAGTACAATACTCTATAAACTGTGCAGCTTATAAACAACATAAAGTTACTTGTCACACTTGTAGATGTTGTGAAGTCCAAGATCAGGGTATGGAAGATTCAGGTCTAGTGAGGTCCTGCTTTTTTCACAGGTAGCCATCTTTCCACTCTAGTGTCACATGGCAGAAGGAACAAGTTGTATTTCTTGGGACTCTTGTAAGGGACATAATCTCATTCATGAGGACTCTGGTCCCATGACCTAATCTTCCCTCAAGGTGCAAACTTTTAATGCCATCTCCTTGGAAGGGAGAATTTTAACACATTAAATTTAGAAAAACATAAATATTTAAACCTTAGATATCCCCCAGCACCCCAAATTCATGTCTAAACACATAAAATATACATGCCTTCCACTCCAATGGTCCCCAAAGTCTTAACTTGTTCCAACACCAATTTTAAAATCTAAGTCCAAAGTCTCATCTAATTAGCATTTAAGTCAGATTTGGGTAAGAAGTTAAAATCAATTACGAGACAGATTGCTTCCCAGTTGTGAACCTGTGGAGTCCAATAGGTTATGTGCATCCAAAATCAATGGACATTGCCATTCCAAAAGGGGAAAACAGGAAAGTCAAAGAGAACAACTGTTCTTAAGCAAGTCCAAAACCTTAAGGCTCAAGAATAATCTCTGATTTTATGTTCTGCCCCCTCAAGCCCACTTGCATGGAGGTCCTGACCTTTGGACTTTTACTGGCAGATGTACTATGTTCAAATATTTGTCTGCCCCACGTATTTGGAAGGCCTTGCTCCCACACCCTACAGGGTACAGAACACACCACCATGCTCCTTGGTTCCCCATGTGCAGCTTTGGTAGGCTCCAATAAACATACCTGGGGAAGCCAGGGAGCGTGATGGTGACATATGAGGAGCACAGCCTCCAATTTGAGGCATCACTGGGCAGTTGTGGCTCTTCTTTAGAAATCATTCTCCCCCCAAGGTCCCAGCATCTGGGCTTATGATGCATAGTCAGCACCGATGAGCTCTGAAATGACTTGGGTAATTTTTCCATTATTTTGCACAATCTCACTGTAAACCTGGGTAAACACAGATAGCAATATCCATGTCAGTGTAAGTGCTAGAGGTTTCATTCCATAGTTCTTGGTTTCATTGATTCTGGGTGCTTGGTAAGTCAGAAAATCATGATGGTGGGAACATATGGTAGAAGCTACTAAACTCATGACAGAAAGAAAGCTGAGAAAGAGAGGTCTGGGATAACATACACCCCCAAGGACTTGGGAGAAGTAGGTCTTAATGTTTCTACAACTTCCTAAAGTAGCACCACAGCTAGAAACCCAGCCTTCAATTCATGAGACTTTTGGGGGGAACAATTCATATTCAGACCATAACAATGGGTCCTTACCTATTAATAATGGCATTTAATGTCAATGTATTCAATGTCCAGTTGAAAGACATGGAGTGTCAGAATTGGGGGGGGACAAAATCAAATGATAAGCTGCTGAGGAAAGACTTATTCAACCTTAACAACACACTCAAGCTGAAAAGTGAAGGAGATGAAAAAGATACTTCATACAAATGGAAAACAAAGGAGAGTAGGGGTAGTGATAATTATATCAGACAAAATAGATTTTAAGTCAAAAGTTGTTGTAAGAGATAAGATCATTATGCAATGCTAAGATGTCAATTCATTAAGAGAATATAATAATTAAGTAGATATAATTATCAAGTTATCAGAACAACTTCCTAGCACCTAAATATGCAAAGCAACTCTTATCATAATTAAAGGGAGATATAGATAGAAGTCTAACAAGGGAAGAGGATTTCCATCCCCAACATCCAGTAAGGGACAGCTATTCACACAGAAAAGCAATAAGGAAAAACAATGTGCTTAAACAACACTGTAGACCAAATGGGTGGGGCAAATGTGTACAGAACTTTCCTTCCTGAAAAAGCAGAAGACACTTTTTTTCAAGTGCATATGGAATAATCTCCATGATAGATCATGTGCTAAGCTATAGAACATTTAAGAAAATTGAAATCATATCCAATATCTCTTCCAATCACATTGGCACAAAACTAAAATCATTACCATGAGAAAAATTGGAAAATTCACAAATATTTGGAAATTAAATCATCAATAGTCCAAATAAGTCAAAAGGGAAATCTGAAAATATCTCGAGGCAAATGAAATTGGAAACATGACATTCTAAAACTCCTGGAATACAACAAAATGTAACACCTACATAACACAATGAACACCTACATCAAGAAAAAAAGATTTTATTTATTTATTTATTTATTATTCCTATGATACAATGCTTGGGTCATTTCTCCCCCCTGCCCCCACCCCCTCCCTTACCACCCACTCCACCCCCTCCCTCTCCCCCCACCCCCTTGATACCCGGCAGAAACTATTTTGCCCTAATCTCTAATTTTGTTGTAGAGAGAGTATAAGCAATAATAGGAAGGACCAAGGGTTTTTGCTAGTTGAGATAAGGATAGCTATACAGGGAATTGACTCACATTAATTTCCTGTGCATGTGTGTTACCTTCTAGGTTAATTCTTTTTTATCTAAACTTTTCTCTAGTTCCTGGTCCCCTTCTCCTATTGGCCTCAGTTGCTTTAAGGTATCTGCTTTAGTTTCTCTGTGTTAAGGGCAACAAGTGCTATCTAGTTTTTAGGTGTCTTACCTATCCTCACCCCTCCCTCATGTGCTCTCACTTTTATCATGTGATCAAAGTCCAATCCCCTTGTTGTGTTTGCCCTTGATCTAATGTCCACATATGAGGGAGAACATATGATTTTTGGTCTTTTGGGCCAGGCTAACCTCACTCAGAATGATGTTCCCCAATTCCATCCATTTACCAGCGAATGATAACACTTTGTACTTCTTCATGGCTGCATAAAATTCCATTGTGTATAAATACCATATTAAGAAAAAAAGAAAGATTTTAAATAACTTAATTTATACCTAAAAGAATTACAAAAGAACAAAGTAAGCCCAAAGTTAACAAAAGGAGGAAAACAAAAGGATCAGAGCAGAAATAAATTATAGACTAGGGGGAAAAGGTCAATGAAACCAAGAGTTGATTTTAAAACAGAAATAAAATTGATTAACATTTAGCTATTCAAACTGTTTCAGTATCTTATATCTTTCTAAAAATCTGACCTTACCCCTGCTTCCATCAAGTGATAGTGTCTGTGGCCCTTGCTTTGAAATTGGATGGACTGTTATGACTATCTCGAAAATAGAGGATGCTTAAAGTCATTCATGTGACTTCAAGCTTAGCTTAGAAAAATGTCATGCCTGTCTCTTGCTCTCCTGGGACGCTAGCCCTAGGAACCTGGCCACCATATTATAGGAACGCTCAAGTTGCCCATGGAGAGGCCAGCATGGGAAGACCTGGAGAAACAGTGTCTCTCCACACCCACCCAGGCCACCCTGACACCAGATGTATGGGGTTTTCCCCACCGCAGATTGTACAAGTCAGTCCAATTCTTACACTACTGACCTGAAGTTTGTGTCAGATCCCACAGCTTAAAGGGCTCAGTCCCACAAGTCTGCTCCCACTTCAGATGTCAAGTGCAATTGTAATTTTTACTAACTGGCTATAAATTGAGGGTTGTTATGATGACTTTCAATTGGATTCTATAACTTGTAGACTCACTCAAAGAATTCAGGGAAACTCTTCATCTAGGTTCACTGGTTTATTACACTAGGTACAATAGCAAGAATACTGAGTGGATTAGGTGGAAAGGGCAAGATGTGTTTGGGGCTGACCTTCCATGCATGGCCTCCCTAGTACCTTAGTGCATTCACTAACTCAGAAATTCATGAAATCTTGTCCCAAGAGTTTTATGCACATAAAATCTGCAGCCTCAGTTTCCTCCCAGAGATTAGTAGGTGAGGCTGAAAGTTCCAACCTTCTAATCACTGGTGACCAACCACACCATGAGGTATCCAGGGTTCCCACCTTAATGAGATTATTTTGTTAGCATAAACTCATGTATGATTGAAACAGGCTCATTATAAATAATAAAAGTCACCACTCAGGAAATTCCAAAGATTTTAGGAGCTCTGTGCCAGGAACTGTGAACAAAGACTAGAGACTCAATGTATTTGTCATGCCACAGAACCTGAAGTCCCTGGCCCACCACTCTGGCTGAGTTTCCCTCTGACAGCCAGCAGCAACTTGCCTCCTGTGTGACTTAGGCAACATAATAATGGCTCCTCAGATGCCCATTGCATCACCACCCCTGGCCTTGTTGCTTTCCAGCACTAAAATTTGAGCAGCTTGGTGTACAGTGATAGCTAACTGAACAGCCAAACTTCTTTCCAGCTCATTGCCTACCATCCACCCCACACCCACCCTGACTGCCTCCCATCACAAACACCAACAAATTAAGAAGTTATTAAGCTGGTGTAATGAACTAATAATCCCTTATATATAGTACAAAGGCTCAATTTAGGAAAAACTCAAGGCAGAAATCGTGCATGTGCTGTTAGTGCCACTGGTAACATGCATCATTTCACTCCACATTTATTGGCAGTAATCTGTTAGTCAGGCATCATAGTTCTCTAGCAAGATTACTCTGTAGTTATGGAGATTTAGAAATTGATAGATTCTCTAATTTTCCCTCTTTAATTTTTTGGATACTGGCTTAGTCTGATTTATATTACTGTAACAAAAATACCTGGAGATGGATAATTTTTAAAGAAAAAGAGGTTTATTGCCTCACACTTTTGGAAGTTCAAGTACATAGCTCCAACACCTGCACAGCTTGGTGAGGGCCTCATGGCTGATGGAATGGAATGAGGGTGAAGAGGGATGGAGGAGTGGATCCTATCTGGTAGGAGTGGATTCGTTTCCATGAGAGTGGGTTGTTATAAATCAGCAGGACTGGTCCCTCCTCATTCTGTCTTCCTGTCTCACCATGTGATTTTTCTCTTCCTCTTATACTTGCTCCCAACATCACACCATCCACTGTGCTGTAATGCCGCCAAGTGGCCCTCACCAGAGACCACTAGGCATGGCCACCCAGTTTTGGACTTTCAGTCAAAATAAACCTTTTTTCCTTTACAGGTTACCTAGGTTATATATTCTGTTACACAACACAAAATGGACTCAGACAATCCATAATGGGAAATTTGAAATGAGGATGTATAAGAGAAGAGCTGAGGAAGTATTTGGGCTTTACTAGAAAGAATGAGCAGGTGGTGTTAATTTGGTGCCTGTAACACGATCGTGCTTCTTCTCAGAAGCAGGGGTGGCCAGGCAAAGGTTAGACCTAAGAACAACAGGCTCTGATTGTGTGAAAGGAGGGTCAGGTGCAAATGTCCTGTACTGACTTGAAATACTGCACTGGAGGTGATGCACAAGACCTCAGATGAATCCGGGAGAATATGAACATAAACTTGTTCTTCTGTTTCAGCCGAGGCTTCCATAACCCTCAGTATCTCCATATTCAAGCTGGATGCCACAAGATCTATGAAGCATTTGCAAAAGAAATAGCTAGAATATGAGTAAAGGAAATAAAAAATAAAATAAAATAAACAGAAAAAAAAATAGCTAGAAACTAGTTTGGGGAGATTTCACTGTTTAGTGATTCAAAACACCAAACAGACATGACCAAACAGAACCTCTCTGCAGCATACTATTATTAAAACAATTAGCACAAAGAACAAAGAGAGAATATTGAAGGCTAAGAGAGAAAAAACAAATAACATATAAAGATAACCCCATCAAAATAACAGCTGATTTCTCAACATAAACCTTAAAAGCAAGAAGGGCATGGAGTGAGGTATTTCAATCACTGAAAGAAAACAATTTCAGTCCTAGGATTCTCTTCCCAGAAAAACTATCTTTCAAAATTGATGGAAGAATAAAAGTCTTCCATGATAAACAGAAACTAAAACAATATATGACCACCAAACCACCACTACAGAAGATGAAAACAAACATAACCACAAAAGGATGGACAGTATTAAACCTCATGAGAAGAAGAGACAAGTACTCAGAGAGTAACATTGAATCAGCTACACACACTCAAATCCCTAAGCAACAAAAATAAACAAAAAAATCACACAACTAAATGCCAGGAATCACCACATACCTTTCAATATTAACACTGAATGTTAATGGACTCAACTTCCCCATCGAAAGACACCATTTGGCAAACTAGATTAAAAAGGAAGACCTGAAAATCTGTTATTTATAAGAAACCTACCTCATTGACAGAAGCAAACACTGTCTTAGGGTGAAAGGTTGGAAGAACATTTATCAAGCTAATGGCCCCCCAAAACAGGCAGGAGTAGTAATATTTATATCAGATAATGTGAACTTCAAACTTAAATTAGTCAGAATAGATAAAGAAGGTCACTTCATACTAATAAAATGAGTAATACATCAAGTGGAAATAACAATTATTAACTTATATGCACCCAATGTCAGTGGGTTTAACCCAACTTTGTTAAACATCTCTAAAGGACTTAAAATCACAGATAGACTCCTCACAGTAGTAGTGGGAGATTTTAATACTCCTCTATCACTAATAGATAGGTCATCCAGACAAGAAATCCTAGAACTAAATGACACCAGACCTAATGGAACTGACAGATGGCTACAGAGTATTCCATCCTACAACAGCACAATATACATCTTCTCAATAGCCCATGGAACTTTCTCCAAAATTCACCATATCTTTGGGCATAAAGCAAGTCTCAACAAATATAAGAAAATTGAAATAATCCCCTGCATACTATGTGATCACAATGCAATAAAATCAGAACTCAAAAACAAAAGAAGCAGCAGAACATATGCAAATAATTGGAGGCTGAACAACAATTGCTCAATGATCAGCGGGACATAGAAAAAATAAGGGAGGAAGTCAAAAAGTTCCTGGAATTTAATGAAAATGAAAACACAACCTATCAGAACTTATGGGACACAGCAAAGACAGTTCTAAGAGGAAAGTTTATAGCCATGAGTGCCTATATTAAAAACACAGAAAGATCTCAAAGAAGCTACTTATTGGTGCATCTCAAACTCCTAGAAAAAGAACAAGCTGAACCCAAAAACAAGCAAGAGAGGAATAATAAAAATAAGGGCTGAAATCAATGATATAGAGACTTAAACCATACAAAGAATTAATGAAACAAAAAGCTGGTTCTTTGAAAAAATAAACAAGATTTACAAACCCCTGGCAAACCTGACTAAAATGAAGAGGGAAAAGCCCCAAATTAATAAAAACAGAAACAAAAAAGGGAAGATAACAACAAATACCAAGGAAATCCAGGGAATCATCAGGGACTATTTTGAGAACCTATATTCCAATAAATTGGAAAATCTAGAAGAAATGAACAAATTTCTAGGTAATATGACCATCCAAAACTGAACCAAGAGGATATTAACTACCTAAACAGATATATAACATGTAATAAAATTAAAACAGCAATAAAGAGTCTCCCAAAAAATAAAAGTCCAGGACCTGACAGATTCTCTGCTGAATTCTACCACAGTTTTAAAGAAGAACTAATACCAACACTCCTTAAACTTTTCCATGAAATAGAAAGGGAAGGACCACTGCATAACTCATTTCATGAAGCCAGTACTATACTTATCCCCAAACCAGACAAGGACATATCCAAAAGGGAGAGCTATAGGTCAATCTCCTTAATGAACATTGATGCAAAAATCCTCAATAAAATAATGGAAAACCAAAGACAATAGCATATCAGAAATATCATTCATCATGACCAAGTCAGCTTCATCCTGGGGATGCAGGGGTGGTTCAACATACACAAATCAATAAATGTAACACAACACATTAACCAAAGCAAAGAAAAAAACCACTTGATCATCTCAGTAGATGCAGGAAAAGCCTTTGATAAAATTCTACACCATTTCATGATAAAAGTTCTGATGAATCCAAGAATAGAAGGAATGTACCTCAACATAATAAAGGCTCTATATGACAACCTATATAGCCAACATCATACTTAATGGGGGAAAACTGAAAACCGAAGTCGGGAATGAGACATATTCCCTATTCAACATAGTCTTGGAATTCCTAACAAAAACAATAAGGTAGGAAGATGAAACAAAAGGAAGAAGTCAAACTATCCCTATTCACAGACAACATGATCTTATACACCAAAAAACTGCTAGACACCATAAACAGCTTCAGCAAAGTAACAGGGTAGAAAATCAATTTACAAAAATCAGTAGCCTTTCTACACCAAAAATGAACAGATTGAGAAAGAATATAGGGAAACAATTCCATTTACAATAGTCTCAAAAAAATCAAATAGCTAGGGATAAACTTAACAAAGGATGTGAGTGTCTTCTATAAGGAAAGCTACAAAACATTGAGGAAAGAAATCAAAGAAGACTACAGAACATGGAAAGATCTCCCATGCTCATGGATTGGTAGACTCAACATAATAAAAATGACTATATTACCAAAAGCAATCTATATGTTCAATGCAATTCCCCTCAAAATCACATCACAGAGATTGAAAAATCAATCCTGAAGTACATCTGGAAGCACAAAAGACTGAATAGCCAAGGCAATACTGAGCAAAACAAGCAATGCTGGAGGTATCATGATACTTGAATTCAAACTATACTACAGAGCCATAGCAATAAAAACAGCATGGTACTGGCACAAAAGCATTTATGAATAGTAGAACAGAAGAGAAGACCCGAATGTCAATTCACAGAGCTATGCCCTCCTAATTTTTGACAAAGGTGCCAAAAACGTACGATGGAGAAAAAAGCCTATTCAACAAATGTTGCTGGGAAAACTGGATATCTGCCTGCAGAAAACTGAAACTAGATCCATGTTTATCAGCCTGTGCAAGTATCAACTAAAAGTGAATTACAGGCCTAAATATCAGACCTGAAAACTTGAAGCTAGTACAGTAAAGAGTAGGGAGTACACTGGAGGCAATAGGCATAGGCAAAGACTTCCTCAGTAGAACACAAGAGGCTCAGCAGCTAAGAGAAATGATGGATAAATGGGACTACATGAAATTAGAAAGCTTCTGCACAACAAAAGAAATGGTCTCTAAATTTCAGAGGCCACCCACAGAATGGGAGAAAAAAAATTTATTTTTTACCTCAGACAAAGGACTGGCAACCAGAATACATAGGGAGCTCAAAAAACTACACTCCCCAAAATTCAATGACCCAATGAAGAAATGGGCAAATGAACTGAACAGATCTTTTTCAAGGAAAGAAGTCCAAATGGCTAAAAAAACACATGAAAAAATGCTCACCATCCTTGGCCATAAAGGAAATGCAAAACAAAACCACATTAAGATTCTACTTTATTCCTATTAGCATAGCTGCTATCAAGAACACAAACAACAAATGTTGGCGAGGATGTGGGGAAAAAGAAACCCTCATACACTGCTGGTGGGAATGTAAGCTAGTATAGCCACTATGGAAAACATCATGGAGGCTCCTTAAAAAAGTAAAAATAGATCTGCCATATGATCCAGCATTACCACTCCTAGGGATATCCCTGAAGCATTGTGAGTTAGCCTACAATGACACCTGCACACCCATGTGTATTGCAGCGCTATTCACAATAGACAAGCTATGGAAACAGCCAAGATGCCCCACTACTGACAAATGGATTAAGAAAATGTGGTATTTATACACAATGGAATTTTACTCAGCCACAAAGAGAATGAAATTTTGTCATTCATCTGCAAATGGATGGAATTGGAGAACATCTTAAGTGAAGTTAGCCAGGCTCAGAAGGCCAAAAGCTGCATGTTCTCCCTCATATGTGGCATGTAGACCTCATACAATGCAGCAATGTTATGAAGCACTGGTCCCAGTAAGGGAGGTCATGCATGGGAGAGGCAGGGAAACTAAGAACTTGAGCCTGGTAGATATACTCTCCATACAAGAATGAATATAGAAATCTTAAACCAACTGAAGCTACTATAAGAAAGGGTCTAAGATAGAATGAAGAAAATTAGAGGAGATGAGCTGTTGGGAGCCAACAGGTGCTGTGGGTTTGAGTTTGGCACAGCCCCAAACCTCAGAAGGGAGCAAGCATAGTTATGTCCAGTAAATTGCACGCTTGATTGGCACAGCCTTAGCTGCAGAAGTGGGCAAGATGCAGTACAGCTCTTTTTCCAAAGATGTTTACATTCAGAGAGAAGCTGTCACAGGTTTCTCCTGTTCCTGAGGATTACAATGTCACGCCTCCTCCCTGAGATCTGCCTCTCTGCCTTTTGTTGCCTCTGTATACAATAAACTCACTGGTGGTGGAGGGGCTGGTAAGTCTCCATCCGAGGGGCTGGTGAGTCTCCATCCGAGTGCCCAGCCTACTTGACCCCAGCTTTATGTATTGGTTTTCTGTCTGTCTTTTCTGGAATCTCCCGTTGCCCCCCAGTAAAAGTTTCTAGGACAAGCTCATGCAGGATACGAGAATGAACCAATTAGGGTTGTTATACATACGTACATGTAAATATCACAAGGAAACTCGTTGTGTAGCTATCTTTATCTGAAACAAGCTAAAATGTCTTTTGTTTTCTCTTTTCTCTTCTACAGAACTGGAGAACAGGAGGGCAGAACAAGTCTGCCAGAAAGGAGGACTGGCTGCAGTGGGAGTAGGGAGAGGTGATGGGGAAAGAGGGTAAGAGGGTAAATACAGAGCAAAAAAAATGAGTACACATGTATGTAAATGCAAAAATGATACCTGTTGAAACTACTCCAGAAATCTGGGTGGGAGGGTAAAGGAGAACTTTAGAGGGGGAGACTTCATTTATGATATATTTGATACATTGTAAGAGCCTGTGTAAATGCCACAATATACATCCTCCCAGCACAACAATAAAGGGAAAAATATTTGTACATACACATTATGGGGGAAAAAAAAACCCCACCATCTTGGACTCTCAGCCTCTAGAACTGTGGAGAGGAAAGATGTCTTTTGTAAACGTCCCATGCTTTGTTGCCTTTTATGTAGCCCAGGCTGACTAACACCACATCCCTTTCTGTTACGCTTGCCTCAAGGTTACATTAGGATTCCATGGTTAAGCAGAAAAAGAGAATACCATCAAGGTAAAGAAACTTGATTTATGACAAAAATGGCATTATCAGTTATCACAGAAAGAGAGAACACCACAATGACATATCTGAAGATAATTGTCTATCCCTCTGTGAAGAAATGAAACTGGTGTGCAACCTGACACATAAACAGAGGCCTAGTGGATTCGAAATGTGACTAAGGATGGAAAACCATAATTGCTTCTCGAACTCATGAGAAAATTGAAAACTGTAACTGTAGGAAGCGTGACACCTTTCTATTATGCTACTACAGACTGGCTGCTCAGCCACCCCACATCACTGATGAATAATTACAAACCCTTACTGCGCTTTCACTACCCATCTCTCCTTCCTACCAGCAGTAAAGGAACTAAACCACAATGTAGGGAGTTCCTGGCACAACTTGTAGACAACTCACACAGAACTGCATGAAATAGAGATTACTTCGGTCTAATACCATCTTTTAAAATTCAAATTGACTTGTTATTCAGTAAAGCCACTCAATAGCATAGGTAAAAAAGGAGGAAGACCTATAATTTATTTAAAATAGTTAAAAATGCTTTCTAAAGGTCACATCAATGAAGACTGCTCCATTAATTATAATATTTCTCAGACAGGATATTTACACTCAAAAAATTGACCTAGTCTTTATGTACTTTCATAGGAATACTCTTTCATTTTCTTAGCCTTGCAGGAAATTGCTGAAAGAGATCTTAAAACTCAAGTATGATCACACGCACATATTCAAAAATACACATGAGACATAAAAGTTAGAAGACTTGAACAGTGTCCAGCATAAGCAAAATCAATTACAAGCCAGTCAAATCTGAATGTCATAAATGTACACTTACAGTTTCTGAGAATAATTTGGCTTCAACAGGTACAATACGCAGTTCACAAAATGTGAATTCTTTGTTCAAGGAGGTTCATATAAAATTTTTTCTGTAAATTTAACAAATTTGTTTTTTTTTTAAAACAGTATAAAAATTAGGGTCAATCTGTGAACACAAACCTTACAGAGGATAGAGAGAGAATGAATATAAGAACAAGAACTTTCACATTGTAAAGATTAAATGTCAAATCCCTTAAGTGAAATTTTATTCTAATTCATTTTATTATATAAACATTAATTTTTATAAATCATTTAACTGATAGTGTATTCTAATAATTTAATGTGTCTTATCTTTTGTTATTCTAGATATCTGTGGTGATAATATCTGAACTATTTATCATCTACCTATCTATCTCTCTTTTTTTAGACAGGTTTCTTCTGTATAGTCCAAGCTGATCTAAATTTGCAATATTCTTGCCTCAGCCTTCCAAGTGTCTGGATTAAAGTTGTGCACAGCCAAAAACTAAAAATGATGCCCTATGAGAAAAAGGAACTAAATGTGCCTCAGTCCTCCAAAGGGCTGCTCCAACCAACTCATTAAGACTAGTGCATGGAGGAGGAGGAAAAAGGAAGGCTGTGAAAGGCCTGAAGTAGCACAGGCCAGGGCAGAAGGGTTGCCCTCATGTGAAGGTCAAAGCTAGACTACTGGTTTGGATATTTTCATCATGCAAAGGTGACTGACAGTGATTCAAGGAGGTTCTTCCTAAAAGAAGAACCTATCTGAGATTTCCCTCACAAGGCAAGGAAGAGCTGGTCCTGAGGAGCAGGTTTGAAGGGACAGCAGGGGGAAAGAATTAATTTCTTCTTTCTTTGTCCATGAAGCCCTTCTTATTTAATTGCCCAGTTGCACACAGATACCTCCCAGCCTTCTTTTTGGTGGAGACAGGAGATTTCTCTAAGGAAAAGCCCTAAAAAATTGGACTCCCTAAGAGTCATTGTTCCTGTAAGTGATGTGTGAACTTGTAGTGAGTAGGTTTATTGAGAGACCGGGGGAAGGGCACATTCTCGGAGGGATGGGACACCTGAAGTGAGAGGAGTGTGCCTTAGGAGCCCTGCACCCTGTCTGCTCAAGGGCAGTCAGAACTGTCCTGACCAGCTAAAACCCCATGAGAGGGGTCTCCCACGCCCTTGGAGACAGGGAGGGGGGACAGGCAGTAAAGAGGTCTGCAGTAAGAGGGAGCCACTTTCACAGCACGCTCCCGGTGCCTCTGCGACAAAACTTTTGACAGTTTGCAGGGACTACAATTTGACCTTCTGAGAATACATTTCATTTCTAGACAGAGTTGCAATCTAGTGAACAGCGAATGACCAAACTTGAAAGCATGCTCGCAGTAAAGATCAATGGAAGCTGTATTTTATAAGCTTATTTTCCGTTGGCTGATAACCATGAAGACCATTCTGTCCGGGAAGCGCCAGACATTTTTCAAGGATTGAGCCTCTGAGGTCAAAGGAAGCTCTTTCTAGAGCAAGCAATTATTTGCCAAAATGCTGTACATATAGGCCATGATCAAAAGCTTGTGCGGGTAGCCTTTGGATGAATATGGACACAGAGTTGCATAATTGCTGGTATGCTTTTAAAAATACCCCTGGGGGAACTGGCAATATCTGGAGGCATATTTTCCTGGCACAATAGGGGTTGGTGCGTCTGGCATCCAGAGAGTAGAGGCCAGGGACATTGCTAAACATCCTACAGTGACAAACCCTTATTATGTCACTAGCTGTGTCGTTTTGCTCAATTTCCTCCTTCCAACTAGACCAAGAGCCTCTCTGGCAAATAGGTAGTAGGTACCTCGTGAGGAACTGTGGAATTGATAAGGTGGAATGGGTGTCCCATGAGGACGAGGGACTGAGGGCAGTGAGAAGGGCATTGAAATACTGAACTTGACGTCCTAGGTGATTCTGCTAAGGGCTGGTCCTGCCCATGAGTGAAGGGGAGAGTGTTCTTTCCACTCAAATCCCACGTTTGGAGAGATTCAACAGTGTCCTTAGTGCCGGACATTCTATGCTTTCTTCTTGTTGAAAAAGTATCCTGACAATCTGAAACTTTTTCTAAATTGGATTGCATTCTCTGGATTAGGAATCAACAAATTGCTACATTGCAGAAAGTGGTGATGAAAGTTCTCGTCTCCTCCTCCAGAAAGAATCTGAGCATTCAGGATCTGGTGTTAGTCCCTTGAATATTCCCAGCAAGGGACAATCACTGTGCAGTCACTGCAGAGCGTGCCCGGGGCGGCCTGGGGTGGAGATGGGTAGAAAGGAGTATCTTACGGAAGGGTAGGAGGAAACATTGGGAGCAGATGGACACGCTCATCATCTTGATTGTGGGGATCGTTTCACTAGTCATACCTACGCCAAAACTTATCCAACTGTTCAATCTAATTACAGGCTTACTGAACGTCAAAATAGCATATCGAAGTTACCTGTTTCTTTATTAGTGTACAGTAATTGTACAAAGGGGTTTCACTGTGATTTTTCCCTAGATGCAAACAATGTACTTTGACCAATTTCACTCCCTCTATTCCACCTCCTTAATCTCCCCTCTTCTTCCCTCCTTTTCACACAGAATTTAGTGAGTTTCATTATGCTGTCTTCATATGTACCTATAAATGTAATATACTTTGATCTTCATCCCTCAGCATCCTCTCCTTCCTCCATCCACGCCCACTGACACCCCCAGACAGGGTACGATCTTTTTAATGCACTGGTGAATTCAGTTTGCAAGTATTGTGTGTCTATGTTTATCAAGGAAATTGATCCATGATATTCTTTTTTGGTGGTGTTGTAGCCTTATCTGGTTTGGGTATCAGGGAATACTGGCTTCATGGAATGAATAAGGTAGGGTTTTTAATTTTCCATTTCATGGGCTAGGTTGAGGAGCATTGGTGTTAGTTAGTTCTTCCTAGACTCTTTATTACTGCTTCAATCTAATCTCTTCCTATATATCTGTTTTAGTGGTTTATATCTTCTTGGTGCAATTTTGGTAGGTCAGACCAATCCAGAAATTTATCCATCTCTTCCAGATTTTCCCGTTTAGTGTAAGTTTTCAAATAATTCCCAATGATCCTCTGGATTTTATCTTCCTTTTTCTAAAAAAAATATCTAATTCAATTAAATTGAGTCTTTTCTTTCCTTCTTTTGGTTAGTTTGGGTAAGGGTTTATCAAACTTGTTTTCTTTTCAAATAATCATTTTTTTGTCTCATTGATCCTTTTTATTGTTTTTAGTCTCTACTTCATTAATTTATGCCCTAATCTTTATTTTTTCTACCTCGTAATTTGGGGTTTGGTTTGTTC
Organism: Castor canadensis; assembly: GCF_047511655.1. NCBI lineage: Eukaryota > Metazoa > Chordata > Mammalia > Rodentia > Castoridae > Castor > Castor canadensis. The sequence continues at coordinate 6,813,014 of NC_133387.1, forward strand.
TTATTTTTCTAGGAGCTTGAAATGTATCATTTGAGGTATCTTTTCTTAATGTAGGTGCTCATAGCTATAAGCTTTCCTCTTAGCACTGCCTTGCTGTATTCCAAAGGTACTGGTGAGGGTGTTATCATTTTCATTTGATTCTAGGAATTAAAAAATAAAATTCTCCATCATCTCTACTTCTTCAGTGTCCCACAAGTCACTCAACGGTATGTTGTTCCGTCTCTGTGTGTTTGAACATTTCCTGTAGCTGCTCTTCCTGTTGATTTCTAGTTTTACTGCATTGTGGCTTCATAAAATTCAGGAAGTTATTTCAATTTTCTTGAGTTTGTTAAAACTGGATTCATGTCCTAAAATATGATCACTTTGGAGAAAGTTCCATGAGCTGCTGAGAAGAATGTGTATTGTATAGCTTCCAGATAAAATATTCTGTGGATTTCTGTTAAGTCTACTTTTGGTGTATAGTTTGCTTACTTTTGAATTTTCTTGGTGAATTGTTTTGTCTGCACTACCTATTTATTAGTAAAAGGCAAAAGATTTATACAATCTGAAGGGAAACCAGAGTATTGCATTACCTATTTATTAGAGAGAGTGGGTATTAAGTCACCCATTATTTTGGTGCTAGGGGTCTATCTGTGCTCTGTGTCCAGAAGTTTTCGTTTTTGAAATTGGGTGCACCAATGTTCAGCGTATATGTTTGCATTTTTATATCCTCTTGATGGATTTTTTCCTTTATTCATATGAAGTACCATTCTTTCTGACTAACTTGTGTTTGAAGGTTGTTTTGTCAGATCTGAGTATAGCTATTTCTGCGTTTTCTATGTTCATTTGCCTAGAAAATCTTTTTCATCCCTCACTCTAAGTTAATGCTTGTCTTTGTTGTTGAGATGCATTTCTTCTAGGCAACAAGTGGTTGGGTGTTGTTTTTTTAATCCAATCCACCAGCCCATCCCTTTTGACTGGAAAATTCATATCATTCACATTCAGGGTTATTATTGAAAAGTATGTAGTAATTCCTGTGATGCTATTGTTTTGTGATGTTTGATTCTTTTCTAATCCTCATTTTTTGTCTACTCATGTAGTAGGATTTATTCTTTCTGATATAAATATGTATACATATATATATTTAGACTGTAGGCATATGATTCATTTGTTTATTTAATAAAGTTTTTTTAGGATATGTACATTATTCAGGGGGATTCATAGTGAAAATTCCAATTAGGTTTATATTATATATTTGTTAGATCACCTCCATCCTCCCTTCCCCACAACTCCTCTCTGCCCCACTTAAAGCAATTGAAAGAGGTTTCTCTGTTCTATTTCATGGAAATATATGAAGTCCATCGACCATATACTCTCACCTTCATCTCCTTCATTCACCCTCTCCCCTCCCACTAGTACTCCACCACACTGTACCTATTTTACAGTCCTATCTTTCATTACTAACATTTAAGTTGATGTTCAAGGGAGGTTCTCTATGTATCCTCACTGTAGGTATACTTTATTTTGGTCCATTCAACCCCTTCCATTACTCTCTCTTATTCATTTACCTCCTACCCCTTCCCGCTTATTAACAGCTTTCAATACACATGCTTATATCCTCTGCCTTCATAGATATTATGTTTTATAATATTACTAATGCTCTAACATTCTCTATTTCTTTCCCTCTTTCCCCAAGTTCCATAGAATAGCTCCACTATTGCTAACATGTTCCACATATGACTTTGCATATGATCATATGTTTTTGTGTATATGTTTATCATTTGGATTTATTTTCCATGTGTGAGAGAAAATATGCAGCCTTTGTGTTTCTGAGCCTGGCTTACTTCACTTAACATGATGTCCTCCAACTCCATCCATCTATCTTCAAGCCATATGTCATTCCTTATGGCTGAGTAAAACTCCATTATGTATGTATACCACAATTTCTTGATCTATTCATCAGCTCTAGGGCATCTGAGTTGTCTTCATAGCTTGGCTGTTGTGAATGGTGCTGTGGTGAACATCAGTGTACAGATGTCTCTATTGTATGCTGACTTACATTCCTTTGGGTAGATGCCTAAGAATGGTATCACTGGATGATATCAAAGTTCTGTCTTTAGCTTTTTGAGGAATTTACTTGCTGCTTTCTATAGTGGTTGTACTAAAGTGCATTCCCACCAACAGTGTAAAAGGATTCCTGTTTTGCCAGAATTTGTTGTTATTATCCTTGATTATGGCCATTCTAACTGGGATGAGATGAAATCTAAGTGTGGCTTTGGTTTACATCTCTTTTATAATCAGGAAGTTGAACACGTCTTCATGTATTTACTGCCTTTGAGAATTCCCTGTTTAATTCATGTGCCCATTTCTTCATTGGGATGTTGACTTTTTTAGGGGTTGAGTTTTTTTAGTTCCCTGTAGATTCTGGATATTAGCCCCCTGTTAGATGAAGAGCAGGCAAAGATTTTCTACCATTCTGTGGGCTATTTCCTGAGTCTAGTGACTATTTCTTTTGTGGGGAAGAAGCTCTTTAGTGGAAGTATTCCCATTTGTTCATTCTTTCTCTTAGATGCTGAGCCTTTTGTGTTCTACTTAGGAAGTCATTCCCTGTACCTATATGTTCCAGTGTATTTCCCACTATTCATGTAGTTGTTTCAAAGTTTCAACCTTGTACTAAGGTCTTTGAGTTGATTTTAGTAAAGAGTGAAAGACAGGGAACTAGTCAGGTACATGTGGATATCCAGTTTTCCTACAACATCTGACGAAGAGGCTGTCTTTTCTCCATCATTGTTTGGGGCTTCTTTCTTGAAGATGAGTTGGCTGTAGATGCGTGGGTGTGTGTCTGGGTCTTCTATTCTAATCCATTGGTCTTCATGTCTGTTTTTGTGTCAGTATCATGCTATTTTTATTGTTATGGCTCTGTAGTATACTTTGAAGTCAGGTATTGTCATGCCTCCATCATGGGACTTTTTACTCAGAATTGCTTTGGCTATTTGAGGTCTTTTGTGTTTCCATATGTATTTCAGGATTGATTTTTTTCTATCTCTGTGAAGAATGTCACTGGAATTTTGATAGGGATTTCATTGAACATGTAGATTGCTTTTGGAAGTATCACTGTTTTCACAATGTTTATTCTACCAATCTTTGAGCATAGGAGATCTTTCCATCTTCTGATGTCTTCTTCGATTTCTCTCTTCAGTGGTTTATAGTCTTCATTGAAAAGGTCTTTGGTGTCCTTCATTAAATTTATTCCAAGGTACTTTTTCTTGAGGCTATTATAAATAGGATGGTTTCCCTGGTTTCTTTCTCAATCTGTCCATTGTTGGTATATAGAAAGGGTACTGATTGCTTTATGTTAATTTTGTATCCTGCTAGTTTGTCAAAAGACTTTATGATTTCTAATAGCTTTTTGGATAGAGTTTCTAGGGTCTTTTAAGTATAAGATCATGTCATCTGCAAATAGGGATAGTATGACTTCTTCCTTCCCTATTTGAATTTCTTTTATTTCTTCCTCTTGTCTTATTGCTCTAGGTAGGAATTCCAAAACAACATTGAATAGTACTGGAGAAAGCAGACATTCCTGTCTTGTTCCTGATTGGCAGGAGTGGTTTCAATTGTTCTCCATTTAGTATAATGTCGGCTATAGGTGTGTCATATATAGTCTTTATTATGTTGAGGAACATTCCTTCTATTCCTAGTTTCTTCAGAGCTTTTATCATGAAAGGGTGTTGAATTTTGTCAAAGGCTTTTCCTGCATCTATTGAGAGGATCGTGTGGCTTTTGTCCTTGCTTCTGTTTATAGATTTACAAATGTTGAACCATCCTTGCATCCTTGGAGTTAAGCCAACTTCATTGTGGTATATGATCTTTTTTTTTTTTTTTAGGTTATTTTCTTTCAGATGGTTTATTGACTCATCTCTGTCTTTTTCTTTTTTTTTTCATTTTTCTTTTATTATTCATATGTGCATACAAGGCTTGGTTCATTTCTCCCCCCTGCCCCCACCCCCTCCCTTACCACCCACTCCACCCCCTCCCGCTCCCCCCCCAATACCCAGCAGAAACTATTTTGCCCTTATCTCTAATTTTGTTGTAGAGAGAGTATAAGCAATAATAGGAAGGAACAAGGGGTTTTGCTGGTTGAGATAAGGATAGCTATACAGGGCATTGACTCACATTGATTTCCTGTGCGTGGGTGTTACCTTCTAGGTTAATTCTTTTTAATCTAACCTTTTCTCTAGTTCCTGGTCCCCTTTTCCTATTGGCCTCAGTCGCTTTAAGGTATCTGCTTTAGTTTCTCTGCATTAAGGGCAACAAATGCTAGCTAGTTTTTGAGGTGTCTTACCTATCCTCACCCCTCCCTTGTGTGCTCTCGCTTTTATCATGTGCTCATAGTCCAATCCCCTTGTTGTGTTTGCCCTTGATCTAATGTCCACATATGAGGGAGAACATACGATTTTTGGTCTTTTGGGCCAGGCTAACCTCACTCAGAATGATGTTCTCCAATTCCATCCATTTACCAGCGAATGATAACATTTCGTTCTTCTTCATGGCTGCATAAAATTCCATTGTGTATAGATACCACATTTTCTTAATCCATTCGTCAGTGCTGGGGCATCTTGGCTGTTTCCATAACTTGGCTATTGTGAATAGTGCCGCAATAAACATGGATGTGCAGGTGCCTCTGGAGTAACAGTCTTTTGGGTATATCCCCAAGAGTGGTATTGCTGGATCAAATGGTAGATCGATGTCCAGCTTTTTAAGTAGCCTCCAAATTTTTTTCCAGAGTGGTTGTACTAGTTTACATTCCCACCAACAGTGTAAGAGGGTTCCTTTTTCCCTGCATCCTCGCCAACACCTGTTGTTGGTGGTGTTGCTGATGATGGCTATTCTAACAGGGGTGAGGTGGAATCTTAGCATGGTTTTAATTTGCATTTCCTTTATTGCTAGAGATGGTGAGCATTTTTTCATGTGTTTTCTGGCCATTTGAATTTCTTCTTTTGAGAAAGTTCTGTTTAGTTCACATGCCCATTTCTTTATTGGTTCATTAGTTTTGGGAGAATTTAGTTTTTAAAGTTCCCTGTATATTCTGGTTATCAGTCCTTTGTCTGATGTATAATTGGCAAATATTTTCTCCCACTCTGTGGGTGTTCTCTTCAGTTTAGAGACCATTTCTTTTGATGAACAGAAGCTTTTTAGTTTTATGAGGTCCCATTTATCTATGCTATCTCTTAGTTGCTGTGCTGCTGGGGTTTCATTGAGAAAGTTCTTACCTATACCTACTAACTCCAGAGTATTTCCTACTCTTTCTTGTATCAACTTAAGAGTTTGGGGTCTGATATTAAGATCCTTGATCCATTTTGAGTTAATCTTGGTATAGGGTGATATACATGGATCTAGTTTCAGTTTTTTGCAGACTGCTAACCAGTTTTCCCAGCAGTTTTTGTTGAAGAGGCTGCTATTTCTCCATCGTATATTTTTAGCTCCTTTGTCAAAGATAAGTTGCTCATAGTTGTGTGGCTTCATATCTGGATCCTCTATTCTGTTCCACTGGTCTTCATGTCTGTTTTTGGGCCAGTACCATGCTGTTTTTATTGTTATTGCTTTGTAATATAGTTTGAAGTCAGGTATTGTGATACCTCCTGCATTGTTCTTTTGACTGAGTATTGCCTTGGCTATTCGTGGCCTCTTGTGTTTCCATATAAATTTAACAGTAGATTTTTCAATCTCTTTAATGAATGTCATTGGAATTTTGATGGGAATTGCATTAAACATGTAGATTACTTTGGGGAGTATCGACATTTTTACTATGTTGATTGTACCAATCCATGAGCATGGGAGATCTCTCCACTTTCTATAGTCTTCCTCAATCTCTTTCTTCAGAAGTGTATAGTTTTCCTTGTAGAGGTCTTTCATATCTTTTGTTAGGTTTACACCTAGGTATTTGATTTTTTTGAGGCTATTGTAAATGGAATTGTTTTCATACATTCTTTTTCCGTTTGCTCATTGTTAGTGTATAGAAATGCTAATGATTTTTCTATGTTGATTTTATATCCTGCTACCTTGCTATAGCTATTGATGATGTTTAGAAGCTTCTGAGTAGAGTTTTTTGGGTCTTTAAGGTATAGGATCATGTCATCTGCAAATAGGGATATTTTGACAGTTTCTTTACCTATTTGTATTCCTTTTATTCCTTCTTCTTGCCTAATTGCTCTGGCTAGGAATTCCAGTACTATGTTGAATAGGAGTGGAGATAGTGGGCATCCTTGTCTGGTTCCTGATTTTAGAGGGAATGGTTTTAATTTTTCTCCGTTAAGTATAATGCTGGCTGTAGGTTTGTCATATATAGCTTTTATAATGTTGAGGAACTTTCCTTCTATTCCTAGTTTTCTTAGAGCTTTTATCATGAAATGATGTTGGATCTTATCAAAGGCTTTTTCTGCATCTATTGAGATGATCAAGTGGTTTTTGTCTTTGCTTCTGTTAATGTGGTTTATTATGTTTATTGATTTTCGTATGTTGAACCACCCCTGCATCCCTGGGATGAAGCCTACCTGGTCGTGGTGAATAATCTTTTTGATGTGTTGCTGAATTCGATTTGCCATTATTTTGTTGAGGATTTTTGCATCAGTGCTCATTAAGGAGATTGGCCTATAGTTCTCCTTTTTGGAGGTGTCTTTGCCTGGTTTTGGGATAAGTGTAATACTGGCTTCATAAAATGTGTTTGGCAGTTTTCCTTCCCTTTCCACTTCGTGGAACAGCTTAAGGAGGGTTGGAGTCAGTTCTTCTTTAAAGGTCTGATAGAATTCAGCAGAGAATCCATCAGGTCCTGGACTTTTCTTTTTGGGGAGACTCTTGATTGCTGCTTCAATTTCATTTTGTGTTATAGGTCTATTCAGGTGATTAATTTCCTCTTGGTTCAGTTTTGGATGATCATATGTATCTAGAAATCTGTCCATTTCTTTTAGATTTTCAAATTTATTTGAATATAGGTTTTCAAAGTAGTCTCTGATGATTTCCTGGACTTCCATGGAGTTTGTTGTTATCTCCCCTTTTGCATTCCTAATTCTACTGATTTGGGTTTTTTCTCTCCTCATTTTAGTCAGGTTTGCCAGGGGTCTATCGATCTTGTTTATTTTTTCAAAGAACCAACTTTTTGTTTCATTAATTCTTTGTATGGTTTTTTTGGTTTCTATTTCGTTGATTTCAGCTCTTATTTTTATTATTTCTCTCCTATTTGTTTTGGGATTTGCTTGTTCTTGTTTTTCTAGGAGTTTGAGATGTATCATTAGGTCATTGATTTGGGATCTTTCAATCTTTTTAATATATGCACTCATGGCTATAAACTTTCCTCTCAAGACTGCCTTAGCTGTGTCCCATAGGTTCCAGTAGGTTGTGTTTTCATTTTCATTGACTTCTAGGAACTTTTTAATTTCCTCTTTTATTGCATCGATGATCCATTCTTCATTAAGTAATGAGTTATTTAGTTTCCAGCTGTTTGCATGTTTTTTGTCTTTACTTTTGTTGTTGAGTTCTACTTTTACTGCATTGTGGTCAGATAGTATGCATGGTATTATTTCTATTTTCTTATATTTGCTGAGGCTTGCTTTGTGCCCTAGGATATGATCTATTTTGGAGAAGGTTCCATGGGCTGCTGAGAAGAATGTATATTGTGTAGAGGTTGGATGAAATGTTCTGTAGACATCTACTAGGTCCACTTGATCTATTGCATATTTTAGATCTTGGATTTCTTTATTGAGTTTTTGTTTGGATGACCTATCTATTGATGATAATGGAGTGTTAAAGTCTCCCACAACCACTGTGTTGGCGTTTATATATGCTTTTAGGTCTTTCAGGGTATGTTTGATGAAATTGGGTGCGTTGACATTGGGTGTGTACAGATTGATGATTATTATTTCCTTTTGGTCTATTTCCCCTTTTATTAGTATGGAATGTCCTTCTTTATCTCGTTTGATCAATGTAGGTTTGAAGTCTACTTTGTCAGAGATAAGTATTGCTACTACTGCTTGTTTTCGGGGGGCCATTGGCTTGGTAAATCTTCTTCCAGCCTTTCATCCTAAGCATATGCTTATTTCTGTCGGTGAGATGAGTCTCCTGTAAGCAACAAATTGTTGGATCTTCTTTTTTAATCCATTTTGTCAAACGGTGTCTTTTGATGGGTGAATTAAGTCCATTAACATTAAGTGTTAGTACTGATAGGTATGTGGTGATTCCTGCCATTTAGTTATCTTAGTTGTTTGAAGGTTTGATTGTGTGTACCTAACTTGATGTTACTCTCTACTGTCTTGCTTTTTCTTATCCTGTGGTTTGGTGCTGCCTGCCTTTTCATGGTTAAGTTGGGAGTCACTTTCTGTGTGCAGGATCCCTTGCAGAATCTTTTGTAATGGTGGCTTTGTGGTCACATATTGTTTTAGTTTCTGCTTATCATGGAAGACTTTTATTGCTCCATCTATTTTGAATGATAGTTTTGCTGGGTAGAGTATCCTGGGGTTGAAGTTATTTTCATTCAGTGCCCAGAAGATCTCACCCCACGCTCTTCTTGCCTTTAATGTTTCTGTTGAGAAGTCTGCTGTGATTTTGATGGGTTTACCTTTGTATGTTACTTGTTTTTTCTCTCTTACAGCCTTCAATATTCTTTCCTTAGTTTCTGAACTTGTTGTTTTAATGATGATATGTCGTGGAGTAGTTCTATTTTGATCTGGTCTGTTTGGTGTCCTGGAGGCCTCTTGCATCTGTATGGGAATATCTTTCTCTAGATTTGGGAAATTTTCCGTTATTATTTTGTTGAATATATTACGCATTCCCTTCACTTGCACCTCTTCTCCTTCTTCGATGCCCATGATTCTCAAGTTTGGTCTTTTGATGGAGTCAGTGAGTTCTTGCATTTTCTTTTCACAGGTCTTGAGTTGTTTAATTAATAGTTCTTCAGTTTTTCCTTTAATTACCATTTCATCTTCAAGTTCTGAGATTCTGTCTTCTGTTTGTTCTATTCTGCTGGATTGGCCTTCCATTTTGTTTTGCAGTTCTGTTTCGTTCTTTTTTCTGAGGTTTTCCATATCCTGGGTGGTTTCCTCTTTAATGTTGTCTATTTTTGTCCTGAGTTCATTTATCCATTTATTCATTGTGTTCTCTCTTTCACTTTCGTGTTTATACAGTGCTTCTATGGTTTCCTTTATTTCTTCTTTTGCTTTTTCAAATTCTCTATTTTTATTGTCTTGGAATTTCTTGAGTGTCTCCTGTACATTTTGGTTGACCCTATCCAGTATCATCTCTATAAAATTCTCATTGAGTACCTGTAGTATGTCTTCTTTTAAATTATTCTTGTGGGCTTCATTGGGTCCTTTGGCATAGTTTATCTTCATTTTGTTGGAGTCTGGATCTGAGTTTCTGTTCTCTTCATTCCCCTCTGGTTCCTGTACTAATTTTTTGCTGTGGGGAAACTGGTTTCCTTGTTTTTTCTGTCTTCCTGTCATTGTCCTTGGTGTTGTTACTGTCCCTGTACTGTGTGTAATTAAGTATTTTCTAGCTTGTAATAATAACAATGGTAATATTGAGAATGGAAGAGTGAGCTGAGATGGAAAGCAAGAAGTTAAAGAAAAGGGGAAAACAAATATACAGACAAGAGGGAGAAAGCAGAACAAGGTATCAGACGAGAGTTTCAAATGTATAAACAGGGAGTGTTAGTGTACTAATTGACAGTAAGCTGAACAGACAATAGAGAGACAGAGAGAGGATTGAAAATCAAAGATAAAAAAATAAAAAATAAGTATATGAAAGTAATATCTATATATAAGAATGAATTAAAATAAAATGGAAAATAGAAAATTAAAAAAAAAAAAACCAAAAAACTTGCAAGTTTATATGCAATGCAATTTCAGTCTTAATAATTTGGATGTCCGTCTCAATCTCCAGTCCTGGAGTTGGTGCCTCAGATGTTGTTCTGTAGTTGTCTCATCAAAGGGGATGCATAAAGTAGAACAAAACTACACTCACACACACACAGAAGAAAGAAAAAAAAAAAGCCCCACCAAGTGTCCCCAGTTCAAATGCAATACAGTTTCAGTAAGTTTTTCGGCTTGCAGGTGTAATTCGGTTGTTCTCTCATCAAAGGTAGGGAGAAAAAGAAAAAAAAGCGTCCGGAGGCAGTTCTGAGAGTGGTATCTGCAACTGTGGCTTGCCTGCCTGCTGCTCTCAGCCTGTAGCTGGCGGCGTTATTTATGCAGATCTCTGGGGTGAGCTAGCACTCACCTGGTCCCACAGGCTTTGTTTGCTCAGAGTTCTCCTGTGCGGGGGCCTCTGCTACAGGCTTTCCCCTTTCCAAGCACTGGGAAAGGTGACACTGCCCCGCGTTGTCAGGCCTGTGTGTTTATTTACAGTTCACGTGGGAAGTGGGTCTTCCCTCCTCTCACAAGCGTCCCCGCTCCTGGTTGCTGGGCACGCGCCCCGCTCCCGCCAGAGCCTCTCCGGCCCGCCCGGCTCGTTTATTTACAGTCCCGGGAAGGAGTCCCTTCCCCCAATCTTCAGCGCTCAGGGCGCCCCACCCTCTTTCCAGCGTGTCTTAACTGTTCTTATTGCTTATTACTCAGTTTCTCTTTTTTTCCCGGGTGGAGGTCAGTCTGTCCAGGGGGCTATGCTGCTCTGGCCCAGGCTTGTCTGTGGGGCTACCGTGGTACCGCAAAGCTCACCTGGTCCGCGTCTTCCCAAGCCGTATGGGCGCCGGCCACTGGCGGCCCCGGGGGCCTCCTCGGTTCTCCATTTAACGTGAAGTGGAGATTTTCTGCGCCGGCTGGAGATGTGGAGGAGTCAAAGTTATGCCTTTTCTCGGTGATTATGCCTGCAAAGTGTGTCTCCAGCATCTCTCCAAGATTTCACTATAGGAGGGTCGCTTTCTGCTTCCTACCTCTAGCCGCCATCTTGGAATTCCCTTAATCTTTTTGATGTGCTGTTGAATTCCGTTTGCCAGTATTTTGTTGAGATGTTTGTGTCTATATTCATTATAGATATTGGTCTATATAATTCTCTATTTTTGGTTGCATATTTATTTGGTTTTGAAATGAGTATAATGCTGGCTTCATAGGGTGAGTTTGGTAGTGTTCCTTCCCTTTCTATTTCCTGCAAAAGTTTGAAGAGTATTGGTATTAGTTCTTGCTTAAAGGTTTAATAAAATTCAGCTGTGAATCCATCTGGTCCTGGGCTCTTATTTATAGGGAGGCTCTTTAATACTGCTTCAATTTCATTGCTTGTAATAGTTCTATGTAGGTGGGTAATACCTTCCTGGTTCAATGTTGGTTGGTTAAATGCATCTAGAAATTTATGCATTTCATCCTGATTTTCCAGATTACTTGAATATTAGTTTTCAAAATACTCTGTGATGATCCCTGGATTTCATTAGTATTTGTGGTTATGTCCCCTTTTTCATCTCTGATTTGATTAATTCGGGTTGTTTCCCTTGTCCATTTTGTCATGCTGACTAAGAGTTTCTTGATCTTGTTAACCTTTTCAAAGAACCAACTTTTTGTTTCATTTATTCTTTGTATCATAGTTTTGGTCTCAATCTCATTGATCTCGGCCCTGATCTTTATTATTTCTCTCTGTCTTCTGGTTTGGGGTTTGGGTTGTTCTTGTTTTTCTAGAAGCTTAACATGCATTGATAGGTTGTTTATTTGAGAAGTCTCCATTTTTTAAAATGTAGACACTATAGCTATAAACTTTCCCCTTAGCATAGCCTTTACTGTGTCCCATAGATTCTAGTAGGTTGTATTTTCATTTTTTTAGAATCTAGGAACTTTTCATTTTGTCCCTTATTTCTTTGGTCCTGCAATGGTCATTCAGTAGTGTGTTGTTCAGTCTCCATGTGTTTGAATATTTTCTGTGCTTTCTTTCCTTATTGCGGTCTAGTTTTAATCCATTGTGATCAGATATGATATGAGGGGTTATTTCAATTTTCTTGAATTTGTTGGGACTTGCTTTGGGTCTTAAATATGAACTATTTTGAAGAAAGTTCCACAAGCTTCAGAAAAGGATGTGTATTACATGCTTGTTAATTGAAATACTCTGTAGTTATCTATTATGTCCATTTGGTCTAACATATATGGTGGTTCTGAAGTTTTATTAGCCTTTTGCCTAGATTACCTATCTATTGTGAGTAGAATATTCAGGTTCCCCATTGACACTGTGTTAGGTTTTCTCTGTGCTCTTAGGTCCACTAGTCTTTTTTTAAATATTGTTTTGTGCCCCTATGTTTTGTGCATGTATGTTAAGAATTGATATTTCCTCTTGATGAATTGTTCCTTTAATTAATATCAAGTGATCTTCATTGTCTCTTCTGACAGATTTTAGCCTGAAGTCTACTTTGTCAGATATGAGTATGGCTACTCCTGCCTGTTTGTGGGGTCCATTTGCTTGGAAAACCTTTTTCCACCTTTTGACTCTAAGCCAGTGTTTGTATTTTTCAGTGAGATGAGTCTCTTGTAAGATGAGATGAGTCTCTGGTTGGGTCTTATTTTTTAACCCAGTTTGCTATTCTATGTGTTTTGATTGGGGCACTGAGGTCATTCAGTGTTAGTATTGAGTGGTGTGTGTTGTTTCCAGTCATTTTTATTCCCCTGTTGTTTACTTTTTACCTATTCCTTGTTTACTGGTCTGCTCACTCAAAAGGATTTATTCTTTCTTGCGTCCTCCTGTCTCACTCTACTTCCTTCTTCTGTGTGTAAGAGTCCTTTAAATATTTTCTGCAGTGGTGGCTTGGTAGTTGTGAATTCCTTTTGCTTTTGCTTGTTGTGGAAGATTTTATTTTATTTTACTTATTTTTTATTTCTTTTATTCATATGTGCATACAATGTTTGGAAGATTTTAATTTCTCCTTCAATTAGGAAGGATAGTTATGCCAGATAGAGTTGTCTAGGTTGACAGTTTTATTCTTTCAGTGCCTGAAATATATCTTTCCATGATCTTCTTGCATTTACAGTGTTGAGAAATCTGCTGCTATTCTAACTGGTTTGCCTTTATATGTGACTTGTTTTTTTCTCTTTTGCAGCTTTCAGTATTCTTTGTTTTTTCTGTATGTTGAGTGTTTTGATTATGATATGTGTGGGGATGTTCTTTTTTGGCCCTGATGGTTTGGGGTTGGAAGACACTCTCTTTCTCAAGGTTGGGAAAGTTTTCAGTTATTATTTTATTGAATAGATTATCTATGCCTTTAATTTGTATCTCTTCTCCTTCTTCTAGTCCTCTGATTCATATGTTTGATCTTTTCATGGTGTCCTAGATGTCTTGCATGTTCCATTCGTATTTTCTTAGCATTTTTTCATGATTTTTCACTGTTTTATCCAGTTCCTCTCCTTTGTCATCTGTTCCTGATATGCTATTTTCAACTTGTTCCACTCTGTTCACTATCTTTCAATTGAGATTTTTATTGGGATTTTGACCTGTTTATTTCAGATTGACTATTTTCCAGGATTTCTATATCTTTATTGATTTCCTCTTTCATATCCTGCATGATCTTCTTAATTCCTTCATCTGTTTGTATTCTCTTTGAGCTCATTTAGTTGTTTATTCACATCCTCTTTGAGATCAGACACTAGCATTTTTGTCTCTTCTTTGAACTCATCAATCATTCTGGCTATTATTTTTTGGAATTGAATATTTGAAATTTCCTCCTCTCCATGGTTGCTAGATCCTCAGTGTTGGATTTGGCTTATGAGGGAGAGCTGGTCCCTTGTTCTTTTATGTTTCTGCATTGAGATTTAAGCATCTTTGGTTGTTTTGGGTTCCCAATCCCTTATTCCCCCATGATTGGTGTTTTATGAAGGATTGGACAGGATTGGACAGTTGTTGAGCTCAGATGTGCTTACCCAGTCTTAGGAGGTTCTTGTTCTAAGACAGCCTCATGGAACATGTCAGCTTTTTCTCATAGGGATCTAGTAACTTTCCTCAGAAGCGGCATGCTGGAAACCTTACACTGCACACTGCACAAGCTTCTTGCTTTGCAGATTGCTGCTTTCCTGCGCTCAGTGGAGGAGCTGGCAGTCCCATTCTTTGACGGGGGGGCGGGGAATGTCTGGTGGGTGCAGTGGGGAATGCTGGGCCTGTGTGTGTGCAGTGGGGAGGCAGGCCTCCTGACACCCACTGGGTAGCAGCGTGTGGAACATGGAATTCGCTTGCATGTGGCAGCAGGTTTCATGGTGCTGAATAGTGTTGCCAGGTGCCTGTGGGACAAAAAAGCCAGCAATGTATGCCTTCTGGCACCTGTGGGCCAGTGGGGTCTTGCTCCTGCTTGTGTGGGGGTGTTGGCTTCTAGGTGCTCAGCAGCGTTGCAGGGCACACCGCAGCAGGATACAGAAAAACAAAGCGGTGGGTATGTGCCTTCTGGTGATCACAGAGCTGCAGGGCTTTGGGGCCTGCTTCTGCAGGGGCAGGGGTTTCCCAGGAATTCCAGGGCAGGGGGGTGTGGAGCTCATAGCCTTTGTGCTTGCTCACCCATGGAGCAAGGCGAAGTGGACCCACAGAGCCTTCAAGGCAGTGGATTGGGAGTCCTGACCTGTGAGTCATTTTTCACATAGTTAATCGCTTCTCTTTTTGAGTTTGAAAAGAGCTCTGCTTTTCGCTGGTTATTGGATCTTGTGGATGTCCTTTGGGGGTCCCCAGAGTCTTCCTTCTTTGGGGTTGTTAGGCACTGGGATTTAGGGATGTCAATAATCCACCATCTTACCACTTCCCCTTCATTGATTCTTTATGTGGTTTTTCTTTTGGCTTCTTGTTCATTGATTTTTGGCCCTTATTTTTATTATTTCTCTCTTTCTGCTTGTTTTAGGATTAGCTTGTTCTTGTTTTTCTACGAGTTTGAGATATAGCAATATTTAAGTCCTTATTGGAGTTCTTTCTGCATTTTTTAATATATAAATACATGGCTAATAAACTTTCCCCTTAGCACTCTCTTTGCTGTGTCCCATAAATTCTGGTAGGTTGTGCTTTCATTCTCATTAAAGGCTGGGAATTTTTTTATTTCCTCCCTTATTTCTTTGATGACCCACTGCTCATGGAGCAGTGTTGTTCAGTCTCCAGGTGTTTGAGTATTTTCTTTTGTTGTTGAGTTCTAGTTTTACTCTGTTGTGATCAGAAAGTATGCAGGGAGCCATGTCAATTTTCTTATATTTGTTGAGACTTACTTTGTGACCTAAAATATGATCTTTTTTGGAGAAAGTACCATGGACTGCTGAAAAGAATGTATGTTGTACTGTTGCAGGATGGAATACTCTGTAGGCATCTGGTCCGTTACACCTGTGTGTCATTCAATTCTCAAGTTTTTTTGTTGATTTTTTTTATCTGTATGACCTATGTGTTGGTGATAGAGGAGGAGTGAAGTCTCTTACTATGACTGTGTTGTGTCTATCTATGTCCTTTAGTACAGTAGCGTATGTTTAATGAACTTGGGTGCACAGACATTGATACATATAAGTTAACAATTGTTATTTACTCTGGATATATTGCTCCTTTTATTACTATGAAGTGACCTAACTTGTCTCTTCTAAATAATTGAGGTTCCAGGTCTACTTTATCTGATATAATAATAGCTACTCCTGTCTGTTTTGGGGATCCATTAGCTTGGAAAATCTTCTTACACCCTTTTACCCTAAGGCAATATTTGTTTCTGTCTCTAAGGTGGGTTTCTTGTCAAAACAAATTATCAGGTCTTCCTTTTTAATCCAGTTTGCCATTTGATGTCTTTTGATGGGGAAAGGAGTTGAAGCTATTAACATTCAGTGTTAATATGTGGTGATTCCTGTCATTTAGTTGTTTTTGTTGTGTAATGGTTTGTGTATGTGCAGTGAATTCTATGCTACTCTCTAATTATTTGAGAATTAATAATTCCCATCCTTTCCTGGCTATGTTTACTTTCATCCTATGCATTTAGGATTCTTTTAAGAATCTTCTAAAGTGCTGGTTTAGTGATCTTGTACTGTTTTAACTTCTCTTTTTTTTTTATTCATATGTGCATACAATATTTGGGTCATTTCTCCCCCTTTCCCTCACCCTTTCCCTTCCCCCAACTGCTCCCTCCCTCTCCCCCTGACACCCTCAACACCCGGCAAAAACTATTTTGCCCTTATCTCTAATTTTGTTGAAGAGAGAGTATAAGCAATAATAGGAAGGAACAAGGGTTTTTGCTGGTTGAGATAAGGATAGCTATACAAGGAGTTGACTCACATTAATTTCCTGTGTGTGTGTGTGTTACCTTCTAGGTTAATTCTTCTTGATCTAACCTTTTCTCTAGTTCCTGGTCCCCTTCTCCTATTGGCCTCAGTTTCTTTAAAGTATCTGCTTTAGTTTCTCTGCATTGAGGGCAACAAATGCTAGCTAGTTTTTGAGGTGTCTTACCTATCCTCACCCCTCCCTTGTGTGCTCTTGCTTTTATCATGTGCTCAAAGTCCAATCCCCTTGTTGTGTTTGCCCTTTATCTAATGTCCACATATGAGGGAGAACATACGATTTTTTGGTCTTTTGGGCCAGGCTAACCTCACTCAGAATGATGGTCTCCAATTCCATCCATTTACCATCGAATGATAACATTTCGTTCTTCTTCATGGCTGCATAAAATTCCATTGTGTATAAATACCACATTTTCTTAATCCATTCGTCAGTGCTGGGGCATCCTGGCTGTTTCCATAACTTGGCTATTGTGAATAGTGCCGCAATAACCATGGGTGTGCAGGTGCCTCTGGAGTAACCTGTGTCACAGTCTTTTGGGTATATCCCCAAGAGTGGTATTGCTGGATCAAATGGTAGATCAATGTCTAGCTTTTTAAGTAGCCTCCAAATTTTTTTCCAGAGTGGTTGTACTAGTTTACATTCCCACCAGCAGTGTAAGAGGGTTCCTTTTTCCCTGCATCCTCACCAACACCTGTTGTTGGTGGTGTTGCTGATGATGGCTATTCTAACAGGGGTGAGGTGGAATCTTAGCGTGGTTTTAATTTGCATTTCCTTTATTGCTAGAGATGGTGAGCATTTTTTCATGTGTTTTTTGGGCATTTGAATTTCTTCTTTTGAGAAAGTTCTGTTTAGTTCACTTGCCTATTTCTTTATTGGTCATTAATTTTGGGAGAATTTAGTTTTTTAAGTTCCCTATATGTTCTGGTTATCAGTCCTTTGTCTGATGTGTAGCTGGCAAATATTTTCTCCCACTCTGCGGGTGTTCTCTTCAGTTTAGATACCATTTCTTTTCTTGAGCAGAAGCTTTTTAGTTTTATGAAGTCCCATTTATCTATGCTATCTCTTAGTTGCTGTGCTGCTGGGATTCCGTTGAGAAAGTTATTACCTATACCTATTAATTCAGAGTATTTCCTACTCTTTCCTGTACCAACTTTAGAGTTGGTGGTCTAATATTAAGATCCTTGATCCATTTTGAGTTAATCTTGGTATAGCGTGATATACATGGATCTAGTTTCAGTTTTTTGCAGACTGCTAACCAGTTTTCCCAGCAGTTTTTGTTGAACAGGCTAGCTTTTCCCCATCATATATTTTTAACGCCTTTCTCAAAGACAAGTTGGTTATAGTTGTGTGGCTTCATATCTGGGTCCTCTATTCTGTTCCACTGGTCTTCATGTCTGTTTTTGGGCCAGTACCATGCTGTTTTTATTGTTATTGTTCTGTAATATAGTTTGAAGTTGGATATTGTGATACCTCCAGCCTCTTATGTTTCCATATAAATTTAACAGTAGGTTTTTCGATCTCTTTGATGAATGTTATTGGGATTTTGATGTGAATTGCATTAAACATGTAGATTACTTTGGGGAGTATCGACATTTTTACTATGTTGATTCTACCAATCCATGAGCATGGGAGATCTCTCCACTTTCTATAGTCTTCCTCAATCTCTTTCTTCAGAAGTGTATAGTTTTCCTTGTAGAGGTCTTTCATATCTTTTGTTAGGTTTACACCTAGGTATTTGATTTTTTTTGAGGCTATTGTAAATGGAATTGTTTTCATACATTCTTTTTCCGTTTGCTCATTGTTAGTGTATAGAAATGCTAATGATTTTTCTATGTTGATTTTATATCCTGCTACCTTGCTATAGCTATTGATGATGTTTAGAAGCTTCTGAGTAGAGTTTTTTGGGTCTTTAAGGTATAGGATCATGTCATCTGCAAATAGGGATATTTTGACAGTTTCTTTACCTATTTGTATTCCTTTTATTCCTTCTTCTTGCCTAATTGCTCTGGCTAGGAATTCCAGTACTATGTTGAATAGGAGTGGAGATAGTGGGCATCCTTGTCTGGTTCCTGATTTTAGAGGGAATGGTTTTAATTTTTCTCCGTTAAGTATAATGCTGGCTGTAGGTTTGTCATATATAGCTTTTATAATGTTGAGGAACTTTCCTTCTATTCCTAGTTTTCTTAGAGCTTTTATCATGAAATGATGTTGGATCTTATCAAAGGCTTTTTCTGCATCTATTGAGATGATCAAGTGGTTTTTGTCTTTGCTTCTGTTAATGTGGTTTATTACGTTTATTGATTTTCATATGTTGAACCACCCCTGCATCCCTGGGATGAAGCCTCCTTGGTCGTGGTTAATAATCTTTTTGATGTGTTGTTGAATTTGGTTTGCCATTATTTTGTTGAGAATTTTTGCATCAATGTTCATTAAGGAGATTGGCCTATAGTTTTCCTTTTTGGAGGTGTCTTTGCCTGGTTTTGGGATAAGTGTAATACTGGCTTCATAAAATGTGTTTGGCAGTTTTCCTTCCCTTTCTATTTCGTGGAACAGTTTAAGGAGGGTTGGTGTCAGTTCTTCTTTAAAGGTCTGATAGAATTCAGCAGAGAATCCATCAGGTCCTGGACTTTTCTTTTTGGGGAGACTCTTGATTGCTGCTTCAATTTCATTTTGTGTTATAGATCTTTTCAGGTGATTAATTTCCTCTTGGTTCAGTTTTGGATGATCATATGTATCTAGAAATCTGTCCATTTCTTTAAGATTTTCAAATTTATTTGAATATAGGTTCTCAAAGTAGTCTTTGATGATTTCCTGGACTTCCATTGTGTTTGTTGTTATCTCCCCTTTTGCATTACTGATTCTACTAATTTGGGTTTTTTCTCTCCTCATTTTAGTCAGGTTTGCCAGGGGTCTATCGATCTTGTTTATTTTTTCAAAGAAACAATTTTTGTTTCATTAATTCTTTGTATGGTTTTTTGGTTTCTATTTCATTGATTTCAGCTCTTATTTTTATTATTTCTCTCCTTCTATTTGTTTTGGAATTTGCTTGTTCTTGTTTTTCTAGGAGTTTGAGATGTATCATTAGGTCATTGATTTGGGATCTTTCAGTCTTTTTTAATATATGCACTCATGGCTATAAACTTTCCTCTCAGGACTGCCTTTGCTGTGTCCCATAGATTCTGGTAGGTTGTGATTTCATTTTCATTGACTTCCAGGAACTTTTTGATTTCCTCTTTTATTTCATCAATGACCCATTGTTCATTAAGCAATGAGTTATTCAGATTCCAGCTGTTTGCATGTTTTTTGTCTTTACTTTTGTTGTTGAGTTCTAGTTTTATTGCATTGTGATCAGATAGAATGCATGGTATAATTTCTATTTTCTTATGTTTGCTGAGTCTTGCTTTGTGCCATAGGATATGATCTATTTTGGAGAAAGTTCCATGGGCTGCTGAGAAGAATGTATATTGTGTAGAAGTTGGATGAAATGTTCTGTAGACATCAACTAGGTCCATTTGATCTATTGTATATTTTAGATCTAGGATTTCTTTATTGATTTTTTGTTTGGATGACCTATCTATTGATGATAATGGGGTGTTAAAGTCTCTCACAACCACTGTGTTGGAGTTAATATATGCTTTTAGGTCTTTCAGGGTATGTTTGATGAAATTGGGTTTGTTGACATTGGGTGCATACAGGTTGATGATTTTTATTTCCTTTTGGTCTATTTCCCCTTTTATCAGTATGGAATGTCCTTCTTTATCTCGTTTGTTCAATGTAGGTTTGAAGTCTACCTTGTCAGAGATAAGTACTGCTACTCCTGCTTGTTTTCGGGGGCCATTGGCTTGGTAAATCTTCTTCCAGCCTTTCATCCTTAGCCTATGCTTATTTCTGTCAGTGAGATGGGTCTCCGGTAAGCAAAAAAATTGTTGGATCTTCCTTTTTTATCCATTTCATCAAATGGTTCCTTTTGATAGCACTGTTAAGTGTTAGTACTGATAGGTATGTGGTGATTCCTGTCATTTAGTTGTCTTAGTTGTTTGAAGGTTTGGTTGTGTGTACCTAAGTTGAGGTTACTCTCTACTGTCTTGCTTTTTCTTTTCCTGTAGTTTGGTGCTGCCTGTCTTTTCATGGTTAAGTTGGGTTTCACTTTCTGTGTGCAGAATCCCTTGAAGAATCTTTTGTAGTGGTGGCTTTGTGGTCACATATTGTTTTAGTTTCTGTTTATCATGGAAGACTTTTATTGCTCCATCTATTTTGAATGATAGTTTTGCTGGGTAGAGTATCCTGGGGTTGAAGTTGTTTTCATTCAGTGCCAGGAAGATCTCACCCCACGCTCTTCTTGCCTTTAATGTTTCTGTTGAGAAGTCTGCTGTGATTTTGATGGGTTTACCTTTGTATGTTACTTGTTTTTTCTCTCTTACAGCCTTCAGTATTCTTTCTTGGGTCTTTGTATTTGTTGTTTTAATGAGAATATGCTGTGGGGTAGATCAATTTTGGTCTGGTCTGTTTGGTGTTCTGGAGGTCTCTTGCATCTGTATAGGAATAGCTTTCTCTAGATTTGGGAAATTTTCTGTTATTATTTTGTTGAATATATTACGCATTCCCTTTGCTTGCACTTCTTCTCCTTCTTCAATGCCCATGATTCTCAAGTTTGGTCTTTTGATGGAGTCGGTGAGTTCTTGCATTTTCTTTTCACAGGTCTTGAGTTGTTTAATTAATAGTTCTTTGGTTTTTCCTTTAATTACCATTTCATCTTCAAGTTCTGAGATTCTGTCTTCTGTCTATTCTATTCTGCTGGATTGGCCTTCTGTTTTGTTTTGCAATTCTGTTTCATTATTTTTTCTGAGATTTTCCGTATCCTGAGTCCCTTCCTCTTTAATATTGTCTGTTTTTGTCCTGAGTTCATTTATCTCTTTATTAATCGTGTTCTTGTTTCACTTTGCTGTTTATACGTGCTTCTATGGTTTCTTTTATTTCTTCTTGTTCTTTTTCAAATTCTCTATTTTTGTTGTCTTGGTATTTCTTGAGTGTCTCCTGTACATTTTGGTCGACCATATCCAGGGTCATCTCTATAAAATTCTCATTGGTTACCTGTAGTATTTCTTCTTTTAGATTGTTCTTGTGTGCTTCATTGGGTTCTTTGGCACAGTTTATCTTCATTTTGTTGGAGTCTGAACCTGAGTATCTGTTTTCTTCATTTCCCTCTGGTTCCTGTGCTAAGTTTTTGCTGTGGAGAAACTGGCTTCCCTGTTTTTTCTGTGTTCCCAGCATTGTCCTTGGTGTTGTTATTGTCCCTGTATTGTGTGCAATTAAGTATTTTCTAGCTTGTAATAATAACAATGGTGATATTTAGAATGGAAGGGTGAGAGGGGATGGAAAGCAAAGAAGTTAAAGAAAAAGGGAAAAACAAACAAAAAAGTAGAAAAAACAATACAAAGAAACAAACAAAAAAAGTTTCAAGGAAATAAACAGGGAAAGACAGTGTACTAATCACTAGTAAGCTGAACAGGCATTAGAGAGACAGAGAGAGGATTGAAAAATAAAAAAATTTTAAAAATTAAAAATAAATAAATAAATGAAAAAAAATCTCCAAGTTCAAATGCAATAGAGTTTCAGTCTTAATAATTTTGGTGTTTGTCCCTTAGCTTCCAATCCTGGAGATGGTGTCTAAGTAGTTCTGTCATTGTTTGGGAAAAAACCCAAACCAAACCAAACAAAACAACACAAAGCAAAAAAAGCACCACAGAGTGTCCCAAGTTCAAATGCAATACAGTTTTCAGTATGCAGATGTAGTTCAGTTGTTATCTCATCAAAGGAAGAAAGAAAAAAAAGTCTGGAGACAGGTTTGTGAATGGCTATCTGCAGCTGTGGCTTGCCTGCCCGTTGCTGTCAGCCTGCTATTGCTGGAGGCTTTATTTATGCAGATCTCACGAGTGAGCTTAGCACTCACCTGGCCCTGCAGGCTTTGTTTGCTCAGAGTTCTCCTGTGCGCGATGCCACTGCTACAAGCTTTCCCCTTTCCAAGCACACTGGGGGAGGTGACACTGCACCAGCTTTCTCAGGCCTGCGTGTTTATTTACAGCTCACATGGGAAGTGGTCTTCCCCTCTCTCCTGTGGAGTTTTCCTCCCACTGCCACCTTTACAAGCTTTCCTGCTCCTGGTTGCTGGGCGGGTGCCACTGCTCCTGCCTTCTCTGGCCGGCTTGTTGTGAGGGATGGCCCCTCCCCCACTCTTTGGTGCTCAGGGTGCCCCGCCCTCTTTGCTACATGTCTTTATTGTTCTTATTGTTTATTATTTAGTTTCTCTTTTTTCCCTGGGTGGGGGTCGGTCTGTCCAGGGGTCTATGCTGAACTGGCCCAGGGTTGTCTGTGGGAGTACCACGTACTTCTCAGCTCACCTTGTGGTCTGCATCTTTCCAAGCTGTCTGGGCACTGGCATCTGGTGGGGGCCCTCCTGGTTTCTCCATTTGACGTGGAGTGGGGATGGCGCAGGCTAAAGTTGTGGAGGGGTCAAAGTTTTGCCTCTTCTCAGTGGTTTTTCCTGTAAGGTGTATCTCCAGTGTCTCTCCAAGATTTTACTTTAGGAGGCATGCTTTCTGCTTCCTCCCTCTAGCTGCCATTGTGGAATCTCTTAGCTTCTCTTCGTATGGAAGGTTTTCATTCTTTCTTCAATTTTGAATGTTAGCTTTACTGGGGAGAGTATTTTATAATTGAAATTGTTTTCTTTCAGTGCTTGAAATACCTTACTCCATGCCCTTCTTGTTTTTAAGGTTTCTGTTGAAAAATATGCTGTTGTTTTGATGTCTTAACTATAATATGCTATGGAGAGGTTCTATTTTGGTCATGTCTGTTTGGTGTCCTAGACACTTCTTGTACAGGCATTTTTTTCTTGGGATTTAGAAAGTTTTCTGCTACTATTTTGTGTAATATATTTCCTATGCCTTTGGCTTGCACCTCTTCTTCACTGATGCCCATGATTTTCAGTTTTGGTCTTTTGATGAAGTCAAATTCCTTTTGTAACTTTTCAGCCTTTCTCAACTATTCTTCTGTTTTTTTCCTTAATATTAATTTTTTTCTTTGAGCCCTGAAATTCTGTCTTCCATTTGTTATGGTCTACTAGAGTGGCTTTCAATTGTGTTTTTTATTTGATTTCAGGAGCTTTTTGTTTACAGGATTTCTGTTCAATTCTTTTTTTTTTTTTTTGAGAACTTGCATATTTTTCTTAAACTCCTCTTTCACATTTGTTAAGAGGAACATTTGTTAAGTTCCTCTTACACATATTTATTTGATTTTTTTAAAATGATTTCTTTGGCTTCACTTCAGTATTTTTAAAAAAATCCTCTTTAGTTCATTTAGTTGTTTCTGTGCCTTCTCAAGTTTTTTTTCAATTGAGTTATTTGTCTTTATTTGTAAGTTGTTATAAGCTGGGCATTGTTGTGCACACCTGTAATCCCAGAAGCATCATGAATTGAAGGTCAGCCTGGACTATATAGTCAGACCATATCTCAAAAACAAAGAAGGAAGTAGGGAAATAGGAGGAGGGGAGGGGACAGAGGGAAATGAGGAGAGGAGAGGAAGGGAGGGAAGAGCAAAATATTTTAATATATTCTGTTCTTTTCAACTGTTTTTGGTGGTTATGTTTTATTTAGGGTTTTTGTGGTGCTGGGAATCAAACCCAGAGCTTTTCACATACCAGGGAGGCATGGAGCTACATTCCCAGACCTTTTTATCAGTTATTTGTTAAATGCATACGTGTTCTTTATCAGATTTTCTCCCAGTTTCTGGCTTATTTCATTTTTTTATTGTTTCTTCCTGTTTATCTTAAAATATATATTCAAAAGCAAGTTTTCAATCTTTTTCTAGTATATGCACTTAAAACTAAAATTCAATCTGAAATTACTTTTTGGCTGTATCTCATAAGCCTTTATGAACAGTATTTTCATTATCCTTTTGTTCTAAACATTTACCAATTTCTACTAACTTTATTTCATTCATGAGTTATTAAGTCTGTGTTCTCTAATTTCCAAGCATAAGATTTTTTTAGACTTATATTTATCTTTTAATTTCATTGTGATCAGAAACATGATCTATGCTATTTAAGACCTGTGAAATAGGATTTCATTAGGACAAATATAAGACCAATATTCACAAATGTTTCCTGTGTTCTTGAAAACCACTGACTCTGACATTTTATTAAATATTCTATATATGATCGTAGCCACAATCCCAGGTTTATTTTCTTTGTATTCAGTTACCTGTGGTCAGCCATGGGGAAAAAGAAAAGAAGGAGGGGAAAGAGGAGGAGAAGGAGGAGGAGGAAAAAAAAGTACAATAAGATTTTGAGAGAAAAGAAAACATTCACGTAATTTTCATCATAGTATAATGTTATAATTGCTCTATTTTGTTATTAGTTATTGTGAATCTCTTACTGTGCCTATTTGTAAATTAAACTTTATCATAGATATGAAGTATAGGAAAACCATAGGATTTATAGGGTTCCATGAATACACTGGGGTCTTGAAAGGTATATATGTATATATGTTCACTAGTTCAAGTTTATTAATTATATTGTTTAAATCATCTGTCTACATTGATTATTTATCTGCCTGTTCTAGCAATGACTGAAAGATGTGTGCCAAAATTTCTTATCATAAATGTAGATTTATGTAAATTTGTTTTCTCTTATAAGTTAATAACTCATTTTATACATTTGATCCCTCTTTATGTGGTATTTATAAATATAAATTATTTTTTATCTTCACAAAATTTTGCCCTGGCCACACTATTTAAATGTTTAAGTTCCCTTCTCTAATTTTCTGTCTCCTTTATCACATTTTATTATTTTCTTTCTTACATAAGTAAACATCCAGTATATTTTTAAATGTACAAATGTTTTCACTTTTTTGTTTACTTTCACCAAACACTGAAAGATCTGCAAGAGTAAGGGTCTTATCTGCTTTATATGGAGATATATTTAGCTTCTTATGACAGGGTCCTGGCATGTACTAGCCTCTTAGTAAACATAGAATCAAATTAGTTTGATATTTTCTTTTTGTTTATTTGGAATCTTGTTGTGATATCTGTCAATACTTATACTTTCAACTCTTCTCCAGACTAATTTTTTATATACTTCAAAACTCTTTATGTATAAAAGTGGAGGATTTGGTTTATTTATGATAATTCTAATTTCTGATCTATCTGACACACTTATAAAATTTTAGGTTTTTCTTTCTGCTAGCCCAACCTAGTCAACATTTCTTTCTTTTTTTCTGGTCTTAATTTGAATTGTTTGCATATTTTTCACATTTTTTTATCTACCAGTTTGAAAGTTAGACATGCTCTTACTCATGACTTAGTGGGACGGAATGATTACAATATGCATTCTTCAACCTATCAAAATCTAAAAAGGTAATCTTATTGTCCTCTTTTTGTATAAATTCCTTAAAACACTTTCATTCCATTCCCACTGTCTTCCCCAAACTATATATTATTGTGGTATATTTTAATTATCTTACTTTTTCTTTCTTTGAACTTTCCAGAGCCTTACTGTTATTTTGTACATCTAAACGTGTTTGTTTAGACTTAGTCTTTTTCTTCCTCTCACCTCCAATTAACTGTCTGGATTTCTTTCTTCTTGCCACAGTATGTTTTTCAGAAATTCCATCCACGAGGCTGTGCAAGTGGCAAGTACTCTCGGTCCTTGTTATCTGAAATGTGTTGATCTTGTCCTCATGTTTTGACAGGTATGTTCCATGAGTATAGCATTCAGTGCACTGTTACTTTCTCTCAGCACATTGAAAATATCTTTCCACTCTTTCCTGTATTCTTTTTTTTTTTACTATGAAGAAAAAGGAATAGTTGTAATCATGTCTCCTTTAAAGGCAACTTTAAGGCATTCTTGCAGTGATGGTCTGCATTTTCACACTTCTATGTTTAGGGAGACTACTTCATTTCTTCTTCCAAACTAGCTATACTTCTTGAATTTGTATGTTATTGAATGTCATCAGTTTAGGGGAAAAAACCCAACCATTATCACTTTAAAGATTTCTCCTAGCCTTTTCACTTTTGCTATCAGCCATCTCTTGTCTCTAAATTGCTTTCTGAACATTTTATTAAATCTATCATTCAGTTCACTAGCTGCAAATCACTGACTTCTAGACTATCCTTCACTAAGGGATAACCCCTTGGGTTTTATAGTAAGAACTCCACTATTAGGCTCCCCCCTAAAATGAGCTCTTGCTTTTCTCTCTTATTTTCATATCTTTACTTCTCAGAAAAGCAAAGTTGAAGTTCCTCAGGTTGGGCAAAGCATCCTCAATAACAGCCAACTTTGTCCCATCTCTCCTCCTTGTCACTCTTGGGTTTCCACTTTCACTTAGCTCTAAGATTGAGAAGGGCATTTTCTTACTGCTTGCCCATGCTTTTAAGAATGTACATGCAATCATTTCTGGTATTTTTGGCTGATTCCAATGGGATGATTAATGATCTGCATATCTGAAAGAGGTTTAACTTTGCTTATATATTTGATTTTTCCTATTTTTGTATTTTTTCCCTCTGTTTTCTCATCCATGTCAGTGTCTTTATTCCAATGTCATTTCTGCTTGGTTGCCTTTTCTTACTTAAGAATAAATTGTTAGAAAGACTGACTGGAAGCTATGTAATGGGTAGGTTGGTCTGCAGACTTCACTGTAGATGATAGACAAGGTCCAGGTAGCTAGGTGTAGGGAAACTGCAAGTCCAGAATGCACAAGGTTTTCCTCTGGGACATTCTGATTTTTAGGGAAGAATCTTCTAATGATCTACCTGGGAAGAGATATCTTGATATGTGGTGTTCTAAATTAGGGAAAGGGAAGAGATGGTGGAACACGCTGTTTCAAATGCAGTTTTGTTGTTGTTGTTGTACTGATGTCTGAACTCAGGGCTTTGGGCTTTCTTGATAGGCTGGTGCTCTACCACTTGAGCCATACCCCCAGTCAGTTTTGCTTTAGTTATTTTCAAATAGGGTCTTGTGTTTATGCTAGACCAGCCTAAACTCTGATCCTCCCATTTATGCTTATTGAGTAGCTGGGATAACAGGCATGGGTCACCATGCTGAGCTTCTTACTGGTTGAGAAGGGATCTTGTGTATTTTTTTCCAGGCTGGTCTTGATCTGTGATCCTTCCATTCTCTGCCTCCTGAGTAGCTGGTATAACAGGCATGAAGCACCATGCCTTGCTCCTGTGCAGAATTTTAGACCAATCCCTGCTTTGATCTCTTTGCCCCCTATAGCTGACGTTTCTGAGCAAACCTCCCTCATATGTTCAGCCTCTAGCCACCTCAGCTCCAGCCTCTCTGGGCTCATGTTGGATGTCAGCGTCCCACCCATTGTATTCTCATCTCTGTCTGCCTTCCAATGCTCATACTCCCAAGTTCCTCTGATGCCATAATTTTATAACTTTGATGAAACTATCCTCACTTTAACAGAGTTTTCAGAAAGGCTGTCTGTTGTCTACAGCATATGCTAATCCACATGGTTAACGTGTAACCAACTTGTCTTGGCTTAGTAATGCCGGATCTCTTGTGAAATGAAATAAAATATAGCAGAAGTAAATGTGCAAAACACTTTCACATATTTATATTTATACAGAACCATTGTGGCCATTCATACATTCAAAGTTCATGCTGCTAAAATTAATAACCAAAATTATTTCAATAATTTTGATAAGGAAATTCTAAGTTTTCTATTAGCAGCATAGGTTACAAATACTTTCTTGTCAGGACTCTAAAAGATAGAGACAGCCAGCACGACTTGCACTGACTTATTGCAGCTTCCATATTACTCAGCTCAGGACAGAGCTGTGAGTGTCCACAATCAGGGCTCCTCTCCAGGAGGAGGACGGAGGAATATTCTACCTTCAGGGAAACCCAGTCCAAAGAGATACCAAGGAGCATCCTGAGCACAGTTCACAAACCCTAGATCTCCCTGGGATATATCTCCATTTCTAACCTTTCCCTCCATTCCACTTTCAGCATCATCACCCATACATGGAAGAGGATATGGCGCTCCATCCTGGCCTTTTATCCTGTGTAGTGACCACAACTACATGTGATGGTGAGGCAGTATAACTAGGGTGAGGTTGTAGGGAATGTAGAAATGTATTTTAAAATGATAATATTAAGCTGGGTACAAGAGGCAATACAGAACCAGGAAATGAAGCTCAAAAATCAGCAAACAGCAAGCAATTGAATCAACTATTTGGGAATATACAGACTCACAATCTTCCCATCGTTCTCCCTTCCCTCTTAGATGCTAAGTGAGATACAATGCCATTAGGTGAGCAGCTGGGTTTGACAATAGAAAGTGCATGATTTTTGTAACTTCATGACCTGGAATACTTTAAACAAAAAACGAAACAGACCACATGGAACAGATACTCATGTCACAAGACCCTTTGTTTGTAAGGCCAACTCACACCCTTTATCTCCATGTTTGGGTGATAGCATCAAAACAGGATAATTGGAAGTTGGTAAGTGATCATACATTTAGGGGACCAATTTCAAATGGGATCCCCACAGCCCACTTAGGGACGTGAATACCCCTGGGTTGAAGACTGCCCACTGAGCCTCAGCTCCCAACTTCTGACTGCAGAAGATTCTGGCCTTCTCTCTCTCTCTTTTTTTTTTAATACCTGCTTTGTCTTCCTACAAATAAAGCTCTTCTGGCCTGCTACCTTGTGTGCCTCCTTCATGGATTACTTCAAAATTCATTTCACCTGTGTTCCAGTTCGTGGGGTTCTTGGTGGGCTTAGAAATTTGAGTAGAAAGTTCCCCTCTTCTATTAGGGAAATCTTCTCTCCTCTTAATACCCTCCTAGTGACAGGGGAAGGACAAAGGTGAAGGAGGTGAGACAGGAAGTGTTGCTGTACACAGATATGTTTATAACCAACAGAGTTATTCTCATAATGTGAGCAGGTTATGGGAAATGAGCTGACATCCGTTAAACCACATACTTTCTGGTGAAGCGAAAAAAATCATCTTCTGGTCTCTCGCTACCACATAAGTTCTAACGAAGTAGTACAGATATTTGTATAGGGTGTGAAAAGGGAGTTGTATGTTGAAAAAAATCAAATTGTGTAGCAGAAAGAGAAAATGAAGAAAGGAGCAGAAATTGTTGAAAACCAAACTGTTGTATAGTGTTGCCAAAGGGTTTTTTAAAATACCTGTTTCGAGATTAACCATATTTGGAAGTTTCTGTTACCATTATCTCAATTATTGAATGCAAATTCATGGAATCCTTTAATGTACACTGCTGTACATGAGAAGGTGGGGAAGGTTTGGAAGATTGATAATGGAGGACTGTGGTTTGTGAGGATGTGTGCCTCAGGACCACCTGGTTCCTTGGTGATTCTGTGCTAGGTGGTGAATAAGGCTATCAAATTTACTCATAAAGGTCTCCAACTCAACATTTTGCTAATTAAACTAGGGAATCAAGATCATGGAAGAAATAGTTTTTCCAGGGGTCCTGCCCAGTCTCATCCACTAAAACTCCCTGCACAGCAGGCAGAGAGTCCCTCTGATCTCTCAGGTGTATAGAATGTGCCGATGTCAGATTATGGCAACAATAATGCAGAGCTCTAGAGGGAGAAATGGACAGCTAATATTGTGAGATTCTTCATGTTGTATGTGGAGTGATTTAATAGGACTTGTAGCTAGACTGTGGTAAATTAAAGAGGTATACTACAAATCTCAAAGCAACCACTAAAAAGTGAACAAAACAGACTTATCACTAATAAGACACAAAAGAGATACAAATAAAAATTCAACCTAAAAGAAGGAAGAAAAATAGGGAATGGGAACAAATTACAGACTGGACAAATAGAAAACCAATAGCAAGATGATAGATTTGAGCCCAACTGTATCATTAACTGCATGAAGTGTAAAAAAATATGAATATCCAAGTTAAAAGTAAATACAACTATATGCTATGTACAATAAATCCATTCTAACTATTAAGAAACATAGACTAAAAGTAAAAGAATAGAAAAGCATATACCATTCTAATAATATCAAAAGAAATCTGGAGGAGCTGGGATGTAGCTCAGTGATAGCACTGATAGCACTTGTTAGCACTTGATTAACAAGTGTCAGGTCTGGACTCAACCCCCAGCACTGAGAAAAAAAGAAAAAAAGGAGAGGGGGAGAGAGAGAGAGAGGCAGAGACAGAAAGAGAGAAAGAGAGAGAAAGAAGAGAGAAAACAAATCTGGAGTTGTTATACTAATATCAGACCAAGTAGATTTCAAAGTAACCAACATTATTGGGATGTAATGACAAAGAAATCAATTATTCATGAGGACATAAAAATCCTAATCTGTTTTTGTTTTATTTCAAAAATAGAAATCAAAAGACCTGCAAGAAGAAATAGAGAAATCCACATTTACAGTCAGAGATTTCAATACTCCTCTCTCAAACAAATGCAATAAGTATGCAGGCAACTTATCACACTGTCACCCCATCAATCTAATTGATATTTATAGAATGTTCTATTCACAATAGCAGACTACCCACTATTTTCCAGTGTCCATGAAATATTTACTGAGCTAGACCACACTATAGGCAACAAAAAAATCTCAATAAAAACATTCAAGTAATACAAAGTATGAGCTTTGATAACAAGTAAGTTAGAAGTCAATAATAGAAATATATCTGGAAATCTCCAGTACCTATATTAGGAATCTGAATAACCTGTGGTGTAAAGGAAAAATGAAAAAGGAAATTAAAGAAATATTCTCAGAGAAATCTCTATCTTGTCTCTTATGTCTCTTTAGACTTGGTAGTATAAGAAAAATGATCTTTCCTATCAAAGTATTTGTTACCCTCTTAGATTACTTAAAAATTCCTCAGGTCACCATCTTAGGTGACTTGCATGTTTAAAGGGTCCTTGCTTCTTCATCCTGATTCCCGTACAACTCCATTTCCCACCAACCTGCATGCCCTAACCCATCCCCCTAGCCTTTTAGCCAATTGGGAAAGACTGTGAACCTTTGACCTTGGCAAATCCCAAGTGAGGGGCAGGTACAACTGCGTCAGGGGTATAAGGAGGAGCCACTGTCAGCCATTTTGTGCTTGCGTGCTTGCTTAGCTGCAGTGAGCACATGCTTGCACCCTCTTGATCAAGAGAAATTTCCTTGTCAAGATTTTCTGTCCCTTGTGTGTCTGTTTTCAGCACCAGAAGGTCTTTAATTCCAACAGTAAAAAGTCCTAAAGTAGTAAAAAGTAAGCTTGCAACTCTAAAGTCTGGGTTCCAGGGAATAATGGTACATTTGGAGCCCTTCTCTATGGGAGAGTAACGAGTATATTGGATATCTGGACCTCATTACAGGTCATGTCAGGTGTCAATGGTAGACTGTGTGTAATGGTTCCAGCACCATGTCACAGATGACCTTGAGCCCATTTTGTCAGTCAAGTGAACTTTATTTACCTTGTTTTGTTTCTGGCAGATGACTCAGAGGACCCACCCTGACAATAGCGTCTCTTCCCCACCCCACCACATCATTATGAAAATAAAGTGGAAATGCTGCCTGCACTAATACAGGTCTGAGGCATTAGGTGCAAATGTCCTCTGTACTGGGAGTCCTGCTGTGCTCAGCAGTGAACACATGGACCCAAGAGTCCTTCCATATAACTGGTAACTCTGTTTTTGACCTAGTCACTTTTTTCCCCAGAACTGTGAGTGTGAAGTGTACAGAGTCTCTACATGGTCCAGCCCATAGCCACAAGGCAAATGTGGCTATTCAACTTTACCTTTAAAATAAACAAAATGAAATAAAGTTAAAAATCCAGTTCTGCAATCCATGCACTCAACAGCTACAAGTGGATCATGGTTCCGATAATGGAGAGCACAGATAAAGCCCATCATTGCAGAAAGTTCTGCAAAGCAGCTGGATGAATGGTGGGCAGGTCCCTTGCACAAGCAGACTTAGACAGTCCCTCCCTCACTTCCTCTCTGCTTCTCAGCCTGCTGGCTTAGCATTGCCTGAAAAATCAAAGAAGGGTGAGGGTCCAGATTTTCCAGGTAAGGGGATAGGGGTTTGTGGCGGGTATGTTCAATTTGATCTGGAAGGGACCCCTCTGTTGGCTGTTTCCTAAACCTCCCAGCAAACTCGCTCACAGAATACATTTCATGTTGGTTTCTGCTTCCTATCTTTTGCTGACTTTAGGCTGTAATCGGTTTTGGATGCTGAGTCCTACAAATTAGTGTCTTTTTCAATGGTGGCTACTTAGAAAATACTTACTTTATAAATTGGTGATTCCTGCACTGGCTGCAGAATTTAAAATAAAAACTTGACTGTTGCAGGAGTAGCATGGGGCGAGTGGGCAGAATTGGCCCTGGGAGAATTGCCGGGGAACATTGGGATTCATAAGGGTCACAGCTCAGCATATAGCCCCGAAGGTGGGACATGGGTCTGGATCAGAGGCTGTGCCAGCTGCCAGCTGAGGCCTTGTTACTGGATGATCTGCTCAGAGCTGCCTGCCCAGGACACCTTCCTCCTTAGGGACAGTCCCTGCCCTGAGGGTTCATTTGGAGTTGAGCTGCCTGTGAGGAGGAAGGAGAAGAGAAATGGTGCCCTTTGCAACTCTGCAGTCCAAGAGAAGCTGGGACTAAGACCAATGGATAATCAATTTAGGCAGAGAGAGGAGGACTTAGCCATGGAGGTCAGTACCTGTCAGAAAAAAGTCTCTTATCTTGCATCTAAATTATCATTGACAGCACAGCATTAAAGAGCCCATGAGCTGAAGGAGGGTCTTAAGAAATGCCCACAACCCTCTGTCTTCCTGTTGCTGGTATCCCGTCTTCTCTCCTAACATCATCAACAGCAGCATGCAGCCAAAGCTGATTTTCTAAAAAATCCTAGGATCTCTCTTCCTAGTTTACAGAAGTTGTTTCCTAACTCCCTGTTCTAAAGAATGAAGAAATAACCCTTCTATTGCTTCTCAGTCTTTTAGCTAAGATCAAGTATAGCATCTGTTCTTATCAGTTTAATATCTGATACATCCTCTTTCTGAGGACAATATATTAATGGATTTTTGGAACAGGGAGATGGAATAAGAGTTTGCTGCATCCACTCCACACATCGACCTGGTTTTGCAATACCTCCAGGAATTGTGTCTCCCTCCTTAAAATTAGGGTTGCTACCAAGCACCGAAGGCCTATGCTTATAATCCTAGCCACTCAGGAGACAGAGAACAGGAGGATCATGTTTTACAGCCAGCTGGGGCAAAATAGTTCATAAGACCCTATCTTTTAATAGCCAACACAAAAATGTCTCAAGTGGTAGAGCATGAGGACCTGAGTTCAAACCTCAGTATTGCCCAAAAATAGTAAGCCTTGTTTCAAAAGAAGTGTCTGCCTTTCTCTTGAAATCTGTAACGGATAGCGCATAGTCTGCTGGCCTTGTCCTTATTAGGAGCCCTCACGACCTCCAGCACAGTCCTGTGAAAGTTCTTCTAAACGTTTGTGGGCAAGGCATGACAGTGTACACCTGTAGTCCCAGAATTCTGGAGGCTGAGACAAAAGGATCATGAGTTTGAAGCCAAATGAGCTACATAGCAATTTCCAGGCCAACCTGAACTGCACAGTGAGTGCATGTCTTAAAGGAAATGCGGGTAACAGTGAAAACAAATATGTTGAAAATGAATGGTGCCATGTTTCTGTGTCACTACATGTTGGTTAATAAAGGATTGTCATTTCCTCAGATCAGACATGGGCTGGACGTAATGATCAACCAGAGAGAGGCAAGAAGGGGAAGATTATTTGTCACTTTCTTTAACAAGTATTTTTTGAGAACCATCCTCTGTCAGGTATGGCACTTGCCCTCAGGGGATAAAGGGAGCCACAAGACATATATGGTCCTCCCATCACAAAGCTTATCATCTACGGGAGACTGTAAATAATCTGACAAAGGAGCTTTCTATCCTACCTCGTGTCCTGGGGGAAATCATTGGAGTGCAATCAGAGTGAGTGTCAGTGAGCACAGGAGAGCCGGCATCACAGGTCAGAGTGGGTGGTAGGGCAGAGCAGGACGGGGAGAGGGGGAGTTGGAGACCTCTCTAGAGAGTGGAGGCCTGAGCAGAAATGAGCTGGGCACAGGACTGGAGTGGAACTGCTCCAGGGACAGCTGACAGATTCCTAAAGGCCTCAGAGTTGGAAGGAACTCAGAGGATTCTGGGAAAATCAAGGAAGCCAGTGTTAGTAAAGCCATAAGAGAGAGAAGCTCATATAGGGCCTTCTGGACCATTCCAAGGATTTTAATTATTTTCTACAGGCAAGATGAAATCACTAGGGAATTTAAACGAGAAAAATGAAATAGAATTTTGTTTTTTAAATTATGTCTGATGGTAGAGTAGGAAAGAAATTGAATTACAAATCTGTCACATTGCAAACAAATGGCAGTGAATTGCATCAGCATGAAGATGGAGAGAAATGGATAATTTTGAGGTTTTTGAAAGTGGAGATGATAGGGATTGGTGATGGGCTGATGCAAGTGAGGAAAGAAGAGGTATAGACAACTCCAAGACTGGCAATGCCATTCACTGAGACAGGAATCATGGCTGGGGACACAGGTCAATGTTCCGTTATGGCCAGCCTCTGTTTCAGATGCCCATGAAATGCCCAAATGAGAAGCTGAGAGCAACGAAACGTCGGGAAATCTGAGCTAGGTGTAGAGCACAGAGGACAGGTGAACTACATGACAGTGAGGCCTTCTAGGTAGAGAAGGGGAAGGAACCAGAACGAGTGCATTGGATGCACTGGAAGCATTTATGTTTGTGTAAAGGAAAAGAAGCAACCTGAAGATGAAGAGTTGGTGCAGTTTTGGGAAATGGAGCAGAGGAAACAAAGTAGCAAGTTTATGGCAGAAAAATAAATGTTGGCTACAGGAGTTTGGAATTCTAATTACTGTCCTGTCCATGATACAGTTATGTTTCTTTATCTACAGGAATTCAACCAGAATGGCAGCCCAGTACGAAGGTGTGAGTTCCTGCCCTGGCAAAGCAGGAACCAGCCATGGTGAGAGGTCCTGGCTTGAGGGGGGAGGCAGGCAGAGAGGAGTCCGGGTCCCCACTGTTCTGACAGCTGGTTCCTATCTGAACAGGAGCGAACTATTCCCAGACCCACCTCGTTTCTATTCATTTATCCTGCTCTTTCTCTTCTCTTGACCTTCTACACTTCCTCAAGATGTGGCCATAAAACTGAGCCAGGGAGATTAAAGGCCCTCTGATTGGTCCATTGGGCTCAGCACAGTTTCTTACTTCCGGCTTCCTGCAACTGCACACAGCACAACTGCTGGTTGTGATTCCGTTGTTGCTTTTCTGCCGCTTTCTAAAGCCAGGAGGAGGACTGGAGAGAAGGCAGGTGGGAGGAACTGATACCTCATCCAAGTCCTTAATTTCTACTGTGCTGTCATCTAAAGCCTGGCACACAGTCCTGCCAAATTCAAGGGCTGCATTTTGATAGGAGGACATACAAATCCACATCCCAAAGAAGCATGCCCAAGGGATAGAAATGTATACATTTGCAATCTTCCTCATTGCTTGCCATCCATACAGTGTGAACATTGGATAATTGTGTTAGGATTGCAACTGGCCTTTGGTGACTTTTCAATATACCTGACATGAATTTCCTAGTCCCTTCCCTATGGCCAAGGAGCCAAAGCCCCCAAGAGCTCCTTGGGATAAATTTTTTCACTGTGATGCTGAGTAAAGAACCTTGTGAGTTCTAACCCACATTGTTCTAGCTGATCTTAGTCTTTCTGTGTCTGGTGCACTTAGTCACAGAACTTTTGGAAATATACTTTCATCCCAGAATTCTGGTTCTCAGACATGTGGAAACTATGCCTTAAGGATAGCGATAGCTTCTATAACATCGATCCTGGCTTATTAATGGGAAAAAGAGAAGCTTCTTTTTTTTTATTATCATGTCATTGTTGTGCTAGAGTACACCGTGACATTTACAAACGTTCTTACATTATATCATAGTTTGGTTCCCCCCTCCATCATTCTCCTGAAAACCTCCTTTTTGAATATAAATTGGTAAAGTAAATCTCTCCCTGCAGATGCCCCAAAGTCAGATTTTGTGTTACTTCCTGGAGTACCTTATTGGATATCTATAGGTCCTCTGAAACCATTTTATTTCCTGCTCTGGGGGCTATCAAGTTACCAAAGTGTCAGAGTAAGGAGATTAAAGAAATCCTGAAAAGAGAGAGAGAGTGAAGGCAGAAGACCAAGGGACGTACAGTTGACTTTGTACTGCAAGAGGGACCTTAGGTCCAGAGGCTGACTAGACAGCCTGTGAGTGCATAGGCAACCCCAGCAGGGAAGCCCAGCAGCAGCGAGAGAGTAGGGTTTGGGGTGGAGGGACTGCATGGGAAACCATCGGAGGCAGACTCTTAACACAGTGGCTTTTGTTTCCTTGATGTCCCAGGGCTTGGAAACCAAGATACCAGAAATTCCCAACTGAGAATTGTCTTGGTGGGTAAAACTGGAGCAGGAAAAAGTGCGACAGGGAACAGCGTCCTCGGAGAGAAAGTATTTCCCTCTGGCATTAGTGCACAATCCATTACCAAGTGCTGTGACAAAAAGATGAGCGTGTGGAACGGAATAGAAATTGTTGTTGTCGACACACCTGGTGTTTTTGACACTGATCTACAGGATGCTGTCACACGCAAAGAGATTGCTCGCTGTGTCCTCCTGACCTCCCCAGGCCCTCACGCTCTGGTCTTGGTGGTCCCCCTGGGCCGCTTCACCAAGGAAGAGCATAAGGCCACAGAGATGATCCTGAATATGTTTGGAGACAGGGCTAGAAGATTCATGATTCTCTTATTCACCAGGAAAGATGACTTGGGCGACACTGATTTCCATGATTACGTAGGGGAAGATCCAGAAGGCATTCAAGAGCTGGTGGGCAAGTTCAGAGGTCGCTACTGTGTGTTCAACAACAGGGCAACAGGAGCTGAGCAGGAGGACCAGAGGGCACAGCTGCTCACCCTGGTGCAGTGCATCGTGAGGGAGAATGGTGGAAGATGCTACACCGACAAGATGTACCAAAAAGCTGAGGAGGAGATTCAGAAACAAATTCAGGTGATACAAGAAAATTACCAAGCCCAGCTAGAGAGAGAGAAAGCACAGATAAGAAAGAAGTATGAAGAGAAAATCAGAAAGCTGGAAGATGAGCTGGATCGGGAAAAGAGAAGGGCACAAATGGAGAGGGAATGCTCAGAAAGGGAGGCTCACTTTACTCAGAAGCAGCGAGACGCCAGAATGGAAGTTGAGGAGCAATATGGGATCCTTGAGTTAATCTTAAAAGCATGGGAAATTGCACGCTTTTTCATACAGCTGTTTAAAGAGTAACAAAATGTTTTTCTATACTTTCTGCATTTTCTGTGATGACTGTGCCCTAGAGGACACATTCATCAAAGTCTGAGTGCTATACCTTCTGTCTTTCAGGACTGGGGAGTACAGTTCCCATTGGCAGTCAATAGATAGCCTATTGATTTAGCAAAAGAGTGACAATTTCTCAATTTGTGAAACTGTGAAGTCAAAAGTATTGATGCTTGCTACCTGTAAAGTCTTCCTCAGAGACACAGGAAAGGAATGCAGAGCAGAGCAGAGTCGTCCAGGCTTTACTCAGCAGTTGTCCTCTATTTTCCTGGCAGATAGTCTCTGTCTGAAGCCTCTGCTCACTTATTTTTGCTGTAAGGCAATAGCATATAGTTTGTTGGAAAGCTCAGTTATTTGAATAGGGAAATCTTATAGACAGACATGGCTTAGAATTCTTTCTGAATGAATGTCAAGTTGTTTACTTCATTTTCACAGAAGGACTCAAATAGTTCCTTATGTAACCCTTTGAAAAGCAGAAAGTTATCTGACAAACAGATCTCAGAACTCAACTAAGTAATAATCCCCAAAACCCAGGAGTGAAAGACAGCAATTCAGCAGATAAGACAGCAGTGTGTGGCATATTCAGGTGTCTCTGTGGAAACTCTCCGGCCAGCCTTAACTTATCCAGTTTGATGAGCAATCAGTCCTCTCATTTTCTTGAGAAATGAACTGCAACCCCACCTTCATCACCTCACCCCTCGCCTACTTAATGTTTGGTGGGTTTTCCTCACACTTCTGCTCCAACCCAACTGAATGGTTTGCTTGTTGCTACTGCAATAAAACTTTTAAATTTTAGATTGTTTCATGTTTGGAATCCATGTTGTTTATAATAATACAGAGATAATTTCATTTTTTAGCAAAAGTTGAAGATGATTTTAGAACTAGACTTAAGTCTACCCCATGACACCTTCCCTTTTCTTTTTCCCTGAAAGGTTGAGGCACATTGTCAATTCTTCATGGACCAAAGAGCACAATGTCCTTGGTTGTTCATTATGTGCTGGTGGAAATTTTGTGTGACCAAGCTTTCTAAGTCCTGTGAAGTTTTCTTGGTGTAAAAATCCTTTCAATACAAAGATACATTGTAGGAGATTCCAAGATGGCAGCTAGAGGGAGGAAGCAGAAAGCGAGCCTCCTATAGTGAAATCTTGGAGAGACGCTGGAGACACACCTTGCAGGCAAAACCACCGAGAAGAGGCAAAACTTTGACCCCTCCACACTCCAGCCAGCGCAGAGAATCTCCACTTCACATTAAACAGAGAAACCAGGAGAGCCCCTGGGCCGCCAACCGTCTGCGCCAAGATGGCTTGGGAAGATGCGGACCAGGTGAGCTTTGCAGTACCACAGTACTCCCACAGACAAGCCTGGGCCAGAGCAGCATAGCCCCCTGGACAGACTGACCTCCACCCGGGGAAAAAAGAGAAACTGAGTAATAAGCAATAAGAACAATAAACACACGTGGGATAGAGGGTGGGGTGCCCTGAGTGCTGAAGATTGGGGGAAGGGAATCCTTCCCGGGACTGTAAATAAACTATAAATAAACAAGCTGGGTGGGAAGGAGCAGCTCTGGCAGGAGAGGGGGCGCGCGCCCAGCAACCAGGAGCGGGAAAGCTTGTGAGAGTGGTGGAGGAGGAAAACTCCACAGGAGAGGAGGGAAGACCCACTTCCCAAGTGAACTGTAAACAAACATGGCGGCTGGCAGGAGCAGCAGCACCACCCAGTAATCAGGAGCAGGAAAGCTTGTGAAAGTGGTGGTGGGAGGAAAACTGCACAGGAGAGGGGAGAAGACCCACTTCCCACATGAGCTGTAAACAGCCTGAGAAAGCGGGTGCAGTGTCACCTCCATCAGTGTGCTTGGAAAGGGGAAAGCTTGTAGCAGAGGCTCCCACACAGGAGAACTCTGAGCAAACAAAGCCTATAGGGCCAGGTGAGTGATAAGCTCACCCCTGAGATCTGCATAAATAACGCCGCCAGCAACAGCAGGCTGACAGCAGCGGGCAGGCAAGCCACAGCCGCAGATACCATTCTCAGAACTGTCTCCAGACTCTTTTTTTTTCTTTGCCTCCCTACCTTTGATGAGAGAACCAAATTA
Source organism: Castor canadensis (assembly GCF_047511655.1). Taxonomy (NCBI): domain Eukaryota; kingdom Metazoa; phylum Chordata; class Mammalia; order Rodentia; family Castoridae; genus Castor; species Castor canadensis. The sequence goes on from NC_133387.1 coordinate 6,852,725, forward strand.
CACCTGCATGCTGAAAAACTTACTGAAACTGTATTGCATTTGAACTTGGGACACTTGGTGGGGTTTTGTGTGTGTGTGTGTGTGTGTGTGTGTGTGTGTGTGTGTAGTTTTGTTCTACTTTATGCATCCCCTTTGATGAGACAACACAAAACAACATCTGAGGCACCATCTTCAGGATTGGAGACTGAGACAGATACCAAAATTATTAAGACTGAAACTTAATTGCATTTGAACTTGGAGGTTTTTTTGGTTTTTTGGTTTTTTTTTTTAATTTTCTATTTTTCATTTTATTTTAATTCATTTTTATATATAGAGATTTCTTTCATTTACTTATTTTTGATTTTTATTCTTATCTTTATTTTTTTATTTTTGATTTTCAATCCTCTCTCTGTCTCTCTAATGTCTGTTCAGCTTACTGTCAATTAGTACACTAAAGCTCCCTGTTTATACCTTTGAAACTTTCTTCTCTGATACCTTGTTCTGTTTTCTCCTTCTTGTCTGTGTATTGTTTTCCCCCTTTCTTTAACTTCTTGCTTTCCATCTCAGCTCACCATTCCACTCTAAATATTACCATTGTTATTATTACAAGCTAGAAAATACTTAATTGCACATAGTACAGGGACAGTAACAACACCAAAGACAATCATGGGAAGACAGAAAAAACAGGGAAACCAGTTTCCCCACAGCAAAAAATTAGTACAGGAACCAGAGGGGAATGAAGAAAACAGATACTCAGATCCAGACTCCAACAAAATGAAGATAAACTATGCCAAAGGACCCAGTGAAGCCCACAAGAATAATTTAAAAGAAGACATACTACAGGTACTCAATGAGAATTTTATAGAGATGATAATGGATAGGTTCAACCAAAATGTACAGGAGACACTCAAGAAATTCCAAGACAACAAAAACAGAGAATTTGAAAGAGCAAAAGAAGAAATAAAGGAAACCATAGAAGCACTGTATAAACACCAAAGTGAAACACAGAACACAATGAATAAGTGGATAAATTAACTCAGGACAAAAATTGACAACATTAAAGAGGAAACCACCCAGGATATGGAAAACCTCAGAAAAAAGAATGAAACAGAACTGCAAAACAAAACAGAAAGCCAATCCAGCAGAATAGAACAAACAGAAGACAGAATCTCAGAACTTGAAGATGAAATGGTAATTAAAGGAAAAACTGAAGAACTATTAATTAAACAACTCAAGACCTGAGAAAAGAAAATGCAAGAACTCACCAACTCCATCAAAAGACCAGACTTGAGAATCATGGGCATCGAAGAAGGAGAAGAGGTGCAAGCGAAGGGAATGCATAATATATTCAACAAAATAATAACAGAAAATTTCCCAAATCTAGAGAAAGATATTCCCATACAAATGCAAGAGGCCTCCAGGACACCAAAGAGACCAGATCAAAATAGAACTACCCCATGACATATCATCATTAAAACAACAAGTTCAGAAACTAAGGAAAGAATATTGAAGGCTGTAAGAGAGAAAAAACAAATAACATACAAAGGTAAACCCATCAAAATCACAGCAGACTTCTCAACAGAAACATTAAAGGCAAGAAGAGCTTGGGGAGAGATCTTCTGGGCACTGAATGAAAATAACTTCAACCCCAGGATACTCTACCCAGCAAAACTATCATTCAAAATAGATGGAGCAATAAAAGTCTTCCATGATAAGCAGAAACTAAAACAATATGTGACCACAAAGCCACCACTACAAAAGATTCTTCAAGGGATTCTGCACACAGAAAGTGAAACTCACCATAACCATGAAAGGACAGGCAGCACCAAACTACAGGAAAAGAAAAAGCAAGACAGTAGAGAGTAACTTCAACTTAGGTACACACAATCAAACCATCAAACAACTAAGACAACTAAATGACAGGATTCACCAAATACCTATCAGTACTAACGCTTAATGTTAACGGACTTAATTCACCCATCAAAAGGCACCGCTTGACGAAATGGATTAAAAAGGAAGATCCAACAATTTGTTGCTTACAGGAGACCCATCTCACTGACAGAAATAAGTATAGGCTTAGGATGAAAGGCTGGAAGAAGATTTACCAAGCCAATGGCCCCTGGAAACAGGCAGTAGTAGCAATACTTATCTCTGACAAAGTAGACTTCAAGCCTACATTGATCAAACGAGATAAAGAAGGACATTCCATACTAATAAAAGGGGAAATAGACCAAAAGGAAATAATAATTATCAACCTGTATGCACCCAATGTCAACACACCCAATTTCATCAAACATACCCTGAAAGACCTAAAAGCATATATTAACTCCAACACAGTGGTTGTGGGAGACTTTAACACCCCATTATCATCAATAGATAGGTCATCCAAACAAAAAATCAATAAAGAAATCCAAGATCTAAAATATACAATAGATCAAATGGACCTAGTTGATGTCTATAGAACATTTCGTCCAACTTCTACACAATATACATTCTTCTCAGCAGCCCATGGAACTTTCTCCAAAATAGATCATATCCTATGGCACAAAGCAAGACTCAGCAAACATAAGAAAATAGAAATTATACCATGCATACTATCTGATCACAATGCAGTAAAACTAGAACTCAACAACAAAAGTAAAGACAAAAAACATGCAAACAGCTGGAAACTAAATAACTCATTACTTAATGAAGAATGGATCATCGATGAAATAAAAGAGAAAATTAAAAAGTTCCTGGAAGTCAATGAAAATGAAAACACAACCTACCGGAACCTATGGGACACAGCAAAGGCAGTCCTGAGAGGAAAGTTTATAGCCATGAGTGCATATATTAATAAGACTGAAAGATCCCAAATCAATGACCTAATGATACATCTCAAACTCCTAGAAAAACAAGAACAAGCAAATTCCAAAACAAATAGAAGGAGAGAAATAATAAAAATAAGAGCTGAAATCAATGAAATAGAAACCAAAAAAACCATACAAAGAATTAATGAAACAAAAAGTTGGTTCTTTGAAAAAATAAACAAGATCAATAGACCCCTGGCAAACCTGACTAAAATGAGGAGAGAAAAAACCCAAATTAGTAGAATCAGTAATGCAAAGGGGAGATAACAACAAACTCCATGGAAGTCCAGGAAATCATCAGAGACTACTTTGAAAACCTATATTCAAATAAATTTGAAAATCTTAAAGAAATGGACAGATTTCTAGATACTTATGATCATCCAAACTGAACCAAGAGGAAATTAATCACCTGAATAGACCTATAACACAAAATGAAATTGAAACAGCAATCAAGAGTCTCACCAAAATGAAAAGTCCAGGACCTGATGGATTCTCTGCTGAATTCTATCAGACCTTTAAAGAAGAACTGACACCAACCCTCCTTAAACTGTTCCACGAAATAGAAAGGGAAGGAAAACTGCCAAACACATTTTATGAAGCCAGTATTACACTTATCCCAAAACCAGGCAAAGACACCTCCAAAAAGGAGAACTATAGGCCAATCTCCTTAATGAACATTGACGCAAAAATCCTCAACAAAATAATGGCAAACCAAATTCAACAACACATCAAAATTATTATTCACCATGACCAAGTAGGCTTCATCTTAGGAATGCAGGGGTGGTTCAACATACGAAAATCAATAAACGTAATAAACCACATTAACAGAAGCAAAGACAAAAACCACTTGGTCATCTCAATAGACGCAGAAAAAGCTTTTGATAAGATCCAACACAATTTCACGATAAAATCTCTAAGCAAACTAGGAATAGAAGGAAAGTACCTCAACATTACAAAAGCTATATATGACAAACCTACAGCTAGCATTATACTTAATGGAGAAAAACTGAAACCATTCCCTCTGAAATCAGGAACCAGACAAGGATGCCCACTATCTCCACTCCTATTCAACATAGTACTGGAATTCCTAGCCAGAGCAATTAGGCAAGAAGAAGGAATAAAAGGAATACAAATAGGTAAAGAAACTGTCAAAATAGCCCTATTTGCAGATGACATGATCCTATACCTTAAAGACTGAAAAAACTCTACTCAAAAGCTTCTAGACACCATCAATAGCTATAGCAAGGTAGCAGGATATAAAAATCAACATAGAAAAATCATTAGCATTTCTATACACTAACAATGAGCAAACTGAAAAAGAATGTATGAAAACAATTCCATTTACAAATAGCCTAAAAAAAAATCAAATACCTAGGTGTAAACCTAACAAAAGATGTGAAAGACCTCTACAAGGAAAACTGTACACTCCTGAAGAAAGAGATTGAGGAAGACTATAGAAAGTGGAGAGATCTCCCATGCTCATGGATTGGTAGAATCAACATAGTAAAAATGTCAATACTCCCAAAAGTAATCTACATGTTTAATGCAATTCCCATCAAAATTCCAATGACATTGATTAAAGAGATTGAAAAATCTACCGTGAAATTTATATGGAAACACAAGAGGCCATGAATAGCCAAGGCAATACTCAGTCAAAAGAACAATGCTGGAGGTATCACAATACCTGACTTCAAACTATATTACAAAGCAATAACAATAAAAACAGCACAAAAACAGATGTGAAGACCAGTGGAACAGAATAGAGGACCCAGATATGATGACACACAACTATAACCAACTTGTCTTTGACAAAGGCACTAAAAATATACGATGGAGAAATAGCAGCCTGTTCAACAAAAACTGCTGGGAAAACTGGTTAGCAGTCTGCAAAAAACTGAAACTAGATCCATGTATATCACCCTATACCAATATTAACTCAAAATGGATCAAGGATCTTAATATCAGACCACAAACTCTAAAGTTGATACTGGAAAGAGTAGGAAATACTCTGGAATTAATAGGTATAGGTAAGAACTTTCTCAACGAAACCCCAGCAGCACAGCAACTAAGAGATAGCATAGATAAATGGGACCTCATAAAGCTAAAAAGCTTCCGTTCATCAAAAGAAGTGGTCTCTAAACTGAAGAGAACACCCACAGAGTTGGAGAAAATATTTTCCAACTATACATCAGACAAAGGACTGATAACCAGAATATATAAGGAACTTAAAAAACTAAATTCTCCCAAACTAATGAACCAATAAAGAAATGGGCAAGTGAACTAAACAGAACTTTCTCAAAAGAAGAAATTCAAATGGCCAAAAAACAAATGAAAAAATGCTCACCATCTCTAGCAATAAAGGAAATGCAAATTAAAACCACACTAAGCTTCCACCTCACCCCTGTTAGAATAGCCATCATCAGCAACACCACGAACAACAGGTGTTGGCAAGGATACGGGGAAAAAGGAACCCTCTTACACTGTTGGTGGGAATGTAAACTAGTACAACCACTCTGGAAAAAAAATTGGAGGCTACTTAAAAAGCTAGACATTGATGTACCATTTGATCCAGCAATACCACTCTTGGGGATATACCCAAAAGACTGTGACACAGGTTACTCCATAGGCACCTGCACACCCATGTTTATTGCAGCACTATTCACAATAGCCAAGGTATGGAAACAGCCAAGATGCCCCACCACTGACGAATGGATCAAGAAAATGTGGTATCTATACACAATGGAATTTTATGCAGCCATGAAGAAGAACGAAATGTTATCATTCGCTGGTAAATGGATAGAATTGGAGAACATCATTCTGAGTGAGGTTAGCCTGGCCCAAAAGACCAAAAATCGTATGTTCTCCCTCATATGTGGACATTAGATCAAGGGCAAACATAACAAGGGGATTGGACTTTGAGCACATGATAAAAGCGAGAGCACAAAAGGGAGGGGTGAGGATAGGTAAGACACCTAAAAAATTAGCTAGCATTTGTTGCTCTTAACGTAGAGAAACTAAAGCAGATACCTTAAAAGCAACTGAGGCCAATAGGAGAAGGGGACCAGGAACTAGAGAAAAGGTGAAATCAAAAAGAATTAACCTAGAAGATAACACACACACACACAGGAAATCAATGTGAGTCAACTCCCTGTATAGCTATCCTTATCTCAACTAGCAAAAACCCTTGTTCCTTCCTATTATGGCTTATACTCTCTCTACAACAAAATTAGAAATAAGGGCAAAATAGTTTCTGCTGGGTATTGAGGGGGTGGGGGGGGAGAGGGAGGGGTGGAGTGGGTGGTAAGGGAGGGGTTGGGGGCAGGGGAAGAAATGACCCAAGCCTTGTATGCACATATAAATAATAAAATTTAAAAAAAATTCAAAAAAGAAAAAACAAAGATACATTGTAAACATATTTGGTAACATGACAATAAACCACCCTCTGTACAACTAATGTATACTAATAAAATGTTTTTTAAAAGTAACATAAAAAACTACATCTGGTCCATTAAAGTCAACCAGACAGCTCATGACACACAGCTATATCTTCTTAATTTGTCCATGGAGAAGAAAAATTCCAACGTCTGTGATGACCAATAGGCAACCTTAAGGCCAATTACACATGATAGCAATGTGATAAGATAAAATCTCCACCCATCAAGGTGCCATGAAAGTCCTGATCTGACCATCTTCTTTTCTCTCATCGGTGCATATTAAGTTGTACAAATAAGGGATTTCGTCATGATATTTCCATACGTGTCTGGTTGTCAGAGGTCAAAGACTCCCCTGCTTGACCACTGGAAGGAAGTAAAAATACATAGGCCAGTCTTCAGAAATTCATGACACACAACCCATTTCCCAGGAAAATCCTTCCTTTTTCCCACGAATGACCACTCCTGTGACTTTGAAAGCCAATAAAAGCTAAAGGCCTTAAGACACTCAGGGTAGCTGTTTTTTCCTGAGCTTGCCTGTTCTCCCAATACAAAGTGTACTTTCACTTTACTTTGCCTTAATAAACTTGGTCCTATTAACTCTCAAAAAATAAGCTTATCTTAATGTTGTTCTGCTCTTAATTACTTATGTTTTCTGTCAATCCTGACAAGCTTTTGACTACTTAAGAAAATAAATCTGAACTAAATCAGAGCTCATTTAAGTATCTATTCATATAAAAGTCTTTTCATAACTACCTTCTAATTGTGTGGTAAAACAACTAAAATTCTGGGTAATTCTAAATTAATGCCATATATATCTGTGACTAAAAGTACAAACAGCTGTTATGTCTAGACTTTATTTAAATAATGTACAAACCTTTGTAGAGATAAAAGTGTGTCAATTTAATACATTTACGATGACCAGCTAATGCTCTGTTTAATTCAAAATATGTTACATCTAAACCTGGACAATAAAACTCTTAACATTTCTGTTTTCTGTAATCAGTAACATTAAAAAACAACCCTGCCACTTGAGCAATTCTGATATTAAAAATCTGGCCTATAATTATTTGTCTTAGCCAATTAATGGTTATTGTATATATGAGATGCCCTAGTACCTTAGGAAATAAGGCTAATTGGGATTACTGGATTGTTCCCCTAACTTGTAAGAGTTTGAAATTTTTTACTTTTTTCAATGTTGTATGCCTCTTAGCTAGCCAAAATTCTTACTCTGACTCCAAAAAAGCTAAAGTAATATGTATATCTTACATCTATGTAATTGTAATGTTAATTGTAGCTGGCTCCTTTGTAATGTATTTATACTTCCTAAATATGTAAGTCTTCTAAAATAGAAAAGTTAGAAAAAAACCTTTTACCATATGGATGTTTTCCAAATTAAAACTGTAAGGGATGTCAGATATTTACAGGCTTGTGTTCATGTCTTCATAATTATAACAAGAAGGACTTAGTGTTGCTGTTGTAATGCTGTCAATCATAATTATTTTCCTAAAATTCTCTATACTATAAAAATAACTACATGTTCCAACAATTGCTAAACAACTTTTCAGTGTTTTAACCACAGCTGTTCTAATTCTTGTCATTCATAATGTTGGTCCTTCTCAGAAATGTTTACAATCAAACTCAAAAATGATTCTATCAAGTATTTGTCAACCAAGCCAGTCTTTTATATATTTACTTTTGTTGGCTTTTCTATTCTCCTTATAAAACTTTCAGTTGCTGTCTGTTGACATTCTGTAGTACTTTTGAAATGTCGGGATATCATCTGTAAGACAGACAAATTAAAAATGGATGCATGCATTTCTAAACCTCTCAGTTGCTAACAATTTGGTTAAATGGGTCTTATTCACACTGATTCACACCTGACCTGCCTATTACTTCCTCTCCAGTGTGGGACCAGATCGGACCTCCGAGGAAAAGCTATTCCTGGCAACAGGGACTTTCATTAACTAAAATGGTTAATTGACAAAATCTTCATAGTAACCATTCAGAGACAAAGAGTCTAAAGACAGTGGGGCAAAGCTGTCACAATCCAAATGGAGTCACCTGTGCAGACATCACAAAACTTACTGAAGCCAAGAAGTTTTAAAGCAGTGCTCTTACACATAGCCTCTAGACGCGAGCCCTTGCAGACACCTCTGACAGAGGGCAAAATCATATTTTTAGCCAAGTCTTTCAGTATAAATAGGGACAAAAGTTACTATTCCTACTGGCTCAAAACATATCTTTTTAGTAATCTATGCTCATGGAGTTATTTTAAAATGGGTTCCCTACACAGTCTATTTAACTGGATGTCTTCTGACTTTTACTGCCTGTGTATTCTACTTCATAATAATGTTTATTGTTTTAGATGTGAACAAGTACTTTTGACTTAGCTGTCAGTTACTGTCCCCTTCTCCTATACTAATTTAACACTGGCCAAAAAAGCCCCTAATTCCCTCAAGATTAAAAAAATGTTCAAACATAAAAAGTATCACAGATATTTAAAGAGCTTTTGCTGAAAAGCACTAACTCCTTACTCGGCCCAACAAATTAACTAAAAGCACGAAAAATATGGTATCTCTCATTTAGTATGTCTTTTCTCTGAGTCATTTTTCTCTAGTCACCGTGTAACCACTTTGAAATCAAGAAAGACAAAATTAACCAGTAACCTTCCCTCCACAGCAGACCCTTCCCAGGATGGACCACTCTCCTGATAAAAACTTTCCTTCCCAGGATGGACGACTCTCCAGATAACAACTCTGAAACCTCTCTCAAAACAAGAACTGAGATAATGGTCAACCAGAACACACCTGATGATCTGTGACTGGGACTGTTTAACTATGCATGCCTTTGTCCTCTGCCCCCAGATTTTTTGTCTTCTTAAACTGATAGCCCATGTCTGTATCCCAAAGACTCCTTGGTTTTTCTTCTTATGCCAGTAACTGTAAGCCCACATGTATTTAACTCCATGTCTTACTTTATCTCAGAAAGGCTACATTCCTTTATACAGGTTGCCACTCAAAACCATGTCGACAATTCACTCATACTTCTCCAGGAAGAATGCTACTTTTATGTCAACCAGTACTGGGTCATTTGTGATGCTGTTAAGAAACTTCAGGAACATGCTGTCGATCTCTGACAGCAAGCAACAGACAGCTGGAAGCAGTGGACTTCCTGGGCTAAGTGGTTGCAAAGGTTGGCCCCTCTATGAGAATTTTTTATTTTTTTCTTCATTCTCTGACTAGTGGACCTTGTCTCTTTCGTATACTTTCTCACTTTGTCTTCCAGAGGTTCCAGGCTTTCACCCAGGACACTCCAAAGCAGATCAACTTGATCTGTTCCTCTAATAGGCCCACTACAGCTGGCTGGAGCAAGAAGAGCCTCCCTTTAACAGACCTCAATGCTCCACCTCAGTAGGAAGTAGGTAAAGGAAATTTCATCATCTCTTTTCCAAAATATTCATATATCAAAAGATAAGACTGTTAGAATGAACAGTAAAGGCAGCCATGGTAGGACTGGACCCCTGTCCCTCACAGGTGGCTTACTAGAAACTCTCCATCTGATCCCAAAGACTGACAAAGGGGTGCCACAGACAGTTGAGCAGATGAGTGATCTAACCACACCTTATCTTCCTTAACTGCCCTGCAACAGCATTCTTTTGTGACCCACAAGGAAATTTTCCTACCCAGTGACTCCTGGTACTTTTCTACCAGCTCCCCTTATATCTACTCCAAGCCTGTACATGGCAATGGGCTCTAGCTCTCTTGCTAGAGCCCCCCTCCATGAGCTCCCTTTCCAGGGTAAAGCCTGTGCTGACATTGAGCTGCCTTCTGCCTTCCTTCTGTGACTCTCTCAGTCTAACAGAGTCCCCAGCTCAGAAAGTATAAAGACCCCCAGACAAAAGCCACCACTTTGAGTCTTCTCACTCCCATCTCCTGCATGAACAACAGATGTTTCTTCTTTTTCTCTCCTATTTCTCACTCCTTTATCCCATCTTACTATAACAAATCCTTGCTAAACATATACCTTGTTAGATTCTCTTTTTTGTGAGACCCCTTGAAATTCTTTTTGTCTTGGAACTCAAGTTCCTGTGACTTGCATGGGAATTGGGAAGGTGAGGGAAACCCTTACGCTTACCCTCCTCTCTGATAGCATGCTGAGGACAAAGCATTGTCTATACTGGCTTTCTTCTTGATGCTCTTGCTTTGGCTTGGCAGCTCCTTATTGTCTCCTTGCCTTTTGGATGCTCTAGAGATTAAAAAACAGTTTTTGTTTTTGTTTTGAAACAGGGCCTCACTATGTAGCCCAGGCTGGTCTGGAACTTACCATCCTGGTATTTCAGCCTTCTAGGTACTGGGATTACAGATATGCACCACTTCTAGCCAAAGCATTTTCAACCTATTTAATTTTAGTTGTTTTCCCTGGGAGGTAGCATGATTGGGAAATAGCAGTCTCAACCTTCTGTGCCTGTCCTGCCACTAGGAGCCTCAATGACCATCTCCTGTCCTCCTGTGCTCACCTCCCCACAAATTTCAAGGCTGTTTCATGACACCGTCTTCACAAACACCAGTAAAAAATGCTGCCACCTTAGGCTATTCCACATCCAGTCATCCTGGGTAGTTAGTACCCTTTATGTGAATCAGAAAAGAATGAAATATATATATATATTTTTTTTTTTTTTTTTGGTGGTACTGGGGGTTGAACTCAGGGCCTTGTGCTTGCCAGGCAGGCGCTCAGTCCTAGAAACAACGCGTATTGTGTTCTTAATTATTGTTATTGTAACAACCATGGATTTTGTTTGAATCAAGCACTTAATCCCATCAGAAAATTGTCAGAATACAACCAAAATGAGTTACAGACACTTTGGTGTCATGGCCAAAGCTGTAGTAAACACACATTTTCATTTCTGAAGTGAAACGTGTCATGGTACTTTTCAAGAGAAGAAAAGGGCCTGAGCTATGAGTCACACTCCCTTCAATGTGGCAACTGAACACCTGGCACAGCAGCCATGAATTCAACTTGCTTCAAATTCTTTCCTGGCTTCTATTTCCTAAAAATATCGCAAATCTCTTCCCTTTTCCACGGTCCACATTCACTGTAACATTTTCCCACGTTCTCCTGATTCCTAGCTTGCACCATGGCGGTAGCTTCTAACTGGGCTTTCTACTTCCAGCCTGAGCCCATTTCCCTGAACAGGTCGCCTGTTCTCAGCTGAACACCTGGGGCATTTGCTATCCTTCCTCTACCTGAGACGCTTCGCCCCATCACCTGACAGGTGAGTTTCCACACGCCTCCGAGACGTGGACTAGGCATTGCCTTTCCTTAGCAGCCTTCTTCTCCATTGCAGTTCCGGCCACAGTAAATGGCCAGTGCATGGATTTGTGTTTCTTTCCCCATTTGGTTACTTTTGCACCTTTTAGGATCTATGGTGCTTCCCTCACCCCCAGGCTGCTATGAACCATCTCTGCCACACATGCGTGACACAGTTTCAGAACGGCAGGTTTGGGCTCATCCTTGTCACTAGGCTGAGCTCTTGCGTCAGGGACGTTTCTGGCTAACACAGTGCCTGGTCCTGGTAGATCCTTTGTTTCTTGTATAAATGTGTGTTCCTGGCTATTTGATTTCTGGAGTCCAGTCTCTCTCTGTGCATACCCCTGCACAGAGTCAGGAGACGCAAGGGAAGGAGGTTCACCAGCCTGCTATGCCTGTCATTTGTCACATAGTCACAAGGGAGCAGAGAGCCCTCATCTTTCCTCAAACTAGAATCCCAGGCAGCCTTCCATTCAGGGCCAAAATCAATTCTGTTAAGAGCTAATTTGCTGAAAGATCATTTTGCAAAATGGTCAACTCAGCAAGTAATCAACTTGCTAAATCACTGAGGAGTTATTTGAAGCTTTGGTTTTACTCAAGATACTCCAAAGCTAAATATTTCATTTCAGAATATTTTTCTTAAATGGAATCTTATCATTTGCAGGTAAATGGATGGAACTGGAGAACATCATTCTGAGCGAGGTCAGCCAGGCTCAGAAGACCAAAAATCGTATGTTCTCTCTCATATGTGGACTTTAGATCAAAGGCAAATGCAGCAATGTGGTTGGACTTGGATCACATGACAAAGGGAGAACACATACGGGAGATATAGGAATAGGTAGAAAATCCAAAATATGAAAAGTGTTTGATGTCCCCACTCCAGAGGAACTAATATAGAAACCTTAAAATGACAGGTTGTCATGAGCAGGGGATCAGGAACCAACGTAAAGATCAGTTAGGGATGAATCAACATGGGTGGTAACACATGGGTACACGAAAGCAATAGTAGGAATCTTCTACAAAGCTGTCCTTAACTCAACTAGCAAAAGCACTTTGTCTTCCTTACTATGCTTATGTCTTTTCTTCAACAAAATCAGTGATAAGGGCAGAATGGGACCTGCCTGGAACTGAAAGGGGGAGGGGGAAAGCGTGGGGGAGGGGAGTCGGGTGGAGAAATGACCCAAACAATGTATGCACATGTGAATAAATGAACAACAACAACAAAAAAGAATATATTTCTTCACTCACTTCATATTTTCTGTTTTCAAGCAACAGAATCTCCCTAGGTCCTTACCTCTGCCTCTGACTTGACCTCCACCTCTGGCAGTACCTCTGTTGGGAAGAACTTTGCTGAGTTGGTCTGAGGTTTTTGACTTGTGATTTTACGAGTTGGTTTTATGTGCATCTACCTGGTGCCCAGGGAAGGTTTGAGATTAATTCTAGAATGGGTCCTTCTTCATTAAGGAGGTAAGGGTGGGTAGGAGAGAATTTTGTCATTTTTTTTTCCACCAGGGTGTAGCCTGTGAGCTTCTAAAACCCCTCCTGGGCCATGCCATACCAGCATTACCAAGTTTCTCTGCAGGTTCATAGCAAGGGAAACTGGTCCTCCAGGCTGGCTAAAGAAGACTAGTGTGTTTGGGGGAGTATGATAGGCTGAAAGCAGCACCCCAAAGCCTATGACCTTGGAGTCATACTTTAGATCCTTGTATCTAAGGCCTGCCTCAGTACCTCTCCTCTGCTCCTCCTGAGGAGCACTCTAGGAGGCTCAGGACCACCCTAGACACTTAGAAATCTGTGAGACTCAAGTCGAAGGAATCACCGGCCTCTGCATCCTGTGTGAACATCCTGAGGAAAGGTTTTGCCCCTGTGGGTGACCCTGCAGTACATTCTGTTTAGCAAAGTAAGCCAGTCTCTCATGAAGGCCTGAAATCCTAGCCACTCAGGAGGTAGAGATCAGGAGGATCAGAGGTTGAAGCCAGCCTGGGCAAAATAGTATTTAAGACCCTATCTCGAAAATACCCAACACGAGAAAGGGCTGGAGTGGTTCAAGTGGTAGAGCACCTGTCTAGAAACCATGAGGTCCTACACAGTGTCCTGTTCACTGTACAGCTTCCTTAGGAAGTAGACCAGGGTACAGGGACCTTGCGATTTCTCATGAAAGGGACTTCGTTTGGAGAGAACTTGAAAACCATCAGGCACCATCATTTCCTGAGTTTTGCTAGCTTGCACTTTGCTGAGAGGCTCTTCACATCCCTACTGGGAGAGGAGGCAAGACTTGTTAAAGCAAGTTGTAAAGCTAGCACAGGATCAGCCAAAGCTGGGGAGCTGGTGGAATAACGCAAACAGTTTCTTCATATTTTTACTAAAATCTTAGGAGGGGTCCAGGGTGCCCTTCCTTTGCTTCTACACAGATCCTAGTCAGGAAACCATCCTAAGTTTCAGGCCTAGCTCAAGCCCTGCCCCAGTCTGACCTCAAATGGCATTTCTTCTTCCCTCTTCAGACTACAGTTGTGTGAGCCAGGAAGGTGTGTGTGTGTGTGTATATCCAGCGTGGGCCCCTCCCTGGCCCAGCTGCTCCTGAGTGCTAACTCTGTGACCTGACATTCTCAACTTCCTCTTGGGCTACACTTGTGCCATTGTTGATCAAAACATGATCCTCACCAGAAAACACTCAGATGTCTTCCTGCCAGGGGATTCCCTCCCTGGAACAATGGTGTCTCCTCTGTAGTTCTTGCAGGTCCAGACCCTCCTTTTGCTGGCTGAAGGACTCTGCAGCTGTTACCCCCCAACTGAGGAATGGAGGGAAGGAAGCAGTCTGAGTGCGGAGACTCTGAGGCTGAGAGAGGCCTGCAAATAGGCCCCAGGTACGTGTGGGTTCAGGGAGTGGGAATGCATGTGTACCAGCACATATTGTGAGAGTGATGATGGGTTCATCCCATGGAGGGAGCTGGCTTTGATTACAGAGGCTTTAAGAAGTCTTCTTCCTGGTACTAAGAGTGCCACCCCAAGCAGATCCTGCAGGAGGGGCACAGGGCAAACTCCCCGGGGAAGCCTGCAGGGCAACTTTCCTACCAGGAGGTGTGTGAAGTGTGTGTGTGTGTGTGTGTGTGTGTGTGTGTGTGTGTGTATAGGTGCTCAGCCTGAAGTAAGAGGAAGATGAAAGTGTGGTGGATGGGGACAAACAAGAAGGCAAGTATAAGTCTTCCCCAGGCAGGAGAAGAGGGTATCAATTATGCATTGTTTCTACCTTGTTTCCAGTTCCCTGCCTGTGGGGGCCAATATAACTGGACCTCCTATCAGAGGCTCCTTCTCTAAACTGGGAAGCAGCAAAGGAAGGAGACAGTGGAGATGTCTCCATCTCTGGGACCTCATCACAGCAGCCTCAGTGGCATCTGAAGATTGACTGTCTTTCTGGACAGATCCACAGAGGTCAATGAGGCCTTGAATTTGACCACATTCTAATCAGCAGATTACTGTGAACTACATAATTGTGTCTCCATTTTTATAACCACTACTTAGAGACGCTTTTGCTAAAAAGCACTTCCTCCTCACCTGAGCTCACAAGTTAACTGAAAGTGGGAGAAAAGCTAGGTATCCCTGCCTTGACTTTACATCTGTCTCCTCTGTTCTGAGCCATTCTCTTCTGCAGTCACCTTGGATTGCAGGAAGGACAGGACTGATTGATAACACCTTTATGATAACCAAAACTATCCCTAAAGCAACAGTGAGCATGCTGTCACTTTCCTCAAAATGACAACCACCTATAACGATGACGCTGGCCCTTGAGCAGGAGTAATCATCTTACAGGAACCAGATTGTTCCCCTCAAGAGATGACAGCGGTAACAACTTCTCGAGACATGAACAGAACTGACATAATGATCAACCAGGCCACATTTTGCATGGGACTGCTTATTTATGCCTCTCACCTCCTTTCCTAGTTCCTTCTCTATTTAAACCTAAAGCCCATGTTAGTGCCCCAAAGAAGAGGAAATACTTCCTCTTCCTCTTTCTGTGGCATACCAGATAGCGAATCTCCTTTCTCTTCTCTTCACCACTACACATCTCTTTAATTGTTATATTTCAATGAGGGGCCAGACTGGACATGGCAAAACTCCCAGAGTTGGGCCTCTGTCCTAGCACTCTGGTTAAAATTTCTTTATTTTGTGAAAAGATGAATTTTTAAATCTGCATGCATCATTTGCTCCTTTTATTTTTAGGATTCCATGGATGAAGCTACACACCAGGAAGGGGACAAACCTTGTGGCAAGTTGATCCTTAAAAATTTTAAGCTCATATCTGCATTTTTTCAATGCATTGTGCAGCCAAAGTGAAAGGAAAAAAATTTCCATATGAATCAGACCCAGAATGCACCTGGAGGCTTTGCTTGGGTGGACATCCGCACCTGTATCCAGGGATCTCCTAACACTTGTGATCAGTGCTGCACCAGCCAAGGTCCTGGGCACAGTGTGTGCAACCCTCACCTGCTCTGACCTGCTGTAGAGCCAGCCTTGCCTCCTGACATTTCTTCCCTAACTCAGCCTCTTTTTCCTGGCCCTGAGTCCATTTCTCCTGATGTAAAAGCAGAACTCACTCCTTATAGACGACACCAACTTTCATCACTCACCAAGAGAGTGCAGTCTCCATGTACTGACTGCCATCAATGACGCATCTGCACAAATGTGCAATCAACACTAAGAGTAGCTGCAGTTTGTTCCATGTGTACATACACAGCTAGGCAACCACTGATGCACTTTTAGGGTATTTCTGCACCAGCCCTCTGCAAGAGCTGAGTATTCAGTGGTGCATAACAAAGAGAAGGTCCCTATCCTCATAGATTACATCCAAATAACAAAATTATGATTTTAGTAATAATGATAAGAATTGCAACTGACATTATGTGTTGGGAAATAACATATACATATACGTGTATAAATTACACACATATAATCTTCATGGCATATAAAATTACATATATATTTACTACCAATCTGTATCTGTTTCTGTCTATCTATCTATCTTTCTAGTCCTCCTAACAACCATCCAAAGAAGGTGTCTTATAAACACTATGATTTTACAGATGTGAACTCAGGCAATGGATAATTCAAAACTAGATCAATGCCCTTCTGCTGAGACCCCCAGGAACATACGTGTGACTGCATGAAGTTAGGTTTCTTGATCGGAGGCACTGAGGGCAAATCCACCATGGAGACCCATAGTGCGCCACAGACCGGGGGTATTGTGTCATGTAATTATGGGCAGTGGGCTTGTGTTATGTGATTGTGAGGAAGAGTGACTTTGCACTGGACTGGGTGCTGTCAGGAGGTAGCTGACAGGTGAGGAGTTTTTAAATTTCTTATTTCAGAAAATGTAAGGGTGGAGTGATGCTGAAGCTATTGCCCTTTTAGCTAAAATAAGGATATTTTGGCAACCCTCTTGATTTCATCTGTGTGCGACATGTTACAGAGGGTGGCAGTCCTTGAGCTCTGTGACACTGTGGATGAAGACCAGGAGGCTGCTGTGACCGAGCTGTGGGACACCAGACCACTCTTGAGTCTAGGGCCTGCTGTCTTCTTCCTCAGTACCCACTCTTGACCACCTCACTGTATGGTGTCTCCTGTACTGAAGAAAGCTGATGTTAGAAAGAAATAATGAACTATTATTTTGATAAGAGTCATAAAGGAAAATACATGGCACCTGATTTATATGGCTCTGGGGGAACAGTTTTGGGTGACCCTTCAAGAATCAGCTATATTCACACAGGAGGCTGAATTAGCTGGAGGAGTTGATAGACTAAAAGGTGAGGAAAGCAATAACTACTATATGTACCAAGGTTGTGAAGATGGGGAGCATGGGGTGGAGAGGCTTCCAGGCCTGATTCAAGTTCTTTCTTGCCTGTGAAGCTTTCTGTGGTCACTGCTGGGCCCATCAAAATCAAAGGACATGCTATCTCCTTCAGGGCTTTCAACAGTCTGAGATTTCTATTCATGGGTTGTCTGAGACTCACAAGGAAGCAACTTGTCCAAGACAGCACCACAAGGACCCGGTGTCACTAGCATCCTAGCTGCTCTGCTTTGCCTTAAATGCCGTGCTTGATTCACCTCCTCAGCTTATTGAGTCTCTTGGGGACTCAGGCTGGGTGACTGTTCCCATAGTTGCTGACCCTTCTTTTGCTTAGTACATGTTTCTGGTGTTGACCTCAGCTCAAAGGAGAAGCATTGGGTCAGGACGTGTGTGCAGGTTTGCAGGTTTTTTGGGTTTTTTTGGTGGTACGGGGGTTTGAACTCAGGGCCTCATGCTTGCTAGGCAAGTGTTCTGCCATTTGAGCCACCCTGTCAGCCAGGTTTGCAGGTTTTATAGTAATTTATTGAGGCACAATTTACCTAGAGTAACACAAAAACCTGAATTTGTTGCTGGATTGTGTTGCATCTCTACACAGTGACCACTGTGTAGACACAGGTATAGAGCACATTCATTGCCTTAGAAGTTTCTGTAGCTTCCTCCCAAAGACAAGCACTGCCAAGACTTCTAAGAACATGGATTAATTTTGTCTTTATTGAGCTTTGTGTAATGGAGTCATATAGTTTGTAGGCTTTATGTCTGGCTTTTTTCACTTAACATGCTTTTGGTTCCATCTATGTTGCATATCTATAGTCTTTTCTTTTTCAAAAAATTACTGGGTAGCATTTTATTCTATGATGTAACACTAAGGAACATTTCAAAATCAGATTTTCCCCATTCGCACCTTAGTTCAGGGACCTCATGCTGCAATACTTACCTTTGAAGGACCAGGAACAGTGAAGGCCTAGCTTAGCATCTTCACGATCCTGGGAAGTCTGAGGCTCCCCATGTGTCTCCTGATTTTCTCCTGCCTGGTGCATGGCTTCTACCTGGAAGGCTGGCTTCTGACTGGGACTAGAGTTTTGCTGGGTTAGAATAGTGTTGCCATTCCCTGGACAGATGGAGAAGGGTACATCGTAGAATATCATAAAACCTGTCCTCATCTGTATTCAACTGAAGATGAACACTCTGACTCTGTTCTTTTGTCCCTCAGGCTCGGCGGAGAGACAGCTGCAGACCCCAGGGCCTGAACAGGTCTCAGGGATCCCAGAACTGAGGATCCTTCTCATGGGGAAGGGCGGTGTTGGAAAAAGCACAGCTGGAAACATCATTCTGCAAAGGCACGCCTTTAAGACTCAATTCAGCGAGGAGTCCGTAACCCAGACATTTAGGTCTGAGAGCAAAATGAGAGCAACTTTTCTTCTGAGGGAAGAAAGTTTTGGTCATCGATGCTCCAGGCATCTCTTCAATGAAGGATGCTGAGTCTGAGCTTAGGAAGCACATCTTTCCAGGCCCTCATGCCTTCCTGCTGGTGACACCGGTGGGCTCTTTCAACAGGAAAGATGAGATGGTGGTACAGTCCATCAAAATCAACTTTGGAGACAAGTACATTAAGCACATGTTCATTCTCCTGACCAGGGAAGAAGATTTAGAGAGTCCGGATCAGGATATAGCTACATTCTTAAGAGAAAACGCACGTCTCAATGACCTTATCCAGAAGTGTCAAGAGAGATACAGCACTTTCAACAACCAGGCAAAGGTGGAGGAGAAGCGTATCCAGGTGGATAAACTTCTGCAGAATGTGGATAACATGGTGCACCAGAATGGCAATGTGCCTTGCATCTTCAGAGAGAAAGGTAAAACCGTGCATATATATCAATATCATACTAGAACTTTTACATTTTGAAGGGACTAGAGACGATTAGAAAGTCCATCTGCTGACAGCTCTTTTCTTTGTCCTTTTTCTCAAATTGTCCTAAAGTTATGACTTTTCCATGAATCCTTCCTGAACCAGTCTGTAATTAACTTGCTCATGACCTTTAGACATCTCTCCAACCCAGTGCTAAGAGAAGGGGGTTGACTTTGTTTTTTGGCAGTACTGGAGTTTCAACTTAGCCCTTGCATTTGCTAGGGAGGCACTCTACCACTTGAGTCATATTTATAGCCTTTTTTTTTTTTTTTTGCTTTCATTTGTTATTTTTCAAATAGGGTCTTGCATTTTTTTTCCTGGGCCATTCTGGATCACAATCCTCCTACTTATGCCTCCTGTGGAGCTAGAGTGACAGGTGTGTACCACCACACCCAGCTTGTTGGTTGATGGGAGTCTCACCAATTTTTTACCCACACTAGCCTGAGACCACTATCCTCCTGATCTCTGCCTCCAGAATAGCTAGGACTATATGTATGAGCCACTGCCTCCTGCCAACTTTGTTTCTCCATTGCATGCTGTTGCCGAGGGCTCGGCACTCAGCTCTGGGAATGAGATAGTTCTGCATCGTTGGTTTACTCTGCTGTTCATCTAAAGCCCATTTCTCTGTGGGCTCTTTGCTCTTCACTCTGTAGGAGGCATGAGGCCATTGTAAAGAAAGTGCAAGTGGCAACAACATTTAGCATAGTAAGATAGCCAGGCGCCAAGGTTGGACAAGGACAGGGAGCCCCAGTGCTCTTGGTGGATGGGCCCCACGTGGTGCAGTTGGGTTTCAGTAGCCCAGTTACACTGCTCTCTCTCTGTGAAGGACTCACTCACTCCATGCTGCCCACTCTGTTGACATGCGCTGAGATCCTGCCCACTCTTACTCATTTCACTTTCTTCTGATTCAGATGGCCTCACTCAGGAAAACAACTGGAGCTGCAGGAGTGTCACAGTTTACTGCCCATTTCATACCCCCTGGAGGGCTAGGTTATGAGGAGGAAATACAGGTGT
The DNA here is from genome assembly GCF_047511655.1 of Castor canadensis. Classification (NCBI taxonomy): domain Eukaryota; kingdom Metazoa; phylum Chordata; class Mammalia; order Rodentia; family Castoridae; genus Castor; species Castor canadensis. The sequence continues at coordinate 6,873,056 of NC_133387.1, forward strand.
GTGAGAAAGCGAGGAAAGGATGTATGGAGAGAGCCCAATTTGAAACAGGTTTTGAGAATGAGTAGGGTTTGGGTGGTGGGGTAGAAAGCTGGGAGTTACCCAAGAGATTACACTGCAAACTTGAGGCAAAGGAGTGGAAGCGGCTGAGCGTGCCCCTCATCAGGGGACAAAAGACAGTGGTATTGATGGAGATAGGAGTTCACAGTGCCAGAACAATGGGACAGGGAGGAGGATGGAATAGATCTCAGAGATGCTTGGGAGTCAGACCCTGTGTAGGCACAGAAGGAAGGATGGAAGTATGTGACAAACATTGGGGTGTCAGACGATTAATCTGTTTTTCATATTAGCATGAACATGAGATTGTGGCTTCAGCATAAGCAGCTCAGCAATTTCTTCTGGAAGAGCACAAGTGGGCTTTCCTCCCTTTTTGCTTTGAGGTGGATGTTAGTAACTTGCCAAGGAATTCACAGTGGAGGACCACTGTGAGGAGGCACAGTGCCAATGCAAAGGCATCAGGGAAACCCCCAAAGAACACACGTTGTCAGATCTCAGTGCCTCTGCAAATTCCACTTACAGGGAAACTTCTTCTCCTTCTCCATCACCATCACTACACACAACAGTGTTAGTGCACATTCATTATCATTACCATGAAGTTTTGGCTCATCAGTGAAAAACACATTGAGCTTCAATGTGCTTCCAATGAGAAATGAATTTCATTGTGATTCAACCAATGGAACTAGTAATTCATTAATGGTAGATGTGGTTACTTATCATGAAAAGTCAATTATATAGAACAGTTTTTCAAAACCTCAAAGAGATTGTGCTATGATTACCAGTAGTTGACAAGAGGGAGACAAAGTGGGAGCAGGAAGAGAAGACAGAAATGAGATGTATAGATTGGGCCCAGTTGAGGTGGGTAAAGATAAGGCCAGTGGCTCTCATAAGTGCTAGGGAGGCTGAGGAGGTCCTGGGAGAAAGGAGCAGACTGGATTAAGAGACAGGAGCAGTGACATAAGTGAGCATTGCACAGAGACAATTGTCTGAGTCCTGCTGCTAGGTTCACAGACTGTGTGATCTGGGACACTCTCCTGCGTGAGGATGAATCTGTTGGGTGGGAGGCCCTGGTATTGTTGGAACATCCTTTCTGCTTACTGATGTAACCATGCTCTATGAATAACCTGGAAAGATGAATAGCATACCAACTCATGATCATCAGTCTTTCTCAATTTCCTCTGCACAGAAACCATCAGCTTTATCCTTGTGGGGAGGAGTGGAACCGGGAAGAGTGCAACCGGGAACACTATCCTGGGGAAACTGGTCTTCCCATCTCAACTTCGAGCCAGACCAGTCACGGAGACTTGCCAGAGTGGCAGGAGGACATTGGACAGCCAGGATGTTGTGGTTGTGGACACTCCATCAATCACTCAAATATCTGATGGTGAAAAGCAATCGTGGTCAGAGAAGGAGGTCCAATTCTGTTATTCCCTCTGTGAAGAAGGAACCAAGATTTTTGTCCTTGTGGTCCAGCTGGGACGATTCACCCAAGAGGACACAGCAGCAGTAGAGCACCTGGAAGCCATCTTTGGAGAGGAGGTTATGAAATACGCCATTGTGCTGTTCACCCGGAAGGAAGATCTTAGGGATGAGAAGCTTGAAGATTACATTAAGAATACAGATAACAAAGACCTTAAGAAAATCATTAAAAAGTGTGGGTGGCGAGTCTGTGCTTTTAGTAACAGAGAGACTGACCAATCTCAGGAGACCCAGGTGAAAGAACTTTTGCAAATGGCCAATAATCTGAGAAATAACTGTAGTGGGCATGGGTATTCCTGTACATGGGAGGATATAATCCATCGAATTAAAAATGCCCTGGAAAAGTCCAATCCCAAAAATATGTTAAGGAATTTAAAAGATAAGTTAAGATAAGTGGCTGAAAGGCCTGGGGTCTTTTCAAGTTAGGGACACAACACCATCAGGCTGGGGGAGGGTGTCCTTAACTTGAAATCAGGCTGGGGGAGGCTGGGATTGTCCCTAGCTTTGAAAGTTTAAAAGGCAAATGCATCCCACTTAGGATGCTATGGCTATTTTAGGTAAATAAATTGTAGATTGGGAAAAGTAGTAGGGAATTATAAAAGGACCAAGAGGGAAGTAGGTGGAGGAATCTAAAAAAAGTTATGAACATTCAGCTGATATTAGGTTCAGAATCAAGTCACGAAAATCAGCTCACCAACATAGACAAGATTGAGTCAGGATAGACACCGTGACCATGCTCCAGGTCAGCATGGGGTCAGAATGAATGTAGAGAGTTCCATAGGAAGCAGGGTATCCAGATGCATAGAACAGGGCACTGGCATGGGCCTCTCTGTTGCCCAGTCTGTCTGCCAGGCCCACTCCCACTGGTTCCATGAGCTCTCCTTCCTCCTTTGGGGCAGGACTCGGGGCTACCCTGTTTCTTTCTGCATATTGTAGCTGTTTTTCAGTGCTCTTCTCATTGCACACCTAGATGTAAAGTGAAATACAGTCTCTCCTTCCTTTTTGTTCTTGAGGAAATGAGGATTTCAAGAGATTTTATAGTAAACATCACAGTGAAATAGAATAGAACAAAAATCAGAAGCACAATAAAATTACCCAAATTAGAAACTGCTGGAAAGTTTTAAAATTCTAACTTTAATATTAGATTTCCTGTGCAGAAGTTTATTGGAAACTCTTTTGCACTCTATCCCCCTTTTTATATCTTTGAGGGATGGTTAGGATATATGTTAAAACTCAGACAAATCAAATGATAATGGCTTAAATATATTAGAGTGTATTGTATCATGTCAAGAAGTCTTGGACTATGTCGTCTGGAGCTTTTGGGCACCAAAAATCCAGCTTTATTCTGTCTTCTTCCCCAATTTCAATGGGAAGTAGTTGCTCACTCAAGTTTGCTTCTTGTTTCCAAGATGGTGGCCTTCTATCCATAGCTGAGCAGATTCTATTGGAAGCTGCCTGGGGTGTGCAAAATGTGAGATGAGAAATACAGCATGCTCTCCATGGTAGTTAGAGGGTCAAATGTTTTCAGTATCAGCCAATTTATACCAGCTTCAAGGACAGGATTCATGTCACATGGATTTTCCCCTTGATAATATATAAGGTTGCCTTCAAGATTAACCTGTGTATAAGACCATAGGCTGTCATCATTAATGTCCTAGAAAACCTGTGTGTAATAACACAACCCGTGTGTGTCACAACATAACTCCTAGAAAACGTGTATGTAAATGTATTGAGCTGAATCAAACAATAAAGATGAATTAGACTATACATTGTCATTCTCATTCTGATGCTTGGGAAACATTTCTGATTTAGGGAAAGAGCACGCCTCCACAAAGAGGCAATTGAGATGCGTAGATACCTAGGCTTAGGTAAGCTTTTCATGTTTGGTGCCTGAGGATCTTTCAATGAGTGACAGACTTATGGGTGGCAGATGTCTGCCAGCTTGGGAATCTTCCACTGTGGACATTTCACTACAAGGACTAAGAAATGTTAGCAGTAGAAGAGCCAGGAACATGAAACGAATAACTCTGGAAGGCATTCCAGGCCTCTGCCCTTCATGTTGAAAGCATGAACAAAGCCCACTGTGCTACACATGGCTGACAAGTGACACTTGCACCTGTGTGAGGTGGGAGTGGGTGGGTTAAGCAATGTGGAGCCTTCTCACAGGAAGACCCAACATCCATCACTATTTTCTGTTAGGTCCCCCAGTACAGCTGCATCAGTTCCAACATGAAGTATACGCTGGGAAGCAGGAGAGTGAGAGGTTTACCGGGGGATGGTGCCTGTGAGGGACTAGAATTGGGCAGGCAAAGAATTGCAGAATTGTTCCATAAAAGGAGCGTGGGAGGGGCAGGAGACCCTCAGAACTGGCAAAGCCTGTGCCACCTCAACAGAAAACCCTTGGGCGAAGACTGACCAGTAGCTGGGGCCTGCATAGGGGAGACACTGGGAGCTCTTTGTGCTGAGCTTTGGGTCAGGAACGTCCTGGGAGGAGCTTTTTTGTCTCAAAAGCTGAGGTGGGGCCTGAAAGCATTGCCTTTGGAGGCTGCCAGCTAACTGAAGTCCTTGGAGCTGAATGGAAAGTTTCTTCTTGGGGCAATGTCAAGAGTGGTGCACCCCCATGGTTGCCACTGTGAGCTGGTATGCTCCATGCAGTTCCATTTCTCCATAAATGTTTGGAAAATCCCTTACTTCAGGCTTCTGCTTCTCTTGAGGGGCAAGTAAAAGGGGAAGTTTTCCAAGATGGACTATGGGCCTTTTCACTGCATTGCATCTGAGACTGCATCTGGTGCTCACCGTCTTCCTTCTCCCCTGTCCATTTTCAACTCCCTTCACCTCGTTATCTCTGCTCGTCTTGTTGCTTACCTGTTGGTGTGGCCAAAAGCATCACTCCCAAGGGATCAGACTTGGGATCCCTGGTGACCTTGCTCTTCCTAGGCTGGGTTGCTGTACTTGCCCATTCAGTTACAAGTGTTCAAGGGAATGTCCAGAGATGCAGAAATGGAGGTCCTCATGGGTTCCTCTAAGGCCCCATCGCATGACAGCTGATCAGGGTCAGTTAGCACCACCAGGAGGAGACTGCTCTTCATGCCTGCTGGTGTCTAGACATAGGAACCAAAGTGGCAGCCACAGCTCAAGTTCAATGGGACCTTTGCTGTGGATGGGAAAGCAACCTGCATTACAGGACAGGAATCACAAAATACTCCGGAAGGTAACTGGAATGATAAGCATGACTCTCCTGCTTGCTCTTCGTCTGGGTTCTCAAAGTCTTCTTCCTGCTGGGGACACAACATCACATAGAGGTTACTGATTCACTGTGTCTATTGCATCCCAGAGGGTGGCACCATTTCCTTACCAAGGATTCTCTTGAGCTGGCAGTCCAGAGTTGATTTCCTCTCTCTCCAGCAAGGCTATCCCAATGCTGGCCACCTTTGTCCATCCTGCCTCTTCAGTTGATGCATTGATGTAATGCAGTGTTTCTCAAACTGGAGTAATTTTGCCCTGCAGGGAGCACTTCGTGTTTCCAAGAGTCACTTTTAATGTGAAAACAGGGGTGATGCTCCTGGCACATAGAAGGGAAGCTCCAGGAGTAGGGTTAACTCCTGGTGGTCACCATGCAATGCACTGGACGGTCCTCCACAACAACAACAAAAAAGTCTGACCCCACAGGTCGGAAGTGTGGATGCTGACAGACTCGGATGCAATGGATGAACGCATTGTATTGCAGAACATCCAGATGGCCCGGAAGTCTGTGTCAGAGAGCAGGAGAGCTAACTGCGAGGGATGTGCCGTTTCACTCTTCGCCTTGCCTGTGTGCTCAATGCACCAGGCATGTGCTACTTTCTCACTGGGCCATCTAGCTCCCCTAGCATCCCCACTCCTTCCTCAGTGAAACCCCCTGACTTCTCTTTTCTCTCCTTCTGCACTGAGAAAGACACCGAAAAATCTAGATTTCATGCAGAATTGAGCCTAAACAGTTAAAAAAAAAACAGATTACAAAAGACAGAAGACTCCCATAAAAATAAGCTAAATCCTTTAAAGGAGAGTAGCCTGAGTGCTGGCGTGTTCTGTAAAGCTGTGAGCAAGCTCCCTTCCTGGGAAGAATCCCAAAGCCACTCGATTATGAGCCCCCGTCCTCCTACCTCAAATAGAATTGGCATTGTGGAGACACAACCCCCAGGGGACTTACCACGTTAACCCACGGTGCCCCTCCCCATGTGTGGGGCTTTTGCCACACATCAGCATCCCGCCCTGAGCACGCATCTGGGAAATGCTGGGATGCACTAGCTAACCCCTATGTGGCACGAGGTGTGCAGTGCCCACAGGCCCCTACAAGCCACTGCTGAGGCCACATCCAGCTAGACGCAGCCAGGGAGAGTGGAACTAGGGGGTTGTCCAGTGCCACGGGGCGCAAGTTTGCCATCTGGCCCAGGTGAAGAGGGCCATTAGGATCGCCTGTGAAACCTTAGGCGGCAGCCATGGCAACAGCTGTCCCAGGCCTCAGGCAGACCCCTCTTTCTTGCAGCTGCCATGCATCTGCACCCTTCTCTCTTCCTCCCCCCACCACCCTGTGCCATGCATGCAGTCAGCACACCCACGCTCCAGGTCTCTGCACCTGGCAGCTTATGCCAAAAATACACTGTGCAAAGAGCGCTTGCCAGGGTTTGTAATACCCAGGCCCAGGCAGCCACATGGCCTAGGAGGCATGCTAGCCATGGTGGGTGCCAGCCACGGCCTCCCCAGCCACTTGCGCTGGATCCTCTCTGCCCATCCCCCACCATAACCTGTCCAGATCTATTGGCATTTTGCCACAGGGATCCTGCAGGGTCAGTGAGGGCAAGTGAGGGGCAGGCCCCACTTAAACTGCCTTCGGAGGTGCTCTCAGAAAAATGGCCTTGGAGGTTTGCCTTGGTTCTTGCCTTCAGCAAGACGATTCAGTAAAAATTAATGAGGGGAATTGCTCTCAACAGACTGAAGGTGGCTTGTCTCTAACATGAGAACAATGGGCTCAGGTTTTAAGGTTAAAATATTTACTAAAAAACTCCTAGCTTTGGATCATTTCGGTCCCCGGGGTGATTTTCTGTGTTTGAGTCATTGTCTGTTAAGAGAGACAGTGAGTGATCTTCTGGTTCCTGCTCTAACTGGTGGAGAATTTCTGTTTGAGATTCCTAGCCTTTGCTCTGCCTCCCTCCTAGGTTTGGGTCTTTGTTGTATTGTAGAGAGTGAATTAGTCTTTAGGGTAGGGGCTAACTTTAGAACTTCCTCTGGATGGAGACTGTGGAGTTGGAGAGTTGAGTTATTTAAAGTGACTTCTTGCTGTGGCTGCCACTTATACCTACCTGCTACCTATCAGAGGCACCAGGGATGCACCTGCACCCCGAGCATCTGGCCCCGCTAGTGGCCTTAGCAGCAGTGGTAGCAGTAGCAGCAGTGCCCGTGCACCTGCGCTGAGGTGGGCCTGGGATCTCCCCCACCCCACAGCCACTGGTGCTGGGGAAAGCTGATAAAAATGCCTGTGGCCCAGGACCTTAGGCCAGAAACCTTTTCCTGCGGTTGCCTTGTGTCTACACCATTGCTCACCTGTCACGCGCCATTGCTGTTCTTGCCCACCATACCTCTGTTTACCCTGGGCATCCCATCCCAACTATCACTCGGTTCTCCTTGTCCCTGTGGACTGCAGGGGTAACGGAAACCCCAAAGTCACATTCCCTCATCCCAGGGGCACATGCCTTGTCACCCTTCACTAATGGGATTAATGAAATCATTTGCCAAATTCTAAAGATAGGTTCTAAGTCTCCTTTCTTTAGGGAAGCTAACAAGGACTTGCTTGCCTAGCATATGTGAGGTCATGAGTTCAAATCCCACCTTAGTTTGCTTTGATTATTTTGTCTTTACATTAGGATGACTAACTCATATGGACACTTGTCTTTCAGGGGTGATGTCTTTTATTCCTATAATAGATTGCCATTTTAAGCCATGTGTCGCATGTAACCTGTCTTTGTGTCCATTTGAGAGACCCTCTGGAGAGACCTTATGGTCACAGGGAATGCTGCCATCATGATGGAGCCACCATGTGTTCAATACCACACTCCCTAGGGATGGGAAAATCATGGGTGATGCCATCTTGCCATCCTCTAGGAAAATTATAACTAATTTCTGTTAGAATTCTCTAAATTAATATAGCTTTTGTACATGTTGGTTTTAATACATTAATCTGTTAAGGATTAGACAAAAAATACAGTATTTGTGTTAAAGATCTGTTATAAACTTCTTAGGAATCTAACCAACTAATTGACTAAAGATAATGACAAAGAAATGATTTGTTTATGAGTGCACTCTGAATTAATGTGATTGTTTTGTGTGTCATTGTGTGTGTTTTCTGTATATGTCTTTGTCTTTGGCCAATTGTGGCCACTTAACTTTTACTTTTTTTGAGCTCATATATGCACACTTTGACATTTTTGGCATGGCAAGGTCAAAACATCTGTGTGTGTGTAGATGTCTTTAGGATGGTTCTTAAGCTACTTTTATAAATTAATGTGCACAACTGTCCCAAAAGTTATCTAAAGTCCTAATCCCAACTAGGTCTAACTAACTTCTGCCTTAGGACTAAAGAAAACTTATGGACAATAACCTGTTTCATTCTATCGTGAGTGTAATTTACATTTAACTCTTTTATAATTAAGTTTATTGACGCATGTGTTCTTATAGATTGCTATTATTAAAAACATGGCTTAATTTAATTTTCTTCCTAAGTCTTTCAAGATATAAGGTTGCTAAGAGTTTTATTAAAAACAGTGTTACCTAAATTCAGGTTTTTACAAAGGTTGTTTCAAGATACAAATTAAGATCTTAAAGTGTATAAGTTTATATATGTGTGATTGGGTTGGCTGTAGTTTAAAGATTGCCTAGAGAGTTTTGAGATCAAAATTTAAGATACTAATGTGTATTTTAAAATGGGTTTCTGTTTTATCAAAATAACTGTTGGGGATTTTTGGTGCTATAGCTGGTACAAAATTTTACCAAAACCAAACAGAGGTTCACCCTCCAGATGGGATGATGAAACTTTAAGTTCTTATTGGGATCTACTGAAAGGTTATTAATCCTAGAATACTGAACTATGTGTGTCATTAACTTTCAATGACTGAGCCTGTTATTTTGGGGCTCCAGGGACTGTGTGCGGTCAACAGCCCTGCCATGTGTCCCAAGCCATTCTGTTAACATCAGCAGTCTAGGATGTGATTTCTTATCAATATCCAAGCCATGACTCTCAGTCATTGGGTTTCCTAACTTTATGCTTACTCCCTTATCGCTGTTTCTCTATCTAATCATTTGAGACATTAATCTTATTGGTTTATTATCTTTTTAGAAAATATACTTGTTCCCCCATTCTTCTCAGTTTACAAGCTGATTACAACCCCATGGCCTAATGTGCACACATGTGCTGCTCTTCCTTCACAGCCCAAATCCTGAGCTGTCCGCCCACATCTTCCCACTGCAGCAAGCAAAGGACACAGGTCTTAGGGGAAACCGATCAGGGGCTGTGGGTTTGTATCAGCCAAGCTCACCTTGGTGCGATTTGGATTCTATACTGGTTATAAATGTTCATATGTTTTCCTTTTAACACTCAACAGATTGTCTTCCTTTATATTGTTATCTTTTCATTTTTTACATGTTGTTTTTGGTATCAGCCTCTTGGTCCAGTGTATAATAGTTCTGATGCACTAATAGTTTGGTTGGCATTCACGGTCAACATCCCATTTAGGAACCCTCGTGCAGGGGGGTAAGAGACAGGCCATTTGGAGCAGTAGGAAGTTGGGGTACCCTGCTGCTTGTTTCACAGAGACATCTGCTGAGAGCCTTCAAGGCAAGCCAGGTCTAGAGGACCTGCAATCGAGACTTCCAGGATATGAGAGGGCCCTTTTAGGATCCTGGAACCAGTCTCATTCTCTCTCAAGGGGCAGTCTTCCTCCATCCCTTTTCCTCTATGTCTCCACCAGCCAGCATAGGGAAAGTCAACACATTCACTTGGCTGTACCCTTAAATATTGGAAGTGCTTTGATCCTGCTAACCAAAAAGAGATGGCAAACTGTCTACACAGCCCATTCAAGATGATTTACTCTTCTTTGCATCCTGCCTAAATTAGTCTCTTGCCAGATGCAAAAACCCTGAGGTATTTTTCTGGTAACTCTGAGAAAACTAAACTTAAACTAAGTAAAAATTATTTTAAATGGTTCTATTACTAATAGTGCCTTATATGTGTATCAAAATGTTAAAAATCATTTATGGAGTTAAAAGGGTATAAATGTAAACATCTATAGTTCTTTTATCTAAGATATATTCTGTCTAATAAGGTCTTTGACATTTCTGCTCTTCATGACAAATGCTAAAAGTTCTGCCCACTATCTCCACTCCTATTCAACATAGTACTGGAATTCCTAGCCAGAGCAATTAGGCAAGAAGAAGGAATAAAAGGAATACAAATAGGTAAAGAAACTGTCAAAATATCCTTATTTGCAGACGACATGATCCTATACCTTAAAGACCCAAAAAACTCTACTCAGAAGCTTCTAGACATCATCAATAGCTATAGCAAGGTAACAGGATATAAAATCAACATAGAAAAATCATTAGCATTTCTATACACTAACAATGAGCAAATGGAAAAAGAATGTATGAAAACAATTCCATTTACAAATAGCCTCAAAAAAAATCAAATACCTAGGTGTAAACCTAACAAAAGATGTGAAAGACCTCTACAAGGAAAACTATACACTTCTGAAGAAAGAGATTGAGGAAGACTATAGAAAGTGGAGAGATCTCCCATGCTCATGGATTGGTAGAATCAACATAGTAAAAATGTCGATACTCCCAAAAGTAATCTACATGTTTAATGCAATTCCCATCAAAATTCCAATGACATTCATTAAAGAAATCAAAAAATTTACTGTGAAATTTATATAGAAACACAAGAGGCCATGAATAGCCAAGGCAATACTCAGTCAAAAGAACAATGCTGGAGGTATCACAATACCTGACTTCAAACTATATTACAAAGCAATAACAATAAAAACAGCATGGTACTGGCACAAAAACAGACATGAAGACCAGTGGAACAGAATAGAGGACCCAGATATGAAGCCACACAACTCTAACCAACTTGTCTTTGACAAAGGAGCTAAAAATATACGATGGAGAAATAGCAGCCTCTTCAACAAAAACTGCTGGGAAAACTGGTTAACAGTCTGCAAAAAACTGAAACTAAATCACATGTATATCACCCTATACCAATATTAACTCAAAATGGATCAAGGATCTTAATATCAGACCACAAACTCTAAAGGTGATACAGGAAAGAGTAGGAAATACTCTGGAGTTAGTAGGTATAGGTAAGAACTTTCTCAACGAAACCCCAGCAGCACAGCAACTAAGAGATAGCATAGATAAATGGGACCTCATAAAACTAAAAAGCTTCCATTCATCAAAAGAAATGGCCTCTAAACTGAAGAGAACACCCACAGAGTGGGAGAAAATATTTTCCAACTATACATCAGACAAAGGACTGATAACCAGAATATATAGGGAACTTAAAAAACTAAATTCTCCCAAAACTAATGAACCAATAAAGAAATGGGCAAGTGAACTAAACAGAACTTTCTCAAAAGAAGAAATTCAAATGGCCAAAAAACACATGAAAAAATGCTCACCATCTCTAGCAATAAAGGAAATGCAAATTAAAACCACACTAAGATTCCACCTCACCCCTGTTAGAATAGCCATCATCAGCAACACCACCAAGAACAGGTGTTGGCGAAGATGCGGGGAAAAAGCAACCCTCTTACACTACTGGTGAGAATGTAAACTAGTACAACCACTCTGGAAAAAAATTTGGAGGCTACTTAAAAAGCTAGACATCGATCTACCATTTGATCCAGCAATACCACTCTTGGGGATATACCCAAAAGACTGTGACACAGGTTACTCCATAGGCACCTGCACACCCATGTTTATTGCGGCACTATTCACAATAGCCAAGTTATGGAAACAGCCAAAGATGCCCCACTACTGACGAATGGATCAAGAAAATGTGGTATCTATACACAATGGAATTTTATGCAGCCATGAAGAAGAACGAAATGTTATCATTCGCTGGTAAATGGATGGAATTGGAGAACATCATTCTGAGTGAGGTTAGCCTGCCCCAAAAGACCAAAAATCGTATGTTCTCCCTCATATGTGGACATTAGATCAAGGTCAAACACAACAATGGGATTGGACTTTGAGCACATGATAAAAGCGAGAGCACACAAGGGAGGGGTGAGGATAGGTAAGACACCTAAAAAAATTATCTAGCATTGTTGCCCTTAACGCAGAGAAACTAAAGCAGATACCTTAAAAGCAACTGAGGCCAATAGGAAAAGGGGACCAGGAACTAGACAAAAGGTGAGATCAAAAAGAATTAACCTAGAAGGCAACACTCACGCACAGGAAATTAATGTGAGTCAACTCCCTGTATAGCTATCCTTATCTCAACTAGCAAAAACCCTTGTTCCTTCCTATTTTGGCTTATATTCTCTCTACAACAAAATTAGAAATAAGGGCAAAATAGTTTCTGCTGGGTATTGAGGGGGTGGGGGGTAGAGGGAGGGGGCGGAGTGGGTGGTAAGGGAGGGGGTGGGGGCAGGGGGGAGAAATGACCCAAGCCTTGTATGCACATATGAATAATAAAAGAAAAAAAAATCATGTATGGAGTTAAAAGTGTATAAATGTAAACATCTATAGTTCTTTTATCTAAGGTACATTCTGTCTAATAAGGTCTTTGACATTACTGCTCTTCATGACAAATGCTAAAAGTTCTGTCATTTAGGCCTGACATCTGACATTGGCTAGATTAACATTGTTTTATGTATATGATATGCAATTGAGAATTAAAACAGGGACTATTTGAAATTACTTCTAACCATTAAAAATTTTTGGGTTACTTACTTTACCTAACCAAAATTCAAGGTTTAAGCTGTGATGCTGCTTTGTATGTTAGGTGTTTTTGTGTTCTTCAAGTATATAAGCCTTCTAAAATAGAGTTATAACAGACACTTTACCAAGCTGGTGTCTTAACTTCTTTTACAAGTTAGTGAGTATGTTTCCACATTGTTATAGGAGAAGTTTAGTAATACTCTACTATTATATTAATTGCTAAACTGTTAGCCATAGTTATTTTAAGTTTTGTCATTACAGTTATAATCCTGCTTGGACATTTACAGACAAGCCCATGAAAAATGACTCTGACAAGTGCTTAACTGACCACCAGGACAGACATTCATTAGTACTGAGGTCATTTTGTATTTCCCTTATAAACTTTATAACTGTTGTCTGTTGACTTTACAACAATTTAAAGGTGTCAGTATATCCCCTATGGGACAGACAATTAGATCTAATTAAGTTCAGCCTATGAGCCATTTTTAATAAATCTCTTTGTTGCTTAATGTGGCCAGAAAGGGCACATTGGCACTGATTTTTGATCTGTTTGATGTGTTACTCTCCCTCCTCCGTGTGACAAATTTGACTTTCTGGGAGAAGCCACTCCTGGCTCCGGTGGACAAAACTGCCAAATTGGCAAATCTTCAGAGACGACTGTTCAGAGAAATAGTTTTAGAGGACACGACCCCCATATGTCAGCATCCCCTAATTTCTTGGAGGAAAAAGTGGTGTTCAGCCACATGAGACAGTTCAAAAGTACTACACAAATGAAGGGACTTCTCTAGATCTAAACGGAGTCAATTATGCCAGAGCTCTAAAAGCCAAGAGATTTTAAAAGGGGGGTCTTACCCATGTGCTCTAATAGTTAAACCTTCTAAGCTGCTGACAAAAGGCAAAGTCATGTCTTTGGCCAAGGCCTTCTGTTTAAGCAAATTCAACGTAACTTTCAATGGGCTCTAACTTCTGCTTAGGGACACCGGGAGTCTTCTTTCTGTACAGAACTGACTCATTGATGTCTACCCTCTAATTGAGTGGCACCTGCCCCCAGTACATGTGGCCTCTTACGTAGATATTACCTCAAATGGTCAGCCCTTATCTGCCCACTACAGTGGAAGTCCAAACAGAGGGCCAGCTGAGTTAAAAATAGCTATAGGTATAAACACGTATAGGTAAAGTAACCATAAGGTTCTCTGTCACTTTTCAAAATGAAAAGTTAGATTCTTTATCCTTCCTGCTACACCTGGCAGGGCCCCTTCTGATGCTCCAGTCATTGTTTATGTTTGGGTCATGCCTTCCAAACGAGATTTAGCTCTTCCAGAATAAAAGCCTCTAGGACACAAATCATGAGGCAACAGAGCTAATTGATCTCTGCAGACAAACGAGATCTCCATGAGGAACCTCGACTGTGCTGGACAATAATTCTGACACCTTGTGTCCAAATGAGTCCCAAGGAAAGAAATAGGAGAGACAATTTCCCCTTGTAGGTAGGGTCTGCTGCCTATTATCAGCTTGAAGCAGATACCAAAGATGGGCCACCCCTCACTTTCAGCAACTCCCAAAAAATTAGTCTTTAGAATATTGTTTCTCAGGGGGAATTTGAGGCAGGCAAAATTAGAGAAAGTCCAGTCTCACAAACCTTAATATTGCGTTTAAGATTGACTGTGCTCTGGCTCAGGGGCCACCGTCACCTGGCCTAGGAACAGCCCATACCCGTCCCCACTCATTGATCATTGGATGGGAATCAACTAGTTCTGCCCTTCCCATGGGTTTTAAAAGCAACTAGAAAAGAGAAGCACACTCTCTGCCTCCAGACTCCACATGGGTCCCAACACACCCCCTTATTATTTCCCTCTTAACTTTGAATAGACTCCATTTACATGAATGGTCCTGCAATGGATTCTTCCTGCAGGTCACAAAGAATTTGAAAGTCTACTGATCACAGACTGCACCAGTGCCAATAATACTACTAGAAGCAACACGAACCTCACAAGAAACCACAGTGGTTTTTCCTCTTGCATTTCTCAGAACAGAGAGGGGTGCACTAAACAGATGCTAGGTATAAAATCTAGCAGTAGCAGGAATGCATTTCTCCCCTAAGCCACACACATTTCCTGTTTATCACTATTCACTTAAACTGTCCTCACATAGGTTGTGGCAGTAGGCAGGCCTGTTTCTTGACCTGCAGGTTATAGGGCTAAGTTAAACTTTTAAAGAAGAATTAATACCAATACATTACAGGACTTTCAAAAAATAGAAGAGGGAGTACATCACAATTCATTCTATGAGGTCAGTCCTATCCAGAGAAAGATATTACAAGAAATGGAAACTGGAAAGTTTCCCATATGTATTTAAATATAAAAATTCACAACAAAGTACTAGTAAATCAAATGTTGCAATTTATAAAAAGAAATGTGTTCTGTGTACAAGGTGTATGTGCTTAGGATTTATTTGAGTTAATGCAATGTTAGTTCAATACATAAACACTGATGTCACGTTAACAAAATGGACAAAAATCACACGATCATGTCAATAATGTAGAAAAACACTTGACAAAATCCAACATCAGTGTATTGTAAAAACATCGACAAATTAGAAATAAATAAAGTGATGTTTTCAGCTTTACCTTTTTATGCCTTTCCATTTTCCTCACAGATTCTGGACTCCTTGGCTCTTTAAGCAAAGCTCTTCGTATTGTGGCAGGCGTTTATCTTCTCTCTGTTGCAGTCTTTCTCGGGTCGTCCATGGAAAGGTCCTGCCCTGCTTCTGCCTCATTGCTTCCCCGCAGCGGCTCTCCCCACCTTGGACAGCTCCCCCCACCCCTAGACATACACACCTGCTTTGGATGACTCCACCATTCTGTCACTCAGGCTTATGCACTGGTGCTATGCCTCATGTTCTCAAGGGAAGGTTTCTGACTCAAAGGCTGACTAGTGTGCCCCTATTTGGTTCTATCCCAATTTCTTCAAACCCAGGCAAGTGCTTATTCTAAGCAAGTGCTAATAGGCTTCGTGGTTTTCACTCCAAGTGCACGGCCTAAGCCTTGAAGAAAGAATTTCTTGAATTAAATTATATCCCAATATCTGATGTGCCCAGGGCTCTCAGTTTATAATTTGCCACTCAGATGTCAGTTGAATATCCCCGCACCCTGAGGAGTTGGTTAAATTTGGTTCAAACTATAGTTACATAATACGTAAAATATCAAAGTTCCCTTACTACATTTAGAGTTACCTTTGTGCCTTCTTCAACCTTTCTTTGGGGTCCTCCTCCCCATAATATTAGGTACTGTTTCTAGATTGGCCCATGACTCTGAAAGGTTAAACTGTAGCATTTTAACTATTCCTTCTCACGCACCATTATTCACATTCAGCGCTCTTTCCTTCCTTCTCCCCTTTCTGTTTCTGCACCTTCACTGGAGATTCTGCAGAGTTGAGAGTCAGCACTTACCCTTCCTTCCCTGTCTGGTCCCTCTTCCCTCTGCTCCCTGTCTTTTAAAAAGTTTGCATTTCTTTTGTTCATTTGTATGAGATTTGGCTCCTTAGTGGATAATAATAACATTTCTCACAGCCATTACACTGAACATGGGAAAGACCAACTTGATAAACTTTATACGTGTCCCATACTCTGAATATCGGATAAATTAAAAACAGACATCAAGTAAGGGCCTTAGTGTGTTCCAGGCACCCCTTAGGCTTAACATCAAAGCCCTCCTGCACTGATTTGTGGCATCCAACTTGGTTTTTATGAACATCTAAAGGCTCAGTTCTCAATCTTCTACCTCCTGGAGAAGGACTTTTTCTCCCTTTGAATTTTCTCCACTGACTTTTGCTGGTGTTTGCTGCTATTTCAGTTCCTTGCTTTCAGTTTCTTTCTTGCTTTGGCATCTCCCCCTCCCTCTCAAAGTCCCTTGATGTCCCTTGAGAGAAGAGGTTTTGTGCTCTGCTTCCTGTTTTGCAGCCTCCTGCTTTTGTCTTTGTTTTTCAACTGCCTCTGTTTTTCTTCTTGCACAGCTTTTAGCCTTCTTCTTCTTGTTTTAGGATTAATGACTTGTTCATTTCTTCTAATGGGACTTCTAAAGTCATTGCCATATTGGATCCTGCTTAGAACTATCTGATAAGTTACTGATTTAATGGAAATACTACATCCAGAATTTTCTGCTAGGAACACTGGCGTATTTCTGCATTTGATGACACATTAGTCTTGTGCAGGGTGGAGCAAGCACCGCTAACAAATAACACCTGGGTTGTAGTCATCTGGGGTCTCAGTTGAGCTGTAATGCCATGTGTTTCACTCACATGGTTGGAAACGGGTGCTGGGTGTCACCTGGGTGTCAGCTGGGGCTGCTGTGTCTTCCTGTGGTCCTAGGTTTTGTAAGCATGGTGCCTGGATTTTGAAAGGAACCGTTCAAAGCTTATTACAAGAGGCCCCTAATATTTTCAAAGAGAATTTCTTGTTCCTCAATTTCCAAAAGAGAGAAGATTCAAATTATTCACTCTGCGTTAGGCAGCTTTCCATTGCTGTGACAAAATAACAGTGAAAATAACCTTAAGTGGAGAAAAGGTTTATTTTTGTTCATGGTTTCCTAGGTTTTAGTCTATAGTCACTTGATTCTGTGGGTTTTGGGGCCTCTATTGAGGCAGAACATCATGTTGAGGTGAGCAAAGCTGCTCACCTCACAGCCGGCAGGAAGCATGAGGCGGGGAAGAAAGGGGTCCCAACATCCCCTTCAATGGCACGCCCCATTACTGCAACATCCACCCACAAGGCCTCACCTCCTAAACGTTCCACCACCTCCTAATTGCTCCACAGGCTGGTAGGCCATTTGGGGACATTTAAGGTCCAAACCATGACAAGCTCCTAGTGGAAGGGATGATTTGAGGGAAAGAAAATGGGGAAAACCTGCATCTGTTCAGCCATACCTCACTGCTAAAGTTACTGTGCCTGAAACCAGGAGTCAGCTTCCAAGAGCCCTGTGTCTGCTTCCTGGATCTCCCTGTACCTTTGTGGGTGTAGCCTACCGGGGGCTTCATCCTTCCTATTATAAGCTGTGCAGAGTAGGTCTGTGTCTGGAAGAGTCAGGGAGGTGTTTTCTCTGTAGGTTGACTCTTCTCAGGCTATTATTTTGCAAGTGTTACTTGAGTTGCTCTCTGGCTCACACTTCCCCATTCAGGGGAAAGGTTGGAAAGCCTCATGGGAGCTTTGAATTTTGCTGTGTTCTTTACCCCAAGTTACTAGGTAGTTCTGTGCTTTGGATATAAATGTGACAGTTTGCCTCTTGACTCCATTCTTCCTGTGTATAAGCTGCTCTGTAGAATTATGATGCAGAATTGTGATGGAAAGAAAGGACCATTGGCACTTTGAATCCACACAGTGACTTCTGGAATGTGAACAGTAGTGCAAAATTACTAACGTGCTTACCTTTTGCCTTTTCTAAGCACGTGAATAAGGCTAACTTCTGTGGAAGATTAGGGTAAGTTTAATTATAAAGGAAATTCTCTGTTTGGGTGTTGGAAACCTTCTCTTACAGCACTTAACACAGTTATAAATTTTGCTTTCCTCTTATCTTTCAATAGTGAAAAGATAGCGTTTAAATGTTAAAAAAATATGTGTCTGTGATAAGGAATAGTGAGGACTCCTTAATATTTAATTTTAAATAAACATTTACATGGTTCAGAACCTAGCACAATATGAAACAGTAAATATTAAGAGATCTTGTCTCCATCTAACTGACTTGATTCTTGCACAGTCCTCTAGAAGTGACCACTTTATTTCTTGAGGATACATACACTTTTCATTCTGAACATATATAAATCTCCTACTCCATCTGTGAATAAGATTGTAAAACACTTGAACTTGATTCTGATCTCTTATCAAATCAATTGTGACTATCTCCCAGTTTACAAAAATGTCTGAGACTGAGGAGCATGAAAAACGGTGGCCTGAGGATGTAAACCACAATTCAGAATGGAAGAGTGTCAATAGTACAAATGACCTAATGTGTTCATCAAATGCATTGTACGACAAGAGACTAGGGGTGTTCAGTTGTAGCCATGATGGAGTAACCAGGATTGTTACTTACCCTTCTTCCATAAACAACCAGAAAAATGGACAAAGTATAGAGAGGATCTTTTTTTTTTCTTTTTCTTTTTCCAGACATTGGACAATGGGCTGCTTAGGATTGCTCCATGGGCAAGGTGAGGTAGATGGAAAGTGGAAGTGGATGGTAACTGGGACTACATTAAGGAACAAGAAACCAAAACTAGGAATACTTAGAAAGATGGAAAAGATTCTATCATTTGAAATTTTTCTTTATGAGACAGTTGAAGGCTGGAGATGTAGCTCAGTGGTAGAGTCTTTGCCTAGCATGGACAAATCTTTGGGTTTGACTCTAGCACTATAAGAAAACAAACCAACGATAAAAGAGTTATCTGACCTTGAAGTTTATATTATATGTAAATGTAAAAACATGGCAGTGATAATGCGGAAGACTGGAGGAAGGAGGTACCAGTGCCATGTTATAAAACCTTTACAGTAGAGGTGAGGTGGAAGATGCTCATGGAAGGTGAATTCAGTGTGAGACATAGTTCAAGGATTAGTTTTTGCCTACTGAAGTCCAATTTCACTGGCGCCACTTCTTGAAAATGGAATCCCTTCTCCAGTACATTGACCTTGCTCCTTTTCCAAAAATCAGTGTGGTATATTTGTAAGAATCTACTTTTGAGTTCTTTATTATGTTTTGTTGACCTGTGAATGTGTCCCTTTGCTAATAACATATTGTTGGATTATTATGGATGTCTAATAAGTCTTTCAATTGGGTAGACTGACTTCTCCCATTTATTAGTCAAAACCTTCTGTTTCAAAATAGAACTATTGTAATTTATTCCTAATTTATTCTACTTATTTCTAGCTTTCATGTAAAATTTAGAAGAATCTTGTCTGTACCTACAAAAAAATCTTGCTGTGTATATATTTGGAAAATAATTGCTTTCTTTATTTTGATGGGTCTTCTGATCTATGAGTATTGCTTTGTTTCTCCAATTACCTGAGCTTGCTTTATTTCTTTCATTAGTTTTGTTTAGTGTTTAGCATGTAAGTTAGATAGTTATTTTTCTATGTTTATACTTAAAAGCTGTATTTATTTTTTTGAGAAAGGGCCTGACTATGTTTCCCACACTCAAGTGATCCTCCTACTAAGTAGGAGGGATAAGTAGCTGGGATAGCAGATGTGTGCCACTGTACCTGTGCAATTAGAAATGGTATTACGTGCTTCCATCTCTTTATCATCGCTCTGTGTTTAGTGTCTTGAGATCCTTTCCTGTAGTTATTGATAAAATAACATTGGGTGTATTTTACTTAATAATTTTTCTTTACTCTTGATATATGCTCCTTTTATTAGTATGAAGTAACTTTCTTTTTCTGTTCTGACTAATTTAGGTTTGAAGTCTACTTTATCTGATGTAAGTATAACTACTCCTGCCTGTTTTGGGGGCCATTAGCTTGGAAAATCTTTTTCTATATATGTGCATCAGTGGTTCCTTTGAAGACATCACAAGTTGGTAAATCTTTTTCTATCCTTTCACCCTAAACCAATGTTTGTTTCTGTCTGAAAGTTGGGCTTCTTATAAACAACAAATCATCAAGTCTTCCTTTTTAATCCAGTTTGCTAATCAATGTCTTTTGATGGGGAGTTGAAGCTATTGACATTCAGTGTTAATATTGAGAGGTAAGTAGTGATTCCTGCCATTTAGTTGTTTTTGTTGTGTAAGGGTTCATGTGTTTACACTTAATTCTGTGCTCTTCTCTTGAGATGGAATAATCCCCATTCTTTCATGCCTGTGTTTATTTTCATTGTTTGTGTTTAGGATTCCTTTGAGAATCTTCTGCAGTGCTGGTTTAGTGGTCATGTATGTTTTCATTCGTGCTTATCATGGAAGGTGTATATTCCTCCTTCAATTTTGAATGATAGTTTTGCTGGGTAGAGTATTGCAGGATTGAAATTGTTTTTTTCAGTGCTTTAAATGCCTCACTCCATGACCTTCTTTCCTTTGATGTTTCTGTTGGAAATCTGATGTTACTCTGGTGGGTTTATCTTTACATATTATTGGATTTTCTCTCTTACAGCTTGCAATAGTTTTCCTTTGTTCTTTGTGCTAATTGTTTTAAGAATAATATGCTACAGGGATGCACTATACAGTCATGTTGGTTAGGTGTCCTACATACTTCCTTTATGGGTATCTCTTATCAAGATTTGGGAAATTTTCTGCTGTTATTTCATTGAATATATTACCTATAAGTTTCTCTTCCACTTCTTCTCTTTCAATTCCCATGATTCACAGGTTTTGTCATTTGATGAAGTATTTCTTGTATATTCCTGTTGCAACTCTTTAGTCGTTTCTGCTAGTAATGTTCTGGTTTTTCTTTAATATCCATTTTGTCTTTGCACCCTGAAATTTTGTCTTTAGTTTGTTTCAGTCTGCTAGAATGGCTTTCCACTGTATTTTTTAATTTGACTTAAGAAGCTTTTTGTTCCCGGGGTTTCTGTTCGAATCTTCTGTTGTTGTTGAGACTTTCCATATCTTTGTTCAGCTCCTCTTTCACATCTTTTACTGCCTTCTTTATTTCAAGTATGTCTTTTTAAAAATAAGTTCCTTAGTTTTGATTCACAGTTCATCAAACTAAATTTAGAAAAGTCAAGAGAAGTACAGTTTATTGTATTTGCTTTTATTTTTTCACTTTATTTTATCTTGATTTTAATTAACATTTATTAATCATAGATATTAATAGCATTCACTGTGATATTTCAATACATGCATACAGTGTACACTGATCTCATAGTATTGCTTACTGAGTTCTTTCTTCCCTCCTTGAATTCCAGGTTCCTTCTTTTATTGTTTCCTTTCTTTTCACAGAAGCTCTATAGTCATTTTTTAAAAGTAGGTCAGCTGTTGGTAAATTCTCTTGATTTCTCTTAATCTAAAAATACCTTGATTCCTCTTTTATTTCAGAAAGCTATTTTCTGTGAATATAAGATTGTGGTGCCACTTCCTTCTGGCCTGCATAGTGTGGGCTGGGAAATCAGGACATGACTCCATTCTAGGAAGAAGGTAGAGTTTGTTGTACCTCTCAACGTTTTGCTGTTCATTTAGCTGCTGTCTCCAGGATAGTAGAATCCCTTTCCATCCCAATATATTTAGGATTAGGGAGTATAAATATCAAAGTGCTTCTGAATTTTTCCTGGAGCCCCTGCCTTGCCATGGTCACTCTGTGCTTGGAAGCCCCTCAGTTCCACGGTTGGCCTCACCCTGCTTTGTTTTTTGTCAACCCCTGTGTCACTAGGACCATGTACACCCTTGGTCATTGCTGTTATCACCATGGCATTCACCAGTGAAGGTGATGGGGGCAGCCTCAGTCCTTGGTCTACCCTTGTACATGTCACCTTCCCTTCATTCTTCTGAGTGCACCAGCATATGACTGTGAGTGCTGACCAAAGTCCTATAGAGGAATCTCAGCATAGAAGACATATTGGTCTCCTGTGGCTCTCATAACCAAGTTTCACAAATTGAGAGGTGGAGGTCAACTGAAATTCATCTGTCACAGCTCTGGAGGCCAGGAGTCTGAACTCACATTGTTGTGGTAAAACTGTGCTCCCTCTGAAGCCTCTATGGGAAGGTCTTTGTTTGCATCATCCAGGTTTTCCTAGCCTAGGTTCGTTGGCCTGTGCTGGTTTAACTGCAACATACACCTGCATTTCTCTTGGCTGCCTTGACTCTGTATGTGTTTGGGTCCCATTTTCTTTCTTATTTTATGGATATCAGGCATATTGGATTAAGGCCCATCTTAATGATGTAAACCCAATTAAATCTGCATTGTTCCTATTTCCAAATGAGGTCACATTCCAAGGTACTAGTTCTTAGCATATCAACATATATTTTCTGGGGGCACAAAGAGAGTGGAGAAAAACTGAAAAAGCAAAGGTGAGTATAAGTGCCAGTAGAGTGCAAAGAACTAAAGTGAAATTTTTTTTTTTTTTTTGTTTTTGAGACATGGTCTCATTATGTAGCTCAGATGTCTTCAAATTCATGATTCCTTTGCTTCAGCTTCCCCAGTGCTGGGAATATAGGCATGTACCACAATGTTTAGCTTGAAACTGTCTTAAGGACACATTCATAAGCCCACACCAATTTCTGGACTGTCTGTATAAATGGAATCATGCATCTGCAATCTTTTTTGTCTGACTTCTTTCACTTAGCCTAACGATTTCAGGTGTCACTTGTGTTGTAACATGTAGTTGTACTTGATTCCTTTTATTTCTTTCTTCCATCATGTTGCTTGGGCTAGAAATTCCAGGACTATATTGAATAAAATGTGGGAGAGGGAACACTCTTATCTTTTTCCTGATTTTAGAGGAAATCATTTCAGTTTTTCCCCATTTAGTATGATATTGGCTATGTTTGTCATATATAGCTTTTATAATTTTGATATATGTACCTTCTATTCCTAGTTTCTTCAGATTTTAATTATGAAAGAATGTTGAACTTTGTCAAGACTTTTTGTGCATTTGTTGAGATGATGATGATGTGGTTTTTGTCCTTTATTCTTTCTATGTGTGTATCACATTTTTTCATTTGTATATTTTGTACCATCCTTGCATCCCAGGAATGAAACCTACTTGTTTATGGTGAATGGTCTTTTTAATGCATTGTTAGATTCAGTTTGCAACTATTTTTTGAGCATTTTTGGATCTGTGTTCATCAGGGATATTGGCCTATAAATCTTTCTTGGTGTGTCTTTGCCTGATAATGGTATTAGAGAAATACTGGTTTTAGAGAATGTGTTTGGTAGTATTCTTTTCCTTTGTATTTTTTAAAAAATAGTTTGAGGTACATTGGTGATAGAATTCAGCAGTGATTCCATCTGGGCCTGACGTTTTCTTTGTTGGGAGGTCCTTTATAACTGTCTCAATCTCATTACTTGATAATAGATCTGTTTAAGTTGTTTATGCTCTCTTGGTTCAATTTTGATGGGTCATAGGTTTCATGTAATTTATCTATTTCTGGTTTTTCCAACTTGCTGGAGTATAGGTTTTCAAAACATATGATCTTATGAATTTCAGTAGTGTGTTGGTTGTCATATAGCCTTTTTAATATATGATCTTATTGATTTGGATCTTCTCCTTTCTTTATTTGGTTAGTTTGGCTAAAGGTTTGTTGATCTTTTTTATCTTTTTCAAGAATCAGCTTTTAGTTTCATTGATTCATTATATTGTTCTTTAGGTCTCTTTTTAATCATTTTCTTCCCTCACTTTATAATCTCCCTTAACTACTCTTGGGATGGTTTGTTCTTGTTTTTCTAAGAGTTTGAGATGCATCTTCATATTGCTTATTTGGAATTGCTCTAATTTTCTGATGTTGGTGTTCCTGGCTATAAAGTTCCATATAAAGTTATGACTGCCTTTGCCATGTCCAACAGGATGTGGTAAGTTGTGTTCTCATTTTCATTTAAATCTAGGAATTTGTTAATTTCTTCAATGACACATTGATCATTCAAAATTGTGTTGTTCAATCTCAATTAGTTTGAATGGTTTTTGTAGTTTTCCTTGCCATTTATTTCTAATTTTATTCCATATGGTCTGTTAGGATACAGAGAATTATTTCAACTTTTTTCTACTTGTTGAGATTTGCTTTAATTATGTAGATTGCTATTATTTTGGAGAAAGTTCCATTTGCTGCTGAGAAAAATGTGTAATCTGCTGTTGTCGGGTGGAATACTCTATAAATGTTTGTTAAGTCCATTTTGTCCATGATATCATGTAATTAATTTTTGATCTAGATGTTCTGTCTATTGATAACAGTGGGGTATTGAGATCTTCCACTGTTATTATATCTGAACCTCCAAAGCGTTTGATTTATAATCTTAGGAACACTGATGTTTGCTGCATATATATTTAGAATTATTATATCTTCTTGTTGGATTGTTCCCTTTAGTAGTAAGTAGGGACTATTATCTCTTCTGATTAACTTTTTGCTTAAAGTATGCTTTGTCTGATATGAGAGTAGTTACTCCTGCTTGCTTTTGATCTCCACATGCCTGGTATATCATTTTCCAACCTTCCACTTTTAGTTTGTGTGTGTCTTTGGTTGTAAGGTATGTTTCTGTAGACAACAGATTATTGGATCTTGCTTTTTGATCCATTCAGGCATCTATGTCTTTTGACTGAAGAGTTAAATCCACTTACATTTAGGGTTATGATTGACGATATTTTCTGATTCTAGTGTTTCTATTGCTTTTTTTTTTTCCAGGTTGAGTCTTGGGTTGATTGTTCTTTACTTTTGCCATTGTTCATTCTCAGATTTTGTTGTTTTACTGAGGTGGTCATGCTTGATACTTTCCTAGCCTCATGGCTTCATCATTTTCCCTTGGAGTTTTATTCTTTCTTGACCTCTGATTTTTGTGATTGTTTTTCTTTCTCTTCTGTGTGAAATATTTCCTTGTGTATCTTTTGTAATGAAGTCTTGATGGATATGAACTACTTTAGCTTGGCCTTTTCTTAAAGGTCTTTATTTCTCCATTCAGGTTGAAAGATAGCATTGCTGGATAATGTATTCTTGGTTGGCAAATATTATCTTTCAGAACTTGAATTACATTGCTTCTTGTTGTTCCAACTTTTAGGATTGTGTTAAGAGGTATGAGGTGATTCTTCAGTGTTTACTTTTGTACATAAACTGATTTTTTTTCTTGCAGTTTTCAATATCCTCTCATCTCTAGTTTGGGCATTTTAACTATGATTTAACATAGAGTTGTTATTTTCTGGTCATGTCTATTTGGAGTTTGAAATGCCTCCTGTATATGAGTGTTTATATCATTACATAGAGTTGGGAAATTTTCTGCTATGATTTCATTGAATAGGTTTCCTATGCCTTTCATTTGTATTCAGTTCCTTCTTCCACCCTGTGAATTCTTAGATTTGATATTTTTGTCTTTTCTCAGAGTTCCTGTATGCAGTGATCATATTTATTTGTCTTTTCTTTGTGATTGCATACAATATCCTCAATTTTGTCCTCCATCCTTATATTCTTCTTCCTTCTGTTTGATCTTGTCTGTCAATAATACTATCCACTGTGGTTTTTATTTGATTTATTGGGGTTTTCGATTTTAGCATTTCTACTTGGGTTTTTTTTTTTTCATAGTTTCCACTTACTTACTGAATTTCTTTTCCATGTTTCTGACTCTTTTATCTAGATCTTGAATTGATTTATTAACCTCATTTATCTGTTTATTATATTTCTCTTTGAAGTCATTGATCATTTTAATAGTAAGCTTTTGATTCTCTATCAGACATTTCATTAACCTTGCATTTAGTTGTGCTGTTGCAGGGATTTTGTGGGAATGTAGTGCCTTGGTTTCTCTTATTTAAATTTCTACACTGTGTTTTACATATCTGTTGGACTAAGTTTCTCTTTGACTTTCTCACAGAAGTGGAGAACCTAATGGTCAACAATTCAGAAATAAACCAAATATTTCAATGAGAAAAAAACAATCAGAGTCCTTAAACATCTCCCTCTAAGTTTATGTGGGAATGAACTCTGGTTCCTAAGGGAGATAATCTGGGAGTTTAACACTGATTGAAAAGTATTGGAGGAAGGGGAGATAGGTACAAGGGATAATAGTATGGGAGAGCACTATATAGTTATAACACACAATAGTTTGGGAAGTAATGGGAAAAAATAAGAAATAAGGCAAAAATGAAAAAAAAATTATTCTGACAATAATGATCCCAATTTAAAAGAAAGAAAGAAACAACCACAGGAAAACAAATTAGATAAAAAGAAGAACAGTTTATGTTTCTCACTGGAAAGAAGTGTTAACATTTCCTGTGTTTTGGCCAAGTTAGTCCCTCTTGCTATGGTTGTTATCAGAGCAGCTTCAGGAGAGGGGGATGATTGCAGCTCTTGTTAGCCTGGTAGGCTGATTTTCCAGTTAAGAGGTTTTTACAAGTAGCTTAGAGGTATAGGCAGGGATCTGGAGGTGGGACAGGGCATCTCATACCATGTGGTTGATACACTCCAGAGCAATTCTCTTAAAAAGCATTTGCCAGCAAAATTGTTTGGAGACAGTAGGGCATCCGTAGATGGTGGGGGAGACTTCCTGTTGAAATGTGGACAGATCTGAGTGGGCTTGGCCACTTGTTCTGTGAATAGGCCTGTCAATGGAGCTGCTGTCACTGTATGGGGTGGGGAATCCATAGATTTCTGGGCTTTTGGAAGGCTTCTACCAGGAGCCCTCAGATTGACCCTACCAAAACCTGTCCCTCTCTAAGTTCAGCTCTTTTGACAGTCTACCTCACAGACAATATGCCTAAGAGTCCCAGATTTCAAATCCCTTGGGTTGCTCAGTCTCAAAGTTCACTTGTTTGCAGGCCACCTGTGAGCAACTTGCATAACCTGAGATCCCTGCTAGCAAAGGCTAGGTGCTTCGTTTTTGAAATTTTTCCCAATCAGTTAGGGTGGGGCCACCAACACTGTGCCTTTCCCTTCCCAAGTTCCCTTAATTTCTCAGGTCACCCCAAATCCAAGCTTCCCCATCTCATGAGCCCTTTATAGCCATCCCCTCTCCTATACTGTGGCCAGGTGTCTCAAGACATCATCTGTGATTGCTCATTGTTTTCAAGACCCCCTGAGTACCTCAAAAACCCCTGAGTCTCAATCAGGAAGCCCTCTGTCAAGATGGCCCCTTGCCACATCTCTTTAAGGTATGGGAAATGAAAGATTGTCTTGTCTGATTCTGACCTATCATGCTGGGGAAGAAACTGTACTGTCAAATCCCTACACAAGGGTTAGGGTTTGTGGGACGTGTAGGTAGCTTTTATCCTTCAGCAAGGTCTGCCAGTCTGTTGTACAGGTTGCCAGGCTTATCTTTAGGTTTCCCTTTCCCCAGGAGAGCTGGGGCTAGAGCCACAAAGTGTTTCTTAATATACTCTGTTACTGAGATTCCAAGATGGTGGCTAGAGGGAGGAAGCAGAAAGCAAGCCTCCTAAAGTGAAATCATGGAGAGATGCTGGAGATACACCTTACAGAAAAAACCACCGAGAAGAGGCAAAACTTTGACCCCTCCACACTCCAGCCTGCACAGAGCATCTCCACTTCACATTGAACAGAGAAACCAGGAGGGCTCCCAGGCCACTGCCAGACGCCTGCGCTCAGACGGCTTGGGAAGACGTGGACAAGGTGAGCTAAGCGGCATGCGGTTCTTCCACAGACAACCCTGGGCCAGGTCAGCATAGCCCCCTGGACAGACCAACCCCCACCCAGGGAAAAAAGAGAAACTGAGTAATAAGCAATAAGAACAATAAAGACACATAGCAAAGAGGGTGGGGCACCCTGAGCGCCAAAGAGGGGGGAGGGGAATCCCTCACAGAACTGTAAATAAACAAGCCGGGCCTGGCCCGAGAGGGCGAGAGCAGGGGCCTGCGCCCAGCAACCAGGAGCAGGAAAGCTTGTAAAAGTGGCAGTGGGAGGAAAACTCCACAGGAGAGGGGGAAAGACCCACTTCCCACATGAACTGTAAATAAACACGCAGGCCTGAGAAAGCAGGTGCAGTGTCACCTTCCCTAGTGTGCTTGGAAAGGGGAAAGCTTGTAGCAGCAGCTCGCTCACAGGACTCTGAGTAAACAAAGCCTGCAGGGCCAGGTGAGTGCTAAGCTCACCCCTGAGATCTGCATAAATAACGCCGCCAGCAACAGCAGGCTGACAGCAGCGGCAGGCAAGCCACAGCCACAGATACCATTCACAGAACTGTCTCCAGACTCTTTTTTTCTCTCTCCCTACCTTTGATGAGAAAACAACCAAACTACACCTGCAAGCTGAAAAACTTACTGAAACTGTATTGCATTTGAACTTGGGACACTTTGTGGGTTTTTTTTGTTTTGTGCAGTTTTGTTCTATTTTATTTTTCCCTGTTGATGAGACAACCACAGAACAATATCTGAGGCATCATCTCCAGGATTGGAGGCTGAGGGACAAACATCAAAATTATTAAGACTGAAACTTCATTGCATTTGAAATTGGAGGGTTTTTTATTTTTATATTATTTATTATTTATTTTTTATTTTATTTTATTTATTTTATAAATATATATTTTTTCATTCATTTACTTGTTTTTTATTTTTATTCTTATCTTTATTCTTTTTATTTTTATTTTCAATCCTCTCTCGGTCTCTCTAATGCCTTTTCAGCTTACAGTTGATTAGTACACTGTCTCTCCCTGTTTATATCTTTGAAACTTTTTTTCTTTTATTATTCATATGTGCATACAAGGCTTGGTTCATTTCTCCCCCCTGCCCCCACCCCCTCCCTTACCACCCACTCTGCCCCCTCCCTCTCCCACCCACCCCCTCAATACCCAGCAGAAACTATTTTGCCCTTATTTCTAATTTTGTTGTAGAGAGAGTATAAGCAATAATAGGAAGGAACAAGGGTTTTTGCTGGTTGAGATAAGGATAGCTATACAGGGCATTGACTCACATTAATTTCCTGTGCGTGTGTGTTAACTTCTAGGTTAATTATTTTTGATCTAACCTTTTGTCTAGTTCCTGGTCCCCTTTTCCTATTGGCCTCAGTTGCTTTTAAGGTATTCCCAGGCGTTGCAAACTGTTTCCACTCTTTATTCGGCTTTTGGAACAAGGTGCCAGTTCCGTTTGCTTCTGACTCGTGCGTTCTCTTCCTGCAATGTGAGGCCATGGTCATTGTTTCAAGGCCAAAGAAATCTTCCTGGAGTCCCCCATTCCTTTATTTTAGGCTCATGCATATATAGTATCTTTTTGTATTAGAATATCCATAAACCTAAGAACTCGAGAACTAAGTTCAATTCTTCCTCTTCAAACTGCCTGGTAAAAGACAAAGTCTTAAATGCACAATCTCCTGCCTATACCTGTTCTTGCTCCAAGACCTTGCCTAACACCTTTAAAAAAAAACAAAGCTCTCCTTGGAGCCTTTCCCCTGTGTTTCTCTTCTTATTTTACTGAATGAGTTATATATGACCTTTTCTTAGGAGACAAGAGTGGCTGTGCTCATTTATCTAGGATACCAGATAATTATTGCCTTGAAGACACCCTTATACTTGTGATTTTCCTTGCTTTAGAATCCAATTCTAGCCCATTGAGTAGTTGCTTTGTTTCAGACAAAGCAAAATCCTAACCCTCAAAAATTTTTGTTTTGTTTTGTTTTCTACTTGTTTATTTGTTTTTCCCTTTTCCTTTAACTTCTTTCCTTTTCATCCCCTCTCTCCTTTCCATTCTAAATATCACCAGTGTTATTATTAAAAGCCAGAAAATTACTTAATTGCACACAGTACAGGGACAATAAAAACACCAAGGGCAATGACATGAAGACAGAAAAAACAAGGAAACCAGTTTCCCCACAGCAAAAAATTAGTACAGGAACCAGAGGGAAATGAAGAAAACAGATACTCAGATACAGACTAGAACAAAATGAAGATAAACTATGCCAAAGAACCCAATGAAGCCCACAAGAATAATTTAGAAGAAGACATACTACAGGTACTCAATGAGAATTTTATAGAGATGGTACTGGATATGGTCAACCAAAATGTACAGGAGACACTCAAGAAATTCCAAGACAACAAAAATAGAGAATTTGAAAAAATAAAAGAAGAAATAAAGAAAACCATAGAAGCACTGTATAAACACCAAAGTGAAACAGAGAACATGATTAATAAAGAGATATATGAACTCAAAACAAAAATAGACAACATTAAAGAGGAAACCACACAGGATATGGAAAACCTCAGAAAAAAGAATGAAACAGAACTGCAAAACAAAATAGAAAGCCAATCCAGCAGAATAGAACAAACAGAAGACAGAATCTCAGAACTCGAAGATGAAATGGTAATTAAAGGAAAAACTGAAGAACTGTTAATTAAACAACTCAAGACCTGTGAAAAGAAAATGCAAGAACTCACCAACTCCATCAAAAGACCAAACTTGAGAATCATGGGCATCAAAGAAAGAGAAGAGATGTAAGCAAAGGGAATGTGTAATATATTCAACAAAATAATAACAGAAAATTTCCCAAATCTAGAGAAAGATATTCCCATACAAATGCAAGAGGCCTCCAGGACACCAAAGAGACCAGATCAAAATAGAACTACCCCATGACATATCATCATTAAAACAACAAGTTCAGAAACTAAGGAAAGAATATTGAAGGCTGTAAGAGAGAAAAAACAAATAACATACAAAGGTAAACCCATCAAAATCACAGCAGACTTCTCAACAGAAACATTAAAGGCAAGAAGAGCTTGGGGAGAGATCTTCTGGGCACTGAATGAAAATAACTTCAACCCCAGGATACTCTACCCAGCAAAACTATCATTCAAAATAGATGGAGCAATAAAAGTCTTCCATGATAAGCAGAAACTAAAACAATATGTGACCACAAAGCCACCACTACAAAAGATTCTTCAAGGGATTCTGCACACAGAAAGTGAAACTCACCATAACCATGAAAGGACAGGCAGCACCAAACTACAGGAAAAGAAAAAGCAAGACAGTAGAGAGTAACTTCAACTTAGGTACACACAATCAAACCTTCAAACAACTAAGACAACTAAATGACAGGAATCACCACATACCTATCAATACTAACACTTAATGTTAACGGAATTAACTCACCCATCAAAAGACACCGCTTGACGAAATGGATTAAAAAGGAAGATCCAACAATTTGTTGCTTACAGGAGACCCATCTCACCAACAGAAATAAGCATAGGCTTAGGATGAAAGGCTGGAAGAAGATTTACCAAGCCAATGGCCCCCAAAACAGGCAGGAGTAGCAATACTTATCTCTGACAAAGTAGACTTCAAACCTACATTGATCAAATGAGATAAAGAAGGACATTCCATACTAATAAAAGGGGAAATAGACCAAAAGGAAATAATAATTATCAACCTATATGCACCCAATGTCAACACACCCAATTTCATCAAACATACCCTGAAAGATCTAAAAGCATATATTAACTCCAACACAGTGGTTGTGGGAGACTTTCCCAACACCCCATTATCATCAATAGATAGGTCATCCAAACAAAAAATCTATAAAGAAATCCAAGATCTAAAATATACAATAGATCAAATGGACCTACTTGATGTCTATAGAACATTTCATCCAACTTCTACACAATATACATTCTTCTCAGCAGCCCATGGAACCTTCTCCAAAATAGATCATATCCTATGGCACAAAGCAAGACTCAGCAAATATAAGAAAATAGAAGTTATACCGTGCATATGATCTGATCACAATGCAATAAAACTAGAACTCAACAACAAAAGTAAAGACAAAAACATGAAAACAGCTGGAAACTGAATAACTCATTACTTAATGAACAATGGGTCATTGATGAAATAAAAGAAGAAATTAAAAAGTTCCTGAAAGTCAATGAAAATGAAAACACAACCTACCAGAATCTATGGGACACAGCAAAGGCAGTCCTGAGAGGAAAGTTTATAGCCATGAGTGCATACATTAAAAAGACTGAAAGACCCAAATCAATGACCTAATGATACATCTCAAACTCCTAGAAAAACAAGAACAAGCAAATCCCAAAACAAATAGGAGATAAATAATAAAAATAAGAGCTGAAACCAATGAAATAGAAACCAAAAACACCATACAAAGAATTAATGAAACAAAAAGTTGGTTCTTTGAAAAAATAAACAAGATCAACACACCCCTGGCAAACCTGACTAAAATGAGGAGAGAAAAAACCCAAATTAGTAGAATCAGGAATGCAAAAGGGGAGATAACAACAAACACAATGGAAGTCCAAGAAATCATCAGAGACTTCTTTGAAAACCTATATTCAAATAAATTTGAAAATCTTAAAGAAATGGACAGATTTCTAGACACTTATGATCATCCAAAACTGAACCAAGAGGATATTAATCACCTGAATAGATCTATAACACAAAATGAAATTGAAGCAGCAATCAAGAGTCTACCCAAAAAGAAAAGTCCAGGACCTGATGGATTCTCTGCTGAATTCTATCAGACCTTTAAAGAAGAACTGATACCAACCCTCCTTAAAGTGTTCCATGAAATAGAAAGGGAAGGAAAACTGCTGAACACAGTTTATGAAGCCAGTATTACACTTATCCCAAAACCAGGCAAAGACACCTCCAAAAAGAAGAACTATAGGCCAATCTCCTTAATGAACATTGATGCAAAAATCCTCAACAAAATAATGGCAAACTGAATTCAACAACACATCAAAAACATTATTCACCACGACCAAGTAGGCTTCATCTTAGGAATGCAGGGGTGGTTCAACATACAAAAATCAATAAACGTAATAAACCACATTAACAGAAGCAAAGACAAAAACCACTTGATCATCTCAATAGATGCAGAAAAAGCCTTTGATAAGATCCAACACCATTTCATGATAAAAGCTCTAAGAAAACTAGGAATAGAAGGAAAGTTCCTCAACATTATAAAAGCTATATATGACAAACCTACAGCCAGCATTATACTTAATGGAGAAAAACTGAAACCATTCCCTCTAAAATCAGGAACCAGACAAGGATGCCCACTATCTCCACTCCTATTCAACATAGTACTGGAATTCCTAGCCAGAGCAATTAGGCAAGAAGAAGGAATAAAAGGAATACAAATAGGTAAAGAAACTGTCAAAATATCCCTATTTGCAGACGACATGATCCTATACCTTAAAGACCCAAAAAACTCTACTCAGACACCATCAATAGCTACAGCAAGGTAGCAGGATATAAAATCAACATAGGAAAATCATTAGCATTTCTATACACTAAAAATGAACAAACTGAGAAAGAATATATGAAAACAATTCCATTTACAAATAGCCTCAAAAAAAATCAAATGCCTAGGTGTAAACCTAACAAAAGATGTGAACGACCTCTAGAAGGAAAACTATAAACTTCTGAAGAAAGAGATTGAGGAAGACTATAGAAAGTGGAGAGATCTCCCATGCTCATGGATTGGTAGAATCAACATAGTAAAAATGTCGATACTCCCAAAAGTAATCTACATGTTTAATGCAATTCCCATCAAAATTCCAATGACATTCATTAAAGAGATTGAAAATCTACTGTGAAATTTATATGGAAACACAAGAGGCCATGAATAGCCAAGGCAATACTCAGTCAAAAGAACAATGCTGGAGGTATCACAATACCTGACTTCAAACTATATTACAAAGCAATAACAATAAAAACAGCATGGTACTGGCCCAAAAACAGACATGAAGACCAGTGGAACAGAGTAGAGGACCCAGATATGAAGCCACACAACTATAATCAACTTGTCTTTGACAAAGGAGCTAAAAATATACCATGGAAAAAATAGCAGCCTCTGCAACAAAAACTGCTGGGAAAACTGGTTAGTAGTCTGCAAAAAACTGAAACTAGATCCATGTATATCACCCTATACCAATATTAACTCAAAATGGATCAAGTATCTTAATATCAGACCACAAACTCTAAAGGTGATACAGGAAAGAGTAGGAAATACTCTGAAGTTAGTAGGTATAGGTAAGAACTTTCTCAACAAAACCCCAGCAGCACAGCAACTAAGAGATAGCATAGATAAATGGGACCTCATAAAGCTAAAAAGCTTCCATTCATCAAAAGAAATGGTCTCGAAACTGAAGAGAACACCCACAGAGTGGGAGAAAATATTTGCCAGCTACACATCAGACAAAGGACTGATAACCAGAATATATAGGGAACTTAAAAAACTAAATTCTCCCAAAACTAATGAACCAATAAAGAAATGGGCAAGTGAACTAAACAGAACTTTCTCAAAAGAAGAAATTCAAATGGCCAAAAAACACATGAAAAAATGCTCACCATCTCTAGCAATAAAGGAAATGCAAATTAAAACCATGCTAAGATTCCACCTCACCCCTGTTAGAATAGCCTTCATTAGCAACAACACGAACAACAGGTGTTGGCAAGGATGCGGGGGAAAAAGGAACCCTCTTACACTGCTGGTGGGAATGTAAACTAGTACAACCACTCTGGAAAAAAGTTTGGAGGCTACTTAAAAGGCTAAACATTGATCTACCATTTGATCCAGCAATACCACTCTTGGGGATATACCCAAAAGACTGTGACACAGGTTACTTCAGAGGCACCTGCACACCCATGTTTATTGCGGCACTATTCACAATAGCCAAGTTATGGAAACAGCCAAGATGCCCCACCACTGACGAATGGATCAAGAAAATGTGGTATCTATACACAATGGAATTTTATGCAGCCATGAAGAAGAACGAAATGTTATCATTCGCTGGTAAATGGATGGAATTGGAGAACATCATTCTGAGTGAGGTTAGCCTGGCCCAAAAGACCAAAAATTGTATGTTCTCCTGCATATGCAGACATTAGATCAAGGGCAAGCACAACAAGGGGATTGAACTTTGATCACAAGACAAAAGTGAGAGCACATAAGGGAGCTATGAGGATAGGTAAGACACCTAAAAAATTAGCTAGCATTTGTTGCCCTTAACGCAGAGAAACTAAAGCAGATACCTTAAAAGCAACTGAGGCCAATAGGAGAAGGGGACCAGGAACTAGAGAAAAGGTTAGATCAAAAAGAATTAACCTAGAAGGTAACACACACGCACAGGAAATTACTGTGAGTCAACTCCCTGTATAGCTATCCTTAACTCAACTAGTAAAAACCCTTGTTCCTTCCTATTATTGCTTATACTCTCTCTTTAACAAAATTAGAGATAAGGGCAAAATAGTTTCTGCTGGGTGGCGAGGTGGTGGGGAGGAGAGGGAGGGGACGGAGTGGGTGGTAAGGTAGGGGGTGTGGGCAGGGTGGAGGAATGACCCAAGCACTTATGCACATATGAATAATAAAAAAATAAGTAAATAATATATAGATACTCTGTTACCTTTCTGTTTTACCATATTTTTCAGCTGTCCCTCTTTTGTGATTCCCAGTGTTCTTCCTATCTTTTGTTCTTCTTTATTGTCTCTTCTTTGTTATCTAGACTATTATTAGTGAGTCCAACAGAGAAAGTTTCTACTCCTCTGCCATCTTGCTAACCTCCTATAGACTATTTTTATATATTAATTTGTTCCAGAGAGTTTCTGTGGCATCCTTTATCCTTTTTCACATGTCCCACCCATATACAGAAAGCCCCATAAGACCCTGCCTACAAAACACACTCTCTTGACTTGATATGGTGTAGCTCAAGCCTATAATTCTGGCTACTTTGGAGGCAAAGGTCAGGAGGCTTTTGGTTGGTGGCCAGCCCAACAAAATGTTAAAAAGTTTGCAAGACCCCATCTCAACCAATGGCTGGGAGGGTGGCGTGTGCTTGTCTTTGTATACACATGGGGAAGCACAAAAAAGTAGGATCATAGTCCAGGTTGGCCTGGGAAAAAAGTGAGATCCTATCTTAAAATTAACAAATGCAAAGTGGGTTGATGAAGTGGTTCAAGTGTTAAAGCACCTGCCTAGCAAACATGTGGCCCTGAGTTCAGCCTCCCAGTACTGCCAAAAAAACCAAAAAAGACAAACAAACAAACCAAAACAACATCCAAAACTCCACTCTCTTCCCCAACATGTCCTGGATTCAACCTTAGATGGATGTTGGTTGAAGCAGACAATTGCCTTCCAGTTTGGGATCCTGAAGGGTTCCTCCTACATTCCCACCAGCTCAGCCACTGCCCCTTGGGAACTCCTCAGACCCCATTCTCCCCAACCAAAGAGGAAGTAGAATCAAATGTTCCTTACTTGATTTGGGTCCACTGCTTACAGTGGATGCCTTGCTACTCTTGTCGTCACAATTATTTTCACCAGTGATGATTCCCTTTCTCAGCAAATTGCCAATAGCAGAGTTTTTCTGTGTATTCACTAGAAAAGTATACTGAAAAGTGAACAAGACCCAATCAGCATTCTCTATCAGAGCTCCCTCTGGGGTCTGTTGGAGATCCCTTATACACAAGTGGCCTCTGCTGCTAAAGAAGTTTCAAATCCCAGCACTTGGCATTGTAAGGTGTTTGCAATGCCTTCAGTGAGGAACGTGTGGGCCTCTATCCAATATGGGTTCTGCTATTGCAGATTATTCTCCCTTTTAACACGCCTCTTGAGTAATCTGAGGTCATCAGTAATCTGAGAACCTCTGGCTGTGAAGGCAACTGGCATGAGATTCCATAGGAGAGAGGAATGGAATCACATGGCATCACAGGTGAGCTGGAGTTTGGGTGAGATTGGTGGTACTGGGGACAAAGGAAGTGTTGGTGGAGGAATAGGAAGATATGCAATACAGGCAAACCTGCCTCATTTTACCTGGACCAGAGAGCTGACTTTCCTGGATATGCATGTGGTATTAGAGAAGCTATTTCCTATCATAATAGACCCATTGTCTCCACACAGCCCCCTTTGGGAGATAGAAATAAAAGAAAACTTTCTGACCTCAAATGGTTTTGATTTATCTCTGAGTTGAAAGGATTTTCAGAACCTATTTGTCTTGCATAATTTACCCTGTGACGATGGAAGCCAGTGAGAAAGCTGCTCCTTGGAGGCACTTTCTGAAGGCCCTCCATGGCCGTGGGAATTGATTCTCTGGTCACATTTCCCCTTGACCTGCAGTATTGTCTGCCTTCAGGTGTGGAAGGATCTGAATGGGGATGTATGAAGACATTCCCTTCTGTACACATGGAAAGTTCCATTCCAGTATGTCCTTTTGTGATGAGACATCAGGATGTGTGTGTGCCCACACACATTTGTTTCTCTGCATGTAGGGATGTCTTTGTTCAATGAGCATCTACCAATATTGATTCCCTTTAACACAACGCGACAATCAGGTGCACTTACTTATGGAAGTGACAGGTTCAATTCAAACCAACAAGGATGCACTATGTGCAGCTTTGAGCTGGTTCTCACTCTCAGTCCAGTAGGGAACACAGGGAATGGGAGGACAAAGGCCTCCATCTCTCAGGAGAGAAGACATCGGGCTTGGGTAAGGGGAAAGCTCAGGGAGCCAGGTGGCTGCGGGTCCTTGCTGAACCCTGCAGTTGGCAGATTATGGGAGGGAAAAAAGAGTCTGTGGTCCTGAGATGCAGAATACTAGAGGACAAAGAGGAATGTGAATATGAGTTGAGGGGTCAATCACATTTGACCATAGGAAGGCCTGGTATTGGAAAAGCCCTCCACCACAGCCAGTAGAGCACAAGGTAGACCAGGACGGTGCTCCCCAGCAGGACCCTCATGCTCCATCTCCAGCAGGTTTTGTAGGACTTCTGACACTGCCACAGCTGGGACAGCAACCAGGCCCACCAGGTCCTCTGCATGAAGGCCACCACCTCCTCTGCCACCTTTTGGAGACTCTCCTTTGGGTCTGCACTTCCCAGGGCCTGCACTAGGCCATACACCTGGTTGGTGTAGTGTGCACCCCAGAGCTCTCTCACCAGATCCTCAACCAGGCCCAGCAGCTCCTGGACCTGGCCCTCTTTGGTGGCTGTTGGTGGCTCACTCGGTTGTCCAGGGTACAGACGTGGTCCCCACACTCAGCCACCAGTTTCCACAAGGCCACGTTGTCCATGCAACACACATATACCTGCAGGGAGCCACCGGCCAGTCCTCCTTCCTGGTGAAGATGACGACGGTCCGCGCCACCACACCCTCACCGAACAGCTCTTTTACATTCCTGGTGCCTCCCTATCTTGGGCAGTGTAGCATCCCAGGTGGAGCAACACGGGTGGCCCTGGGGCTGACAGCATGTAGCAGCGACCTTGCTCCTAGTACTCAGTATCCCTCTGGTCCACTTGGGCGCTGAAGATGTCAAGGGTGTCTATGACTTCCAGGTGCCACCCGGCCTGCCACCTGCTGACAGAGGTGCAGGTCCTAGTCACAGATGTGGCTCCGAGCTTGCAGACGAAGGTCTTGTGGCCCAGGATGCTGTTGCCAGTGGCGCTCTTCCCGGGCCCAACCAGGAAGCATGAGCCTCAGCTGGGGCTCCTGCGGGCACCAGGTGTCCTCTTCTGGACCTGTGAGGGTAAATACCACAGTCACACCAACTTTCCTTTGGAACTGGGGTCTTCTGGCCTTCAGAACAAAGGGAATGACACACACTTCATTGTCCCCTAAACCAGACCTTTGCAGCCACATCTGCATCAAGCTTTCTGAGTCCCTGGGCGATTTGTCCCCATCTTTCCCTTCTGTATTGAACTTTATCCGTGCACTGCAGATGGTCCCCCACTATGTGAAGTTTCAGAAAACACTCCTTTTAATTCCTAACACTGGCTCTCTGACTTTATGTCTGTCCTCTGCACACAGGCAGACCTGTTAATATTTGTGTCTGCAGGACTCTTCAACAAGCCAGCTGAGGAAAATGGCCTGGGCAGTTCTGCCAGTGGCTAAGAGCTCTCTACAGACTTCCCATGCCTTCCTTGTACAACCTAGGAGAAGAGCTGGGTCTAAGCTCCATCTCTTCTGCAAAAATGGGGATGATACAGGGTGCTGGGGGTTGTTAAGGGGTTGGATAAGATCTGTTCTCCTCTTCTTTCTTCTCTTCTCTGCCTTAAAGCTGCTGCCTACAAAGAATACCTGTTTTAACCCTCCATCCTTGTTCTCAAACACAGGCCAGATGACGCGTGATGTTCAACTCTGGTACCTGATTTGACACCCTCTACACCCTGTTTCTGGAGACAGGAGTGGGTTATGATCCTTGCTTTGTGCTGAGGGAATGCAGGGTCCCACAGCATGGTGGGGCAAAGAAGCAGCCAAAATGCAGGTCCCAGGTTCTTGCTGTTTCATCCAGGCCCTAGGCCCTCTGAGACTTTCCTCTGTCTTTCCTGGTAAGCCCCATGGCTTTCTTACCTTGAGCTCAAACACAAAGACGTGCGTAGAAATAAGTTCTTACCAAAGGCGTTCTCCTCATCTCGTGCGATCTTCCATCCTCCCATTGCTTCCCTGAAAGAGACCCTGACACGGTTTGCTCACTCATGTCTTCATTCCTCCAAATGGGCACAACCACCTACAATGTGTCAGGGAAAGTCCCCTCCTCAGAGCTGGGGACCCTGAGGTGACAAGACAGAACTCCTGCCTACAAGGATCTGAGCATCTAGCAGTGTGCTTTGGGGGAGGGGCTGGCAGTTGCATTTGGTCAACAATAACATATTGTGTTCATTCTTTTTAGGGACAGCGTCAGGATTTTCAAGAGTAACCTCAGTAGGATCAGCATCCTGGCCTTGAGTTAGAACCATGGTGTGGGAGTGTTTGATGAGCTTGGATTTGTCTTTTTAGGGAGTCCAAACACAAAAGGCCAGGGGAAGGTCGTACTATTTATTCCATGCAATGGGCAGCTTTGGATGCGAACGTCCCCAGGGAGTTCTAGGCAGTGGCATAAGCTTGGGACAGTAAGTTTTCCCTGGGATTCAGCAGCCAGGAAAGACTTAGGTAGACCCTGAGAACTGGAAAATGCACTCAGGGACCTAGAGACACACTTTAGGGAAATAAACCAGAAGAAAGCTGGAACCTTCTTTTGGAAACTGGAAAACAGACACATCTAAGTCCATCTGGAAAATCTGTGCCTCTGTGGTCTTCCAGCCAAAGCCTTGTCTTGTCTAAATGTGTCTAGATGTGTGCCATGTGCCAGAGGGACTGGGACACTTCTCTTCAGTTGATGATGTCCTTCTACCAAAACCTCAGGCTTGTCTAATAGTGTGACTATGCCTAGTTCCAACATTATTCAACACAATTGAACACTGTGACCAAGCTCACCTGATCCCCCAGTCCCTGAGCACAAATGCACCGTCTCCCCTCCATCTCCCCTCTGTCTACTTCCCCAGCTTCACTTTCAACTAATCCCACTTGGCTAGCCATTCCATGAAAAGCAGGGATCAGTGCCTCTCCAACCCCTGTGTGCTTTCTCTCCTGTGACCACTGATCCCCTCCCTTTTTCTCCCTGAGTTCTTTTCTGCACTTGGCCAGCATTTCAAGTTCTGCCTCTTTATGTTTTCCACCCTGGTTCCTCCAGGTGTTGGCACCTCAGAAAAAGAAAGCAGAGGAAGAGGGCTGAATAACTTGTCTCTGGCTGAGGGCCTTTGAGAACGAGTCTTGCCTAGCATTCAACCCCAAGGTGTTTCTGTTCTTCAGTAGCTCCCTCTGCCACCTCCCCAAAGTCTTCAGTCTCGTGTGATTACTTATTTTGTGTGTAGCAATCAACAGACTCCCATAACTGATCCAAAATAGAAATGAATGGCCACGAGATTCAGAGCGGAGAACAAGAATATAGCTGAAGTTCAAAGTCCTGTTCAAGATGAAAATGAGGGTGTGCTGACAGGAACCACAGTACTCTTGTGTTGGCCACTGCGGCTTTTCAGAGATTTTGTGATGGAGGTTTGAAAGTGAATTTAATGCTAGTAAAAGCAGACATCTGGGGTCACAAAAGGTGGGTAGGTGTTGGAGAAAGTAAAACACTTGTGATCCTTTGAGCTTAAATCTCTAAGGCACCTTCAAATTTATGCAGCGATCTCT
Organism: Castor canadensis; assembly: GCF_047511655.1. Taxonomy (NCBI): domain Eukaryota; kingdom Metazoa; phylum Chordata; class Mammalia; order Rodentia; family Castoridae; genus Castor; species Castor canadensis. The sequence goes on from NC_133387.1 coordinate 6,914,116, forward strand.
TTCCCAAATTGCTACCTTTTGCAATTATCCTCGGGACTCTTGAGAATAAAAACCATATTTATTATAGATTGTGATTCACAAATCTGTATTTATTTTTTTTTCTAGTAGTATTGGGGTTTGAACTCAGGGCTCACTCTTGTGAGACAAGCTCCCTATTGCTTGAGCCACAGCTCCAGCTCACAAATCTGCATTTCTAATAAGCTGTATCTCCATCCCTCCAGGTGACTTTAATGCAGCCTGTCCAAGGAGCCAAGTTTGGGAATTGGTCTTTGAGTCACCTCGTCATTCTACAAATGAAGAAAGTCAAATAGATCAGAATACCCTGGGTTGCTTGGATTGGGGAGAACTTTAGGGGTAAGGCAGAACAAGTTTGAAAACCATGTAGGTACCTTTAAATGTCTGCTGAGGGACCTCACTGTGGACAGTGCTGAGAAGAGTAGAGTACTGCAGATACAGCTACAAAGAATTCTCACTTTGGAAATTGCTCTGAGGGTGGACTCACTTAAACATCCTCAGAAATACCTTTCACCTTTGCTGAGTGTGCATTTAGGTAGTGTTGCCTGCCTTCTCTGTTGTATTTTCCCCTGCAGTACTGCTAGGAAGCCCCTTTCTTACTCACTAGAGGAGCAGGCAAAGAGAGAAGGGTTAGTCCTAAGTCGTTATGCAAGCGCTCCAGAGCTGGTGAAGATATCTGCTGCTGCTTCTCAACTGACTTCATCTGAAACTCAGAACGTCCCTTGGATCCTAGAAGCATGAAGCTATTGCTTCTCCGTCTCACTGTCTTCCTTGTTCCTAGTAGAACACAGAGGCTCAGCAGCCAGCTTCACTTGCTTAACACTGTCATCAAATGCTTCCTGCTCTTCAGATCTCACCCCTGGCTGCTCCCTTTGCTGGCTCAGACTCACCTTCCTGATGACTGAGAAGCAGCTTCCGAATCCCTGCTTTCCTTTCTTCTGTGATTTCAGGAGGCTCCTTCCTCTTGGCACAGACAGAAAGTCACCCATACACAGTTCCAGGTGCTCAGGAATGGCCTGATGAAAACAGTTTATAGTGACAGAAATCTTCACCAGTGAGGTTGTGGGCAAATGTTTCTACTTGCTCTCTTGACTAAGGTGACAATTTCAGAAGGTCCCAATGACACTGACATCTTGGCCCCAGCAGGGGCGGTATCCTAAGAGGGGAAGAACATTCTAAGTCGCTCAGGTCTGTTTTTATTTCTAGCAATTTTATTGCTACTCACCTTTTGCTTTTTAGCTACTTTCCTAAAAAATTGGTATCCAATGAGTCTCTTTTGCTGATTAAGCACTGGTGGGGATGGTGCCACCATCTGCACCTACTAGGTGGGCCTGCCAGGCACATCACATGCAAAATCTCATCATTCGAAAGGAAAAGGAAGATTTTTCCAGCTATTACAGCTACAGTAGCAAGTAGAGAGTACATTCAAGAATGAAAATCTTCACACTCCAAGGCTCCATCTAGCCATCTCCACTGGCGCCTGTTTCTCCTCTCAGGAGAGTCATGGGAAAGATAAGTAACAGCCCGATGCAGTGTGAGAGAAGGCTACACAGGTCATAATGATACAGGCCCTGCATCTTGTCAGGTCATTAACTGGTGATCTTCCTCATTCGTTTACACATCCCTGTGTAATGTGGGGGTTACTGAACCTCAAGCTAATTGCCCGTGGCTGGTTTTCACACATTCATGAGAGCTCATTATCCATAGGGAAGATTTTTTTTGAGAAGTTTTAGGTTCACGTAAAATTGACAGTGAGATACAGAGCTGTCTCCTATACCCTCTACCTTCACCATACATAGCCTTCCCTATTATCAACAGGCCCCAACAGAATGGAACATCTGTTATAATTGACGAGCCTACAACATCATTATGAACTAAAGTCTGCAGTTTACCTTAGGGCTCACTCTTGGTGTTGTGCGTCCTCTAGGTTTGGACGAATGTAAAATGGCATGTATCTACCATCATACAAAATCCCGTGTGCTCCACCTACTCATCCTGCCCTTACCCCAGGCCTTGGCAAATACTGATATATTTTTTCTGTCTCCATAGCTTTGACTTTTCCAGAATGTTCATCAGTTCATCAGCCTTTTCACTGCTCAGTTTTACTTAGTAATATTCATACTTAATATTCCTCCACATGTTTTCATGCCTTGACACCTCATTTATTTTTAGTGCTAGATAATGGTCCATTGTCTGGTTATATCATAGTTAATCCCTTCACCTACAGAGGACATATTGGTTGCTTCTCAAACTTATTGATTATAAATAAAGCTGCTATAAACATCTGTGTGCAGGTTTTTATGTGAACCTAATTTTTAAATCATTTGGGTAAATATCAAGGAATATAATTTCTGGATCATGGGGAATGAATATATTTAATTTTGTAAGAAAATATCGGACTCTCTTCCAAAGTGGGTGTACTGTTTTGTAATGCCATCATTGCTGCATCCTTGCCAGTGTTTGGTGTCGTCCGTGACTGAATTTTGGCTATTCTAATACTGTTTGTGGAATCTCATTGCTTCATTTTGCATTGCCTTGATGATGTATGATGTGGAATATCTTTTCATATGCAGTGTTTTCTATCTGTACAATTGTTGGTGAGGTGTCCCTTAAGGTCATGGGCCTATTTTTTATTGAGTTGTTTGTTTTCTTACTACCAAGTTTTAAGAATTCTTTTTATATTTTGCATTATAGTCTTATCATGTGTCTTTTGAAAATGTTTTTCTCCCATGTTATGGTTTATCTTTTCATTCTCTCCATAGCATGTTTTGCAGAAAAGAAAATTTTAATTTTAATGACGTCCAATTTATCAATTCTTTCTTTCACAGATTGGGCCTTTGGACTTGTATCTAAAAAATCATTGCCAAACTCGTGGCCATCTATATTCTCTCATGTTGTCTCGGTTTTATAGTTTTGTGCTTACATTTAGATCACTGATCCACTTTGAGTTATTTTTTCTGCAGGAAGTCAGATCTGTGTCTAGACTCTTTTTTCTTTCTTTGCATGTGGATTTCCAGATGTTCTACTGCTGTTTCTTGAAAAGACTATCTTTTCTCCATTGTATTGTCTTTGTTCTTTTGTAAAAAACCAATTGACTAGATTTATGTAAATCTGTATGTGGGCTCTTCTGTTCTGTTGATCCATTTGTTCTCTCACCAATGCCATGCTGTCTTGACTAGTGCAGGAAGACTTGAAGCTGGGTGGTGGCAGTGCCCCAGTGTTGCTCTCCTCCTTCAGTACTGTGCTTGCTATTCTGAGTCTTCACTTCTCCATGTAACTGTAGGAACCATTTGTCGGTATCTAAAAGCTAACTCTCTGGAATTTTTATTGGATTGCATTGACTCTACAGATTAAATTGACAAGAACTGACTTCTTGACAATACCGAGCATGGAATATTTCTCCATTTATTAGTTCTTTGATTTCTTTCGTCAGGATTTTCCTTGTAGTGATCTTGTATATATTTGTCAAATTTATACCAAGTATTTCATTTTGGGAAGTGTAAATATAAATGACATTGTGTTTTTAATTTTAAATTCCACTTGTTCATTTGCTGGCATAAAGGGAAGAATTTGACTAATTGACTCTTATGTATTAACCTCATATCCTGCAATCTTTCTGCAACCATTTCATGGTTCGAGGAACATTTTCTTTTTGCCAGTTCTTTCATATTTTCTTCATAAACAATTATGTTATTATGACATCATAAAGCAGTTTTATTTCTTCCTTTCCTATCTATATATATTTATCACATTATCTAGGACTTCTAGAATGATATTGTAAAGGAGTGGTGAGATGGGGCATCCTTGCCTTGTTTCCAATCTCAGCTGAGAAAACTTCTAGTTTATCACCTGTAAGTATGATGTTATCACTAGGGTTTTTTATAAATATTATTTTTCAAGTTGGTGATGTCCCCGTCATACCTGCTTTACTGAGAGTCTTTGTCATGAATAAATGTGGCGTTTTGTATCTGTCGATATGATCATGTGATTTTTATCTGTTAGTCTGTTGATGTGATGGATTATGCTAATTGGTTCTCAAATGTTGTGCCAGTCTTGCATACTAGGACAGATCCCACTTGGTCATGATATATAATTCTTCTTGTACATGGTTGGACTTGATTTACTGATATTTTGCTGAGGATTTTTGTATTTATGTTCATGAGAGATACTGATCTGCAATTTTCTTTTCTTGTAATCTTTGTCTGGTGTTGGTAGTTGGATGACAATGGCTCAGTGATCCTGGTTTGGAAGGCTGATAATTGATTTAATTTCTGTAACAGATATAGGCCTATTCAGACCACATATTTCTTCTCCTCCTGCTCCTTTTTCTCCTCCTCTTTTCCTTCTCTTCCTCTTTCTCCTCTGCTGTAACTATATAGCTCAGTCTAGCTCCAAACTTCCATTCTTCCTACCACACTCTCCCAAGTGTTGAGATCATAAGTGTGTACTGACCATGCCTAGTTGTATATTTCATCTCATGTGAGTCTTTGAAGGAATTGAGCAATTTTATCTAGATTATGAAATTAGTGGGCACAGAGGTGTTTATAACATTCTTTTTTTAACTTTTTAATGCCCATGGAATCTGTAGTGATGTCCTTTCTTTCATTTCTGATATAAGTAATTTATACTCTCTCTTTTTTCTTTTTTCATTATAAATTGTTATTAGGATATATTCATTATACAAGGGGATTCATAGTGGCAATTCTGATTAGACTTATATTGTACATTATTTACATTGCCACCATCGTCTCTCCCCCTCAACCCCCTACCTATCCCACTTAAAGCAATTTCAAGAGGTTTCTTAGTTTTATTTCATATAGGTAAATGAAGTCCATCTACCATATATCCTCACCTTAATCTCCTTCCTTCACCCTCCCCTCTCCTACTAGTCCACTAGTACACACACACACACACACACACACACACACTGTGCCTATTTTTAAGTTCTGGTTTTCATTATTAATATTTAAGTTGATGTTCAAAGGAGTGTCTTAATGTATGCCCACTGTGGGTGTGCTTTACTTTGGTCCATTCAACCCCTTTCATTACTCTCCCTTACCTCTTTACCTTGCACCCCCCCCCATTTTTCAACATCTTTCAATACACATCCTTATATCCTCTACCTTCACATCTTATGTTATATGATATTACTGATGCTCTGTCATTCTCTTTTCCTTTCTCTCTTTCCCCAAGTTCCATAGATTAGTTCCACTGTTACAAACATGTTCTACAACTGAGTTTGTGTATGCTCATGCTTGTTTTGTGTATATGTTTATCTTTGGATCTATCTTCCACATATGAGAGAAAACATGTCTTTTGTGTTTCTGATCCTGGTTAACTTCACTTAACACGATGTCCTCTAACTGCATTTATTTACCTTCAAACCCCGTGTCATTATTCCTCATGGCTGAGTAATACTCCATTGTGCAGATATACCACAATATCATGATAAACCCATCAGTTGTAGGGCATCTGCATTGTTTTCAGAGCTTGGCTATTGTGAAGAGTGCTGCAATGAACATTGGCATATAGGTATCTCTACTGTATCCTGTCTTAAGTTTTTTGGAGTAGATACCCAGGAGTGGTATCACTGGATCATATGGCAGTTCTAGCTCTAGTTTTCTGAGGAATCTCCATACTGCTTTCCATTGTGGCTGTACTAATTTGCATTCCCACCAGCAGTGTATAAGGGTTCCTGTTTCAGCACATCCTCACCAGCATTTGTTGTTGTGATTACCCTTGATTATGGCCATTTAAACTGGGATAAGATGAAATCTAAGTGTGAAGAAATGTGCCCATTTCTTCATTGGGGTGTTTATCCTTTGGGAGCTGAGTTTTTTGAGTTCCCTATAGATTCTGGATATTAGTCACTTGTTGGATGAGTAGCTGGCAAAGATTTTCTCCCATTCTGTGGGCTGTCTCTTGAGTCTGGTGACTGTTTCCTTTGCTGTGTAAAGCTCTTTAGTTTAATGCAGTCCCATTTGTTCATTCTTTCTCTTAGATGCTGAGCCTTTTTCATTCTGTTTAGGAAGTTGTTTCCTATACCTATATGTTGCATTATATTTCCTACTGCTTCTTAGAGCTGTTTCAGGGTTTCAGGCCTTATATTAAGGCCTGTGATCCACTTTGAGTTAATTTTGGTACAGGGTGAAAGACACCCAACTAGTTTCAGTCTTGTGCATGTAGATATCCAGTTTTCTCAGAAGCATTTGTTGAACATGCTGTCTTTTCTCCATCGTGTGTTCAGTTGGTTATAGATATGTGAGTTTATGTCTGGATCTTCTATTCTGACTTCATGTCTGTTTTTGTGCCAATGCCATGCTGTTTTTAATGCCATAGTATAGTTTGAAGTCAGGTATTGTGATGCCTCCAGCATTGGACTTTTTGCTCAGAACTGCTTTGACTATTCAAGGTCTTTTGTGTTTCCATATGTATTTCATGATTGTTTTCTCTATTTCTGTACAGAATGTCATTGGAATTTTGAGAGGGATTGCATACAACATGTAGATTGCTTTTGGTAGTATGGCCATTTTCACAATGATGAGTCTACCAATCCACGAGCATGGAAGGTCTTTCCCTCTTCCAACGTATTCTTCGATTTCTCTCTTCAATGGTTTATAGTTTTCATTAAAAAGGTCTTGGGTTTCTTTTGTTAAATTTATTCTGAGGTACTTTATTGTTTTGAGGCTGTTGTAAATGGCATTGTTTCCCTGATTTCTTTCTCAGTCTGTGCATTTTTGGAATATAGAAAGCTATGATTTCTTTATGTTAATTTTGTACCCTGCTACTTTGTGAAAAGTGTTTATGATTTCTAGTAGTTTTTAGGTAGATTAGGATCTCTCAGAAATATGATCAAGTCATCTGCAAATAGGGATAGTTTGACTTCTTCCTTCCCTATTTATTTTATGCTCTTGTCTTATTGCTGTGGCTAGGAATTCCAAAACTATATTGAATAGGAGTGGAGAAAGTGGATAGCCCTGTCTCTTTCCTGACTTTAAGGGGAACATTTTCAGTTGTTCTCCATTTGGTACAATGTTGGCTTTAGATTTATTATACATATAGCATTTATTATGTTGAGGAACATTCCTTCTATTCTTAATTTCTTCATGAAAGGGTGTTGGATTTTTGTCAAAGGCTTTTTCTACATCTATTGAGAGGATCATGTGGTTTTTGTCCTTCCTTCTGTTTATATGCTATATTACGTTTATGGATTTATGTATGTTGAACCATCCTTACATCCCTGGAGTGAAACTGACTTGGGCTTGGTGAATAATCTTTTTGATGTGTTGGTGAATGCTGTTTGCCAGAACTTTGTCGAGATGTTTATGTCTATATTCATTAAAGATATTGGTCTATGATTCTCTTTTCTGGTTATGTTTTTATTGGGTTTTGTAATGAGTGTAATGCTGACTTCATAGAATGAGTCTGGTAGTGCTCCTTCCCTTTCTATTTCCTGGAAAAGTTTGAGGAGTGTTGGTGTTAGTTCTTCTTTAAAGGTTTGGTAAAACTTGGCTATGAATCTATCAGGTCTTGGGCTCTTCTATGTATGGAGACTCTTTTTTTTTTCTTTTATTATTCATATGTGCATACAAGGCTTGGGTCATTTCTCCCCCCTGCCCCCACCCCCTCCCTTACCATCCACTCCGCCCCCTCCCTCTCCCCCAACCCCCGCAATACCAAGCAGAAACTATTTTGCCCTTATTTCTAATTTTGTTGTAGAGAGAGTATAAGCAATAATAAGAAGGAACAAGGGTTTTTGCTGGTTGAGATAAGGATAGCTATACAGGGCATTGACTCACATTGATTTCCTGTGTGTGGGTGTTACCTTCTAGGTTAATTCTTTTTGATCTAACCTTTCTCTAGTTCCTGTTCCCGTTTTCCTATTGGCCTCAGTTGCTTTTAAGGTATCTGCTTTAGTTTCTCTGCGTTAAGGGCAACAAATGCTAGATAATTTTTTAGGTGTCTTACCTATCCTCACCCCTCCCTTGTGTGCTCTCACTTTTATCATGTGCTCAAAGTCCAATCCCCTTGTTGTGTTTGCCCTTGATCTAATGTCCATATATGAGGGAGAACATACGATTTTTGGTCTTTTGGGCCAGGCTAACCTCACTCAGAATGATGTTCTCCAATTCCATTCATTTACCAGCAAATGATAACATTTTGTTCTTCTTCATGGCTGCATAAAATTCCATTGTGTATAGATACCACATTTTCTTAATCCATTTGTCAGTGGTGGGGCATCTTGGCTGTTTCCATAACTTGGCTATTGTGAATAGTGCCGCAATAAACATCGGTATGCCTCTGGAGTAACCTGTGTCACAGTCTTTTGGGTATATCCCCAAGAGTGGTATTGCTGGATCAAATGGTAGATCGATGTCTAGCTTTTTAAGTAGCCTGTATGGAGACTCTTTATTACTGCTTCAATTTCATTGAATGTAATAGGACTATTTAGGTGGCTAATATCTTCTTGATTCAAGTTTGGTTGGTTATTTGCGTTTAGGAATTTATCCATTTCATCTAGATTTTCCAGTTTACTTGAATAGAAGTTTTCCAAGTATTCTCTAATGACTGTCTGGATTTCAGTGGTATTTGTGGTTATATCCCCTTTTTCATCTCTGATTTTATTAATTTGGGTCTTTTCACTACTACATTTTGTCATGTTGGCTGAGGGTTCTTGATCTTGTTAATTTTTTCAAAGAGCCAACTTTTTGTTTCATTGATTCTTTGTATACTTTGTTTGGTCTCAATCTCATTAATCTTGGCCCTGATCTTTATTATTTCTCTCTGTCTGCTGGTTTTGGGTTTGGTTTGTTCTTGTTTTTCTAGGAGCTTAAGATGTGTCATTACATTGTTTATTTGAGAGGTCTATGTTTTTTTAATGTAGGCACTTATAGCTATAAACTTTCCCCTTTCCTCTGCTGTGTCCCACGGATTGTGGTAGATTGTATTTTCATTGCATTCTAGCAACTATTTTATTTCTTCCCTTATTACTTCAGTCACCCATTGGTTTTTCAGCATTGTGTTGTTCAGTCTCAAAGTATTTGGATAATCTGGGGGTTCTTTTGTCATTGAGGTCAAGTTTTATTCTGTTGTGATCTGATATGACAGAGAAGGTTATTTCAATTTTCTTAAATTTGTTGAGACTTGCTTTGTATCCTAAAATATGATCTACTTTGGAGAAAGTTCCATGAACTTAAGAAAAGAACATGTATTGCCTAGTTGTTGTGTAAAATACTCTGTAGATATCAACCATGTCTATTTGGTCTAATGTGTGGAGTACATCTGAAGTTTTTGTTGAGTTTTTCTCTGGATGGTCTATCTATTGGTGACAAGTGTGGGTTTCAGGTCTCCCACTATCACTGTGCTAGAGTTTATCTGTACTCTTAGGGCATTAGAGCTTTTTATTTTTTTAATGTCAATGGGTGCCCCTGTGTTTGGTGGAAATATGTTGAAGATTGATATTTCCTATTGAGGAATTGTTCCTTTCATTAATATGAAGTGACTTTCATTGTCTCTTCTGATTGATTTTAGTCTGAACTCTACTTTGTCAGATATGAGTATAGTTATTCCTGCCTGTTTATGGGGTCCATTTGCTTGGAAAACTTTTTTCCAGTCTTTGACTCTAAGCCGGTGTTTATTTTTTTTGGCGTGATGAATCTCTTGTAAGCAACATATGGTTGGGTCTTCTTTTTTAACCTGATTTGCTATTCTATGTCTTTTGATTGGGGCATTGAGGCCATTTACATTCAGTGTTAATATTGAGAGGTGCCTGTTGTTTTCAGTCAGTGTTATTCCCCCGTTGTTTAGTTTTACCTATTCCTTGTTCACTGGTCTGCTTTCTCAAAAGGGTTTATTCTTTCTTGAGTATTCCTTTCTCACTCTAGTTTCTCATTCTAATTTAAAAGTCCTCTAAGTATCTTCTGTAGTACTGGGTTGGTGGTCACAAATTTCTTTGGTTTTTCCTTGTTGTGAAAGATTTTAGTTTCTCCTTCAAATAGGAAGGATAGTTTTGCTGGGTAGACTAGTCTAGGTTGACAGTTGCTTTCTTTCAGGGCCTGAATTGTGAATTTCCATGACCTTCTTGCATTTAGAGTTTGAGTTGAGAAATCTGCTGTTTTGGGTTTGTTTTTTAAAATTCATTATTTGATAGGTCTTCCTCTATGTAGGTGCTTGGATCCTTAGTGGTGGAATTGGCTTTTGATGGAGAGCAGTTATGTTGCTGTTTCATTCTGTATTAGATTTACGCATCTAGAGTTGTTTTTGGCTAGGGTTTTCATCTCTTGTGCCCCTATAGTTGGTGTTTTGAGTTTTCTTCTCCTGGTGCTCCATCAGTGTTTCTCAGAAAGGGGTATACTGGATATGTTACCCTTTGCAGGGTTCTTGTTCACGTGCTGATTACTACTTTTCTCCCCTCAGTGAGGGGCCTGTAGTTCCCTCTCTTTGATGGGGGTTTGGGGTCTCTCCAATGGTTGCAGTGGTGAGTTCTGGGTCTCTGTACACTGAGGGGGATGGAGTGACAGGCCTCCTAGCACCAGCAGAATAGCAGATTGCCTCTCAGTGGAGAATCTGGGATTGGCTCTTGAACAGGAGAGATGTGACTCTCTGCATAGAGGTGCAGTATGAAGTGCTGGACTTCTGTGTACCTTGGAAAAACAGGGCTTCTGGTGCCACCTGCAGAGTAGCACTTTATATCTTTCCTCCACTCAGTGGGGAATCTCACATTCTTGCTCTTTGATGGGGGAGTGAAGGCTCTCTTGCTGTCAGGACAGTGGTGAATTCTGGGCCTCAGTGCTCTATGGGGAGGGAAGCCAACTGGCACCAGCAGAATAGCAAGGCCTGGAGCCTGGGGTTCACTTGGGTGTATAGTGGCAGTTCAATGGCGCTTCTACCAGCTTGGGAGACCAAAGCCTGCTGGCAGCAGGAGCTCCCACACAGGCCTCAGGGAACACAGTTCTGTGGCACTGCTACTCACTTGGGAGAACAAAGCCTGTGGGCAGTGGGAGTTCTGGGGCCTGATTTCTTGCCTGGCCATCAAGGAGTGCAGTCCTGTGGAGAAAAGCCTACTATTAACATGATCAATGACCTCAAAGAGGAATTCAGATAAACAGAAAATGCAGTTAGAAAATCAATTGAAAATCTAGACAAGAGAGTCAGCATCATGGAAGAGAAATTCAGCAAGGAAATGGAAAGTATGAAAAAAAACCCAAGTAGAAATGCTAAAAATTAAAATCTCAATAAATCAAATAAAAACCACAGTGGATAGTATTATTGACAGACAAGATCAAACAGGAAGAAGAATATCAGGATGGAGGACAAAACTGAGGATATTGTATGCAACCACGAAGAAGAGACAAGTAAATATGATCACTGCATAGAGGAACACTTGAGAAAAGACAAAAATATGAAACCTAAGAATTCACAGGGTGGAAGGAGCTGAATACAAATGAAAGGCATAGGAAACCTATTCAATGAAATCATAGCAGAAAATTTCCCAACTCTATGTAGTGATATAAACACTCACGTACAGGAGGCATTTCAAACTCCAAATAGACATGACTAGAAAATAACAACTCTATGCTAAATCATAGTTAAAATGCCCAAACTAGAGATGAAAGAGAGGATATTGAAAGCTGTAAGAAAAAACACATCAGTTTATATACAAAAGTAAACACTAAAGAATCACCTCATACCTCTCAACACAATCCTAAAAGTTGGGAAAACAAGAAGCAACATAATTCAAGATCTGAAAGATAATATTTGCCAACCAAGAATACATTATCCAGCAATGCTGTCCTTCAACCTGAATGGAGAAATAAAGACCTTCAAGACAGGGACAAGCTAAAGCAGTTCATATCCATCAAGCCTTCATTACAGAAGATACACAAGGAACTATTTCACATAGAAGAGAAAGAAAAACAATCACAAAAATCAGAGGTCAAGAAAGAATAAAACTCCCAGGGAAATTGATGAAGCCATGAGGCTAGGAAAGTATCAAGCATAATCAACTCAGTAAACCAACAAAATCTGAGAATGAACAATGGCAAAAGTAAAGAACAATCAACCCAAGACTCAACCTGGAAAAAAAAAAAGCAATAGAAGCACAAGAAACAAAAAATACCTCTCAATCATAACCCTAAATGCAAATAAATTTAATTCTTCAATCAAAAGACATAGATTGTCTGAATGGATCAAAATGCAAGATCCAATAATCTGTTGTCTGCAAGAAATATACCTTACAACCAAAGACACACACAAACTAAAAGTGGGAGTTTGGAAAACGATATACCAGGCATGTGGAGATCAAAAGCAAGCAGGAGTAACTACTCTCATATTGGACAAAGCATACTTTAAGCAAAAACTCAGTCAGAAGAGATAATGGTCCCTACTTACTACTAAAGGGAACAATCCAGCAAGAAGATATAATAATTCTAAATATATATGCAGCAAACATTGGTGTTCTCAAGATTATTATCAAATGCTTTGAAGGTTCAGATACAATAACTGTGGGAGATCTCAATGCCCCACTGACATCAATAGATAGAACATCTTGACAAAAAATTAGCTACACAATACCCCAGACAAAATGGACTTAACAAACATGTATAGAGTATTCCACCCTACAGCAGCAGATTACACATTTTTCTCGGCAGCAAATGGAACTTTCTCCAAAATAATAGCAATCTACACAATTAAAGCAAATCTTAACAGGATTCCCTGTATTTTAACAGACTGTGTGGAATGAAATTAGACATAAATAGCAAGGAAAACTACAAAAACCATTCAAACTAATTGAGATTGAACAACACAATTTTGAATGATCAATGTGTCATTGAAGAAATTAACAAATTCCTAGATTTAAATGAAAATGAGAACACAACTTACCAAATCCTGTTGGACATGGCAAAGGCAGTCATAACTTTATATGGAACTTTTTATGGCACTTTATAGCCAGGAACACCAACATCAGAAAATTAGACTGATTCCAAATAAGCAATATGAAGATGCATCTCAAACTCTTAGAAAAACAAGAACAAACCATCCCAAGAGTAATAAATGAAGAGTATAAAAAAGGTTAGAAAATAATTAAAAAGAGACCAAAAGAACAATGCAATGAAACAAAAAGGTGATTCTTGGGAAAGATAAATAAGATCAACAAACCTTTAGCCAAACTGACCAAAAGAAAAAAGGAGAAGACCCAAATCAATAAAAGCAGATATTAAAAAGGCTTTATTACAACACACACCACTGAAATTCATAAGATCATACATTTTGAAAACCTATACTCCAGCAAGTTGGAAAAACCAGAAATAGATAAATTACTTGAAACATATGACCCACCAAAATTGAACCAAGAGGAGATTAACAACTTAAACAAATCTATTAACGAATAATGAGATTGAGACAGTTATAAAGGACCTCTCAACAAAGAAAAGCCCAGGCCCAGATAGATTTACTCTGAATTCTACCAGAACTACAAAGAAGAACTATTGCCAATGTTCCTCAAACTTTTTTTAAATAATCAAAGGAAAGCAATGCTACCAAACTCATTCTACAAAAACAGTATTACCCTAATACCAAAATCAGGAAAAGACACATCAAAACAGATTTATGAGCCAATATCCCTGATGAACATAGATCCAAAAGTACATAATAAAATATTTGCAAACTGAATCCAATAAGACCATACAGCATAATCAAGTAGGTGTCATTCCTGGGATGCAAGGATGGTACAACCTATACAAATGAATAAATGTAATGCACTGCATAAAAAGAATACAGGAAAAAAACACATCATCATCTCAACGAATGCACAAAAAGTCTTTGACAAAATTCAACATTCTTTCATGATTAAAGCTCTGAAGAAAGTAGGAATGGAAGGAACATACATCAAAATTCTAAAGGCTATATATAACAAACATAGCCAATAATCACACTAAATGGGAAAAAACTAAAACCATTTCCTCTAAAACCAGGAACAAGACAACAGTGTCCACTCTTCCTAATTTTATTCAATGTACTGGAATTCCTAGCCAGAGCAATAAGTTGAGAGAAAGAAATCAAAGGAATTCAAGTGGGGAAGGAAGAAGTAAAATATCTCTATTTGGAGATGATATGATCTTATGCCTGAATGATCCTGAAAACTCTTTGATCTCATAAACATGTTTAGCAAGGTAGCAAGATACAAAATCAAAATAGAAAAAATCAATAGCATATCTATGCACCAGGAATGAAAAGTCTGAGAAAGAAGTCAGGGAAACAATGTCATTCATAGTAGCATCAAAAAATTAAAATACCTAGGAATAAATTTAACAAAGAAAGTGAAAGACCTATGCAGCAAAACTATAAATTACTGAAGTAAGAAATCAAAGAAGACATCAGAAGATGGAAGAGGATCCCATGTTCAGGAATCAACAGAATCAATACTGTGAAAAATGGCTATACTACCAAAAGCAAGATATATGTTCAATGCAATCCCCATCAAAATTTCAATGTCATTCTTCACAGAGACAGAAAAATCAATCCTAAAGCTCATAGGGAAACACAAAAGACCTCGAATAACGAAAACATGCTGAGAAAAAAAAAGCAATGCCAGAGGCATTACAATACCAGACTTAAAACTAGACTACAGGAGCATAATAATAAAAAAGCATGGTACATGCACAAAAACAGGCATGAAGACCATTAAACAGAACATGTAACCCATGCAAACACATGCAGCTACAGCCATTTGATTTTTGACAATGGAGCCCAAAACATGTCTTATAGAAAAGATAGCCTCTTCAACAAATCATGCTGTGAAAACTGGATATCCACCTGCAGAAGACTGAAACATGATCCCAGTCTCTCTAGTATTAATTCAAAGTGAATTAAAGATCTTCATGTAAGATTGAAACTGTGAAATTGCTGCATGAATGAATATGGAAAACACTGGAAATAATAACTTCCCAAATAGAATTACAATAGCTCAACAATTAAGGGAAAGGACTGACAAATGAGACCACATCAAACTAAAAAGCTTCCACACAGCAAAGGAAATACACCAAAGGAAACACCAAAAAGACAACTCAATTTTAAAATGGGCAAAAGATTTGCATAGACATTTCTCCAATGAAGATATAATGGACAATAAACACCTGAATACATAGGTAATCAGTGTCATTACATTAGGGAAATGCAAATCAAGACCAAAATGAGATATCACTTCATATAACCTAGAATGGTTATAATTTTTAATGAAATAAGTTTTGATGGGTACGTGGAGAAACTGAACCCTCATACATTTCTGGTGTGAATATATAGTAGTGTGACTACTATGAAAAACAACATTACATTTCTTCAAAATAGTAAACCTAGAGTTACCAAATTGCCCTGTAATTCCACTCCTACATATGTACCCAGGAGTAGAGACATTGGTTTATCCAAAAACTTCCACATGAATGTTCTTAGCAATATCATTTCATAACCCAAAAGTAGAAATAACACAAGTATCTATCAACTTACAAACAATACAATGTATCAACTGAATAGAATATTATTTACCTATAAAAAGAAATGTAGTACACACACATGCTACAACACAAATGACCCCTGAAATCATTAGGCTAAGTGAAAGAGGTCAGACACAAAAGATCACACAAATGAAGATTCTATTTATAAGAAAAGTCCAGAATCAGGCAAGCTCATGAGAGCATCCCTAAGATGGTTTTAAGCTAGACATGGTGGCACATGCTTATAATCACAGCACTTGGGAGGCCTAAGAAAAAGGATAGTGAATTTGATGCCAGCTGGCCTACATAGTGAGACCATGTCTCAAAAACAACAAAAAAGAAGATTTTAATTTTAGTTCTTTGGACTCTATTGGCACTTATATTCACCTTAGCTTTTTAACTTTTTTCTCCACACTCATAAGTTGAACTGTTCTCCAAAAACTGTATGTTGACATCCTAAGAACCAGTATCTTGGAATGTAACCTCATTTGGAAAAAGGGACATTGCAGATTTACTTGAGTTTAGATCTTTAAGGTGAGCCATAATCCAATATGCCTGGTATCCTTATAATAAGAGAGAAAATGGAACCCAAACACATACAGAGCAAAGACATCTATGTGAAATACAGGCAGAGGTTGAATTTAAACTGGCACACACCAGCGAAACCTGGGCTACCAAAACCTGGAAGAGGCAAACAAAGATCATCCCATAGAGGTTTCAGAGAGAGCACAGCTCTACCACAACATATGAGTTCAGACTCCTGGCCTCCAGAGCTGTGAGAGAAGAATTTCAGTTGATGTCAGCCACTCAGTTTCTGACACCTGGTTATGAGAGCCCCAGGAAACCAAACCATTGTCCATGCTGAGATTCCTCTATGAGACCCTGGTCAGCACTCACAGTCATATCCTGGTGCACTCAGAAGAATGAAGGGAAGGTGACATGTACATGGGTAGACCAAGGACTGAGGCTGCCCCCATCACCTTCACTGGTAATGCCATGGTGATAACAGCAATGACCAAGGGTGTACATGGTCCTAGTGACACAGGGGTTGACAAAAAACAAAGCAGGGTGAGGCCAACCGTGGAACTGAGGGGCTTCCAAGCACAGAGTGACCATGGCAAGGCAGGGGCTCCAGGAAAAATTCAGAAGCACTTTGATATTTATACTCCCTAATCCTAAATATATTGGGATGGAAAGGGATTCTACTATCCTGGAGACAGCAGCTAAATGAATAGCAAAACGTTGAGAGGTACAACAAACTCTACCTCCTTCCTAGAATGGAGTCATGTCCTGATTTCCCAGCCCACACTATGCAGGCCAGAAGGAAGTGGCACCACAATCTTATACTCACAGAAAATAGCTTTCTGAAATAAAAGAGGAATCAAGGTATTTTTAGATTAAGAGAAATCAAGAGAATTTACCAACAGCTGACCTACTTTTAAAAAATGACTATAGAGCTTCTGTGAAAAGAAAGGAAACAATAAAAGAAGGAACCTGGAATTCAAGGAGGGAAGAAAGAACTCAGTAAGCAATACTATGAGATCAGTGTACACTGTATGCATGTATTGAAATATCACAGTGAATGCTATTAATATCTATGATTAATAAATGTTAATTAAAATCAAGATAAAATAAAGTGAAAAAATAAAAGCAAATACAATAAACTGTACTTCTCTTGACTTTTCTAAATTTAGTTTGATGAACTGTGAATCAAAACTAAGGAACTTATTTTTAAAAAGACATACTTGAAATAAAGAAGGCAGTAAAAGATGTGAAAGAGGAGCTGAACAAAGATATGGAAAGTCTCAACAACAACAGAAGATTCGAACAGAAACCCTGGGAACAAAAAGCTTCTTAAGTCAAATTAAAAAATACAGTGGAAAGCCATTCTAGCAGACTGAAACAAACTAAAGACAAAGTTTCAGGGTGCAAAGACAAAATGGATATTAAAGAAAAACCAGAACATTACTAGCAGAAACGACTAAAGAGTTGCAACAGGAATATACAAGAAATACTTCATCAAATGACAAAACCTGTGAATCATGGGAATTGAAAGAGAAGAAGTGGAAGAGAAACTTATAGGTAATATATTCAATGAAATAACAGCAGAAAATTTCCCAAATCTTGATAAGAGATACCCATAAAGGAAGTATGTAGGACACCTAACCAACATGACTGTATAGTGCATCCCTGTAGCATATTATTCTTAAAACAATTAGCACAAAGAACAAAGGAAAACTATTGCACGCTGTAAGAGAGAAAATCCAATAATATGTAAAGATAAACCCACCAGAATAACATCAGATTTCCAACAGAAACATCAAAGGAAAGAAGGTCATGGAGTGAGGCATTTAAAGCACTGAAAAAAACAATTTCAATCCTGCAATACTCTACCCAGCAAAACTATCATTCAAAATTGAAGGAGGAATATACACCTTCCGTGATAAGCACGAATGAAAACAATACATGACCACTAAACCAGCACTGCAGAAGATTCTCAAAGGAATCCTAAACACAAACAATGAAAATAAACACAGGCATGAAAGAATGGGGATTATTCCATCTCAAGAGAAGAGCACAGAATTAAGTGTAAACACATGAACCCTTACACAACAAAAACAACTAAATGGCAGGAATCACTACTTACCTCTCAATATTAACACTGAATGTCAATAGCTTCAACTCCCCATCAAAAGACATTGATTAGCAAACTGGATTGAAAAGGAAGACTTGATGATTTGTTGTTTATAAGAAGCCCAACTTTCAGACAGAAACAAACATTGGTTTAGGGTGAAAGGATAGAAAAAGATTTACCAACTTGTGATGTCTTCAAAGGAACCACTGATGCACACATAAAGAAAAAGATTTACCAAGCTAATGGCCCCCAAAACAGGCAGGAGTAGTTATACTTACATCAGATAAAGTAGACTTCAAACCTAAATTAATCAGAACAGAAAAAGAAGGTCACTTCATACTAATAAAAGGAGCATATATCAAGAGTAAATAAGATTATTAAGTAAAATACACCCAATGTTATTTTATCAATAACTACAGGAAAGGATCTCAAGACACTAAACACAGAGCGATGATAAAGAGATGGAAGCACGTAATACCATTTCTAATTGCACAGGTACAGTGGCACACATCTGCTATCCCAGCTACTTATCCCTCCTACTTAGTAGGAGGATCACTTGAGTGTGGGAAACATAGTCAGGCCCTTTCTCAAAAAAATAAATACAGCTTTTAAGTATAAACATAGAAAAATAACTATCTAACTTACATGCTAAACACTAAACAAAACTAATGAAAGAAATAAAGCAAGCTCAGGTAATTGGGGAAACAAAGCAATATTCATAGATCAGAAGACCCATCAAAATAAAGAAAGCAATTATTTTCCAGATATATACACAGCAAGATTTTTTGCAGATAAAGACAAGATTCTTCTAAATTTTACATGAAAGCTAGAAATAAGTAGAATAAATTAGGAATAAATTACAATAGTTCTATTTTGAAACAGAAAGTTTTGAATAACAAATGGGAGAAGTCAGTCTACCCAATTGAAAGACTTATTAGACATCCATAATAATCCAACACTATGTTATTAGCAAAGGGACACATTCACAGGTCAACAAAACATAATAAAGAACTCAAAAGTAGATTCTTACAAATATACCACACTGATTTTTGGAAAAGGAGCAAGGTCAATGTACTGGAGAAGGGATTCCATTTTCAAGAAGTGGCGCCAGTGAAATTGGACTTCAGTAGGCAAAAACTAATCCTTGAACTATGTCTCACACTGAATTCACCTTCCATGAGCATCTTCCACCTCACCTCTACTGTAAGGGTTTTATAACATGGCACTGGTACCTCCTTCCTCCAGTCTTCCGCATTATCACTGCCATGTTTTTACATTTACATATAATATAAACTGCAAGGTCAGATAACTCTTTTATCGTTGGTTTGGTTTCTTATAGTGCTAGAGTCAAACCCAAAGATTTGTCCATGCTAGGCAAAGACTCTACCACTGAGCTACATCTCCAGCCTTCAACTGTCTCATAAAGAAAAATTTCAAATGATAGAATCTTTTCCATCTTTCTAAGTATTCCTAGTTTTGGTTTCTTGTTCCTTAATGTAGTCCCAGTTACCATCCACTTCCACTTTCCATCTACCTCACCTTGCTCATGGAGCAATCCTAAGCAGCCCATTGTCCAATGTCTGGAAAAAGAAAAAGAAAAAAAAAAGATCCTCTCTATACTTTGTCCATTTTTCTGGTTGTTTATGGAAGAAGGGTAAGTAACAATCCTGGTTACTCCATCATGGCTACAACTGAACACCCCTAGTCTCTTGTCGTACAATGCATTTGATGAACACATTAGGTCATTTGTACTATTGACACTCTTCCATTCTGAATTGTGGTTTACATCCTCAGGCCACCGTTTTTCATGCTCCTCAGTCTCAGACATTTTTGTAAACTGGGAGATAGTCACAATTGATTTGATAAGAGATCAGAATCAAGTTCAAGTGTTTTACAATCTTATTCACAGATGGAGTAGGAGATTTATATATGTTCAGAATGAAAAGTGTATGTATCCTCAAGAAATAAAGTGGTCACTTCTAGAGGACTGTGGAAGAATCAAGTCAGTTAGATGGAGACAAGATCTCTTAATATTTACTGTTTCATATTGTGCTAGGTTCTGAACCATGTAAATGTTTATTTAAAATTAAATATTAAGGAGTCCTCACTATTCCTTATCACAGACACATATTTTTTTAACATTTAAACGCTATCTTTTCACTATTGAAAGATAAGAGGAAAGCAAAATTTATAACTGTGTTAAGTGCTGTAAGAGAAGGTTTCCAACACCCAAACAGAGAATTTCCTTTATAATTAAACTTACCCTAATCTTCCACAGAAGTTAGCCTTATTCACGTGCTTAGAAAAGGCAAAAGGTAAGCACGTTAGTAATTTTGCACTACTGTTCACATTCCAGAAGTCACTGTGTGGATTCAAAGTGCCAATGGTCCTTTCTTTCCATCACAATTCTGCATCATAATTCTACAGAGCAGCTTATACACAGGAAGAATGGAGTCAAGAGGCAAACTGTCACATTTATATCCAAAGCACAGAACTACCTAGTAACTTGGGGTAAAGAACACAGCAAAATTCAAAGCTCCCATGAGGCTTTCCAACCTTTCCCCTGAATGGGGAAGTGTGAGCCAGAGAGCAACTCAAGTAACACTTGCAAAATAATAGCCTGAGAAGAGTCAACCTACAGAGAAAACACCTCCCTGACTCTTCCAGACACAGACCTACTCTGCACAGCTTATAATAGGAAGCATGAAGCCCCCGGTAGGCTACACCCACAAAGGTACAGGGAGATCCAGGAAGCAGACACAGGGCTCTTGGAAGCTGACTCCTGGTTTCAGGCACAGTAACTTTAGCAGTGAGGTATGGCTGAACAGATGCAGGTTTTCCCCATTTTCTTTCCCTCAAATCATCCCTTCCACTAGGAGCTTGTCATGGTTTGGACCTTAAATGTCCCCAAATGGCCTACCAGCCTGTGGAGCAATTAGGAGGTGGTGGAACGTTTAGGAGGTGAGGCCTTGTGGGTGGATGTTGCAGTAATGGGGCGTGCCATTGAAGGGGATGTTGGGACCCCTTTCTTCCCCGCCTCATGCTTCCTGCCGGCTGTGAGGTGAGCAGCTTTGCTCACCTCAACATGATGTTCTGCCTCAATAGAGGCCCCAAAACCCACAGAATCAAGTGACTATAGACTAAAACCTAGGAAACCATGAACAAAAATAAACCTTTTCTCCACTTAAGGTTATTTTCACTGTTATTTTGTCACAGCAATGGAAAGCTGCCTAACGCAGAGTGAATAATTTGAATCTTCTCTCTTTTGGAAATTGAGGAACAAGAAATTCTCTTTGAAAATATTAGGGGCCTCTTGTAATAAGCTTTGAACGGTTCCTTTCAAAATCCAGGAACCATGCTTACAAAACCTAGGACCACAGGAAGACACAGCAGCCCCAGCTGACACCCAGGTGACACCCAGCACCCGTTTCCAACCATGTGAGTGAAACACATGGCATTACAGCTCAACTGAGACCCCAGATGACTACAACCCAGGTGTTATTTGTTAGCGGTGCTTGCTCCACCCTGCACAAGACTAATGTGTCATCAAATGCAGAAATACGCCAGTGTTCCTAGCAGAAAATTCTGGATGTAGTATTTCCATTAAATCAGTAACTTATCAGATAGTTCTAAGCAGGATCCAATATGGCAATGACTTTAGAAGTCCCATTAGAAGAAATGAACAAGTCATTAATCCTAAAACAAGAAGAAGAAGGCTAAAAGCTGTGCAAGAAGAAAAACAGAGGCAGTTGAAAAACAAAGACAAAAGCAGGAGGCTGCAAAACAGGAAGCAGAGCACAAAACCTCTTCTCTCAAGGGACATCAAGGGACTTTGAGAGGGAGGGGGAGATGCCAAAGCAAGAAAGAAACTGAAAGCAAGGAACTGAAATAGCAGCAAACACCAGCAAAAGTCAGTGGAGAAAATTCAAAGGGAGAAAAAGTCCTTCTCCAGGAGGTAGAAGATTGAGAACTGAGCCTTTAGATGTTCATAAAAACCAAGTTGGATGCCACAAATCAGTGCAGGAGGGCTTTGATGTTAAGCCTAAGGGGTGCCTGGAACACACTAAGGCCCTTACTTGATGTCTGTTTTTAATTTATCCGATATTCAGAGTATGGGACACGTATAAAGTTTATCAAGTTGGTCTTTCCCATGTTCAGTGTAATGGCTGTGAGAAATGTTATTATTATCCACTAAGGAGCCAAATCTCATACAAATGAACAAAAGAAATGCAAACTTTTTAAAAGACAGGGAGCAGAGGGAAGAGGGACCAGACAGGGAAGGAAGGGTAAGTGCTGACTCTCAACTCTGCAGAATCTCCAGTGAAGGTGCAGAAACAGAAAGGGGAGAAGGAAGGAAAGAGCGCTGAATGTGAATAATGGTGCGTGAGAAGGAATAGTTAAAATGCTACAGTTTAACCTTTCAGAGTCATGGGCCAATCTAGAAACAGTACCTAATATTATGGGGAGGAGGACCCCAAAGAAAGGTTGAAGAAGGCACAAAGGTAACTCTAAATGTAGTAAGGGAACTTTGATATTTTACGTATTATGTAACTATAGTTTGAACCAAATTTAACCAACTCCTCAGGGTGCGGGGATATTCAACTGACATCTGAGTGGCAAATTATAAACTGAGAGCCCTGGGCACATCAGATATTGGGATATAATTTAATTCAAGAAATTCTTTCTTCAAGGCTTAGGCCGTGCACTTGGAGTGAAAACCACGAAGCCTATTAGCACTTGCTTAGAATAAGCACTTGCCTGGGTTTGAAGAAATTGGGATAGAACCAAATAGGGGCACACTAGTCAGCCTTTGAGTCAGAAACCTTCCCTTGAGAACATGAGGCATAGCACCAGTGCATAAGCCTGAGTGACAGAATGGTGGAGTCATCCAAAGCAGGTGTGTATGTCTAGGGGTGGGGGGAGCTGTCCAAGGTGGGGAGAGCCGCTGCGGGGAAGCAATGAGGCAGAAGCAGGGCAGGACCTTTCCATGGACGACCCGAGAAAGACTGCAACAGAGAGAAGATAAACGCCTGCCACAATACGAAGAGCTTTTCTTAAAGAGCCAAGGAGTCCAGAATCTGTGAGGAAAATGGAAAGGCATAAAAAGGTAAAGCTGAAAACATCACTTTATTTATTTCTAATTTGTCAATGTATTTACAATACACTGATGTTGGATTTTGTCAAGTGTTTTTCTACATTATTGACATGATCGTGTGATTTTTGTCCATTTTGTTAACGTGACATCAGTGTTTATGTATTGAACTAACAATACAGTAACTCAAGTAAATCCTAAGCACATACACCTTGTACACAGAACACATTTCTTTTTGTAAATATTTCTTTTTATAAATTGCAATATTTGCTTTACTAGTATTTTGTTGAGGATTTTTATATTTAAATTCATATGGGATACTTTCTAGTTTCCATTTCTTGTAGTATCTTTGTCTGGATAGGACTGACCTCATAGAATGAATTGTGATGTACTCCCTCTTCTATTTTTTGAAAGTCCTTGTAACGTATTGGTGTTGATTCTTCTTTAGATGTTTAACCCAGCCCTATAACCTGCAGGTTAGGAAACACAGCCCTGCCCACTGCCACTCACATCCTATGTGAGGCGTGTTAAGTGAAGAGTGATAAATAGGAAATGTGAGTGGCTCAGGAGAGAAATGTATTCCTCATACTCTAGCTAGATTTTGTACCCAATATTTGTTGAGTGCACCCTCTGTATTCTCAGAAATGCAGGAGTAAAAACCACTGCGGTTTCACATGAGCAACATCTTGCCTCTAGTGGGAAGAGAGAGATGAGGCATGGAAGGGACTTTATGGAGGGGGGGGGCGGGCAGTGAGGCAGTGCTAGAGGCAGGGTCAGTGGTTTCATGAACAACCAAGACTGATGACGAGATAGGAAGGTGAGGGGTTTATTGAAAACAATGCCAATTCTATTTGAGGTAGGAGGACGGGGGCTCATAATCGAGTGGCTTTGGGATTCTTCCCAGGAAGGGAGCTTGCTCACAGGTTTACAGATCACGCCAGCACTCAGGCTACTCTCCTTTAAGGATTTAGCTTATTTTTATGGGAGTCGTCTGTCTTTTGTAATCTGTTTTTTTTTTTAACTGTTTAGGCTCAATTCTGCATGAAATCTAGATTTTTCGGTGTCTTTCTCAGTGCAGAAGGAGAGAAAAGAGAAGTCAGGGGGTTTCACTGAGGAAGGAGGGGGGATGCTAGGGGAGCTAGATGACCCAGTGAGAAAGTAGCACATGCCTGGTGCATTGAGCACACAGGCAAGGCGAAGAGTGAAACGGCACATCCCTCGCAGTTAGCTCTCCTGCTCTCTGACACAGACTTCCGGGCCATCTGGATGTTCTGCAATACAATGCGTTCATCCATTGCATCCGAGTCTGTCAGCATCCACACTTCCGACCTGTGGGGTCAGACTTTTTTGTTGTTGTTGTGGAGGACCGTCCAGTGCATTGCATGGTGACCACCAGGAGTTAACCCTACTCCTGGAGCTTCCCTTCTATGTGCCAGGAGCACCACCCCCTGTTTTCACATTAAAAGTGACTCTTGGAAACACGAAGTGCTCCCTGCAGGGCAAAATTACTCCAGTTTGAGAAACATTGCATTACATCAATGCATCAACTGAAGAGGCAGGATGGACAAAGGTGGCCAGCATTGGGATAGCCTTGCTGGAGAGAGAGGAAATCAACTCTGGACTGCCAGCTCAAGGGAATCCTTGGTAAGGAAGTGGTGCCACCCTCTGGGATGCAATAGACACAGTGAATCAGTAACCTCTACGTGATGTTGTGTCCCCAGCAGGAAGAAGACTTTGAGAACCCAGACGAAGAGCAAGCAGGAGAGTCATGCTTATCATTCCAGTTACCTTCCGGAGTATTTTGTGATTCCTGTCCTGTAATGCAGATTGGTTTCCCATCCACAGCAAAGGTCCCATTGAACTTGAGCTGTGGCTGCCACTTTGGTTCCTATGTCTAGACACCAGCAGGCATGAAGAGCAGTCTCCTCCTGGTGGTGCTAACTGACCCTGATCAGCTGTCATGCGATGGGGCCTTAGAGGAACACACGAGGACCTCCATTTCTGCATCTCTGGACATTCCCTTGAACACTTGTAACTGAATGGGCAAGTACAGCAACCCAGCCTAGGAAGAGCAAGGTCACCAGGGATCCCAAGTCTGATCCCTTGGGAGTGATGCTTTTGGTCACACCAACAGGTAAGCAACAAGACGAGCAGAGATGACAACGAGGTGAAGGGAGTTGAAAATGGACAGGGGAGAAGGAAGACGGTGAGCACCAGATGCAGTCCCAGATGCAATGCAGTGAAAAGGCCCATAGTCCATCTTGGAAAACTTCCTCTTTTACTTGCCCCTCAGGAAAACCAGAAACCTGAAGTAAGGGATTTTCCAAACATTTATGGAGAAATGGAACTGCATGGAGCATACCAGCTCACAGTGGCAACCATGGGGGTGCACCACTCTTGACACTGCCCCAAGAAGAAACTTTCCATTCAGCTCCAAGGACTTCAGTTAGCTGGCAGCCTCCAAAGGCAATGCTTTCAGGCCCCACCTCAGCTTTTGAGACAAAAAAGCTCCTCCCAGGACGTTCCTGACCCAAAGCTCAGCACAAAGAGCTCCCAGTGTCTCCCCTATGCAGGCCCCAGCTACTGGTCAGTCTTCACCCAAGGGTTTTCTGTTGAGGTGGCACAGGCTTTGCCAGTTCTGAGGGTCTCCTGCCCCTCCCACGTTCCTTTTATGGAACAATTCTGCAATTCTTTGCCTGCCCAATTCTAGTCCCTCACAGGCACCATCCCCCGGTAAACCTCTCACTCTCCTGCTTCCCAGCGTATACTTCATGTTGGAACTGATGCAGCTGTACTGGGGGACCTAACAGAAAATAGTGATGGATGTTGGGTCTTCCTGCGAGAAGGCTCCACATTGCTTAACCCACCCACTCCCACCTCACGCAGGTGCAAGTGTCACTTGTCAGCCATGTGTAGCACAGTGGGATTTGTTCATGCTTTCAACACGAAGGGCAGAGGCCTGGAATGCCTTCCAGAGTTATTCGTTTCATGTTCCTGGCTCTTCTACTGCTAACATTTCTTAGTCCTTGTAGTGAAATGTCCACAGTGACAGATTCCCAAGCTGGCAGACATCTGCCACCCATAAGTCTGTCACTCATTGAAAGATCCTCAGGCACCAAACATGAAAAGCTTACCTAAGCCTAGGTATCTATGCATCTCAATTGCCTCTTTGTGGAGGCGTGCTCTTTCCCTAAATCAGAAATGTTTCCCAAGCATCAGAATGAGAATGACAATGTATAGTCTAATTCATCTTTATTGTTTGATTCAGCTCAATACATTTACATACACGTTTTCTAGGAGTTATGTTGTGACACACACGGGTTGTGTTATTACACACAGGTTTTCTAGGACATTAATGATGACAGCCTATGGTCTTATACACAGGTTAATCTTGAAGGCAACCTTATATATTATCAAGGGGAAAATCCATGTGACATGAATCCTGTCCTTGAAGCTGGTATAAATTGGCTGATACTGAAAACATTTGACCCTCTAACTACCATGGAGAGCATGCTGTATTTCTCATCTCACATTTTGCACACCCCAGGCAGCTTCCAATAGAATCTGCTCAGCTATGGATAGAAGGCCACCATCTTGGAAACAAGAAGCAAACTTGAGTGAGCAACTACTTCCCATTGAAATTGGGGAAGAAGACAGAATAAAGCTGGATTTTTGGTGCCCAAAAGCTCCAGACGACATAGTCCAAGACTTCTTGACATGATACAATACACTCTAATATATTTAAGCCATTATCATTTGATTTGTCTGAGTTTTAACATATATCCTAACCATCCCTCAAAGATATAAAAAGGGGGATAGAGTGCAAAAAGAGTTTCCAATAAACTTCTCCACAGGAAATCTATTAAAGTTAGAATTTTAAAACTTTCCAGCAGTTTCTAATTTGGGTAATTTTATTGTGCTTCTGATTTTTGTTCTATTCTATTTCACTGTGATGTTTACTATAAAATCTCTTGAAATCCTCATTTCCTCAAGAACAAAAAGGAAAGAGAGACTGTATTTCACTTTACATCTAGGTGTGCAATGAGAAGAGCACTGAAAAACAGCTACAATATGCAGAAAGAAACAGGGTAGCCCCGAGTCCTGCCCCAAAGGAGGAAGGAGAGCTCATGGAACCAGTGGGAGTGGGCCTGGCAGACAGACTGGGCAACAGAGAGGCCCATGCCAGTGCCCTTGTTCTATGCATCTGGATACCCTGCTTCCTATGGAACTCTCTACATTCATTCTGACCCCATGCTGACCTGGAGCATGGTCACGGTGTCTATCCTGACTCAATCTTGTCTATGTTGGTGAGCTGATTTTCGTGACTTGATTCTGAACCTAATATCAGCCGAATGTTCATAACTTTTTTTAGATTCCTCCACCTACTTCCCTCTTGGTCCTTTTATAATTCCCTACTACTTTTCCCAATCTACAATTTATTTACCTAAAATAGCCATAGCATCCTAAGTGGGATGCATTTGCCTTTTAAACTTTCAAAGCTAGGGACAATCCCAGCCTCCCCCAGCCTGATTTCAAGTTAAGGACACCCTCCCCCAGCCTGATTGTGTTGTGTCCTTAACTTGAAAAGACCCCAGGCCTTTCAGCCACTTATCTTAACTTATCTTTTAAATTCCTTAGCATATTTTTGGGATTGGACTTTTCCAGGGCATTTTTAATTCGATGGAGTATATCCTCCCATGTACAGGAATACCCATGCCCACTACAGTTATTTCTCAGATTATTGGCCATTTGCAAAAGTTCTTTCACCTGGGTCTCCTGAGATTGGTCAGTCTCTCTGTTACTAAAAGCACAGACTCGCCACCCACACTTTTTAATGATTTTCTTAAGGTCTTTGTTATCTGTATTCTTAATGTAATCTTCAAGCTTCTCATCCCTAAGATCTTCCTTCCGGGTGAACAGCACAATTGCATATTTCATAACCTCCTCTCCAAAGATGGCTTCCAGGTGCTCTACTGCTGCTGTGTCCTCTTGGGTGAATCGTCCCAGCTGGACCACAAGGACAAAAATCTTGGTTCCTTCTTCACAGAGGGAATAACAGAATTGGACCTCCTTCTCTGACCACGATTGCTTTTCACCATCAGATATTTGGGTGATTGATGGAGTGTCCACAACCACAACATCCTGGCTGTCCAATGTCCTCCTGCCACTCTGGCAAGTCTCCGTGACTGGTCTGGCTCGAAGTTGAGATGGGAAGACCGGTTTCCCCAGGATAGTGTTCCCGGTTGCACTCTTCCCGGTTCCACTCCTCCCCACAAGGATAAAGCTGATGGTTTCTGTGCAGAGGAAATTGAGAAAGACTGATGATCATGAGTTGGTATGCTATTCATCTTTCCAGGTTATTCATAGAGCATGGTTACATCAGTAAGCAGAAAGGATGTTCCAACAATACCAGGGCCTCCCACCCAACAGGTTCATCCTCACGCAGGAGAGTGTCCCAGATCACACAGTCTGTGAACCTAGCAGCAGGACTCAGACAATTGTCTCTGTGCAATGCTCACTTATGTCACTGCTCCTGTCTCTTAATCCAGTCTGCTCCTTTCTCCCAGGACCTCCTCAGCCTCCCTAGCACTTATGAGAGCCACTGGCCTTATCTTTACCCACCTCAACTGGGTCCAATCTATACATCTCATTTCTGTCTTCTCTTCCTGCTCCCACTTTGTCTCCCTCTTGTCAACTACTGGTAATCATAGCAC
Source organism: Castor canadensis (assembly GCF_047511655.1). Lineage (NCBI taxonomy): Eukaryota > Metazoa > Chordata > Mammalia > Rodentia > Castoridae > Castor > Castor canadensis. The sequence goes on from NC_133387.1 coordinate 6,943,060, forward strand.
AATCTCTTTGAGGTTTTGAAAAACTGTTCTATATAATTGACTTTTCATGATAAGTAACCACATCTACCATTAATGAATTACTAGTTCCATTGGTTGAATCACAATGAAATTCATTTCTCATTGGAAGCACATTGAAGCTCAATGTGTTTTTCACTGATGAGCCAAAACTTCATGGTAATGATAATGAATGTGCACTAACACTGTTGTGTGTAGTGATGGTGATGGAGAAGGAGAAGAAGTTTCCCTGTAAGTGGAATTTGCAGAGGCACTGAGATCTGACAACGTGTGTTCTTTGGGGGTTTCCCTGATGCCTTTGCATTGGCACTGTGCCTCCTCACAGTGGTCCTCCATTGTGAATTCCTTGGCAAGTTACTAACATCCACCTCAAAGCAAAAAGGGAGGAAAGCCCACTTGTGCTCTTCCAGAAGAAATTGCTGAGCTGCTTATGCTGAAGCCACAATCTCATGTTCATGCTAATATGAAAAACAGATTAATCGTCTGACACCCCAATGTTTGTCACATACTTCCATCCTTCCTTCTGTGCCTACACAGGGTCTGACTCCCAAGCATCTCTGAGATCTATTCCATCCTCCTCCCTGTCCCATTGTTCTGGCACTGTGAACTCCTATCTCCATCAATACCACTGTCTTTTGTCCCCTGATGAGGGGCACGCTCAGCCGCTTCCACTCCTTTGCCTCAAGTTTGCAGTGTAATCTCTTGGGTAACTCCCAGCTTTCTACCCCACCACCCAAACCCTTCTCATTCTCAAAACCTGTTTCAAATTGGGCTCTCTCCATACATCCTTTCCTCACTTTCTCACACACCTGTATTTCCTCCTCATAACCTAGCCCTCCAGGGGGTATGAAATGGGCAGTAAACTGTGACACTCCTGCAGCTCCAGTTGTTTTCCTGAGTGAGGCCATCTGAATCAGAAGAGAGTGAAATGAGTAAGAATGGGCAGGATCTCAGCGCATGTCAACAGAGTGGGCAGCATGGAGTGAGTGAGTCCTTCACAGAGAGAGAGCAGTGTAACTGGGCTACTGAAACCCAACTGCACCACGTGGGGCCCATCCACCAAGAGCACTGGGGCTCCCTGTCCTTGTCCAACCTTGGCGCCTGGCTATCTTACTATGCTAAATGTTGTTGCCACTTGTACTTTCTTTACAATGGCCTCATGCCTCCTACAGAGTGAAGAGCAAAGAGCCCACAGAGAAATGGGCTTTAGATGAACAGCAGAGTAAAGCAACGATGCAGAACTATCTCATTCCCAGAACTGAGTGCCAAGCAACACCATGCAATGGAGAAACAAAGCTGACAGGGCAAAGTGGCACACGCCTTTAACCCTATTCAGAAGGCAGAGATCAAGAGTGAGTTCAATGCCAGCTTGGGCAAAAAGTTAGTGAGACTCATATCTCAACAAATAAACTGGGCGTGGTGGTGCACACCTGTCATCCCAGCTACACAAGAAGTAAACAGGAGAACTGTGATCAAGGACAGCCCAGAACAAAATGCAAGACCTTATTTAAAAAATAACTAACAAAAACAAAAAAGGCTGGATGTGTAGGTCAAATGGTAGAGTGCCTGCCTAATCAATGTAAGGCCGTGAGTTTAAACTCCAATACTGCCAAAAAAAGAAAACCAGAAAGTCAACAACTTTTCTCTCAAGACCATTGGCATCTGAGTTGCAGAAAAGAACTAAGGGTCATAAGCAAATTAAAGACTGGTTCAGGAAGCATTCATGGAAAAGTCATAACTTTAGGACAATATGAGAATGGGGACAAAGAAAGAGTTGTCAGCAGATGGACTTTCTAATCGTCTCTAGTCCCTTCAAAATGTAAAAGTTCTAGTATGATATTGATATATATGCACGGTTTTACCTTTCTCTCTGAAGATGCAAGGCACATTGCCATTCTGGTGCACCATGTTATCCACATTCTGCAGAAGTTTATCCACCTGGATACGCTTCTCCTCCACCTTTGCCTGGTTGTTGAAAGTGCTGTATCTCTCTTGACACTTCTGGATAAGGTCATTGAGACGTGCGTTTTCTCTTAAGAATGTAGCTATATCCTGATCCGGACTCTCTAAATCTTCTTCCCTGGTCAGGAGAATGAACATGTGCTTAATGTACTTGTCTCCAAAGTTGATTTTGATGGACTGTACCACCATCTCATCTTTCCTGTTGAAAGAGCCCACCGGTATCACCAGCAGGAAGACATGAGGGCCTGGAAAGATGTGCTTCCTAAGCTCAGACTCAGCATCCTTCATTGAAGAGATGTCTGGAGCATCGATGACCAAAACTTTCTTCCCTCTCCAGACCCTGCTCTCAGACCTAAATGTCTGGGTTACGGACTCCTCGCTGAATTGAGTCTTAAAGGCGTGCCTTTGCAGAATGATGTTTCCAGCTGTGCTTTTTCCAACACCGCGCTTCCCCACAAGAAGGATCCTCAGTTCTGGGATCCCTGAGACCTGTTCAGGTCCTGGGGTCTGCAGCTGTCTCTCCCCCGAGCCTGAGGGACAAAAGAACAGAGTCAGAGTGTTCATCTTCAGTTAAATACAGATGAGGACAGGTTTTATGATATTCTACGATGTACCCTTCTCCATCTGTCCAGGGAATGGCAACACTATTCTGACCCAGCAAAACTCTAGTCCCAGTCAGAAGCCAGCCTTCCAGGTAGAAGCCATGCACCAGGCAGGAGAAAATCAGGAGACACATGGGGAGCCTCAGACTTCCCAGGATCGTGAAGATGCTAAGCTAGGCTTTCACTGTTCCTGGTCCTTCAAAGGTAAGTATTGCAGCATGAGGTCCCTGAACTAAGGTGGGAATGGGGAAAATCTGATTTTGAAATGTTCCTTAGTGTTACATCATAGAATAAAATGCTACCCAGTAATTTTTTTAAAAAGAAAAGACTAGATATGCAACATAGATGGAACCAAAAGCATGCTAAGTGAAAAAAGCCAGACATAAAGCCTACAAACTATATGACTCCATTACACAAAGCTCAATAAAGACAACATTAATCTATGTTCTTAGAAGTCTTGGCAGTGCTTGTCTTTGGGAGGAAGCTGCAGAAACTTCTAAGGCAATGAATGTGCTCTATACCTGTGTCTACACAGTGGTCACTGTGTAGAGATGCAACACAATCCAGCAACAAATTCAGGTTTTTGTGTTTACTCCAGGTAAATTGTGCCTCAATAAATTGCTGTAAACCCTGCAAACCTGGCTGACAGGGTGGCTCAAATGGCAGAACACTTGCCCAGCAAGCATGAGGCCCTGAGTTCAAACCCCCGTACCACCAAAAAAACCCAAAAAACCTGCAAACCTGTACACACGTCCTGACCCAATGCTTCTCCTTTGAGCTGAGGTCAACACCAGAAACATGTACTAAGCAAAAGAAGGGTCAGCAACTATGGGAACAGTCACCCAGCCTGAGTCCCCAAGGGACTCAGCAAGCTGAGGAGGTGAATCAAGCACGGCATTTAAGGCAAGGCAGAGCAACTAGGATGCTAGTGACACCGGGTCCTTGTGGTGCTGTCTTGGACAAGTTGCTTCCTTGTGAGTCTCAGACAACCCATGAATAGAAATCTCAGACTGTTGAAAGCCCTGAAGGAGATAGCATGTCCTTTGATTTTGATGGGCCCAGCAGTGACCACAGAAGGCTTCACAGGCAAGAAAGAACTTGAATCAGGCCTGGGAGCTTCTCCACCCCATGCTCCCCATCTTCACAACCTTGGTACATACAGTAGTTATTGCTTTCCTCACCTTTTAGTCTATCAACTCCTCCTGCTAATCCAGCCTCCTATGTGAATATAACTGATTCATGACTCCTCCAAAACTGTTCCCCCAAAGCCATACAAATCAAGTGCCATATATTTTCCTTTATGACCCTTATCAAAATAATAGTTCATTATTTCTTTCTAATATCAGCTTTCTTCAGTACCGGAGACACCATACAGTGAGGTGGTCAAGAGTGGGTACTGAGGAAGAAGACAGCAGGCCCTAGACTCAGGAGTGGTCTGGTGTCCCACAGCTCGGTCACAGCAGCCTCCTGGTCTTCATCCACAGTGTCACAGAGCTCAAGGACTGCCACCCTCTGTAACATGTCGCACACAGATGAATTCAAGAGGGTTGCCAAAATATCCTTATTTTAGCTAAAAGGGCAATAGCTTCAGCATCACTCCACCCTTACCTTTTCTGAAATAAGAAATTTAAAAACTCCTCACCTGTCAGTTACCTCCTGACAGCACCCAGTCCAGTGCAAAGTCACTCTTCCTCACAATCACATAACACAAGCCCACTGCCCATAATTACATGACACAATACCCCCGGTCTGTGGCGCACTATGGGTCTCCATGGTGGATTTGCCCTCAGTGCCTCCGATCAAGAAACCTAACTTCATGCAGTCACACGTATGTTCCTGGGGGTCTCAGCAGAAGGGCATTGATCTAGTTTTGAATTATCCATTGCCTGAGTTCACATCTGTAAAATCATAGTGTTTATAAGACACCTTCTTTAGATGGTTGTTAGGAGGACTAGAAAGATAGATAGACAGAAACAGATATAGATTGGTAGTAAATATATATGTAATTTTATATGCCATGAAGATTATATGTGTGTAATTTATACACGTATATGTATATAAGTTATCTCCCAGCACAAAACATCAGTTGTAATTCTTATCATTATTACTAAAATCATAATTTTGTTATTTGGATGTAATCTATGAGGATAGGGACCTTCTCTTTGTTATGCACCACTGAATACTCAGTTCTTGCAGAGGGATGGTGCAGAAATACCCTAAAAATGCATCAGTGGTTGCCTAGCTGTGTATGTACACATGGAACAAACTGCAGCTACTCTTAGTTGCTGATTGCACATCTGTGCAGATGCGTCATTGATGGCAGTCAGTACATGGAGACTGCACTCTCTTGGTGAGTGATGAAAGTTGGTGTCGTCTATAAGGAGTGAGTTCTGCTTTTACATCAGGAGAAATGGACTCAGGGCCAGGAAAAAGAGGCTGAGTTAGGGAAGAAATGTCAGGAGGCAAGGCTGGCTCTACAGCAGGTCAGAGCAGGTGAGGGTTGCACACACTGTGCCCAGGACCTTGGCTGGTGCAGCACTGATCACAAGTGTTAGGAGATCCCTGGATACAGGTGCGGATGTCCACCCAAGCAAAGCCTCCAGGTGCATTCTGGGTCTGATTCATATGGAAATTTTTTTCCTTTCACTTTGGCTGCACAATGCATTGAAAGAATGCAGATATGAGCTTAAAATTTTTAAGGGTCAACTTACCACAAAGTTCATCCCCTTCCTGGTGTGTAGCTTCATCCATGGAATCCTAAAAATAAAAGGAGCAAATGATGCATGCAGATTTAAAAGTTCATCTTTTCACAAAATAAAGAAATTTTAACCAGAGTGCTAGGCCAGAGGCCCAACTCTGGGAGTTTTGCCATGTCCAGTCTGGCCCCTCATTGAAATATACCAGTTAAAGAGATGAGTAGTGGTGAAGAGAAGAGAAAGGAGATTCGCTATCTGGTATGCCACAGAAAGAGGAAGAGGAAGCATTTCAGCCCATCTTTAGGGCACTAACATTGGCTTTAGGTTTAAATAGAGAAGGAACTGGGAAAGGAGGTGAGAGGCATAAATAAGCAGTCCCATGCAAAATGTGGCCTGGTTGATCATTATGTCAGTTCTGTTCATGTCTCGAGAAGTTGTTACCACTGTCATCTCTTGAGGGGAACAATCTGGTTCCTGTAAGATGATTACTCCTGCTCAAGGGCCAGCGTCATCGTTATAGGTGGTTGTCATTTTGAGGAAAGTGACAGCATGCTCACTGTTGCTTTAGGGATAGTTTTGGTTATCATAAAGGTGTTATCAATCAGTCCTGTCCTTCCTGCAATCCAAGGTGACTGCAGAAGAGAATGGCTCAGAACAGAGGAGACAGATGTAAAGTCAAGGCAGGGATACCTAGCTTTTCTCCTGCTTTCAGTTAACTTGTGAGCTAGGTGAGGAGGAAGTACCTTTTAGCAAAAGCAGTCTCTAAGTAGTGGTTATAAAAATGGAGACACAATTATGTAGTTCACAGTAATCTGCTGATTAGAATGTGGTCAAATTCAAGGCCTCATTGACCTCTGTGGATCTGTCCAGAAAGACAGTCAATCTTCAGATGCCACTGAGGCTGCTGTGATGAGGTCCCAGAGATGGAGACATCTCCACTGTCTCCTTCCTTTGCTGCTCCCCAGTTTAGAGAAGGAGCCTCTGATAGGAGGTCCAGTTATATTTGCCCCCACAGGCAGGGAACTGGAAACAAGGTAGAAACAATGCATAATTGATACCCTCTTCTCCTGCCTGGGGAAGACTTATACTTGCTCTCAAAATGAAGGCCTGTTCATCTTAAAAACTTCCTAGACTTCATTCTTACCTTATCTTTGCTAACTCCCCATGCCAACCAAGGAAGCCTCCTCATACTTTCTTATCTGGCCTCATCCAATGTCTTGGATACCTTCCATCATCTCTCTCCCTGGATCTATTCCACTCAGAACTAATTATCAGATTTCTTTCACCCTACCTAGTCCAGCTCAAATACTGTGGTGTGCTTTAAGTGCAAAAGATAGCTTCATGTAAATGTCCATGACATAACTCTTTCTTCCTCCAACCCACCAGCAAAGGGACAGTTGTTAACTGACACACGTCCTTCTGCGTTTCTCTGGGTTTTTACAAATATACACAAGCATATACGAACGTAGAAGAGACTTAGTAGGCTTTTATTCAGCAAAAGTCAGTGTAGATGGATCTGCCTCATTCTTTTGGTTAGCCCATACTATGGACATACATAGCTAATGCAGCACCCTTCTGTTCATTGGTCGTCAGGACATTTCTTTGTTACTATTTCAAAATGCTAGGATAACTCTCCTTGTGTTTATAGCTTTATTACATACACATGCTTTCCTCTGGATTGCTGAAGTCCTTAATGTCTTTTAATTTTATTGGCCTTCATACATTTCTATAATAGTGACAGCTAATAACTGTTGAACACCTGCCAAGTTCACGTATTATAAACAACTTTGTTAGCATTTCATTTAAACCCCACAGAAATCCCTGAGATGTGTATTATTAGCATTATTCCACTGGACAGAAGGATAAACTTAACATACAGTGATCAACAGGACAGATTTGCTCTCTGTCCTCGTTGAGTTTGTGGGGAGGAATTCATTTCAAATGGATCCACAGGAATCCCGTGACCTGGTGGTGACTAAATGTGAGGGGTGCCATGAGGGCAGAAGAGTGGGGGGCTCACACCAGGGACTGAGAATGAGACCATGGAGACAGAGGAAGTGGGTTGAAGCTGAGACAGAAGGATAGATAGAAGCAGAGCTGAAGCAGGGTTACACTGGGAGACAAATATCAGCACAAAGAGAATCACAGGTGTAAAGCTCCAGAGTGGACATGAGTGTAACTCAAGGACCAACGGGAAGACCACTGAGACAAGCACACAGAGAGCAGAGCGAGGGCCAGGCCGAGTCCATGCTCGTGAACTTCATCTGAAGATCAGTGGGCAGTCACTAAGCATTTGGACAAGCTCATTTGTAGCACGCTCATTCTGTGCCCCTTCTGTCTTTGCTGACTTCCCTGAACCATGTTGCCCTGAAGGGACAGACATCTTGTCGTGAAGGAGAGCAAGAGCAGGACTAGCAGAAAAGACTGCAAGTTGCTGAACTTTTCCTGAGCGCTGGCTTCCTCATCTGCAGAACATCTGTACGTGGAGTTGTGAAGACCTAGCCATGTATGTGTCTGGTATTCCATAGGTGCTCACTAAATGCTGCTTCCTCTCTTATTTTCATCCTGCTTGGGCTTATTATTCATTGCTTCTAAGAAGCTTCTTTGACCAAAACTTTCCTGGGTTCACCTGTGCTTGCTCTTCATTCCCCTGCACTTGGACTGCAGACTCCTCTTTGTCAACGTCCCTTTCCACCCGGACCCTGGGGGCATCTGGTTTCTGTGTATAAGTCATTTGATTGCAGTATCAGCTCCACCAAGGAAACGTCTGCCTTTCTGTAACTTTCTGAGTTGCACAAAGCTTTTCCTCTCACATTAAAGAAGTAAATGCAATGACTACCCTGACTGTTGTATCTGAAATGGAGTGGGGGGATTTGGGGGGTGGGTAAATCTCAAGAAAATATGAAGGGAATGTTGTTACTATGTTAAAATAGTACAGGCAAGAAAAGGTGCGGACCTGGAGCAGATGGTGTTAGTGGGGATGGAGAGAGGTAGGTGGAGTCCAGGAACATGGATCACACAGGGCTAGATGATTTAACAGCTGAGAGGTAGCAATGGCATCAAAGCTGACATTTAGGCTTAGCCATGAAGACTGTGGTGAACAACACAACTATTGCTGAGTAGTGAGGAAAACGGAAGTCTGAGAGACTTAAGAAGGAACCATGTCTGGGTATGGTAAGTGTGGATCTGTGTAAGAGAGCACAGTAGACATATCAAGTGACAATTGGGTAAAGGAGTCAGACCTGAGAGGATGATGCTGGCCTAGAGTCACCCATTTGGGGACTGTCAGCAACAGAAGGATCTCAAAGTCATAAAAAGGTGAGATCACCTGAGATGAGTGTAAAGACTTGAAGAAGGGGTAGAAGTTGTGAGAACACCAACTTCTAGATGCCAGAGTATAGAGGAGGACTCATCAGTCTTAGAGTAGCCACAAAGAGTAGAGGGAAAAACAAGAAGAGGGTGATTTTATAAAGCCAGGGAAGAATCTAAAGACTCATATGTGTGTTCAATAATATGAGGGACCATAAACAAGGGCTTCATTTGTCCACTACCTTGCCAATGAACTTCAAAGCCCTCAGGCTGATACTTAAGGTAACCCACAGTCTGGTGCCTCATTACTCCATCTTATACTCAAATATTTCCTTAAACACAGTATATTCCTCACGCAGTGCGGTATTCCATTCACTTGTACTTACCTTCATCCCACTTGCTAATTCTTACCTGGAATCTGCTGCCTTCCACTCTGAAGTCCACACAACCAGAACTTGGATTCAGCTCCACCAGACGCTTGATCTCTCGGAAGAGATCTGACACCTGGGAGGCCCGCTCAGCCTCATCTGCCTTGTTGTTGAAGACGCAGTACCGGCCACCGACATTCTGAACCAACGCCTTGAGAGACTCCTTGTTTTTAATGTAGTCTTGCAGTAGTGCAGCGCCTAGGTCATCCTTCTGAGTGAAGACAATAATGATACGCCTCCAGGCTTCAGCTCCAAACACCTCCTGGATGCCCTTCATGGTCTCCTCATCCTCTTTTGTGTAATGGCCAATGGCAATGACCAAGATAAGCACACACAGTGGGGAAGCAAAGAGATCCAAGCACTGTTTTATGCTGCATTGCTTGACTTCAGCACTCTCTATTGGGGAGAAAAGGTCAGGGGTGTCAACGACCACAGTCTCCTTCCCTCTCACGATCCCACTCTCTCTCTGGCACATTTTGGTCACCATCTGTTGACTGCACTCAGACTTGAACATAACTTTGCCCAGAATGGTGTTTCCTGTGGCGCTCTTTCCTACACCCTGTTTCCCCAGCAGGAGAAGCTGCAGTCGGGGCATGCTGTAGCTCTGCTTGGACAGGTTCTCTTGGCTCCCACTGCTGTATAAAATAAAATAAAGTAGTTACATGTAGAGCCAATTAACAAATACATGGTATTCATGATACTCTGAGAATAGTGTCCCAAGAGGCAAACTAGGAAGCACTCCCTTACGGAACTCATGAGCATACCACGCATCATATAGCAGAGAAGCATGGGGTGGGGGATATGACCGTGGCCTCAGAGTCCAACCTGGCTCACCTTCCACTCTGCCACTCACTAGCTGAGCTCTCGAGAAGTCTTAGCCTCAGTGTCCTCAGCCATAGGCAACACTAACTTCAAGGATATTTTTGTAGGACTGAAATGAGATGATGTACATAAAAGTGACTTGTCCACCAGGCTATAAAAATGTAAACATTACTAATAATCAGGGAATGTAAACAAAAACCACAATAAGATACCACCCCACTCAAGTCAGAGATAAGCGTTGGGGAGAATGTGAGGTAAAGGAAAGCTTTTCACACTGTTGGTGGGCACGTAAATCAGCACAGCCATTATGGGAACTAGTGCGAAGGTTCCTCGAAAAGTTAAAAATAGAACTACCATGTGATCCAGAAATCCCACTCCTGGGCTTATATCCCAAGAAAATAAAATCCGTACGTAGAAGAGACATTTATACTCCCACATTTATTGCAGCACTACTTACAATAGCCAAGAAATGGAAACAACCTAGGTCCATCAACTGTTGAATGGATGAAGGAAATGTGGTACATACACACAATGGAATACTATTCAGCTATAAAAAGAATGAAATTCTGCCATTTGCAGCAACACAGATCATTACATTAAGTGAAATAAGCCAGACACATAGATACAAACACCACATGATCTCCCTCATCTGTGTAACCTAAAGAAGTTGGCTTCGTAGATGTTGAGAGTAGAATGGTGGTTACTAGAGGCTAGAGAGAGTAGGGAGGAAGGAGGGATGGAGAAAGGTTGAACGATGAGTGCTAAGTTATCCTGAGGAATAAGAAGTTCCAGTGTGCTGTGCTATAGATAACAATGAAGAGTTGCATATGTCAAAAGCTACACGACAGTGAGTATCTTCACCATGCAGAAACAAGAGCACTGAGGAGCTGTGTTGAACCTCATTCGAATGTTACAGGATGTCTGCATGTATCGTAACATCACAAGTACCCAGTAATACATAACATTATGCATGTATAGGTCAGTTAAAATATCTTCGATGCTGTTTTTTAAACTTTTTAAGTATTTTCTGAGTTTCCATGCCGCACCTAAATGCAAGATGGTGCTACTTTGGTTTACAAGTGTTGCTTAGATTTCATTTCCTCCTCTCAAAGGCTTCCACCTGCCAGGTGATTCATACCTAGAATCCTTCGCTAACACACACATCCCAGCCAGGATGCTCAGCTCTAACTATGGCTGTTCCCCTAAACAACTGTGTGCTTCAGCCAAGTGAATTGCACAGTACTTATTTATTCATGCCCTACCTTGTTTGACATGTTTTGAGCTGATTTGCTTAACTGTTCAACCCTCCTACCCTCCACATTTTCTTCTAGATTATCCGAGAACCCCTTGGCCTAAAATCAAGTGAGATCTGGAGAATTCAAGGCAATGAGGAAGCTGTAAAGAGACAGCTCCAGGACTGGAGATGTATCTAAAGTGGTAGAAAGCCTGCTTTCAAGTGTGAAACCTTAAGTTCAAACCCCAGTCCCAAACAAAACAAAAAAAAAGAGACAGCTCCCCTCTGCCATGATCATTTGCATTTTGAAACTTGTCAGTCATTGGGTTGCTACTCCCAACACTGGGCTATACCTCTGATCATTTTCCTTCCCTTTAAATACAAGCTTCTGAGACTGCAAACCTGACCACAATGCCCTCATGTGCTCTCCTCCAGGAGAGCAGGGCTCGCTCCATGAAATCTTTGCATGACACTCTCCTGGATGGCCAGACCTCCAGGGTTCATGGTGTAGCCTGGATGTTTTCCATGGCATCATATCAAACCACCAAAGGCACCTTCCATGGTTTCCTCCTTTTCCTACCAAGGCCACTCCTGCATCTTTTCCAACACTTTTATTAAGAGACTCAACAGCAACCAACCAGTAAAGGGCACACATGGCAGAAACAAATAGGAAGAAGGTAATGCAGATGAAGACAAAGTCATGAGAGCCCCGAGAAGGGACAATCGCTGGGAACAGGCTTGTGACACTCCATAGAAACTGCCCAATGAGGACAAATCACAATCACAATCACTCACAATCACTGTCTGACCACTGTGTTATAACCTATTCATACTTTACATTTCTCTAACTACAAAGTTTGGTGTTTATTCTACAGCACATACATACATATTCAGAAAATTGTAAAGAAGAAAGCAAAATCCTCTCTGAACTCCTCATCCCAAAATAGCCATTGTTAAAAATATGTGTGTTAACTGACCAGACACTTCTCAAAAGAGGAAGCCCAAATGGTCAATAATACATGAAGAAATGGTCACCACTCTTAGCCATAGGGGAACTGAAAATAAAAGCCACACTGAGAATCTCTCATCCCGGTCAGAATGGCTATCATCAAGCAGAGAAAAAATAATTAATGTTGGGGAAGATGTTGTGGGAGTGGGGAAAGAAACCCTTATAAACTGTTGGTGGGAATGTAAACTAGTACAGCCACTATGGAAATGAGTGTGGAAGTTTCTCCAAAAAGCTAAAAATAGAACTGCCATATGATCCAACTGTATCATTCCTGGATATATTCAATAGAGATATCTTTGCTTCCATGTTTTTTGAGACAGTATTCACAGTAGCCAACTTATGGAATCAGCCTAGGTATCCATCAATGGATGGATAGATAAAGATAATGTGAGATGTACACACACACACACACACACACACACACACACACACACACACATACACACAGTATTATTCAACCATAAAGAAGAATGAATCAGGCTGGTGGAGTGGCTCAAGTGGTAGTCTGCCTGCCTAACCATTGTTAGGCCCTGAGTTTGAACCCCAGTTCCACCAAAAAAAAGCAGAAGAAAAAAATCATATCATTTGCTGAAAAATGGGTGGAGCTGGAGATCATCGTATTAAATAAAATTAGCCAGACTCAGAAAGACAAATATCATGTTTTCTCTTATATGTGGAATCTGGGTTTTTTTTAAAGACATGAACGTAGGAGACAGACTGTTTGGGAGAATGGAAAGGATGGGGAAAGGGAGCGGAGGAGAGACAGCAGTAGGGGTAAGCATGTTCAAAGTACATTATGTGATGTATGAAAATGTTGCAATGAAACATATTGCTTTCTACAATCGACGTACACTTAAAAAAGAAGCATCTTGGAGAAAGTATTTCGTTGGAAAGAATGAGAATTCCAGGTAGGAGTAGACTACACGATAAATGGGAACCAATGATGAGTAAATAACATGGTAGAATTTAATATTTTCAATAAATAAATACCCTAAAAATATATATTAGTAACAATTTCGAACTAAAACCCTATAATATAAGCATAAGTAGAAGTATATACAAAATCTTCTACAGGTCTTTTTCATGGAAGAACATAAATAATAAAACATTTAGAAAATTGATATAAACAGTAAATGTAAATAAGTCTTCAATAAGTCAGGCCAAATTTTTCTTAAGTATTAAAACATAATGTGTAACTTTCAAGCCAACAAAAGCAGGATTTGAGGAAAGAACAAGGGGATAGTGTGGTAAATGTGTACTTTTTTCACAGGCACATTCACATATGTCATTTGACAATAACTTGTCTCATACACGGTATTTTTCAGTCAGTAAGAATAATATGTTCTAGCCAGACACTGGTGGCTCACACCTGTAATCCACGCTACTTGGGAGGCTGAGATCAGCAGAACTGCAGATTGAGGCAAGTCCAGGCAAACAGTTCGAGAGACCCCCATCTCCAAATTAACCAGAGCAAAATGGACTGGAGGTTTGGCTCAAGCAATAGAGGGCCTGCTTTGCAAAGCACTAACCCATAAGTTCTCACCAAAAAGGAAAAAAAAGAATAATATGTTCCTTAAAGATAATTGGAAAACACAGAAAAGGATAAATAAAAATAAAGACATGATCTGCCATCTGCAATGAATTAAATCAACTTGTAGTGTTTTTACTACATATGAATTTGCGTTTGGGTGTCTTTCATCATACTTACGTGTATTTGGCCATCTGATTACAACTTGTTATCTTTGACCTTGGGTTACTTTTTCCCTAGGGATTGCTCCTAAAGTCAATGATAACAAGCAATATTCAAATAATTTACTTTAGAATTTCAGCAATGAAGTGAGCCCTCCTCAGAGACTCTGCACTGTGGTATTACCAGGGTGGAGCTCCAGCCAGGGAAGCTGTGCAACAAGTCTCCACCCAGTGAGAGCCGCTGCTGGGGCTGAACCCAGAGAAGCCTTAGGGAAGAGGTGTTGGCAGCCTTGGGGCTAAACCCCCAATGTGTCTAGAAGGCAGCACATGAGTGAAGGTTATTCTGGAGTCTTCAGACTTAATGTTGTCTGCCTTGTTGGATTTGGGACTGACTTGTGGCCTGTCGTTTCTCCCTTGCGGAAAGGGAAGGTCTGTCCTATGCCTGCCCCACCACTGTTACTTTGCCTTTTGGGGAACCTGTGGGATTGAGTACTGGGGTTGAACTCAGGGCCTTGCACTTGCTAGCCAGGTGGTCTGCCTCTTGAGCCACTCCACCCCACGTTGTACTCTGGAAGCCCTTCTTTTGATTTGATGGGCTCACAGCAGGAGAGGAATTCACCTCATAAACCATATCTTGAGTCTGCCCTGTATCTGACGTAGATGAGACCATGGACTTTGGACTTTTAAGGTGATGTCAGTGTGAGTTAAGATTTGGGGGCTATTGGGTTGAAATGAGTGCATTCTCTATGTGAGAAAAGACATGAATTTGGGGCTCTGGGGCAGAATGGTAAGTTTGAATGCATCCCTCAAAGTTTGTGTGTTCGAAACCTCAGCTCCAATACAACAGTGTCAGGCAGTGAGACATGATAAGAGGTAATTAGGTCATGAGGGCTCTACACTCACGAATAGATCAATGCCATTATCATGGGAGGGGGTTACTTATCATGAGAGTGAGTTGTTACAAAACTGAGTTTGGTCTCCCCCACCCTTCTCACTCTTCTGCTTCCCACCATGAAATAAGGCATCATGAAGGCCTTTGCTTTCCCAGGTATGGTTCTCTTGATCTTGGACTTCCCAATCTCCAGAACAATAAGAAATAAATCTCTAGTCTTTATAAATTACCCAGTCTTGGGTATTCCATGATAGCAGCCCTAAAAAGGACTAAGGTATCCATCAAACAAGCCACAAAGTTGGGTGTACAGCAAGACTCCATCATAGTGGAAGTACATGTGATCAGACACAACTATGTCCTGAAGACACAAATGAGTTACATGAAGAAGTAACCCAAGTGTCCCACTCCTGCTATACTGTCCTTTCTCTCCTAACCAGCTCCTGTGGCCTCATGGACGCTCCCTGCAATTGGGTGACAGAGGAAGGGAAGGCTTGGGTCTAGTTTAGAGATGGTTCTGAACAAGACGCAGGCACCACCCAGAAGTGGTAGATGTAGCCCCAAACTAGTGCACCCCTGCAGGACAGCGGTGAAGGCTTTTTCTCTGGGTGGACAGGACCTGGAGGTGTGCCTGACTGCTCATTTTACCGGAAGATGAAATCTCCAAATACACAACTATCACCACCTCATGGGCCACGACTAATGGTTTGGCTGCATGTGAGGGACCTGGAAGGAACACGATTAGAAAGTGGGGATGAGGAATTCTGGAGGAGGTGTGGATAGACCTCTCAGAATGAATAAAAAGCCTGAAGATATTGTGCCCCCAGTGAACACTCACCAAAAGGTGACCTCAACAGAGGAGGATTCTAACAAGCAGATGCACAGGATGACCCACTCTCTTGGTACCAGCCTCTTCTCTGCCACCCCATCCTCACTCAGTGTGTGCAAGAGAAAGGTGGCCATAGGGGCTGGGACGGAAATTAAACGTGGGCCCAGTAACGTGCTCCAATATGTTATTGGATGTTATGTTATGTGCTGTTTCTCCCACAGCCAGGAATCAAGGGGTAGAAATCAAGTGAGAGGGGTGCCACTCACCATCCGTGAGTGAACCACTAACAAACTCTTTGCTTCCTGTCCCCAAGACCTTACGCTCTGCTGGTCTACAAGTCATGGTTTCAGGGAGAGAAATGCTTCCACCAGAAAACTCAACCATTCTGCTGACTGGAAGTGAAGACTACAGGAAGCCCCCCCTCTCAGAACATAGCCCAAGAGGGCTGTAGGTTCAGGAATCCAAGAAAAGCTTCCTGTGACATAGACAGTCATCCCGTATCTAGGGGCAGTTCCCACCACAGGGAAAGGTGTTGGAAGAGGCTTCCCAAGCCCAGCATTGGGAAGATTTTAGTCCCAACCCAGAAGGTAAATCATCTAGAGGAAGGGAAGGGTTAACAGGTGAGGTTCAGATAGGCTTAAATGTAGGTGAGACCAGGGATGTGGTTCTTAGTGAAGTATCAACCACCTTCATTATCCAGTTAGTGGGATCCTTCTGAGCAAGGGCTGGGAATTGTAAGAAGAGCAAATGTGGAAAACAGTGATGGGTCCCTAGCATCAGACAAAGCCAGCAGTCCAGTACTGCCTGCTGACTTCCTCCTGGGACCTGCTATGTGTCACGGTCCCAAAGTCAGAGGGTTCTTAAGAAGTCCCCTTCCTGCCTTCTTGTTCCTACCCATCAACCACACCTTCATCTCCCTCTTACTCCAGGCTGAGCACCCATACACACACACATTTCACACATCTCCTGGTAGGAAGGCTGCCTGCTTGATTCCCCAGGGAGTGTGCCCTGTGCCCCTCCTGCAGTATCTACTTGCAGTGGCATGCTTAGGGATCAGGAAGAAGCCTTCCCAGAGCCCCTGCAATCAAACTCAGCATGGGGGTAGGCTGCCTTCCATGGAATGAACCCATCATCACCCCACAATGTTGGCTGGTTCACACGCATCCCCACTCCCTGCACCCACACATACCTGGTACCCATCTGCTGAACTTTCTCAGCCTCGGAGACTCCATGCTCAGCCTGCTTCCTTTCCTCCATCCCTCAGTTGGGGACAGTAGCTGCGGAGTCCTTGAGGCCAGGAAAAGTAAAATCCTAAGGGAGGGTCAAGAGCTATGAAGACGAAAAAGGAGTGACCAGTGTTCTAGGGCGCAGATCCCTGGGCAGAAGAATTTCTGAGTGTTTTCTGGGGAGGAAGAGGTTTCTAGAAATAGGTTCCAATCAACAGAGGCTCAAGTGCAGCCCAAAGGAAGTTGAGCATGCCAGGTCACAGAGTGAGCACTCAGAAGCAGCGGGGCCAGGGAGGGGCTTGCGCTGGGGACACACACAAACTTCCTGGCTCACACAACTGCAGACTGAAGAGGGCAGGAGAAATGCCACTACAGACCAGGCTGAGGCAGGACTCGAGCTAGGCTGGGACTCAGGAGGGTCTCCTGACCAGAATCTGTGTACAGACAAGGGAAGGACAAGCAGCCCAGTTCAGTTCCTAAGAGCACAGACACAAGAAATTTGGAGCCGGTCCAGTTGAGGTGTGGCTCAGAACGGTCATTTTCTTCTCCAGCCTACTCCTCACCACCATCTCATTCACCCTGGACCCCTCCCAAGATTTGGGTAAAAATATGAAGAAATTGTTTGCATTATCCCACCAGCTCCCCAGCCTTGGCTGACCCTGCACTAGCTTTACAACTTGTTTTAAC
The DNA here is from genome assembly GCF_047511655.1 of Castor canadensis. Taxonomy (NCBI): domain Eukaryota; kingdom Metazoa; phylum Chordata; class Mammalia; order Rodentia; family Castoridae; genus Castor; species Castor canadensis. The sequence goes on from NC_133387.1 coordinate 6,960,457, forward strand.
AAGTCTTGCCTCCTCCCCCAGTAGGGATGTGAAGAGCCTCTCAGCAAAGTGCAAGCTAGCAAAACGCAGGAAATGATGGTGCCTGAATGTTTTCAAGTTCTCTCCAAACGAAGTCCCTTTCATGAGAAATCACAAGGTCCCGGCACCCTGGTCTACTTCCTAAGGAAGCTGTACAGTGAACAGGACTGAGCGCCTCATGGTTGCTAGACAGGCGCTCTACCACTTGAGCCACTCCCACCCCTTTTCATGTTGGGTATTTTCCAGATAGGGTCTCAAGAACTATTTTGCCCAGACTGGTTTCAACCTCTTATCCTCCTGATCTCTGCCCCCTGAGTAGCTAGGATTTCAGGGCTTTGTGTGATTGGCTCGCTCTGGTAAACAGAATGTACTCCAGGGTCACCAACAGGAGCAAATTCTTTCCTCGGGATGTTTAGATGGGATGCAGAGGCCAGCTATTCCTTGAACTTGAGCTCACACAGATTTCTAAGTGTCTGGGGTGGTACCTTCTGAGGGACTCTAGAAGAGCCCTGAATGGAAGGCTGCCTGGGATTCTAGTTTGAGGAAAGATGAGGGCTCTCTGCCCCCTAGTGACTATGTGACAAATGACAGGCATAGCAGGCTGGTGAACCTCCTTTCCCTGCATCTCCTGGCTCTGTGCAGGGGTATGCACAGAGAGAGACTGGACTCCAGAAATCAAATAGCCAGGAACACACATTTATACAAGAAACAAAGGATCTACCAGGACCAGGCACTGTGTTAGCCAGAAATGTCCCTGACTCAAGAGCTCAGCCTAGTGACAAGGATGAGCCCAAACCTGCTGTTCTGAAACTGTGTCACGCATGTGTGGCAGAGATGGTTCATAGCAGCCTGGGGGTGAGGGAAGCACCATAGATCCTAAAAGGTGCAAAAGTAACCAAATGGGGAAAGAAACACAAATCCATGCACTGGCCATTTACTGTGGCCGGAACTGCAATGGAGAAGAAGGCTGCTAAGGAAAGGCAATGCCTAGTCCACGTCTCGGAGGCGTGTGGAAACTCACCTGTCAGGTGATGGGGCGAAGCGTCTCAGGTAGAGGAAGGATAGCAAATGCCCCAGGTGTTCAGCTGAGAACAGGTGACCTGTTTAGGGAAATGGGCTCAGGCTGGAAGTAGAAAGCCCAGTTAGAAGCTACCGCCATGGTGCAAGCTAGGAATCAGGAGAACGTGGGAAAATGTTACAGTGAATGTGGACCGTGGAAAAGGGAAGAGATTTGCGATATTTTTAGGAAACAGAAGCCAGGAAAGACTTTGAAGCATGTTGAATTCACGGCTGCTGTGCCAGGTGTTCAGTTGCCACATTGAAGGGAGTGTGACTCATAGCTCAGGCCCTTTTCTTCTCTTGAAAAGTACCATGACACGTTTCACTTCAGAAATGAAAATGTGTGTTTACTACAGTTTTGGCCATGACACCAAAGTGTCTATAACTCATTTTGGGTGTATTCTGACAATTTTCTGATGGAATTAAGTGTTTATTCATACAAAATCCATGGTTGTTACAATAACAATAATTAAGAACACAATACGCGTTGTTTCTAGGACTGAGCGCCTGCCTGGCAAGCACAAGGCCCTGAGTTCAACCCCCAGTACCACCAAAAAAACATATGATGCTCTTTGTTGATTCACATAAAGGGTACTGACTACCCAGGATGACTAGATGTGGAGCAGCCTAAGGTGACAGCATTTTTTACAAGTCTTCACAAAAATGGGGCTTACGCTGCTGGTGTTTGTGGGGAGCTGAGTGTAGGAGGTCAGGACATGGATATTGAGGCTCCTAGAGGTGGGACTGGCACAGGTCATGACTGATTCCTGTTTCCCACAGTTTACTCATGTTACCTCCCGCTGAAAACAACTAAAATTAAACAGGTTTAAAACACTTTTTCCAGGATAGGTGGTGCACACCTGTAACCCCAGCACTTGGGAGACTCAGACCAGAGGATGGCAAGATTCAGGCCAGGATGGGCTACACAGTGAGACTCTATCTCAAAACAAATGCTATAAGCATCCGAGAGGCAATAAGACAACACAGAACTAGTACGCCAAAGCAAGAACCCTGGAAGAAAGCCAGCACCTTTTTCCAGAGGGTGTTACTAGAGAAGAGCGAAAGGACACGGTGTTCCCTCAGCTTCTCAGAACTTGATATCCACAACAAAAACAATTTGAGGGGTCTCACCAAAAGAAAAATCTCACAAGGTAATGTTTAGCAAGGGTTCGTTTTAGTAAGATAAGGTAAAGTAGGGGAAAATAGGAAAGGAAAGGAGAAACATCTTCTGCTTCCCACTCAGGAAATGGGAGTGAAGAAGTCTCAAAGTGGTGGCTCTTGTCTGGGTCTTTAAACTTTCTGAGCTGGAGACGCCATCTTGAATTCCATCTAGACATCTGGTCACATCACCTAGCAAGCCCTAATCACTTTGCTAAGTTTTCAAGTATGGAAAAATGGGTTCAGATTGGTTCCATTACCCAAGGTATGAAGACAGTAGTCTGCGGTGAACTTACTCTTTAAAACATGGAGACTCCCATTGCCAGACCTGCCCTCTTAGTTCCTATCTCTCTATCCATTGAAGGAGTTTGCAGCTTCTTAACACCTAAAAGAGAAGGCCGACTTGCCCTTTGTTCTGTGTCTCCCCATTCAGGGACATTGTAGCTTTATCTAAAATCTAAGAGGAGAAGGGATGAGGAGAGGGGAGAGGCTTACTGCCCTGACTTTTTAGCTTTACTTTCTGATTCTGCTTTAATTCCTGAGTCTCACTTTTTAAAATTTTTTAAAATTTCTCTGTCACCTCATCTATCTATTCTGCCCTAATGGTACCTGACCATCCCAGGAAAGAGGAGCCTTTGCTCTGAAGGCGTCTACAGGGAACAGGGCTCAGGGAACAAACATCCAGGAAGCTGACTCTGGACAGAGTTGAGTCAGACCTCTATCTATGAGATAGAAAATAGGGATCTGGAGGAAGAAGACCAAGAAAGAAGAGTGCCCCAAAGGGCTTCGTTTCCCTCTAGCCAAGTCCTGGGCCCAAACCTCAGAAACAAAGGCCTGCTCCTTGGCCTCTGTTCCATACTGAGAGCTTTCCCAGGGTCCCTCTGCAGCCCCGAGCACTCAAGAAGATTCCTCTCCAACTTAGAATTCCACAGTCACAGGCCCCAACCCAAACAGGATATCTTTTTTCCGTTCTCACATCTACTTGGGGCCAGGTGGTTTTGTCATTCTTGCTATTATTAAAGGACTTCCTGGGTGTTTTCTCTTGGACATAATTTTTCTGTCAAAATGTTTAAATAAATTCACTTTACTTTCCTAAATGCTAACTATATCTACATTATATAAAATACAGAACAGAAAAGTACGTATCTACAATCATATCATTCAAATGGCTACTGTTAAGATTTTGCTTGTCCGATTTTGTCAATTCTACGGTGCAAAATCTTTCTGATTTTTTCTTCTTTGATTAGCATATATTAATCTTGAACATAATTTTTAGAGGAACCGAAGAAGGGCAGAAATCACAAAAGGCTGAGAGTCACAGGAGGTGAGACCCTGAAGTATGACCAGCCTGGATGCCAAGTACCCTGGACAAGCCTGAGTCTGGGACCCACCTGGGCCCGATGGATCCCAGGCCCTTCTCCAGGAAATATTCACCATCCTCTAGGCATGGTCTACTTGTCCCAGAAAGCACAGGTGTTTCCCCTCCTCGTCTTCCTTCCTGCCTCCTATGGAAACAGAACAGGCCGTTGCCATCAGTGACCCCATCTTGCTTTATTTCTCTTCCCTCTCTCGTCCTCAGGCTATGACCTGTACTGCCTTCCTTTGTTTTTGTTTTTCTGAGCTGGTCCCAGAATTGGCTGCTGATCACAGTAGTAGATGCAAAAGGGAGCTGCCTGCCCCAAGATAATAAAGTGCCAGCAGAAGGTGTTAACCGGCTCTGGTCAAGGCCAGATGTGGATGTTCCATTCAAATTCCTGGGAATGCTGGCTTCTGCACGTAGCTCCTGACCTGGTCTAAACACCCTAACCTTCCCAAAAGACTGGAGAAGGGGGACTTAAGACTTCACTATGCCTCCTTTCTATATTACTGCATTTTCAATCTAGCCCACTTTCTTTCTCCCTGAGATTTGTCTCCCAGGCGATAGTTTTTCCATGGGATGAGCTTCTGGACCTGAGTTCGGTACAGCTATTTCCCACTATGTTCTACTGCATGTAAGACCTCACCCTCAGCCCTACCTAACGGCCACAGATTTCATGTGACAAACAGTAAGAATTAGGCTCAGGACCGCAGAGGTCAGAAGTCCAGGGAACTCATGTCAAGAGCACATTTCTCCAGTTTGAGTTCTGTCACTTGTGAAGAGATGACACTCTGGGGCAGAGACTGACCACCTGTGATTCCATCAGCATCTTTGATGACCACACACTTCATGAGCAAAATACCTCCTAACCCTCCCCCAGATGCACCTGCCTGGTCTCAAACGCTCCTTCTCCAGGAAGAGGATCACCCTGAGCAGGCTGATCCCTAGAACAACTGCCAAAAATAACATCTTCACCCATTTAGGAGGACTCCCCCCCACCCTGCTGTCCTTCACAATTGCCAAAGCCCCAAAGGTGAGTGGCTGACACAGTGCACAGACTGGGTGGAAAAAATACATTCGGGGTACACAGAGGGACACCAGGACCCAGGATCAAGTCCCTACAATGTCTCCACCAGCACGGTCAACAGGAAGAACTGATGTTTGCATGGGTACCACATTTGAGAGCCCTACCCACCTCACCTGTCCCTATCTTGCAACCTGCAAATCTTTTCTTCAGCCCATTCCTTGGAGGGGCGGGGTCTCCAAACCTTCACACTGAGAGGGATACCATGGCTGGTTAAACAAAATGGCTTCTACTTATTTTTTTTCTTGACCTGCAGACAAGTACTAAGAAGACGTTAGAAACTACCGAGGAAGCGATTTGAGCATGTCTCTGGGGCACTCCTCTGCCTCCGTTCTTGCTTGGCTTTGTCATTATCTATGTGGCTGGAATGGTCTTTTGAGGTTTCCACCTACAGGTGTTATCCTCCTGGTGTCCCTGCTCCCTCCCCCCGACGCCCCCTCCACCCTGCTTTGTAGGTACCAGTGGGTTCTGTACTCTGCCTGGAGGAAGGGGCAGAGCTGAAGGAAGAAATAGTGGAACAGGCTCCATGACTTTGCTTCCAAAGCCTGGGGGTAGGAGGTGTTGAGAACACGAGAAATCAGAAAATGAAGGGAGGAGAATTTCCCCAGTCTACAAAATTGGTGTTCCCTTCCCCTTCTCCTACATGACTCACAGGGAGACAAAGGCAGGCTAGCCAAGTTGTTCAAGTGATAGAGCACCTGCCTCGCAAGTGTGAAGCCCTGAGTTCAAATTCCACCAAAAACAAAACAAAACACAGGGAAGAAAGGAAAGGAGAGAGAGGGAGGCAGTAAGTCCTGAGAGAGCAGACTATACCCCACTTCCCAGCCACTCAGCAAAGGGGTTGGCTATGACAGAAAAATCCACCTACTGCTCCTGGGCAGGCAGCAAGCGGCCTCAGAGTGCACTTTCCACACCCCAGCTTGGCATGGAAGCTGCAGAAACGGGCTAACCCCAAAAGGTGTCTGGGCCAGGACCAGAGATGGCGGAGCAACAACTCATCCGGCCTTAGCCCAGGAACCAAGAGGATTCCCTCGACCCTTGGCGCCAAGGAATAATCTGGAATCACAACATTGCTCTACAGAGGGAAGTAATTAAGGAGCTTCTTATTTCCTATTGTTGGAATTGATAACTCTCCCGTGCTGAAAACAGACACACAAGGGACAGAAATTCTTGACAAGGCAATTTCTCTTGATCAAGAGGGTGCAAGCACGCAGGCACAAATGGCTGACAGTGGCTCCTCCTTGTATCCTGAAGCAGTTGTACCTGCCCTTCACCTGGGATTTGCCAAGGTCAAAGGTTCACAGTCTTTCCTGATTGGCAAAAAGGCTTGGGGGATGGGTTAGGGCATGCAGGTTGGTGGGCAATGGAGTTGTATGGGAATCCTGAAGAAGCAAGGACCCTTTAAGCGTGCAAGTCACCTAAGATGGCAACCTGAGGAATTTTTAAGTAATCTAAGAGGGTAACGAATACTTTGATAGAAAAGATCATTTTTCTTACACTATCACCTAAGCAGAACAGGACTTTTAGACAGAAATAGGTCCAAGCTGCAGAAAATACACCTTTGCTACAGGTCTAAACGTGGAGATTAGGGTTCTTACACTACCCGTGATGCCTTCTCCGAGGCACAAACAGATCCATGCCATGCAGTTTTATTTTTCAAAGTGCTGCTTATCAAAGAAATTTCAAATGTGTTTTTGTTTTTGTTTCAGGGACATTGGGGAAACCAGGACATCAGCATCCAGAGCAAGCCCAAGACCTCCACCCCACCCGGCAACAGGACTCAGTGGGTCTAGGGCTGAGGCCTCAGATGCCTTGGGTGGGACTGGGCATCACCCATCCCCCTCCAGGCTTTCTGGACTTGGAGTTTGCTTGCTGTCCTGGGCTGCCCCTCCCCCATGGGTGTGCATCTGTCTCCTTACTGAGAGGGAGGGAGAACCTGCCTAGGACAACAAAATGAGATCCCTCTTCTATTCACTACCACCACCTCCAAGAAGCTATGGTAAAAAAGTATTTTATATTTTGGTGGGGGAGGGGGCGATGGTGGGGGCAATCTAACCACTGCACAATGTAAGGCTATTCAGAATTGTCACAATGAATCCCCCCTGTTCAATGACTATATCCTGATAAAATGGAAAATTTTATATTTTGCTGGTGGAATGGTTCAAGTGGTAGAGCGCCCTGGAGTTCAAACCCAAGCACCACCATATATATATATATTTTTTTTTTTTTTTTAATACAAAAATAGTCCTGGTTCATGGCCACTTGGCAGAAAGAGACAGTGTACCCTGAGCAGAGCTGGGCCACAGTGGGAGGGAGGAGAGACAAGTCTGTGGGGGGGAGAGGAACCCATAAAGGCTGAGAGTGGAGCCTGGCTCGGTGCAGTCAATACTCCTGCCCTACACACTGGGAGTTAGTGCCAGAGTCTGACAAGCCACACCCAAATAGCTTAGAGAAGTATAGATAATGTATAGAGAAGTATGTATGTGTAGATAATGGAGAATAATTAATAGTCAAGAATTTTTAAAGCTAAAGCCAAAACTTCCCCAAAAGCTTAGCTTGCAGAATTTTGGTTTTAGGGGCTCCGTCCCTTCTCTCACCATCCCCCTTACCACCATCACCACCACCAGCCTCAATGTTCAATCTTCTGTTCTGAGGGCTGAGTCTTCTTTGACCCGTTCTGAGAAGCAGCGAATAATGATAGCCCCCAGGTCCTGACTCCTAGCCATGGCATTGTCTCCTTCCGCACAGTATTTGGTTACATACGTTCCAGAAGCCAAGGGATTATAAGAGGGCAAAAAAGTCTCTCTGTCTAAGAGACAACACAACATGGTGAAAGGGCAGACAAACTGGACTGAAGTTCCAGTATCACCGGAACTGGGTTACTGAGTCCAGAAACAATAGAACGGAGTCTTATGACACCTGCTCAGGCTAGATGGGAGACACAGCTCTGACCAAAAGAGAAGGGGAATCTTACACAGGAAAACTTCTGCCAACAGCTGGCCAGGTTATCCCAGGTAAATAAGGGATTCAAACCTGTGGAGAGTACCTGGTCCTCCCTGCTCAGTGTCTGAGCTCAGCTGGAGGCAACTCACTAGTCAGCTCTTGAGGCTGCTCCTGGCCTGCACCTGCATTGTAGTCTGGAAATTCTGATCAGAAGATACCTACCTAGAGTCTCGTGTCCTGCGTGGAAGAATCCAGGCAAGACACACGGATGTAGTAAGGGATGGAAGTTTATTATAGGTGAGCAGGAGATCACAGGTGTGGTCTCTGCCAGATGGAGAAGCAGCCAGCAGGAAGAACAGCAGGCTCTCTGTTTTCAGGCATTTTTATGCTGCTAATAACCTGTGAATGGGGAAAGATCTGGGCTAGGGTGATATGTCACTCTGCTTATGCTGATTTTCAGGTAACTTCACTGAGGGTGGAGGTTTCCATTGTTTTGTTTTGTTTCTGCCTAGCCCTGCAGCTAGCAGAGGATTTGTGATTGAAAAGAGCACTGGGAACTGCTAAAAATTATGCAACTGAGAGGTTTAGAGGGAGTGAGTGTCTGATCTGAAATGTCTTAGGTTAAGTTATATAGGTTTAAGAGTCCCAATCTTTTTTCCCTATTTTCTAACCTGCCTCAGTAGGACATGCATGTAGCTGCCCTGCCTTAACACCTGTGGCTGTGTGTGAGTTCTCAGTGCCTGTTTAAATCTGCCACGAAATCTCATCATTTTTACCCAGCTGAATAACTGGGGGTATTCCAGGTGCGATCATTATAATTTCTGTGTGAGGCTCTCCTCACCTCATGACTCCCTGAAGCAGGCCAGTCTCCAGTCTTCACTTTCCTCTCCTTCTCTTGCCACTACACACCTACCTGTCAGCACCTCTGGCTTCCTGGCTCTGTCTCAGCCTGTCTCCATCCCCATTTCCGGCCTGGCTCTCTGACCACTGTGCAGGACTCTCTGCTGCCACCTTCTGGCTCTCATCGACTACTCCTTCAAAGCATTTGAGTTAGCAGCAACCTTTGCTCAATGACATTTCATATATTTCATCAAAAACCAGCCCAAACCAGGCGCCAGTGGCTCATGTCTGCAAACCTAGCTACTCAGGAGGCAGAGACCTTGAAGATTGCAGTTCGAAGCCAGCAAATAGTTCTAAGACCCTATCTCAAAAATAGCCAACACAAAAATGTGCTGATAGAGGGCCTGCCTAGCAAGCATGAGACCCTGAGTTCAAACATCAGTGCCCTCAAAAAAAAAGCCAGACCAAGCTGGGCATGGTGTCTCACTCCTAAAATCCTAGCAGTTGGGGAAGTAGAGACTGGGAGGATCATGGTTCAGGCCAGCACAGGCAAAACATTCTTAAGACCACATCTTAACCAATAAAGGTTGGGTATGGTGGCTTGTGCCTATAATCCCAGGTATGTGAGAAGTGTAAACAGGAGGATCAAAGTCAGGCCAACCTGGGCATAAACTCAAGACCCTAACTCAAAAATAATCAAAGCAAAAAAGGCCTGAGAACACTCCTCAAGTGTTAGAGCACCTGCCTAGCAAGTGTGAGGGCCTCAGTTCAAACTCCAGCACCCCAAAAAAGTCTAAGCTGGGGTGGAGGTACACAACTATAATCCCAGCACTTCGGGAGCCTGAGGCAGGCATATCACAAGATGAAGACCTACATAGGAAATCTGAGGCCAGCCTGGGCTACACAACAGACCCTATATAAAAAAAAGGACAAAAGAAGGAGGAGGAAGGGAAGGGGAAGGGGAAAGAGAAGAAGAAGAAGAGGAGGAGGAGGAGGAGGAGGAGGAAGAGGAAGGAGAAGGAGAAGAAGAAAAGAGAAAGAAGGAAAAGGAAAAAAAAAGACCAAGATATCACAAGGAAAAATAAAACTATACACTAATGTCTTTTATGAATATGGTTGTGGAGGAATTCCAAGATGGCGGCTAGAGGGAGGAAGCAGAAAGCGACCCTCCTATAGTGAAATCTTGGAGAGACGCTGGAGACACACTTTGCAGGCATAATCACCGAGAAAAGGCGTAACTTTGACTCCTCCACATCTCCAGCCGGCGCCGAGCATCTCCACTTCACGTTAAACAGAGAACCGAGGAGGCCCCCGGGCCGCCAGTGGCCGGCGCCCATACGGCTTGGGAAGACGCGGACCAGGTGAGCTTTGCGGTACCACGGTAGCCCCACAGACAAGCCTGGGCCAGAGCAGCATAGCCCCCTGGACAGACTGACCTCCACCCGGGAAAAAAAGAGAAACTGAGTACTAAGCAATAAGAACAGTTAAGACACGCAGGAAAGAGGGTGGGGCGCCCTGAGCGCTGAAGATTGGGGGAAGGGAAGCCTTCCCGGGACTATAAATAAACGAGCCGGCCAGGCCGGAGAGGCTCTGGCGGGAGCGGGGCGCGCGCCCAGCAACGCGCCCAGCAACCAGGAGCGGGGACGCTTGTGAGAGGAGGGAAGACCCACTTCCCACGTGATCTGTAAATAAACAGCAGGCCTGACAACACGGGGCAGTGTCGCCTTTCCCAGTGCTTGGAAAGGGGAAAGCCTGTGGCAGAGGCCTCCGCACAGGAGAACTCTGAGCAAACAAAGCCTGTGGGACCAGGTGAGTGCTAGCTCACCCCAGAGATCTGCATAAATAACGCCGCCAGCTACAGGCTGAGAGCAGCAGGCAGGCAAGCCACAGTTGCAGATACCACTCTCAGAACTGCCTCCAGATGCTTTTTTTTCTTTTTCTCCCTACCTTTGATGAGAGAACAACCGAATTACACCTGCAAGCCAAAAAACTTACTGAAACTGTATTGCATTTGAACTGGGGACACTTGGTGGGGCTTTTTTTTTTTTTTTCTTCTGTGTGTGTGTGAGTGTAGTTTTGTTCTACTTTATGCATCCCCTTTGATGAGACAACTACAGAACAACATCTGAGGCACCAACTCCAGGACTGGAGATTGAGATGGACATCCAAATTATTAAGACTGAAATTGCATTGCATATAAACTTGCAAGTTTTTTTGTTTTTGTTTTTGTTTTTTTTTTTAATTTTCTATTTTCCATTTTATTTTAATTCATTTTTATAAATAGATATTACTTTCATATACTTATTTTTTATTTTTTTAACTTTGATTTTCAATCCTCTCTCTGTCTCTCTATTGTCTGTTCAGCTTACTGTCGATTAGTACACTAACACTCCCTGTTTATACCTTTGAAACTCTCTTGTCTGATACCTTGTTCTGCTTTCTCCCTCTTGTCTGTATATTTGTTTTCCCCTTTTCTTTAACTTCTTGCTTTCCATCTCAGCTCACTCTTCCATTCTCAATATTACCATTGTTATTATTACAAGCTAGAAAATACTTAATTACACACAGTACAGGGACAGTAACAACACCAAGGACAATGACAGGAAGACAGAAAAAACAAGGAAACCAGTTTCCCCACAGCAAAAAATTAGTACAGGAACCAGAGGGGAATGAAGAGAACATAAACTCAGATCCAGACTCCAACAAAATGAAGATAAACTATGCCAAAGGACCCAATGAAGCCCACAAGAATAATTTAAAAGAAGACATACTACAAGTACTCAATGAGAATTTTATAGAGATGATACTGGATAGGGTCAACCAAAATGTACAGGAGACACTCAAGAAATTCCAAGACAATAAAAATAGAGAATTTGAAAAAGCAAAAGAAGAAATAAAGGAAACCATAGAAGCACTGTATAAACACCAAAGTGAAAGAGAGAACACAGTGAATAAATGGATAAATGAACTCAGGACAAAAATAGACAACAATAAAGAAGAAAACAGCCAGGATATGGAAAACCTCAGAAAAAAGAACGAAACAGAACTGCAAAACAAAACGGAAGGCCAATCCAGCAGAATAGAACAAACAGAAGACAGAATCTCAGAACTTGAAGATGAAATGGTAATTAAAGGAAAAACTGAAGAACTATTAATTAAACAACTCAAGACCTGTGAAAAGAAAATGCAAGAACTCACTGACTCCATCAAAAGACCAAACTTGAGAATCATGGGCATCGAAGAAGGAGAAGAGGTGCAAGTGAAGGGAATGCGTAATATATTCAACAAAATAATAACGGAAAATTTCCCAAATCTAGACAAAGATATTCCCATACAAATGCAAGAGGCCTCCAGGACACCAAACAGACCAGATCAAAATAGAACTACTCCACGACATATCATCATTAAAACAACAAGTTCAGAAACTAAGGAAAGAATATTGAAGGCTGTAAGAGAGAAAAAACAAGTAACATACAAAGGTAAACCCATCAAAATAACAGCAGACTTCTCAACTGAAACATTAAAAGCAAGAAGAGTGTGGGGTGAGATCTTCCGGGCACTGAATGAAAATAACTTCAACCCCAGGATACTCTACCCAGCAAAGCTATCATTCAAAATAGATGGAGCAATAAAAGTCTTCCATGATAAGCAGAAACTAAAACAATATGTGACCACAAAGCCACCATTACAAAAGATTCTGCAAGGGATCCTGCACACAGAAAGTGACACCCAACTTAACCATGAAAAGGCAGGCAGCACCAAACCACAGGATAAGAAAAAGCAAGACAGTAGAGAGTAACTTCAACTTAGGTACACAAATCAAACCTTCAAACAACTAAGATAACTAAATGGCAGGAATCAACACATACCTATCAGTACTAACACTTAATGTTAATGGACTTAATTCACGCAATAAAAGACACCGTTTGACAAAATGGATTAAAAAAGAAGATCCAACAATTTGTTGCTTACAGGAGACTCATCTCACCGACAGAAATAAGCATATGCTTAGGATGAAAGGCTGCAAGAAGATTTACCAAGCCAATGGCCCCCGAAAACAAGCAGGAGTAGCAATACTTATCTCTGACAAAGTAGACTTCAAACCTACATTGATCAAACGAGATAAAGAAGGACATTCCATACTAATAAAAGGGGAAATAGACCAAAAGGAAATAATAATCATCAATCTGTATGCACCCAATGTCAACGCACCCAATTTCATCAAACATACCCTGAAAGACCTAAAAGCATATATAAACGCCAACACAGTGGTTGTGGGAGACTTTAACACTCCATTATCATCAATAGATAGGTCATCCAAACAAAAACTCAATAAAGAAATCCAAGATCTAAAATATGCAATAGATCAAGTGGACCTAGTAGATGTCTACAGAACATTTCATCCAACCTCTACACAATATACATTCTTCTCAGCAGCCCATGGAACCTTCTCCAAAATAGATCATATCCTAGGGCACAAAGCAAGCCTCAGCAAATATAAGAAAATAGAAATAATACCATGCATACTATCTGACCACAATGCAGTAAAACTAGAACTCAACAACAAAAGTAAAGACAAAAAACATGCAAACAGCTGGAAACTAAATAACTCATTACTTAATGAAGAATGGATCATCGATGCAATAAAAGAGGAAATTAAAAAGTTCCTAGAAGTCAATGAAAATGAAAACACAACCTACCGGAACCTATGGGACACAGCTAAGGCAGTCTTGAGAGGAAAGTTTATAGCCATGAGTGCATATATTAAAAAGATTGAAAGATCCCAAATCAATGACCTAATGATACATCTCAAACTCCTAGAAAAACAAGAACAAGCAAATCCCAAAACAAATAGAAGGAGAGAAATAATAAAAATAAGAGCTGAAATCAACGAAATAGAAACCAAAAAAACCATACAAAGAATTAATGAAATAAAAAGTTGGTTCTTTGAAAAAATAAACAAGATCGATAGACCCCTGGCAAACCTGACTAAAATGAGGAGAGAAAAAACCCAAATTAGTAGAATTAGGAATGCAAAAGGGGAGATAACAACAAACACCATGGAAGTCCAGGAAATCATCAGAGACTACTTTGAGAACCTATATTCAAATAAATTTGAAAATCTAAAAGAAATGGACAGATTTCTAGATACATATGATCATCCAAAACTGAACCAAGAGGAAATTAATCACCTGAATAGACCTATAACACAAAATGAAATTGAAGCAGCAATCAAGAGTCTCCCCAAAAAGAAAAGTCCAGGACCTGATGGATTCTCTGCTGAATTCTATCAGACCTTTAAAGAAGAACTGATACCAACCCTCCTTAAACTGTTCCATGAAATAGAAAGGGAAGGAAAACTGCCAAACACATTTTATGAAGCCAGTATTACACTTATCCCAAAACCAGGCAAAGACACCTCCAAAAAGGAGAACTATAGGCCAATCTCCTTAATGAACATTGATGCAAAAATCCTCAACAAAATAATGGCAAATTGAATTCAGAAACACATCAAAAAGATTATTCACCATGACCAGGTAGGCTTCATCCCAGGGATGCAGGGGTGGTTCAACATACGAAAATCAATAAACGTAATAAACCACATTAACAGAAGCAAAGACAAAAACCACTTGATCATCTCAATAGATGCAGAAAAAGCCTTTGATAAGATCCAACATCATTTCATGATAAAAGCTCTAAGAAAACTAGGAATAGAAGGAAAGTTCCTCAACATTATAAAAGCTATATATGACAAACCTACAGCCAGCATTATACTTAACGGAGAAAAATTAAAACCATTCCCTCTAAAATCAGGAACCAGACAAGGATGCCCACTATCTCCACTCCTATTCAACATAGTACTGGAATTCCTAGCCAGAGCAATTAGGCAAGAAGAAGGAATAAAAGGAATACAAATAGGTAAAGAAACTGTCAAAATAGCCCTATTTGCAGACGACATGATCCTATACCTTAAAGACCCAAAAAACTCTACTCAGAAGCTTCTAGACATCATCAATAGCTATAGCAAGGTAGCAGGATATAAAATCAACATAGAAAAATCATTAGCATTTCTATACACTAACAATGAGCAAACGGAAAAAGAATGTATGAAAACAATTCCATTTACAATAGCCTCAAACAAAATCAAATACCTAGGTGTAAACCTAACAAAAGATGTGAAAGACCTCTACAAGGAAAACTATACACTTCTGAAGAAAGAGATTGAGGAAGACTATAGAAAGTGGAGAGATCTCCCATGCTCATGGATTGGTAGAATCAACATAGTAAAAATGTCGATACTCCCCAAAGTAATCTACATGTTTAATGCAATTCCCATCAAAATTCCAATGACATTCATTAAAGAGATTGAAAAATCTACTGTTAAATTTATATGGAAACACAAGAGGCCACGAATAGCCAAGGCAATACTCAGTCAAAAGAACAATGCAGGAGGTATCACAATACCTGACTTCAAGCTATATTACAAAGCAATAACGATAAAAACAGCATGGTACTGGCACAAAAACAGACATGAAGACCAGTGGAACAGAATAGAGGATCCAGATATGAAGCCACACAACTATGAGCAACTTATCTTTGACAAAGGAGCTAAAAATATACGATGGAGAAATAGCAGCCTCTTCAACAAAAACTGCTGGGAAAACTGGTTAGCAGTCTGCAAAAAACTGAAACTAGATCCATGTATATCACCCTATACCAAGATTAACTCAAAATGGATCAAGGATCTTAATATCAGACCCCAAACTCTTAAGTTGATACAAGAAAGAGTAGGAAATACTCTGGAGTTAGTAGGTATAGGTAAGAACTTTCTCAATGAAACCCCAGCAGCACAGCAACTAAGAGATAGCATAGATAAATGGGACCTCATAAAACTAAAAAGCTTCTGTTCATCAAAAGAAATGGTCTCTAAACTGAAGAGAACACCCACAGAGTGGGAGAAAATATTTGCCAATTATACATCAGACAAAGGACTGATAACCAGAATATACAGGGAACTTAAAAAACTAAATTCTCCCAAAACTAATGAACCAATAAAGAAATGGGCACGTGAACTAAACAGAACTTTCTCAAAAGAAGAAATTCAAATGGCCAAAAAACACATGAAAAAATGCTCAGCACCTCTAGCAAGAAAGGAAATGCAAATTAAAACCACGCTAAGATTCCACCTCACCCCTGTTAGAATAGCCATCAGCAGCAACACCACCAACAACAGGTGTTGGCGAGGATGCAGGGGAAAAAGGAACCCTCTTACACTGTTGGTGGGAATGTAGACTAGTACAACCACTCTGGAAAAAAATTTGGAGGCTACTTAAAAAGCTGGACATCGATCTACCATTTGATCCAGCAATACCACTCTTGGGGATATACCCAAAAGACTGTTACTCCAGAGGCACCTGCACATCCATGTTTATTGCGGCACTATTCACAATAGCCAAGTTATGGAAACAGCCAAGATGCCCCAGCACTGACGAATGGATTAAGAAAATGTGGTATCTATACACAATGGAATTCTATGCAGCCATGAAGAAGAACGAAATGTTATCATTCGCTGGTAAATGGATGGAATTGGAGAACATCATTCTGAGTGAGGTTAGCCTGGCCCAAAAGACCAAAAATCGTATGTTCTCCCTCATATGTGGACATTAGATCAAGGGCAAACACAACAAGGGGATTGGACTATGAGCACATGATAAAAGCGAGAGCACACAAGGGAGGGGTGAGGATAGGTAAGACACCTAAAAAACTAGCTAGCATTTGTTGCCCTTAACGCAGAGAAACTAAAGCAGATACCTTAAAAGCAACTGAGGCCAATAGGAAAAGGGGAACAGGTACTAGAGAAAAGGTTAGATCAAAAAGAATTAACCTAGAAGATAACACACACGCACAGGAAATCAATGTGAGTCAACTCCCTGTATAGCTATCCTTATCTCAACCAGCAAAACCCCTTGTTCCTTCCTATTATTGCTTATACTCTCTCTACAACAAAATTAGAGATAAGGGCAAAATAGTTTCTGCTGGGTATTGGGGGGGGGAGCGGGAGGGGGTGGAGTGGGTGGTAAGGGAGGGGGTGGGGGCAGGGGGGAGAAATGAACCAAGCCTTGTATGCACATATGAATAATAAAAGAAAAATAAAAAAATAAAAAAAAAAAGATTATGGCAATACTTTTATATTTTACTGATCAAATGAGCTAAGTCTTTAACTTCAAGATTTTGATGAAAACACAGTTTAAAATCTAGGACAGAATAAAAGCACTTTGTCAAAAAAAAAATGAATATAGATGTGAAAATCCTTAATAAAAACTAGCATACCAGAAACATATGAATTATATGGCATGAAGAAGGATTTATCTCAGGAATTCAAGGTTGGTTTAACATCAGAGATCAATTAATACAATACATGATATCAATAAAATTAAAACACAATCATCTCAATAGACACAGAACATTTGACAAATCGAATTCTTTTGAAATAAAACATTTTATAAACTAGAAATAGAAGGAGATTTCCTCATCTATTAAAAAAAAAACCTGCTAAAAATCATTCTTAGCATTGAAGCATGCTCAAGTGGTAGAGTACAGAAGTCCTGAGTTCAAACCCCAGTAGGGCCAAAAGAAATCATTCTTAATATTGAAGAATATATGCTTTCCCCAATATCAGGAACAAGACAAAGATGTCCCTTCCTGCCACTTCTACTCAGCATTGTAGTAGATAATGTAACCTGACAACTAGGCAAGAAAAATAACTAAAGGCATCTGAATTTGGAAGGAACAAATACAACTATCTCTGCTCACAGATATCATAATCTTCTATGGAGAAAAATCCCAAAGGCTACTCAGGAGAATCATGAGTCCAAAGCCATCCTGGGAAAAAAGGCAAGACCCTGTCTCAAAAAAAACCCAAAAAACACAAGGATGGGGGCATGGCTAAGTGGTAGCGCCTTCCTAGTAAGCATGAGGCCCCAGGTTCAATCTCAAGTGCCAAAAGAAGAAAGAAGGAAGGAAGGAAAATCCTATGGATCTACAAAAAGACTACCATAACTAATAAAAAATTTAATCAAGATTGCAGGATACAGAATCAATATACAAAAAACAATTGTATTTCTACACATCCACAATGAAAAACTGAAAAATTTTTTTACACATTCCATTTATTATAATAACAAAAAGAATAAGAAAGTCAGGAATAAATTTAACAAAAGTAAAACGTATACTTTAAAGACTATAAAACATTGTTGAAAGAATTAAAGATCTAAATAAATAGAAAGACATATCACATTCATGGATTGGAAGACTTAATATTGTTAAAATGGCAGTCTCCTCAAATTGATCTACACATTCAATGCAATCCTTATCAGATTATTTGTCTTCTTTGTAGAAATTGACAAACTAGTTCTAAAATTTGCATGGAAATTCAAGGGGCCCAGGATAGCCACATTCTTACAAAAGAAAAATACTGAAGGATTCACATTATTTAATTTCAAAACTTAGGAAATGTAAGCAATGCAAACCAAGACAGTGTGGTGTTGGTTTAAGCATAAACATAGATCAACAGAATAGATTTCAGAGTCCAGAAATAAGCCCTCACATCTCGGGTAAATTGGTTTTTGACCAGAATTCCAAGACCATTCAATGGGGAAAGAATAATCTCTGCAACAAATCATACTGAAAAACTGGATACCCATGTGCAAAGAATGAAACTGAACTCTTACATCAAAAAGTTAGCAAGCCCTATCTCAACAAATAAGCCAGGTATGGTGAGGTGTGTCTACAAACCCAGCTACATGGAGGCACAGGTAGGAGGATCATAGTCTGAGGTCAGCCCAGGTAAAAAGTGAGACTCTTTCTAAAAAAAAAAAAAAAACCTAAACCAGAAGGGGCTGGAGGTGTGTCCTAAGTGGTAGAGCACCTGCCTAGCAAGTACAAGACCCTGAGTTTACACCCCAGTACTGCCAAAAAAAAAAACCTGAAAACACAATCCACAGAATGGGAGAAATATTTTAAAATCATGTATTTGATAAGGGAGTTATATCTAGAGTATAGAAAGAATTCTTACAACTCAATGATAAAAAGACAAAAATATCCAGTTCTTTAAATGGGTAAGTGACATTAATAAACTTTCCTCCACGGAAGATATACAAATAGCCAGCAATCACACCAAGAGACACCCGACATCATTAGTCATCAGGGAAAAGCAAATCAAACTCAGAAGAAAGAATCACTTCATGTCCACAAGAATGGCTGCACAGTTGTAAAGTCAGATAACAGGGCTGAGGGAGCGGCTCAAGTGATAGAGTGCTTGCCTAGCAAGCATGAGAGCCTGAGTTCAAACCCCAGTGCCACCGAAAGAAAAGTCAGATAATAACAGTCGTGGTGAGAATTTGAACCGGAACCTTCATCATTGCTGGCAGGGATATAAAATTATACAGATACCTTGGAAAACAGTCTGTCAGTTCCTTAAATCTTTAAACACAGAGTTATCATCTGACTCAGCAATTACATTGCCCAAGAGAAAAGAAAACATGTATACTCATAAACTAATAGAGGCATATTCAGAGCAGAATTACTCATGATAGGCAAAAAAAAAAAAAAAGAAACTGCCCAAGTGTCTACCAACTGCTGAATGGATGAACAAAATGTGGATCCCTTGTGCAATGCAATATGATTTAACCATAAAAGGGAATAAAGTCCAGAAAAAACAAACACAAAATACCATCTATTATATTATCTCATTCATCTGAAATGTCCAGATCAGGACAGCAGTGATGGGTGCACATAAATGTGACTACATTGAAAGCCACAGGATTTCAGACTTTAAATAGTGGGCTTGAATAAAACCTGTCATACAACAAATGAGGTTTCCTCTGACCCTTTTCCTAATCTCTGTGATTCCTCCACGAGCAAACATCATCTCTAGGCTCCACTTCTTTCTCTTCTCACAGAGGTCCCAGGAATTATTGGCAGTTGCTACAGATTCTAACCCAGGGCCCCAGGTTCCAGGGTCAGCCTAGATAAGATGGGGAGGATTGATTGTGAGCTGGAGCTGGATTGGGGTATTCCTAGGTTCCTAAGATAATGTGACTAGGATAAAGTTAAGACATGTCCACCAGAGGTCTTCCCAGTGGGATTCAACAGTACTTGCCCAAAGTGGAAACTAGCCCAATACTAAAGCCTCTAATGGCCTCCTCGCATTCTCACTTCCCCCAATTGGTATTTCCCCAGTTCATCCCCAAATAAAGTACAAACCATTGAATCCTTGACTGGGGTGAATTAAAGCAAGGACAACTAACCAAAGATAACTATTAACCATAAAGATGTCTGTTGTGCAGACAGAATTGGAAGCAACTCAGAAGCAGAAATGATTTCAATGTCCTGTCTATTCTCTGATGAGTATGAGATAGCTTGTCTTTTCCTTCAATGAAATAGCAACCCAGGTAAATCCACTTTAAAGCAGCAGCCCATTATGCTTGTTTAATAGCAAGTTAATCAAGAAAGACTGTGAGTCCCGACTCCTACCAATAAGAGAAAGGGACAGTGTGTGTCAGGAATAAAACCCCAAGTGGACGTCCTACCCAGTGTGCTTACTTATCAGACCTATGTCGGCGGCACACCCTTCTGCAGAAGTAAAATTTTTGCTTTGCTGACTGACTCCTGAGTCTTACTGCTAAATGGTTTTCTTGCCCTGTAGTCTTTCTACTGCCCCATGGACTCTAGGATTCAAAAATCAGAATGTCTGAGTTCAAACACTAACTTCCCACTATCAGCTGTGTAACCATGGCGTTCACCTCCTCAAGGCTGTTTCTTCAGCAACAAAACAGAAGTGTCTCAGACAGTTCACTGCAGCCACCCCACCCTATCACCAGCCTCTTACTGGGAGATTTCTCCCCATGAGTCCAAGTTCATATGTGAAGAATATGGGACAGGCTCACTACAGAAGTTAACACAAGAAGACTTTCTCCTTTCTGTCTTCCACCTACCTCACTCCCTCCTACCACCAGGCTACAATATTTCTCCACTAGCCTTCAAGTTGGTCACAACTATGTTGACCTGGAGACCACGGTGTCTGACCAAGAAGTGAACACTGAGATGAGCAGTTGTCTTGGGAGGGGTGGGAACTACTTAGGCTTTCTAAATGTCACAGGGCTTGTGCACCCTGTTGAACTTTCAGAGCTTTGGAAAAAGGAGCCCCAATCAAGCTTTGCAGAAGATGAAAGACCTCCTACTACCTGAGCAAATACAGATTGCAGCTGCTGGTGGGAGAGGCCACCCTGCCCCTTGAACCTGAGCAGACCCTCCTTGTATAGCTCAAGCTTCTCACACCCGCCCTTCCGCCCTCTCCTTCTCCCCTCCCAAGTTCTCAACATATAGAACTGGTTCTGTGGTGTGGGGGTGACAGAGTCACTTTGCTCATCTCTTCAGTAGGCTCCCAAAGGGACGAGGACATTTTCTGCAG
Source organism: Castor canadensis (assembly GCF_047511655.1). Taxonomy (NCBI): domain Eukaryota; kingdom Metazoa; phylum Chordata; class Mammalia; order Rodentia; family Castoridae; genus Castor; species Castor canadensis. Next base: position 6,981,388 of record NC_133387.1, read on the forward strand.
AAGGTGAGGTACTTGATTGTCCTCTTTGAACTCAAAACAAAAACAAAAACAAAAAACTGGGAATAGGAAAGTCTCCACTTAAAAGCTAATTGCTGCTAAGAAAGAATCCAACAGTAATTTTTTGAAAACAAAATATAAAATAATTGCATGATTTTCTTCTTTTCCCTATATTCTTGTTGAATCTGATTTGGAATCCGTGTCATTTTAAACTATTCATCTGAAGACATTTTCACCTCAGGAAATTGTTTAAGGCAGCCCAACCCTCTGAAAAAATTGGAACCCAAGGGAAACAAAGCAAGAATCAAGGAATCCTTTTTTGGCTTCTCTGCTTGTAACTGTATATGAATAGTATAAAGTTCCTCCCCCCCTTAATGGGAGAGCAGTGTCACTGCAGAAGGGTGAGGGGAACGTGCACCATCTGAGTGTCCCCCATAAATCCTCTCTTTCTCAGGTCTCTTCTTGGGCCCCCAGATGGTCAGTCCAAATGGGATACTCAGACAAGCACCCGGGGCACAGAGAACAACTCTCACCTCTGCCCAGTGGAATGTCTCACTTTTTCTCCTTGACCCTTGTTGGTGGGCGTTTAATGGGGAATGTGAGGGTGGGAAGAATGTTTAAGTTCATTGATTTGAAAACCAGGTGGTGGGATTACTTACTCTGGACACTTCAGTTCTGGGTTTCACCAAATAGATTCAGAGCATCAGCAAAAGAAGTTGACCTTCCCATGTTTCCACTGAGCTCTGTGCCCAGAGAAGAACCCCAAGAAGACAGCAGTGGGGTCCAAGGGTCAAGCACACGGTCTCCAGAGGCTGCAACTCACAGCAACAGTACAGCACCCTGGGAGCATCCAGAGTCCCTGCTGCTGAGGGAGAAGCGGGTGTCCTCCTAAGGGGCTGCAAAAGTTCCGAAGAGGGTGGAGCACTTCCTAACTGCTGACTTTGAGCAAGTTACCTAATCCCTTAGTACTTGTTTCCTCATCTGTATAATGAAGATAATGATCTCGACGGTGCATTGTGAAGGCTCAGTCATCTCTCCGCCATGTGACCGCTTATTTTCAGCTCATACCCCCCGCCCCCGCCCCGCACCCCTGGGCTAGAAATGTGGCTAGCGCTAAGATCTTCCTTTCTTCCTTGATTCCCATGTATCTTTCAGATTCTTTTTCTTGCAGTGCTAAGAACGGAACCCAGGCTCTCACGTGTGTTAGACAAGCCCTCTATACTGAGCTCCACCCCCAACCCTGCTCTACCACTTTCAGACCACAACTGAAGCCATTGTGTGGTTTGTCTGTCCATCCACAAGTGTGGGCTCCCTTTTCAGGCTGTACTCTTTGTTCCTTGGAGTTCCATGTCAGATATTGACAAAATAATGTTCCAAGCTCAGCAGGCTTTTCCTGATTTGTAATCTCGATCCATTTCCCATCAGTAGAAACAAGCAAGGCTCTGAGATCAGGACCTAACAAAGGAATGCAAGACCAGAGGCAAACTTCCTAAATCCTGTCCTATCTTGTGCTGAGCAAGGACTTAACAATCATTCCTGTCTTTCTGCTTATCTTTCTCCTACACAACACTTACTAGTTGAAGATATAATGCCATACAATGACACCAAACCACACGCATGCATCACAGCACCTACCAACTCCTCAGGAACATCCTGACATTGTGAACTTGTAATTTTTTTATTTCTTTCTAGCCAGTAAGGCTTCACTTCTCAAAATGTCACAGTTTAGCCTGTGTTTTTCAATCACTTTAGTAATAATAATAATTTCTGTGCCTGCTGAATTTCAAATGTCATCAGTAATGCTGATTTCAGCTTTTATAAGATTAGGATTTACCCAACATAATGTAATATGCAGATTATATGCAGAATAACCCTATGTCAAAAAGTCTTAGACATTTAAACTTTATATATAAGGTATTTAGTATTATACAAAGTAAATAACATTGAAACCATTACAAATCCTGTGCCCCCTTATGAGGCTGGCAATAATTGTATTCTTGGCAAATTATTATAAGTTTTTTCTTGGGTAACATTAAGCAGGTTTAGGTCCCAAAAAAAAAGGGGATTCCCTGCCTTATCATGGGATAGAGATTAGTCTACAATGTGTCACTTACCTTTGATTCATATTGTTATCATTTGGAAAAGACTCCCCTGTGTTCTTTGTCCTCATCCTTGCATCAACATGGAATAATACAAATAAGACAATTACTTGTTATGTGAAAGTGATACACTGTTTGCTTTTCTGTTTCATCCATCTTCAGATACCTCAAACTTGAATGATATACAGCAAACCATTGAGGAGCCATTTATTGAAAACCAATTGTGTGTGTGTGTGTGTGTGTGTGTGAGAGAGAGAGTGAGAGTGAGAGAGAGAGAGAGAGAGAGAGAGAGAGAGAGAGACTGAGGTTTAACTAAGAGTTTTGCACTTGCAAAGCAAGCGCTCTACCACTTGAGCCGCACCTCCAGTCCATTTTGCCCTGATTATTTGGAGATGGGATCTGGTGAACTATATGCCCAGGCTGGCCTCAAACCTTAATCTGATCTCAGCCTCCCAAGTAGCTAGGATTACAGGCATGAGCCACCAGTGTCCAGCTAACCAATTTTCTTCAAGTGCATGATTTTGTCAAATTCTGGGAAATTCAATCCTCTAGTCTTATCCAGGCATGGCACTGATGTGATCGTTCATTCTACCACATTACCACAGTGGCAAGAAACAAATCACACAGTCAATTAAACCACAACTGGAGATTGAGATATAGTGACAGGTATATACCCCAAGGAACTGGAGAGAGGATCGAAACAGATATCCATATGCTCATTTTCATGACAGAATTACTCATAATAACCAAAAGGTGAAAACAACCCAACTGCCCATGGAAAGACAAATGGATAAACAAAAGTGTACACACCTCAATGGAATTTTTTCCTTATAAAATAAGGAAATTCTGACACATGCTATGACATGAACAATCCTAAAGGACATCATCTTACATGAAACAAGCCAGTCATACAAATATGGAGATCATCTGATTTTCTTTATGTGAGGTAACTAGAGTCAACAAATCCATAGGAACAGAAAGTAGAACGATGTTTGGTTCAGATTGGAAGGAGGGGAAGTGAGCTGTTGTTTAATGGATAGAGTTTCAGTTTTGCAAGATGGAAAAGAGAGAGGAAAAAGGAGATTGGTTGAACAACAATGTGAATGTATGTAACACTACTGAACTTACACTTGAAAGTGATTTCAAGATGGTGTCTTCGTCCATTTGTGCTGCTATCACAAAATACCTAAGACAGAGCAACTTAAATAGAACACAGATTTGTTTGCCCACAGTTCTGAAGGTTAGGAAAACCTAGATCAAGATGCCAGTAGATTCAGTGTCTGGGGAGGGCCTCTCTCTACCTCTAAGATGGAACTTTCTTATGTCCTCACATGGCAGAAGAGATCAAAGAACAAAAAGGTGCTGAGCTGGCTCCCTCCCCCCTTTTTTTGGCACTAGGTTTTTAGCACTTGCACTCTACTACTTAAACTACACCCTACTGTTTACATGTCCAAACTCAGAGTGGACTCAGAGACAGGTGGAGTACAGTGAAAGCGAGACTTTAATGGCGATCTTGCAAGATTGGGTTCTTGGTGAGCAGAAACACCAGAAAGCATTATATTGTCTGTTGTGCAATTTGCTCCCCCAATTCCTCATTGGCTGAGAACTATGGAGTTTACATTCTCCTCCCACCACCACCACCAAGTCACCTAGATTTCCTACTGGAAATTTAAAGCCTGCCTCTCGCAGGAAGGTCTCCCTGTGACATGTGCTTTCTGGCACGTACAGTTTTTACCCATTGCCTCACTCTATCATGATCTACCCCTCCCAGTTTAAGTTCCCTTATCAGTCGCCCCTCCCCCAACATCTGCAAGCTGATACACAGCAAGCAGCTGGGGTTAAATGCCTTGCTTGAAGATGGACCACCACTGACTATTTCTAACAACTCCCAGCACTTTTTGCTTTAGTTATTCTCAGGTAGGGTCCTCCCTATTTCTACCTCCTGCATAGCTGGGATGACAAGGCACATTCCTGGCTCTATGTGGAAATGGGGGGGGGTCTCACTGATTTTTTGCTCAGGCTGGTCTTGAACCATGATCCTCCCCATCTGTGGCGCCTCAGTAACTGGGATTACAGGTGTGAGTCACCACACCTGACCCTCCTGCCCTTTTATAATGTTGATAATCCTTTTATCGTTTACTTTTATAAGGTGACAATCATTTTCTAAGTCCCCACCTCTTAATACTGTTGCATTGGAGATTACATGTCAACATGAGTTTTGAAGGAAACTCAAATACCCAAACTACAGCAGATGGTAAGTTTTATGTTATGTGTCGTTTACCACACAATTTCTTTAAAACGAATCTCCAGTTACTTTTCACCCAAAATTATCAGCATATAGTCAATCTTGTTTTATCTCTGCCCCTCTCCCACCTTTTTCCAGAAAGAAGATGCACAGGATTCCAAGCCTGCCTGGAAATCACTGCCTGTGTCTGTGAGAAGTTCCTATCAATGCTCCATTTCTCCTGATGCAATCCCTGGTTATTTCTAGTGCTTCTCGGGATTTCCTAAGCAATTACTTCAAAAGTTCAAAAGAGCAGGGTACTGGGCCTGGTGACCCTTGTGAGACAGAGGTGGAGAGGGGATCATGAGTTTGAGGCCAACTTGGACTACATAGTGAGATCCTATATCAAGAGAGAAAAACAAACATACAAAAATTCAAAAGAGCAGTCATTTAGCTTTAACTCAGAGGATTCTGTGACAGCTGGGTATCAGCATCGGAAGTATTGCATGGACTAGCCATTCCCTACCTCCACCCCTAACTTAATACATCAGAGCAGCTACACCATCCCACCAATGGAGAGAAAAGGACAATGACTACTTCAAAGAGTTGGAATTCTGCAAGATTATTTGTAACACTTTCTTTTCCTTTTAAAAATATTTAGTTCAGAAAAAAAAAAAGAGAAACAAAGCATTCTAATTTAGAATTATCCTTTTAATGAGTCCAAAGGTGCTTCATGCTCAGTCATGAAAGACAGGGGAACCTTAAAATGTATACTACTAGGTGGAAGAAACTGTCTGAAAAAAGACTGCATGCTGCCATCTTGATCCTTTAGCCCAAACCAAAACATCCAGCCATATGACATTCTGGAAAAGGCAAAACTGTGGAGACAGTGAAAAGATCAGTGGTTGGCAGGGATGAGGGGAAAAGGAAGGATGAATAGGTAGATTTGGGGGGCAAACTACTCTGTACGATACGCTAATGAGGGATGCACATCACTTTACTTTTGTCCAACCCCACAGAGTGTGCAACAGCAACAGGGAACCCTAACGTAGCGATGGAGCCTGGGTAATAATGACGTATCCATGGAGTGAGTCCTACTCTACGTACCCTCCCACGTGTACCACTCTGGTAGGGAGCGCTGATACCTTCACAGGGTAACTGTGCGTGGAGGTGGGTGGCGGGGAGTACAGGAGAAATCTCTGTACTTTCTGGTCAATTTTCCTGTGAACTGAAAATTGCTCTAAAAATAACGTCTATATTTTAAAATATTGTTTTAGGCTCAATTGTCCAGTTGACAGCAAAGAGGTCTTTGATGCAACTTTATTCAGTAGTATTGGGGAACGTTTTCAGATTTTCTAGTAAATATGAAAAAGAGGATTCACCTTTCCATCAGGTCAGGCACAAAAATTATTTGGATCAATGATTTCATTAGTTTGGCATTTTAGGAGGGAATATTTTGAAATCACCCCAGATAGAAATAAGCAAGGGGTCCTCTTAGCCCCGCCCTTCCCCAGCCATCTTGAGCTATTGAGTCAAAAGGAAAAAGAAATAGCTCAAACCAAAACTTCAAATCAGCCTAAAACCTTTCCTCTTCTCTTTCCTATACTGTAGCTTTTTAAGAACTATTAAGAGGAAAGTTTTCAAAAGAATGATGCAGCATATGCAAATCAACATTAGCTTACCATGGACGGTATCAGAGAGAATAATAAGGAACCGCCAGTCACCTGTCATCCACCTCCAAAGCTATCAACACAACACCTGTGGCTCCACGCCAATTCCCCACCCTCACCAGCACGTGCACTGTTGTGAAGACCCTCTCAGATGGCACTTCTCTCAGTACATACCGAGTGATAGGAATGCTCACATGAGCATCAACACAAGACATAGCTGCAACTAAGAATAATGACTAGTACTGTAAGACCAAATATCCAAGTGGTGTCCAAACTTCCCCAGTAGCATGTACATTTTGAACACTGAATAGGAGTTTTCTACACTCCTATTTCACACTTCTCCCTCTCCTCTTTTCTCTCTCTCTCTCTCTCTCCCTCCCTCCCTCTCCTGTGAGCCACTGAGGCAGCCAGGAGCATCAGTGCCTCACTGCATTTGTCTGCCGTCTAAAATGCGTTAGGTTGTTTATGAGCAAACTTTCACTTTCACTGCTGGCTTTCTGGCTAATTGATGCTGGAAAAGTTTCTTCTTATTTCCATTTCTAATTGCATTCCCGTCAATTCCCTGCTTCCTCTGTTAGCCATCAATCATCACATCATCTCTAAGGGGACAATGTATTTTTATGAGTCCTTTCTTTAGGGCACTCTGAAAAGCTCATGGCTCTACACATTACATCATTCAGTAAATATTTACTGGATGCCTACCTGGCCCCCGACTTGGTGATGTTTACAGTCCAGCATGAATGGTCCCCCAGGTCAATTCACTCTTTGTCGATTCTTAAAATGTGCACTAGAGAGCGCCAGGCCCTTACTGATTTTGTTGTGCAGAATCCCGTGTAACTAGCTCAAATAATATTCAGCCTGCGTAGATTCTGAATTCCTAATCTATAGTCAACAGAGTGAAGAATCTCACAAGATTCACACTCTAAAAGTGAAATAAAGGGCTAGAGATATAGTTCGGTGACAGAGCATCTGCCTACCACGTGTGAGGCTGTGGGCTTAGTTCTCAGCAACGTCCCCTCACCCCCCAAAAAAGAGCAAGATAAATTCCATTTGTTGGATACATAGACAAAGAGAGAAAGACCAAACGACCAAAATGGCACAATTGCCCCCAAGCAGGTCTGTTTTCCTGGGGACACTGTAGGCAGAGAGGCAATGGCTGCATGGGTTTTGTAAAATTATGAAAACTGAAGGTTATTTCACTCCAAAATCCCAAAACACTGAAATCAAAAAATCTTCAATGTCCACACAATGCAATCTACCAAGCTGGCTGTTAACATAGTCTCAAAGACATTTCATTACATGTGAAAAATTAGTAGGTTTGAATTTCTTTCATTATCAGACTTCCTCATAGATCCAAATAATGGCCAAGAACACAGAGCCAGTTAACAAAGCTCATAGTGATTTAGTGCCTGAAGTGTGCTTGACCGTGTTTTGGGCAGTGGAGAGGTAGGTCCCACACCCTTGGGGCTCACACGTGAAGGGCAGAGGTCATGAAGGAGTAAACAAAAACATAACCAAGGAAATCACTGCAGTCTGCATCCTTGGTGTCCCCCAAGGAAATCACTGCAGTCTGCATCCTCGGTGTCCCCCAAGGAAATCACTGCAGTCTGCATCCTTGGTGTCCCCCAAGGAAATCACTGCAGTCTGCATCCTCGGTGTCCCCCATGTGTGCACCTACACAGGAAAGCTTGGCCCCCAGCCCCTGGTGCTGGTGAGCGGTGTGGAAACTTTAAGAGGTGGGTCCTAGTGGGAAGCCTTCCAGTCACTGGGGGCGGGTGCACCTTGGAACCCCTTCCAAGGACCTCAGCCCCTTCCTCTTCCTCTCCGTTTTTGCTCCCTGACCATGAGGTGAGCAGTTTTGCTCCTTGTGAGATCTGGCCATGATGTGCTACCTCACCACAGGCCCAAAGCAAGGGAGACCACGCAGTGGAACCTCCAAAACCCGTGAGCCAAATTAATCCTTTTGTCTTTATAGACTGATTTTCTTGGGTATTTGTTATAGTGACAGGAAGCTGACCAACACAGGAAGTGTTCATGAAAAACCTGGGTGACCTGGAAAACAATAGGTGGGTGATGACTTAGTGTGTTTGGTCAAGGTTCCAGAGACAATGGTGGCTGTGCCGGTGCCTACCTGATGAGAAAGAGCCCTGGGAAGGTCTGGGAGCAGAATATTCCCAAACACCCATGCAGGAGGAACAAGGCACAGGCACTTTTCATGACAAAGTATGAGTTTTTGAAGGATAAATTATTCAAAGCTGGGCGTGGTGGTGCAAGCCTGTAATTCCAGCTATGAGGTGGCACAGATAGAAGGATGATGGTTTGAAGCCAACCGTGGGCAAAATAATTAACCCTATTCACAAAATAACTAAATCAAAAAAGAGCTGGGGGTGTGGCTCAAGCGGAAGAACGCTTTAAGCCTTAGGCCTCAGTTCAAAGCCCAGTACTGCTTTAAAAAAAAATTTTAAAAGATTGTTCCTAGCAGTCTGTTGTGGTTTTTCAAAATCTTTTCTGTGTCCACAGTTACTATCACTTCTTCACTCCCAGTATTATCTCTTTCTTGCTTTATTTTGCCTTTTCAAAGAGCTATTTTGGCTTTATTAAGTCTCCTTAATATTGTTTTGTTTAGCATTTTTTATCTTTATTACTATTTTTTCTACTTCTTTGAGCATCTTCTTTTGATAACTTCTTAAGTTGAACTTTTGACTTTGGTTTTCAAAATTTCTTCTTTTTTCGTGGGCATATTTAAGCTAGTTTTCCTCTGATTACTGTTTCTGTTGTACCACACAGTTTTTGATTGGTACTGTTTCCATGGTACTAGGTATTCACAATTTCCATTCATAGGTATTCATAATTTCCATTACAGTTTCTCTTGTGAGCTGCATTACTCAGTGTGTTTTTAAATCTGGGATGCACAGAAGCTTCCATTGGGATGGCTTCTAACTTTATTGCGTCATGCTTCCAAGATGTGCCCTGTCAGTGATGTTTGATATTTGTTGAGAGCCACCTTACTGCCTAACACAAGACTATTGTACTGACTATTTTGCTCATATGGCAAAATGTCAGCAGTATGCCCCAGGGATGACCAAGAAGAGTCGGATTTCTAATGCTCTCCAGGCATTAGGGAGAAGTGAGCACAGATGTGTCAACCAGGGGAGGCCTTAGCCTCCAGTGATGGTTCCTTGTTCCAAGTCCAGCCCTATGCTCAGAGCAGGAATCCAGTCATGCTACTGGGCTGTCACTGTGCATTAGTGACTTCCTAGTATCAGGCACTGCGGTCCCAAACCTGCAAGATCCCATTCACTTTTGAGTTTGTACACTTGAAAATGAACCAGAAAGTAATAGGGTCAAAAACACACAAGGAACTGACTTTTTCGGGGGCAGGGGGGTAACCAGGGTTTGAACTCAGAACTTCAAGCTTGTAAGGTAGGTGCTCTCCCTCTTGAGCCACGCCCTCAGCCTATAGATTGACTCTCTCTCTTTTTTTTTTTTTTTTGTTGCAGTACTGGGGTTTGAACTCAGGACCTACACCTTGAGCCACTCCACCAGCCCTTTTTCTGATTTTTTTTTTTTTTTGAGATAATGTCCCTCAAACTATTTGCCCTGCTGGCTTTGAACATGATCCTCCTGATCTCTGCCTCCTGAGTAGCTAGGATTACAGGTGTGAGCCAGGAATTGACTCTTGAGAAAACAACAGGAACTGGGGTTATAGCTCAGTGAAGAATGATTGCCTAGCCTGTGCAGGGGTCCTAGCTCAATTCCCACACCACAAAACAAACAAACAAAAACAGTAGAAAAGCAGACAGAGGCACAAGGGATAAATGAGATTTCCACAATAAAGTTTGGGGCCCTGAGAGGCAGAAAACACAGACTGGTACTAGATAAGCAAGGAAGCTCAAATTGCATGTCAGACAGAATGTCCTACTCTGAGAAAAAAGCCCCTATTCCTGAACAAATGCCCAGAACTTACACTTTGGGCTTCTGTCACCCTGACAATGGCTAAGCGACCAGAGTGTGGGCCAGAGCCCAGGGAAGCCATCATGGGGTTCTGTGGCAACACAGGCAGCGTGGGGAGAAGGATTCTGCTCAAGAGACACCCTAAACAGGATGGTGACCGGCCACACCAACGTCTGCCTCAGGCATCGCAGGCAAGATGAGGGAGCAGAAGGCAGAGTGGTAGGGAAACCCAGGGACAGAAAAAGCAGAATCTTCTCATCCACTGCAGGTCCATGGCCAGGAGTCTGTTACAAAAGACAGATTAACAGGAGAAAAGCATGCAGATTTATTTCAGATAGGTTTTATGTGACACAGATGCCTTCAGAAATGAAGACCCAAAGAAGCAAAGAAACCTGTATTTTATGCCACAACTAACCATAATAAACCAGGAAGGCAGGGTAGCCCGTTGACGCCAACTCTCTCTGGAGTCTGCATGACTTTCCTTTCTCCTGGGAGTAAGGATGGCCCCGCTGGAGTGTGGGTCTTATGACCTACTGGAAAGGAAGGTCAGAGGGTTCTTTTGTGGCCGCTGCAGGGGGGAATGGGAGGGAAAGGTGAAAGTGATCTTCTGGCTGCTGTTTTCTCAAATGCAAAAGCGCCATATTTTGGAGTAATGTGTCCTGAAATCCATCAGAGCCAAGAGCACTGGCAGAAAAGAGAAAGGAAGTGTAAGCCCCGAGTAAGCAGACACCAGGGGAGGAACCAGCTGGAGCTACAGGGAGCCGTGACCACTGCGTCCTGCCTCGCAGCCTGAACTATATTTCATTCTCTGATCAAATAAAGACTGATCCTCCCCATCCCCCTTCCCTGGAAAAATATAATCCACCCTTCCTCCAAGAGCCCCACCCTCCCCCATAATGATGTCCGGGCCTGCTGACACTCCCTGTCACCTCTGCCAGTCAGCCAGTGCCTCTCCCACCTCTCAGGACCCTTTGTGCACCACCATGTCGCCCTCTCCAGGTCCTTTCCTGCTCCACATGGACACAGGTCCTCACGCTCCTGTAGACAAAGGCTCACTTTTCCCTCTTTTTTAAAATTATACTAATCGTGCAAAAGGGCTTCCTTGTTATATTTCCATTCATGCATACAGTGTGCTTTGATCAAATTCATCCCATTATTACTCTGTTAATCCACTCCCCTTTCTCTTTTATAATGTTTAATGGGTTCCACTGTTCTGTTTTCAGATAAGCATGTGATGTTCTTCAATCATATTCATCGCCCTCTCCTTTCACTCTCTCCCCTCCTATCTGTGCCCTCCTTACAATCTCCCCCTTTTACATTCATGTCATTTTTTTTTCTTTTTTCTTTTTTGGTCTACATTCCACATATGAGGGAGAAGATTTGACTTTTGTCTTTCCAGGTCTGCCTTATTTCACTTAAATGATGATCTCCAGTTCTATCCATTTGCAAATGATGTAATTTCTTCTTTATGGCTAAATAATACTCCATAGTGTATATGTACCATATTTTCTTTATCCATTCATCTGTTGGTGGGCACCTAGGCTGGTTCCATAGCTTACCTATTGTGAACAGTGCTGCAATAAACATGGGTGTGCAGGTGTCTCTGTGGTATGTTGACTTTGATTCCTTCAGGTATAAACCTAGAAGTGGAAGAGCAGGATTGCATGTAGTTCTATTTTTAGTCTTTTTGCAGAACTTCCATACTGATTTACATAAATAGGGACCCTGTCTATCTCCTAGGTGTGGGGAAGGATCAGCTCAGCCCCTCCCCAGGGAGAAAACTCTGGGCCTTTCCACTGGCCCAGAGTGCAGTTGCACCTCCAATAGCCTTCTCACAGTGGTGATTAAAAGTGGAGTAGCTTTCACTCCATCTGAAGCAGGTGCATTTAACATGCTTCAGAGTCCAAGGTTAGTTCAAGAACAGCAGTGGGTGTTCATTTTGCTCTGGTTTAACTGCAAGGGACTGAATGACATTCCAGAAACAAAGACTGTCTGCTCCAAGGTGACTTTCTGTGTCTGCTGCTAAAAACTGCTAGCAACTGCAGATTCTCTGCTTAAAGGAAAAAACAACTCTCAGTTCGCCAAGCATCTGCTCTAGAGCAGAAACTGTGGTTGCTGCAGGAAGAAGCAAGCTGTCCTAGAAGCAGTGAGAGACCAAAGGAGGAAGAATGCCATTCTGGGGGCCTCTGCTGTCTGTTCCAGGAGGCCCAGCTGCACAGCAGATAGGCTTCCTCCCATCCCTAGAGCCTTGACAACCCATCACTAGCCCAAGTGGGGCCCTGCTTATTAGCACCCAAAACATCCTCAGGTGAGCAGCCCAGGACACACCTAGGAGAAACCTCAGAGGTTGGCTAGTCTGCCCCACCTTGGGTCAGGAATCTGCAGCTAAGATTCAAAATAGTAAGGACCTTGGCAAAACCACACAGCTAGAATGGACTCCCAACCCTTGACCATAAACTAGACTCTTGTCCCTTGTTTCCAGTTGAGAAGGACTTTAGTGCTGCTGGTAAGGGGCAACCATGCCAGCATTTAGGTCCTCTGGCCTAGCTGGTCACAAAGGAGACTGTCGCCTGCCATCCATGAACCCACTGGTAGTTCTTCCCTGAAGGCCCACTGGTAACCAGCATCACATAGAAACACCATGGAAAGAGGCTGGTCACCATCTCCTCTGGACCAGATGCATAGAACTTACGCTCCTCAAAGACATTGCCCCACACAACGGGGCATCCTAGAAGCAGAGCCCAAGACAAGGATTCTTGTTTGGGGGAATAAGAATTGTTGGGGAGGGCTCCAGAGGAAAGTGACAGGAGAGGGTAAAGCAGCCTTCAGTATCAGCAGAAGCCCAGCTCCAGTCTGATGCCAGCAGGATGGTCTGGGTACAAGCTGCACTACAGAGCTTGGTCCCACCCAGGGTGGGTAGGGCTGGGGTAGCCCACAGGCCGGGCAGCTGTGAGTCATTAGTGGCCAGCACTCACTATAGCTGGAAAAGGAATGGAGGGTCCTGCTGATGTGTGTCTGGGACTAGAGGGTGACAGCCATGGCTGGCATCTGGGCCCCCATGAAAGCAGCAGCCTCTTGCTTCTACATCCCAAAAGCTTTCCCAAGAGAAAAACCCATTTGTTCTCCTCCCTCCAGGCAGTAGGGTAATGGGATGCCCAAGTCCTCAGTAAGAGAAGTGAAAAGGCATGTTGCACAGAGCCTAGGATGTGACAGGCTGCACATGCAGATCACTAGGGATCTTTATTCTAGAAGCAGTCTGCTACAGGTTCCACCTTAAGAAGAACAATGACGTGTGTTACACTTGCGTCATTTATATAAGCACTTATTCCTCACCACAACTCTATGAGGTCAGGAGTAGGCACCATTTTCCTCATATCACAGACAAGATGACCTCAGCCAGGGGACAAGACTGGCCAGGGCCCTCCCATTGGAGAAGGCCAGCCCTAGAGCCTGGACTCCTGACTCCAGCCCTCTTGGTAGCCCAGCTTTCAGGCACCAATGGAAATCTCCTCAGCTTCTCAGCAGGTCTGGCCCCTGCTGCAGACTGAACAAGCAGTTTGGGACTCTGATAACTGTTATCAAGATGCAGAGAGGCCCACTTTTAGTTCTGCTGTGTTTTTTATTTTGTTTCTTATACGGCCATTGGCCATCATGTCACCTTGAACATAAGTTCATGTTACCTTGAATGTAACTCCTCCAGTAATGATAGAGGCTGAGCTAGAGGCCACCACCCTGCTACCAGTAAACCCCCAAACACCACTCCTCATATCAGCCGATGTCAAGAAAACATTTATTCCACTTGGTCAGCTCCAGCAGGTGTCAGTAACCTCCAGCAATAGCCAACCTGGATGACCATCTGTGTGCACTGTTGTGTAGCCATGGGTGGGGCAGGGGATCCTCCCTCCAGCTTCCACTGCCCCCACACAGGGGATGACCTGAGGTCTCCAGTGTCCATTACTGACCCAGAGGAGCCAGCCCACAGCCCAATGAAATGCACCCACTAGTTAACTTGCATGCCCTCACCCTTGCACACCTCCCATTCCCCATTGTCCCACAACTTCCAGCACTAGTTCACCAGCCAGTTAACAAGTTTTTCCTGAGAGTAATGAGCCCAGCCCTGTGCTAGACCCAGTTGGAGTTCAAGAAGAAATGATACAGTCTCTTGCCCTCAGGGAGCTCACAGTCTAGTCACACACATGAGCACACACACATTGGAAACTGGAGGTAAGACCAGACAGCACATAGTACTCAAGGGTAACACAGTGTGTTAACATGGGTACTGTTTAGAGAAGGAAGGAGTGTGGGCTGGCTAGACTGGGCAGCTCAGCCCTAATGGGTAAGGAGAGCTTAGTAGGGAGGAGGAGGAAAGGAAGAGGACATTTCAGAGCAGTACAGGGGAAGGCACAGCACAGTTACAGCAGGGAGAAGACAAGCTGGATGAGTAGCAGAGAAAGGGCGTTTTGAGGTTTCCTCTAGGTTGGCCAATGATCAGAGCCATATGGAAACTCCCAGAGTAGGAAGTACCTCTCTTTTCTCTGATCTCCCCATGTGCTCCACAACCCCAGGATGAGGCCTACAGAGGGGAGTTCAGTAAGAACCTATGAGTCAAACTGCATGGGCAATAGCTGCAGGAAGACCCCAGGGCAAGAACCTACAGGTTCCATCCCAGCTTGGTGGGCCCCACATTTTCTGATGAGTGGTTCACTCTGAGGAGGCAGGTGAGCACTCGTGGGCTCTAGGCTGACTTGCTCAGGTTGGAAGACAGGAGTCCTTGTCCTGCAGTGCCCTGAGGCACACCCCCTCAACTTGCACCTTTTGTTCATTTGAGGGACACCCAACTCCTCCACTGCCAAGAGCCAGAGACACAAGGAACAGGGCTCTGGTCCTCTTCCTCCCCAGACAGGGGCTGCACACCTGGCCAGCAGGAGACATGGCTGTCTGGGAGTGGCTGATAGAAGCAGGATTCCTTCTCCCTGCCATAAACACAGACCAAACTCATGCTTCCACCAACCCCTCAGCAGTCCAGCCTTTCCCGAGACCTCACAGTGAAATCAGAGCTGAGGATGGGCACAGGTCTCCATTGTGAAAACCAGCAGCCTGTTAGGCAGAACAAGAAACATAAAACCAGAGGAACAAACCAGACGAGGGACCTCTGGCAATGTGAGGGGAAATTAGGGTCCAGAAACATAGTGCACTGTTAGGCTGGGGAGAAGGGGTTGACTAAAAGGATCTCCACCTCAGAATTCTTTATTCCCAAACAAGAGAAGGAGGCCACAGGGAGAATCACTACTTATATGGTGCCCTTGACTCGGGGACTCTGTGAATGTCATCTAAGGAAAAGTGGCAGGTGGAGGAAGCCTCCAGGGCTGAGAGGTCCATAGTCTGGGGTCCAGGGGTTCCTGAAATTGCTTGAGATGGTTACATGAGTGCATGTGTTCTCCTGGGGAGAAGGCCCATGACTTCCATCATATTTTCAAAGGGCCACACAACCCCAAGTGTTAAGAACCTGTCTGGCTCAGAAAGGGAAATGAAGCCTGCAGGTGCTGTTTACAATTAGAGGGAGGTTTTGCCTCTAGAGCCAGGTCTGCCACCAACTTGCTATATTAGCTTAAATCAGTCACTTCCTATCTCTGAACTTCAGTCAAGTGGTAGGCCAGGCAGGAGCAGAGAAGCCAGCTCTCCACACACAGACGCTGTCCCTGTTGCCATACAAGCGTTGAGGTCCAAGGTCAGGCAGCCAGGAGGAGGCCTACCTGGCTATTACTCAAACCAGGCCTGGGGAGTTTTCTCACAAGGACTTGGAATTGGCCTTGAATTCCAGGCTCCATAGGGTTACCTCTACAGGTCACTGCAGGGTACCTCCCGAGGTAGGTCTTCTTAGGGGACATGTCTTCAGGCTAGGGTGTAGTGCCAGCCAGACCCCCATGTCGTCTAGTCTCTGTGCCCAGATGTGCCGGCACCTTCTGGGACATAAAGTCAGGCCTATTTTGCACCTGTTCACAGAAATAAAGAGATCAGAGTCAAGTCTTGCACTGAACTGGCCCACTCTGAATTTGTCTGGGGCTTTGATGGAGCCACCGAGGCCCCTATCAAACTCTGCCGGGGTTATTAACAGATCAAACACCTTGGGTTTGGGGCATCTGGGTGACTGGCTCCCGATGTCCCTGGACCGTGTGTAATCTTATTTTCTGCCATCAAATACTGACCCACATTAAACAGCCACTGGGAACAACAGGTAGAGAGCAATGGATCCCTGATAAGTCACACAGCACTGAGGATGGGCAGAAAAGGCAGAGGGAAGGAGCAGGTCTCCAGCACCTAGCAAGGGCATGGGCAAGGGCTCTGGGAGCAGAGGTCCTCACATCCTCCCACCATGTCCTCAGGCACCCATCTGAGCCAGTAATGCCCCTATCCATAATCCTTATCACATGTCCCCTGGCCATGTGCCCAAATCTTCCCAGCTCCATTTGCCATGGTTTAGCAGTAAAGCTGAAGGGTCCTGGCCCAGCATTCAAACCAAAACCCAGGCCTCTCCCACTGGAGCACTAGTTATAGTCTGGAGGCAAACTCAGCAAGCCCCCATTACCTCACTTACCAAAGGACCACAAAGGCTAGTGTCTCAAGGTGTCACCTTGCAAACAGAGGCCCCAGCTCTCCCTGTTCTCGCTGTGTGACCTTGGCCAATCCTCTTAGTTAGCTAGGGCCTTTTTTCTTTTACCTAGATGATCCCAAGACCTTCAAGGTTCTGCTCTTCCATCTGTCCTCCCGGTGCCTCTGATTCTCCTCTAAAGCACAGGTCTGAGCTCACTGTGTGCTACTCATTAAAAATCTCAGGTGTCCCTTCCCCTAACCCCGAAGTCCTTTGTAGGGCAAACTCCTCTTCGCTATCCAAACCCACCTTGAAAACCCTTCTCACACAATTGCTTTTTCTACAGCAATTCTTTTAGACTCCAGGAGCCGATTCAAATGGTCACCTTCCTGTTCCAGAGCCTCTTATAAGTTGTCCCTATTATAGCCTACATCCCTCTGTACAGGCATCTGTCACAGGCATGAGGTGAGCCCCAAGTGACCAGGCCTGGGGGTCCTCACCTGTTCTTTCTCCTGAAAGTGGAGCAGTGCACAGCATGGCACACAGAGGTACCTCAGCAAAATCTCTTTGGACAAGAGATGTCATCCTCTCATCTTATAATGGCAAATCTTCACAATAACCCAGGGAGGATTCTCTCGTCCTTATGCCCAACTTACAGATGAGCAAACTGATACATGAAGTTGAAATGACTTCTCAAGGCCACCAGACAATGGGTACAGGAGGCTGAGGCCTTAGGGTCTGAAGTTGGGTCTGGGGACTGTGGAAAGTAGCCCTCTCCAAGTCGCTTTCAATTCTGACATTCTGAGAATGAAGATCCAGTAAGCAGGGGGTCATAAGCAGACCTACAAGCCCACCTGACATTGAGAATCAGGGTCCTCCGCCACCCTCCCCGCCCTTGCCATCCTCCCAAGCCTCAGAGGGCTCTAGCCAGCCCTGCAGGTCTCACCTGCTCTAGGCCGCATGAGCCTGGGGAGGAAAACCCACACAGGAGCCCAAAGCAGCTGCGGGCAGCCAGCCAGAGGGACCTGGATGGGGTGGGGGGGGGGAAGCGAAGGGGACAGCCAGAGCCCCTTCAACACAGCAAGCCGGCCCTCCCCCTGTCCCGGAAGCCCACCCAGAGAGCGGGCCGCAGCCCAGCGCCATCTCCAGGGCTTCAGGGACTGGAGGCAGCCAGTGGTGGCGGGCCACGCGTGCGTCATAGCACGCGGCCTAAATGGGCCGCCTGGCCCTCGGGCCCATGGCCGTGGCTGCGCTGGTGGGTCTTGAGCGAGCCCTCGCGCGCGAAGCTCTTGCCGCAGCGGGGACAGAAGTAGGGCCGCCGCTCCCCGAAGACCCCGGGGCGGCGCGGGTGCGGCGCGGGCATGCGCGCGTGGGTGCGCTGGTGGTTGAGCAGGAAGCGCGGCTCGCGGAAGCAGCGGCCGCACTGCGCGCACTGGTGCGGTTTCTCCCCGCTGTGGATGCGCTGGTGCGTGAGCAGGTTCTGCTTGAGGCTGAAGCAGCGGCCGCACTCCGGGCAGGGGAAGGGCCGCTCGCCGGTGTGCGTGCGCTGGTGCACCTCGAGGTTGTGCTTGACGCTGAACGCCTTGCCACACTCCGGGCACACGAAGGCGGCCGCGCGGCCCGTCCCGGCGTGGGCCTTCTGGTGCCGCACCAGGCTGGGCTGCTGCGAGAAGGTCTGGCCACACAGCAGGCAGCGGTGTGGCTGCTCCTCCGCAGGGTGGTGGATGACCAGGCCTTGGTCGTCCCCCAGACCCTCCTCCCCGTCCCCCACAGGGGACCTGCCCCTGGAGGACACCAGTTCGGTCATGGGCACTTCCAGCTGCAATCACCAGCCCCTGGGGAGTCAGAAGCAGAAAAGGAGTCAGGGGGACCCAAGAGTGAGCCAACCCCCAGCCGCAGGAGTTACTCAGTTCCCACAATGTCCAGTACTCACTCTCCCTCCTACAGTTTTGTTTAGACCAAACTTCCCTTTTTGCTCCTCTACCCCTTAATCACAGCCGGTCCTCCTCTGGGCTCTCTTCAAGAGCCACCTCCTCCTAGAAGCCTACCCTGACCTGGCCAGCCTCTCCCTGAGCCAGGCTGCCCAACTCTGTGACATTACTCATGGCTGTGCATGAGGGTGGTCCTGCTACATCTGCCCCCACCCCAGCTTCTCAAGGACACAGCTGCCTTCTGTTAACTGCGGCACCAAGACACAGCATAAACGCTGACAAGGAATATGCAGGGGCTGCTAGTATTTTAGCTTATTCTTCACCTGGGTCTATCTCGTCTCTCCAACCAGATTACCAAGGAGGAGGTAGGGAGCTGCGTCCTAAACCATCACTGATGATTTAAAGATATTTCTTTTTTGCAAAGCCTAAGCAGAAAACAAAACCTCTGCAAACTTGAAAGGGACCTCACTAGGTTAAACATTAAAGGCAGCTCTTCTCTGTTTATCAGAATGAATCGTGTGCTTGAAAGGTTGCAAGTCACTGAACCCAAGTGTGAGCTCCCAGGGCCCTGGGTCTCAGTCCGATTCCTCTTGGTTAACCCCACGGCAAAGTGACACACTCAGTACTCAACAAACACCCCAGCCCTGGCTCCCTTCATTCAGGTTCTCCTAAAGACCCTCTTCCCAGGCCACTGTGTTCCTCTTAAGTGAGTTCCCGTTGTCTTCACAACAGCCCTAAGAAAGGGGCAGAGCAGTGTTATGGAGCTCCACTTTATAAACAGGGCAACTGAGGCTCGGTGAGGTCAATATACTTGCCCAAGGTCACACAGCAAGGTGAGCCAGGACTAGGCCCTAAGTGTCCAGACTCACTGTGTAAAGCTCTTTTCAATATACTAGCTGCTAAACAACTAAACACCCCTCAACAACACACACACACACACACCCCCCACTACCACCACCACCACCACCCCAGCCACTGCAGCCCATCCATCCCCAAAAGGCTACAGCTCTTGTAGGGATACTGTTTTCCCACCACCACTCCCTTGTTCCCTCAAAACTCCTGCAGGGTAGGGGGGCTGGCTGCACTCACTCCCCATCCCCATCAGGGAAGCTTCTCAGGGCTCCCTGAACCTTTCTGTGGGCCTTCTTCACACTTTCAGCTTCAATCAACCTCCAGAATGGGGTCTCAGAGACGCCCCCCCCCTTCTTCTATCTTCAGGCCAGGGTCAGACAGGCACTGACCGTGGAGAAAAGGACAAGTAGCACTAGCGATTGACCCCACCCACAAGTCTTTCCCCAGACAGCTGCACTGACATTTGCAAAGACACACCACCAAAGTCCCCTTAGCCAATCTCAGCCTAGCCCTGTCACTTAGCAGCCTGCCCACCCTCCCAAGCTATACTCCTGACCGAAGCCCCGACTGCCCAGAGGGTCCAAGGCCGTGGGCCCTGTCCCTCCCCCAAGTTCCTCCATCAGTGCCACACTCACAGCCCAGGCTGCGCCCCGGCTCCTCGGGTCTCCAGCGGCGGCTCTTTCCTCTGGAGCCTGCGCCGCCCTGCGCAAATACGGTAACTCTCCCGCAGCGACTCCCGCGCCCCTTCTCCCCGCCCCCATAAAGACGGCCAACCTCCCTCCACGTTGTTCTTTACAAACAGCTGCATTCATCGAAAGAGCTCCCCCCACCCCGCCCGACCCCTAAGCCACAGCGACCCCGGGGAAAGATGGCAAACTGCGTGTCAACCCCACCCCCACGAAGACACGTAAGCCGCCACCCAGCTGCCACAACCCACCCTGCCAGGCTGCAAGCCCCGACTCCCCAAGGGAATGAATGCAACCCACCCCCCGCACCCGCGGCGGGCCCCGCGGAACCATGCGACCCTGGATAAATGGGTGATTAAGTCGCGGCAGTGCCACTCCGCAAAAGGGCTGCGCAGCTCCAGGCAAGTACGGTAGCGCGGCCGCAGTGACCCGCCCCCAAGGGTCCGGCAGTGGCCTCAATAAATACGGTAACCTCCCGCCGCGGCCCCAGCCGGGACCAGGGACTCACATGGCGCCGCCTCCCGAGCCCTCGGTCTCCGCCGCAGCGCCGCAGTCGCCAGCGTCGCCGCAGCCGCACAGCAGCCCCGTGAGGCTGGGAGGTCTAACTCGCCAACAGCCCGGCTGGCTGAGAAATGAAGGCTGCTAGTCCTGCGCCTGCCCAGGCAGGACATGGGTCCAGGTGGGGGCCGAGTCCCCGGGACGGGTCACCCCTAGTTCCCCAGGCCCCCACCCTAGCCATTCCCCTGTTAGGATTCCCCAGGCCCCAATTTGACAGAACACCATCCTCATCTCCCTCATCCAAGGCAGCAGTAGCCTAGCCAGGCCGGGAGCTGCCCCTAGCGAAGAGGGAGAGGTCGGGGTCGGGGGTGTGTGTGTGGGGGGGGAGTGGTAGCTAGATATTTCCCTGAGGAGAAAGAGGAGCATAAACGCAGGGGCCCCAGAGGTGTCTGTGCGGTGTTGGGGGGAGGGTGTCTCGGGGGCAGGACAGCACAGTCAGAGGGCAGAATCGGAGCACTGCCCTGGCCGTCAGTTTTGGCAAAGCCCACCTTACTATATAGCCTGGGTCACATCAATGACCATAGAGAGTAGAGGAAGAAATGACAACCCTGCAGTCCGCTCCTCCACAGATCTGAGTCCACTGTGGTCAAAGGAGATCCCATAAAGGAACTGCTTGGAACACCCAGAGAAGCAGCAGGTGTGAGGCATAGGTAAATTCTGGTTTACCGCCCGCCTTTTAGTAATGATGCTCCTTGTTGTACATACCTCGGTGGAAAAACAGCCCTCTCCCATGTATTACCTCCTAGGAACTTCCCAGTAACCCTGTGCAGTCTAGGTTGGACGGGTGTTATTATCCCATTTTATAGATGGGATTTTTTTTTTTTTAAAGAAAAGATGCGTGCATACCTGTAATCCCAGTATTCGGGAGGCCTAGGCCGGAGGATCCTGAGTTTGAGGGCAGCCTAGGCTACACAGCAAGACCTTGTCTCAAAAGAAGAGAAGGGAAGGTGGAAGGGAAGGGAAGGAAAAGAAAGAGGGCTGGTGGAGTGGCTCAAGTGGTAGAGCGCTGGCCTAACAAGTGTGATCCTGAGTTGGAACACCAGTATGGCAGAGAGAGAGAGAGAGAGAGAAGAGAGAGGGAACACAGAGCAGCTTCCCCTAACTAAGACCCATAGTTCTAACTGGCTCAGAATTCACATTTGGCCAGTAAAGATACAAGTGGGTGCCAGGCATGGTACTACTTGCCTATAATCCCAGCATCAGGAAACTAGAGGCAGGAGGATCTCGAGTTCAAGACCAGCCTGGGATACATAGTGAAACCCTGTCTCATATCTAGATAGATAGATAGATAGATAGATAGATAGATAGATAGATAGATAGATAGAGTTACAAGTGCAAGAAAAACAAATAGGCTTTCTCCCTGTGGGCCCTCAGTAGCTGCCAGGTGAAGGGAGTAACCATAATTCTTGGCTTTTTCTGGCAGATGGTGGACATGCTGTTAGGCAGTAGAGCTAATCCCTGGTGATGGGCTTTGGGAGACCCAAGCCTCCCACTATCATGAGGACCAAGCCTGTGGCTCCACAGGTGCCCAGTGTGCCTTCTGGAGCATGAGAACTGCAGAATTCCAGGGGGCCTAAGAGGCAGTAGTCAGCCCCTTGTTAGGGACACTGAAACCCAAAGCCAGGCCTACCTGCTTGCACAGCCCTCTCAGGACCAGTGTGTCCCAGCAGGCCCAGCCTGGCCCATTCTAGGCCTCTCGATGACCCACCTCACTCCCATACCCCCCTCCCTGCTGCTCCTGCAGCATCTCACTGAGCTCCATAGGTCCCCTCCCAAGGACACTGCTATCTTAAACAGAGGCAACAAGCAGGGACATAGGAAGCTAAAGGATTGAATCCACCAGGATAGATGTTTACCCCAAGGTCAAGTTTAGAGTTCCCATGGATAACAGAACGTCCTTTTCTCTAATGACAGTCCATACCCACCTCTCTGCTCATAGGACAGCCACATCTCCCAGCTTTCCAGCTTGTGTTGAAGAAGTTGTCACCTGCCAGAGCAACTGGTCTTCTGCAGGCCACAAGAGAAATGGGGACACTTAGTAAAGACTAGGGTTTCAAAAGCAAATTTAATAATACACCTGAGGTTGGCAGCATATTTTTTGGCAGCATTTTCTAGGTAAGCTGAGCCTAAACAAATAATAAATAAATAAAATAGCCAAGGGGTAGGGGTGGGAGGCAGACAATGCTAAGTCAGACTTTTCTACTCGGTTGGTTCACTTCTTCAGTCTCATACATGTACCTCCAGTCTCCCCCAGTCCCTCGTTTTCACAATAGGAAGACAATGTGGCAATATTCTGCAGACACAGCCAAGGCTTCTTCATCCAGGCAGGATAGTGGCCAATGTGTGACCACCACCATCCTGTGAGGCCCATGTGGCAGCTGGACTTGGGACCCTACAAAGCCCAGGGCTGCTAAGGTACCCTGGAGAGCAGCTGACTCATGGCTCCCTCCCATGTGGGTGGAGTGGATAGGTCAGCAAGCCTTGCTTGGCCCTGCGTGGTTTTTCCCTGGGACACACCACATGAACAGATGACTCTGGGATCTCCCAGTTCAGCTCTGCCTATCCTCCAGCTCCTCCTGCACCTCCAGGGCTCCCACACTCAGCAGGGCAACCACCTTTCCCCAGTGAGCTCTTCCCAACCCCAGGAACTGGACAGTAGTCCACAATATCTCTCCAAAGCACCTGATGCTAACCTCAAATTTAGTTGTCCCTATCAGGTTGTGAATGTCAAAGGGCAGGGACTGTATTTTTGGCTTCCCTGTATCCCAAGTGTCCTCCATATAAAAGGTCCTCAGTCAGGGTCAGTTAAGTGAATGAATGCATGTCTGTAAGCTACATCTGATAGCTGGCAGGGTTGGGGGGCGTCTGCCATGGAGGGGAAAGATGGTCCCCAAGGGGCTGATCAGTGTATTAACACAACATGAGGAGTTGCAGGCTGAGCTCCGGGCCCAGCCACAACTTTGAAGGCTGGCAGGGGCTGCAAAGACCTAGATGAAGATACGGGGCTCTGGGTGTGAGGCCTCATCTGCTCCACAGTCTTCTTTCCTTTGAATTAAAACTCAAGATATGACCTATGACATCAATTCGGCCAATACTTAAACTCATGGCAGGGCTGCTTAATACAGAGAACGGTTCGTTCCTCAGAGTCAGGGCGAAATGGGTAAACCCTTTCCCTCTCTTTCCATAGGCGCACATACACTGCAAGCAGTTTAATAAAAGGCTGCACTTACTGAATGCCTGCTGTGTGCCCAGCACTGTACCACATGGATCACTTGCCCAGATCGCATAGCTGAAGTGGCAAAGGCTGGATTTAACCTGAGAACTGTCAGACTGTCTCCACTATTGCCAACAAAAAAACAAAGTTCTTTCTGGATTTGGGCCATGGATGGGCAGAGGGAAGGAGAGGGAGAAGCTGTTTGCCAATAGGACCAGCATCCCTGGGAGGTACTATCCAGCGGCCATGTGGAGCTATTTAAATTAATTAAAATTAAAGTTTAAATTCACTTCCTTAGCCACATTTTAAGTATTCGGTAGTCACAGATGGCTGGCGACTATGGCATTGAGCAGAACAGATACAGAGTACTTCATGACAAAATGCGCTGTTGGATACTTCTAGGCTAGGACACTTTCCTCTTCAAACCTGGGTGACCCGGGAGATGCCAGCCCCTCTTTAGGCCTAAGGAACAACCTAAGAGACACCATTCGTTTCCCTCTCTGCACTGCCCCTGGAAGCATCCAGGAAGAACAGTAATATGTGACAATATACTATTTTTTATCCCAATAGTCCTGCCAAAAGGTCAAAGAGATTTCTTTACCAAACTCAAATCAGGTTTTTAAATAATGCTTCAGAAGCACCCCCCACTCCACCAGTTACTCTGCCAAGTTCCCACTGGCACCAGGCCCGCTCTCTCCCTGACACAGTGCTTCTGCCCCTGCAAAGAAGCCGTTCCTCTGGCCTCTCCAGCCCCTCCCCCTCCAGCAGCAATCCCCAGCAACCCCTGGGGTAGGGCAGCAGGCCCCAAATCCTCTCAAGGAGCCTGTCCTCCTCTCTGGTGGACCTGTCACACATGTCACTTGCAAAAGAATAGTCATTGTAGAGTACCTAGGTAATCTTTCCCAGCCTGCTTCTAACAATTCCAGGAAACCTAGCCCCACCCAGCTCACGTGGTCTGTTGGAAGTTTGGCCATGGGTCCTCTACAGACCTGCACTTGCTTACCTGGCAGAGGACAGGATCCTTTAAGATCTTCATTTACTTGGGTGTTTTTGTTCTTCTCTGCAACTCCTCAATCTATGCAATGCTGCATAGTATCTTGAATCATAAACAACTAGGACAAGTCTGACCTCCTTGTCTTTGATTTTATGGTGTGTCTTTTCCTAAATATTCTCTGACCCAGTTTTATCACTTTAAAATGAAAGGGAATGAAAATTGAAGTCGACAGTGTCATGCCATCCTTGGAAGAGCCTGTGGTTGTGACATTGGATGCAGTTTAAGCTAACAGGAGGCCTGGAACCTGCTGCCGATCTGCAGCATTAACTAGGGGACAAGTCACACTGCCCCAGCACCTTTTCCTATGTCAAATGGCAGTGTCACTGCCCGGCCTACATCGCTGACCATGTGAGAGTGAGATAAGGAATAAGAAAGCTTTGCTAAGAGAACTGCGGCTGGTAACAATTTGTCCACAAATTGACCATATGTATTGCTCCAAATTGTGTTCTATCAAAATGATTTTCCATAAAAGGTTCTTGAGCAAGGGCAGGAACCATGTCTTATTTACTGCAGCGTTCCAGGTGTCTGGCAGGATGCCCGGCACACAGTAGGTTTGTTACAGAACCAGTGCTATACAGTCTTGACCGGGTCAACAGGCAAATACATTGACAGTTCATCACTCTGGGGTGATCTGGCCCTATCAGCCTTGTAACCTAAATCTGGGAGAGGGTCCGTCACCCAGGAAGGGTACAGAAGCAGGGAGCTTGGGGGAGGGGGAGCTCATTTACCTCAAGTACTACCAACACCGAGCCTTGATTTGATCATTAAAAACAGGCCAAGCCAGGAGCCTGTGGCTCATGCCTGTAATCCTAGCTATTTGGGAAGCTGAGATCAGGAGGATCATTGCTTAAGGCCAGCCTGGGCAAATAGTTCCTGAGACCCCCATCTCCAAAATAACCAGAGCAAAATGGAACTGGAGGTGTGCCTAAAGTGGTAGAGCACCTGCTTTGCAAGCATGACCTGAATTCACACCCCAGTCCTACAAAACTAAATAAAAAACTAAAAACACCACAGGCCATTTGTGAAAGAGAAAACATTCTATTGAAAGATAGAATACATCAATATGTCAGTCTGATCTCTTCAGTATCTGCCTGCACCACCCCTTGGGTACCTAACTCTACAAGGAGCCAGTGTTTCCGCAGGTTCCAGCTGGAAGACAGTATCTCTCCAACCCATAAACAAATGGTGGTACCCAGGAACGTCTTCCAAGAGTAGGTGAGCTTGGTTTCAAGATTTACTAAGTGGCAAAGAGGAAGCAAATGAGGCTCCCCCTCCCATGGTAGAGTAAGTTTTGATGCAATGCAGGGCACAGGGCACTCCCTGGGCAGGACAGGTAGGGAGAGTTGCTACAGGAGAGAACAGGGAGCACCTGGGACCGGTGTAGGTTGGGAGATGCCCAGGAAAACCCTTCTGGTTTGGCTTCCTGTTGATCCTGAGAGCTGAGTACTCAAGGTGGGTGACAACCCTGGCACACCTCACCCAGTGGGGGAATTTCATACAGTTTATGACCGAAGAACTGACCAGGAGTAAGCAGCCTGAGCACTGGGCATCACTGATATTGTGTTATCCAGGAAAGCTGGAGCCCACTCTGTTTGTCCTTCCTATCATCTCCATGTGTCTTTGTATCACTACTATAGCTGGAGCTTTTCCCAGATGTAGAGATTTAAAGTAGATCTGAACAGAGTGGTGACCAGAGGCCAGGCTGAACTCAGCAGCTCCCAGAGAAGGTAGCACTGTTTTGCATCCAGAAAAGGATCCAGGCCTAGAGGCCAGCAGGTGCAGGTCTTCCTCCTCAGACCATGCTGGCCCCTTCCTTCTTCCTACCTCCCAGCTATCCAGCCCTGGCACCAACCTCCATTCTCTGCAATTCCCTCCCCTCCTCCAGGAAGTTTCCATCCAAGGCTACAGGCTGGGCTGGACTCCTGGCTTGTCAGCACCAGGACCTCAGCCAACCCTGCTTTGGAAGAGCATGAGAGGTGACCTCAGGGAGGTGAGAGGCTGGAGTGCGTGAGAAGAAACACTGAAGAGAGGAGAGTAGAGAAAACTGTCGTCCCCCAGCAGGAACTGGGAGCAGGGAGTTGCTATGTGAACAGACAAGAGCTCCCTGCCCTGGTCTTGGGTGGAAGGGTCCCTCCGAGTACACACGAACCATGCTACAGCAAGGGGAGCTCAGAAAGAACGACACCATGTGGAATATTTGGCCCTTCATTTTTCTCTTCTGCAACACCAGAATGGACAAGGATCCAAGTCAGTCACAGTCACCCACCCACTTGAGGCCAGGAACAGGAGCAGCACAGATGGCTTGATCCTACCCAGCCACCTTCCCAAGCAGCCGCACTTCAGCTGAGACCACCTGCCCACACGTCCACTCCTAACCATCACACCAAGGCCAGTTCCAGGGACAGGGGCACCATACCCACCACCCTGAGCACTCAGAATTGGAGGACCATCAAACCATTCTGCTTTTCCAGAAAGTTACTGGGAGTCCATTAAGTGCTGGCACTGTCCTTGGTGCTGGGGATATGCTTGCCCCTCCCTAGCCTGCCTCTGCTCCATCCTTGGTATCCCGGAGTCTCCCATGGGACCGCCCCTGGGCATCCTGCAGCCTGAGTGTGGCAGTCCTGGGCCATTTCACACTGACCCTGTCTTAGAACCCCCAACAGCCCTTCACTTGGTGCCTGAAGCCTGGGGGTACCTCCGTGAAGTGTACAGATGGGCCCAACCCAGCAGACATATCCAGGTTCCAGGGTAAAGCATGCTGATCTCACCTGCTCCCTCAGCACACCTGGGCACTTTAGGAGGCGCCCTCCTTATGCTTCTGGAATTGTCTCAGGGCTTAGAGCCTTGAGGAACTGCGTTTTGATAAGGTCTCACTTGGGGAGCGCTAAGAGTCAGCATTCCGGGCCCTTCCCACCCTCCACTTGCACCCTGCACAAAGCCCTCCACCAAGGTCAACCGGGCAGGACACACTAGAGGGCCTCCTCCTCCTGGCCTGGCCTGGCCGCCAGGGCTCCGCGGTGAACGCGCTGGTGCTTGAGCAGGTGCTGCTTCTGTCGGAAGCCGCGGCCGCAGGCGGCACACAGGTAGGGCCGTTCGCCGGTGTGGTTGCGCCGGTGCCGAGTCAAGTTGGGCTTCTGGCTGAAGCGGCGGCCGCACTCGGGGCACGCGTAGGGCCGCTCGCCCGTGTGGATGCGCTGGTGGATGGTGAGCGCCGACCACCACGAGAAGCTCTTGCCGCACTCGTTGCAGATGAACTGGCGCTGCTCGCTGGGCCCCGCCAGGCTCGTGCGCCCTCGGCCCCATAGCGCGCCCCGGACCCTCTGGGGCCGTTGGGGACTATCGGGCTGCGTAGCCAAGCCCTGGGGAGCCCCAGCTGGTGGCTGGGAGCCCGCCTCCCCGCCGGGGAGACCGGGTCCGGAGCGCAGCAGCTCGGCGGCGTGTGCGCGCTGGTGGGCCCGCAGCGCGGCGCGGCTGGGGCAGCTCTGGCCGCAGCTGGGGCACGGCGCGGCCTGGGCGCCAGGCAGGTGTGTGCGCAGGTGCTTAAGCAGGTGCTGCTTCTGGCGGAAGCTGCGGCCGCAGTGCAGGCACGGGTGCGGCCGCTCGCCCGTGTGGTTGCGCAGGTGCCGGGTCAGGTTGGGCTTCTGGCTGAAGCGGCGGCCGCACTCGGGGCACGCGTAGGGCCGCTCGCCCGTGTGGATGCGCTGGTGGATGTTCAGCGACGACCACCAGGTGAAGCTCTTTCCGCACTCGTTGCAGATGAACTGGCGCTGCTCGCCAGGCCCCGAGCGGCCGTGGGCAGTGGTCCGGACCCCAGACTGTTCCCACCAGCTCTGGCAGAGTCCCAGCCAGGCCCACTCGGGACGCCCCCGTGGGGGCCCCGGCCGCAGGCGACAGGCTCGACGTCCCGCAGTGTCCCGGAGCATCTCGTGCAGACCGGCGCGGGCGCCTTGGCGGTCCCGAGCGTGAGCGCGCTGGTGGATGCGGAGGCCCACCTGGTGACGGAAGCAGCGCTCGCACTCGGGACATGAGTGGGTGGCGGGGCGAGAGTGGGTCTTCTGGTGCTTGAGCAGGTGCTGCTTCTGGCTAAAGCGCCTGGTGCACTCCGGGCAGCAGAAGGGCCGCTCGCCCGTGTGGTGCCGCTGGTGGCGCGCTAGGTTTGGCTTCTGGCTGAAGCTCTTGCCACACTTGCCGCACAGGTATGGCTTCTCCCCTGTGTGCGTGCGCTGGTGGATCTTCAAGGAAGACCACCAACTGAACCTCTTCCCGCAGTCCACGCACACAAAATGACCCTCGCTGGCAGAAAGCGCCGGGCTTAGAGGGCCCGGGGCTGCCCCTGCAACTCGGCCTGCCAGCCGCGCATCCTGCTCAGGGGGAGGGGCCCACCTTGCACCCCCAGTCTCTTCCTGCACCCCCACAGCCCGAAGCCACCCCATGGTCTGGCATGGTGTGAGGCCCCGATGTCGCTGGAAAATGTTTTCCTTGTCCTTCTCTGGGAGCACGGCCTGTGGTGCCAGCGTCTGAAGCAGCCACTCTGGCTTCTCTTGCTTGATTTTCATCACCGGCCCATCTCCTGCCAGAGGCAAAGGGAGAGGATGGGGAGAGGTCACTGGCTGCTCAGCCTGTGGAGAGCAAGAGTGGAAGAGGGGAAGGGGGTTGGAGAGGGCCAAAGAAGAACTGAAAAGAATGAAGGCAAAGATTTTTTGGGGGGTTGGCACCAGTGGGATGGGGGAAGATATAAGGAAAGGATGTAGGAGGGTGAATGTAGTGGAAATGTTATGTACTCATGTATGAAAATGGAAAAATGAGACCTGTTGAAACTGTTCCAGAAGTCGGAGAGGGGAGGATAAAGGAGAATGATGGAGGGGTGAATTCAACTATGACATATTGTTTAAGAACTTTGGTAAACGTCACAATGTACCCCCAATACAACAGTAATTGATAAATAAATTTTTCAAAAAAGAGTTTTAAATGAAGAGAAAAAATGGAAAAGAAAGAGAATAGAGGGCAGAAAGGACAAGAATAAGAGCAGGCTGAGGTGTGGGAAGAGAAGGAAAAATACAAGAAAAGAAATGGTAAGTGAATGGCTTGGGTGCCAAAGATATGTGGTCCCTCAAGCATATGTTGACAAGTCTTCTCTACCCCAAGACCTGGAGGTGTAGGGAAGTCAGAGAAACCACCAAGTGGGTCCCTGACCAGGGACCAATGAAAAAATAGCCAAGTTTCAAAACATACCGTTCCTTTTCTAAGAGGACGGTGGATGTGCAGAGCTCTCTAACCATGACATGCCCGGTCCCTCAGTGGTTAGGGTGACCAACCCCTGGGTCACTGCCTCTTCCTCTCCACTGTCTGGGTCCCTGCTCCAGGGCAGTAGTCTTGGCCCATGAACACCATCCTGCTGAGACCTCCATTGTTTGGCAACCTCACCTTTCTTCAACAAAACAAAGAATGAAAAGGTAGGCCCAAAAGACCTTAGCTGGTAACAGGTGCTGCCCTTGGATTGCACCTAATCCACATTACTCAGGAGAGAGCCCTGCATGCTGCTACCAACTCACACCATACACATGGCGCACAAGTCTCCAGAGGTGCTTTGTTTACCTGGCTCAGGAACGCTAAGAAGCCATAATGAAAATGTGTGCTTCAGACACAAGGATCATGTACTATGAGTCCATTTATATGCACATTAAAAGCTGGCAAAAACACTCTGAATCAGAAGTCAGGATTATGGGCCCGTTAGGGAGGCTTGAGCTCTGAGGGTCTGGCAATATTCTCTCTTGATGTAGGGCTAGTCACTGAGGTGTGTTCACTTTGTAAGAATTTATGGAACTTGTGATGTATGCACCTTCCTGTAGGTGCTGATGTTGCAATAAAAAGTTCATATGCAATAAAAAGGAAGTAGAATAAAACAGCTGTGAACAAAGGAGAAAGAAAACTTTCTAAACAGGTTTCAGCATTACAAAGGCAACAAAAGAAACCCAAAGAAGTAGAAGGAAGGTATTGATAAACATTAAAAACAAAGATTACAGATAAAGGGGATAGGTACAAAAAAAAAAAAAGATTCTGAAAATCCTAAAATACTATGTATAGGCTTTATACCAATAAATTTGAAAATCTATACCAAAGAGATGATTTTTCAAGAGAATGTAAATTAAAACCCACTCAAGAGTAGGTAGAAAATCTGACTATATAAACAATTAGGAGAGAAGGAGAGACTGAAGAAAAAGCCAAAGTTCTACCCACATGATGACTGTATCAAGATCTATGAAAAATTCACGGAAAGAATGTGAAGCTATTACAGTGACTAGGAGGAAAGGGAAGGAGGGAGGGAGGAGGGAAGAAGTCCTTTAAGTCCAGCATAATGCTGGTATCAAACCAAGACACAAATGGGATAGGCAAGGCATTATAGGCTTACTGTTCTTTGAACAGACACAAACATTAACAAAGCCAGTTCAGCAGTATGAAAAATAATAACCTATCATGACCTTGCTGAGATCTTCCCAAGGAAAGCAAAGATGACATGATATAATGCATGGCATTACCTAATTAAAAGCAAAAAAAACCAAAAAACCCAGCTGGGGATGCAGTGCAGAGGTAGAGCACTTGCTTCCCATGCCCTGGATCCCATCCTCAGCACTGCTACAACAAAAGTGAAAACCTCATAACCATCCTCAATGGTTTTCTAAAATTAAACATTATTTCAAGAAGGAAGGAGGAAGACAGGAAGGAATTAGCAAACTAGGAACACAGAAAACTTTCTGAAACTGACAAAAGGTGTGTACTAGAAATTACAGCAGAGATTACAACCAGAGGCAAAAGATTAGAAGACTATTAGAGAAGGGAACAAAACAAGGACTCTCGCTATCCCTGACCCTTTTCAACTTTGTACTTGGGAAACCAGCCAGAGGATAGAAGGAAACATATATATGTAAATACTGGAGAAACTGTATAATATTTTCTGTTTATTTTTTTTTTAAAAAAACAGGTCCTCGCTAAGGGTTGGAAGAAGGAAAGTATGAAGAGGTAGAGAATGGGATTTTAGGGCAATGAAACTCCTACTACAGAATGTACAACGCCAAGAGTAAATCCTCATATAAATAATAATGTTATCGATATTGGACCATTAACTGACCTCATAATGCAAAATGTTAATTATAGCAGAAAGTGGGATGGGGAACTCTCCTCTCTTTGCAATTTTTATATAAACCTAAAACTGCTCTAAAATGTAGTCCATTTGAGGGAAGGGATGGGACTCTTTTTTTTGGGGGGGGTAGTGCTAGGGTTTGAACTCAGGGCCTTAGGCTTGCTAGGCAGGCAGTCTACTGCTTGAGCCACTCCACCAGCCCCTTGTGATGGGTTTTTTTTTTTTTGAGACAGAGTCTCACGAACTATTTGCCTAAGCTGGCTTCGAACCATAATCCTCTTGATCTCTGCCTCCTGAGTAGCTAGGATTACAGGTGTGAGCCACCAGTGCCTGGGAGAAAGGACTCTTGACTTATTAGTGATGTGACTGCTCCATGGTGAGCCTGGTGAATTGAGGCTGCCAGTCAGATTTCCTTCCACCAAAAAAATAAAAATAAAAGCCTACTACAATCTTTAGAATAGTGTAGAATTCATACACTACACAAATAGACCAATGGAACAGATTAGTGTGATATATGACACAAGGTAGCATTCCAAGTCAAGGGCAGAAGGCTGACTTATTCATTGATTTAGAACCAACTGACTGTCTTTTTAGGAAAAACATTTAATGTGAAGCCAGGCACTGGTGGCTCACACCTGTAAAGCTAGCTACTTGGGAGGCTGACATCAGGAATACCACAGTTTGAGGCCAGTCTGGGCAAATAGTTCATAACACCTCATTTCCAAAATAACCAGAGCAAAATGGACTGGAGATGTGGCTCAAGTGGTAGAATGTCTGCTTTGCAAGTGTGAAGCCCTGAGTTCAAACCCCAGTGTCTCTCTCTCTCACACACACACACACAAACACCCAAAATTTAATGTATATATCTTATACATACTGTTTATAAGATCAGTTCCACATAGATTTAAGGGTTTAAGAAAAGAAAATACAAATATTAAAAGTATTAGACAAATTAGGAGAATTTGTTTATAATGAGGAGGTATTTAAAAGTCTTCTTAAGTAGGATTCAGAACATAAAAACTAAACTTTAAATACTAGGATGACAAAAGACACCCCAAACATTCTCAACTAGAAATGACAGTTTCAGGCAGCATTTTCCATAGAACCTTCTGCATAGGTGGAAATGCTTTGCCTGTTGCTCCAACATAGTTTCCTCTAGCGATAAGTGACTAGTGCAACTGAGGACTGAATTTTTTTTTTATTGAAGTTAATTTAAATCTAAATTTAAATTTACATAGTCACATGTGGCTAGCTACCACACAGTGAGCAGTTCAGGTTTAGAAAAAATATGTGCAGATATATAATCAATAAATGACTACTATCTAGAATATATAAAGGAGTCCTATAGAGATGAGAAAAGAGGTTCAACCTCCTTAGTCATCAGCAAAATGTAAAAAAGGAGGTTGATCTTTTCACCACTTGCACCAGCAAAAATGGAAAATAATATCCTTACTTTACAACACACAGGGAAATTATAGGGGGCACGTCCACAGGGCATCCTGGGGGCATGTCCTGAGGTTCACACTTCTGGAAGGACAACTTGGCAGTGTTCATTTAAACTATAAATGTGTAGAATCTTCTGTTCCTTTCACCCAGCAATTTCATTCTAGGTACAAATCCTAAGAAATACATATGAGTGCAAAGAGTAACCAAGGATATTCGCTGAAATGCTGTTTTTAATTAGTAAACAATAGGGGAAAAAAACCTAAATACCCATAAACAAAAGTTTAAAAATTACCACTCCCTTCGTAATATGGAGTACTATGTAGCAACTGAAAATATTTATTGGCATATATACAAATATATAAATATATTTGTATATATGCCAATAGGAAAAGATTTCCAAAACATTTTAAGAGAAAGAAAATCACAAACTGAAGAAAAACAATATGAATCTTCTGGTCCAATTTATGAAAAATAAAACTATGTGTCTATGTACATACGTGCTTGTGTAAGCAGCCTGAAGGTGGCGGTCACCTCTGATATATTAACCATAGCAGGATTGATAGAGGTCAAAGAGAATCTTCCCTTTACCTATATTGTTTGAATTTGAGATATTCAAATGTGATAATTTTAAGGGTTTGAATTTTACATTCAAATATTATAATTTTTGGCAGTACTGGGATTTGAACTTAGGACTGTGCACTTGCTAAGCAGGCACTCTACCACTTGAGTCATGCCCCCAGCCCTTTTTGCTTTAGTTATCTTTCAAATAGGGTCTTGCATTTAAGCCCATACCAGCATGGACCTCGATCCTCCCATTCATGCTTCCCTCCTAGCTGGGATGACATGAATGAGCAAGGTACCACATCCAGCTTTCTACTGGTTGAGATGGGATATCGTTAACTTTTGCCAGGCTGGCTTCAAACTGAGATCCCCCCCATCTTCACCTTCTGACTAGATAGGATTTGCAAGTATTAGCCACTGTACCTGGTCAACTATTATAATTTTAAACATTTAAAAAAATCAAAGTTATAAAAAAACTTCACTTCTACTCTGGTAGCCTTTCATTCTAGGACTAAAGGACCCCATTCCCCTCCATGTCCTCAGGGGCTATCATGGGGTCACTGCAGGGCAAGAGATCATGGAAAGTGCCTGTAAGGGTAAAACAATGCCATAATGCCTGCCCTGAAGCTTGGTTGTGAGAAATCACTTTAGTCTGAGGCACAATTTAAAACAAAAAGTAGTTACTTGAATTATATAGTGGCAAAAACTGAATGCCCACATTTAATGAATTGATTATAGGGCTGTTTCCTTAGCTGCACTGAAATGCTGGCCAATGAAAGTATCTAGCACTAGGTGTCCAAATTGGCAGCTTGGTAATGAATCCAAGATGGACTCACACAAGAAGGGACCACTGTCCCTGAGTGACACTACATCCATTAATGCCCCAGAACTCCAAAGCCCCTGCAGCCAGAAAGATGACACTGTGCCTGCAGCCTCAGGGTCTTCTGATCCATAATCAGACGAGTTATCCATTGTACCCTGGCCTACACCTGCCTGCAGCCTCAGAACACCAGGACAGAGCTCTCTCCCATCCACCTGCTGAAAGGCATCAGGGGAAGAGAACCCAGCATAGGTTCCTGCAGGTCCTGCAAATGAGGAATGGGGTGAGCCTGAACTTGAGCCTGCTGGGGGCATATTCCCTTAGGACTCAGCACTGACACAAAGCCTCTGGCTTACAGGCATAGCTCTTCAGTCATCAGAAAGAATGTTTTAACTTTTGAGTCAGATAAAATGAGAAGGTGTTAAATGGGGATTATTACTGGGTACAGAGCCTGAGTGATGAAAAGATCTGGAAACAGATGGTGGCGATGGTGACACAGCATTATAAATGTGCTTAGTGCCACATACTCAACACTTAAAAACAGTTAACATGATAAATTATGTTATGAATATTTTGCCACAATAAAAAAACACATAAAATATGTAAAAGTTAAAAGAGGTAAGCTCTAAACTCTCTGAAAAATGGTGGCTGTCCAGAATAAGCCATTCCCTAAGTCAGACCAGGCAGGCAGCCTGAGGGATCCAGATGAAGAGAACATGGCTGCAGCCCAATGGCCAGCCCTAGTGTCCCCTTCATGCCTCAGCACTTCCAGTAGCTAAACCAGTGTTTTTCACCTTCCCTAGAACCACAGGGTTGCCTCAGAAGCTGCCCTGGGGATGGCAGAGGGGCCTGGAGGACTCATCTTCACAGCTAATTAGGATCCCACTTAGGAGTTGATCTGGAAAAAGGTGTCCTTGGGTCAGAGCATTTGGCCCCTGTGCTCTAAGCTTTATGGTAACAACTCTAGTGTCTGTATCATATAGGAGCTCCCAGATTCCAAAGTGAGACCAGCAGGGGCCCATCCTGTGGGAGCCTCACCACCACCTGAGGATGTGTGTCAGGATCCCACCCAGGATGGGTAGTTTCCACCCATCCCACTGCCGCCCTTGGAGCTTGCTGCTAAGGTTATCTTGCATTCAGTTACTGCCTAGCTTTGTCTCAGTCTTGGGTCCATGGAAATGATTCCCCTGGGAGGGGAGAGGAAAGGAAAGAAACCTGAGTCACATGGCTGGCAAGGGGCAGGACACCCAGGTAGGCTGGGCCTCCTCTCAAACCAGGCCCTGCTGGGGGACCCACAGTCACTCTGCAGCTCTCACCAAGACACAAGAGCTGGGGGAGTTGCTCACAGGTGCCAGGGGCTGTTCCAGCCGGGTGCAAGGCTCTGGCCAAGAGCACATGACCAGGCAGGAAAGTCTTCTACTCTGGGCAGCACTTGTCTGGGAGATACCAAAACTGACTGCTGGCAGACCGATAAAGACCCTGAACTCTGAGTGACCCCAAGGAGCCCCAGTGACCTAAACTGTTTGCTGGTCCACAAACAGAGCTTATTTTAGTCAACCATCCTACCCAGAATGCTAGTTTTCCATGTTTGCTCAGCAGAACCACCTTGAACTCTAATTTCTAACTGCTATGTGTCTCCCGTCACCTGCCAAGTTAGTGGACTAGACCTTGCCATCTGTTTGCTCCTAAGGTCTCTGTCTTTGTTCTGTTCTTTGGATGGCCCAGTCTAAGTCCTGGTCCTCACCCTGAAATGGCACATTCCAGAAGCTATTGGCTGAGGGTGGGAGCAACTTGCATTTGGCTTCAGTGAAGACAGGGACAGGTGAGCCTTCTCAGCCTTCTCCTCTTCTCTCTTACCTGTGCTGTCGCCAGCCAGACCGCTCTCCATCCCTACAGGACTTCCACAGCATCAGCACCAGCCAGGTCCTTCCCCTGCCACCTAGAGGGGGAGATGGGAGAGATAGAAAGAGACTTGGCCTGTGGGACAAGATGAACCCCGGTTTCCCAGTTCCTCTTCCATCTCAAAGGATGTTCTACCTTTCTCAAAAAGCTTTTCCATCCATGACCTCAGGTGAAATGTGCAGGGGTTTTTAACAGCACACATACCTGCTGGACCGATAAAATTAGCACCATTCCCACTTTACAAAAGGGAAACTAGGCCAGAATCCTGACGTACCAGAGTCAGAAGTGGTTGAATGGCAGGCATCCTAACTGCCAGAACAAAGCTTCATGCCCCTTCACCCTCAGCATCGGCAGGGTGGCATGTGAAGAACACACCTGAGAATCAGGAACCTCAGGTGAGGTGAGAGATTGTATGGGATCAGTCCCACTTAAGAAGACACCTGGAGGGGCTGGGGATGTAACTCAGTGGTAAAGCACTTGCCTAGCATGTGCCCCAGCACCACAAAAAAACAAAAATAAAAAAAAAGACACCTACCTGTAAGGCAGACCTGCCCCCACCTTTCCTAAGCCAGTGGCCCTTCTTTCAAAGTCCCTATCCAAGGCTGGTAAGAGTGCCTACCTAGCAAACATGAAACCCTGAGTTCAAACCCCAGTGCCTTCAAAAAACAGAAAGAACAAAGTCCTCATCCATACGCACAAACGCTTCTTCCAGAGCGTCTCACAGCCAGCCCACCTCCTCCCCAAGGACACGCCGGCTCACCAGTTCCTAGTTCATTGATCTAGGGTTTACCAATTCCTAAATATTCCTGACCTGTTTCTTTCATGCCTGGAGCACGGCCGGGGGTAGATCGTTTGGCTGCTCCAATACCCCTGGCCATGGCCCAGAAGTCCCCTCTGCCCCCACAATCTCTGCCTGGCTCACTTTAGGCTTCTTTCTTCTGCTTAAATGTCACCTTTCCAGAGCAGCCTTCCCTGGCAAGTCAATGTACAGTTACAAGTCCAACTCGACCTCCGACTGTCCTTAACACTCATCGCCCCCTGCCACGCTCTTTACTTGCATACTCCCCGCCATCACCGGGACAGGAACTTCTCATGTTCAATGCCCAGTCCCCAGGGAGAGGGCACTTAACAAATTTATGTGCATCTGTAGACTTGCTACTTGGCTTTGAGCCGTGGCGCAGAGATGCACTCATGTTGTAAAAGGTGCTCAAACTGCTTTTGCTGAAAAGCATGCACTCCTGACTCAAGCGCAAGAATTAACAGGAGACAAGCATGGCCCCTCTCCTCCCTTTTGTATCTGTCTTTGTTCTGAGCCGTCTCTCTGCAATCACCTTGGATTTCAGGAAAGACAGAACTGATAGCATCTTCATGACAAGGGACGAAAGTACCCCCAACAGTAAAGGCTCCTCAGGATGGGCCACCTGCCTGTTGCTAGACAGCAACTCCAGAATAATGACCAACAGACCACACCTGCGACTGGAACTGTTTATGCATACCTTTGTCCCCTGCCCCCAGTTCTTCTGTCTACTTAAACCTGTAGCTCATGTCTGTACCCCAAAGATGGTTGAAGATGGGCTGAGTGCTTTCTCCGCCTCTTCCCACGGCATGTCCTGAGTCGTGTAATAAACCTCCTCTCTCTGCCTTCATCACGCCTCTTTGGCATATGGAGGTGAGTCGCCAAACCTGGCATGTGGAATCCCAGGACTCTAATTCCAATGTTACCCACCACAGTGGTGTGGACTACCTCTCCTAAGGATGGGATCTAGCCTCAGCGACTTGTATCTGCTTAGCACAGCAAGGACTTGTGGCTGGCGGCCCAGCAGCAGCTCACAACCTTGCTTCTTGCTGCTCTAGGAAGGGGCTCTTCTTCCAGGCAGTGGGCGGCTCTGCCTTCTGGGGCACTGTGGCAAGGCTCAGGGATCTCACCAGCCCTGTCTAGACCTCCCCAAGGTCCCCTTCCTGAGTCCTAGGGGTTCCTACTCACAACGGAGAGCCTGACCCTGACTAGAGGTGGGGGACAGACATGTTGGCAAATGCTGAATCTAAAGAAAAAATCACTTTCACTGGTGCAAAGAGGGGAATGCTTTTCCCACAGCGTTTTCTTTAGCAACTCCTAATTGTTAAGTTCTGGCCCCATGCTTTCTTAAAAAGCTAAACAAGCTTGCCAGTTTTACAACCCAGGAAGGTCTACCTCAAGGACCAGAATGCCATCCCTTTGAGATGCAAGCAGCTAGGATCGAGGGGTGGGGGCAGCTCCATGGGAGGACAGGACCTAACTGGGCAGGCTCCTGGTTCCAAATTGCAACCTCTTTCTGTCATAAAAATGTGAGTTTAATTTTCTTTTGGGTAAGAGTAATTAGCTAACAGATGGCCAGCACAATTACCTTGTGAATTTAGGATGGATAGCATGTGACAAATGGCACTGCCACATCTCCTACTTGAAGTTTATCTTGAGAACAGGTAAGCAATGGGTGGCTTCTGCCAGGCTATACCTTTACCTGGATGGAGTCTCTGTGACTAGCAATCTCAGTGGATTGCCCGTGATGTCATCACATCCTTCTAATTCTTATTCTATTAGAAATCAAAATGAACAAACAAACAAAAAGCCTGTTTTCTTTCCCTTCTACCTTTGTGGAAGCTTTTCTGGGTTGGAGGCAGATTTTGTTTTTAATTTTGTTTCCCTACCAGGGGTCTGTCAGGCATCCCCCCACTGTCTTTTCTTATGAATGCTGCAGCCTGCTGGTGGCAGGAGAAGGCAGCAACAGGAAAGCAGGGGACCAAAAGGACCCTGCTGGGGCTGGGGCTCCTCCTTTGCCCACCACCTGCTTTCTTCCAGGCCCCTTCCTGTGGGTTTCTTCATTCCAAGCTTTGAGGCCCCTCTCACCACTTGGACTTAATGTCCACCTCAAGAGGCTCAGCGGACCTGGACAGAGAGGCCATCTGGACATGGAAACACTGAAGAAAGGAGTTGGATTCTGAGCTACAAATCTAGGGCAAGGATAGAGGGACAGGATTCAACCTATGCAATACCTGGAAGCCTCCAAGCCACACCAAAAGAGTGCCTACTTTGCCAACTCTGACATCCAAGAGCCATTAAGACTCACCTTAGGTAACAGAAAGGCTCTGATTCTTGGTGACCTACCCTTAGTGGCTCAGTACCTCTGTCCCATGCCACACCAGGGCATGAGAGACAGCAGCCCTATGTCTATGCAGGAAGTGAAAAATGTAAGGAAAGGGAAAAAGTGAGAAATGAGAGGTGGATGCACAGACATGGGGGAGGGAGGGAGGCCATGCTTTTGGAGATCCACTTCCACATGTGTGCTAAGGTGGGATGAGTCTACAGACCACACCCTGAAAAAGCCAAGGCCAAGGCAGCACCTACACATGGACACCTCCTCCAGGTCACTCCCAGAGCCTCTCACCAAGCTTCGCTATCATTCTGTCCCTTGCTCTGCCATGCCACTTGGTTTGTCCCTCCTCACCACCTCCCACCCTGACACATCAGTCATCTGACAGGACAGACATCCAGGAAGCAGGCTGCCAGCAAAAAATCAGCCCAGCAGGATACAGGAGCTAAAAGGCAGATGCTCCATCCTCCACCAGTCTCCACTCTGAGTCTCTTGACAACCTGGTCCATCACATAGGCCTCTAACCTCTTCCACAGCCCACAAGTACTGTGGGAGCAGGGCACACACAGAGGATGAGTCTCAGGATGGACCCTGGTCACCAGTTGCCTCCCCCGCTCCCTGTGGTCTGCCCCTAACTCAGCCACCCATTGGGACAGGCCGAAATTTGGTTAAAAATTCCCTCAGCTGGGCGCTAGGCCTGGCTGCCCGACAGCTGCAGGACCACACAAAGAGGGGATTGAGGACTGCAGCAGGTGGTGAGGCTGGGCAGGGAGGTAACAAAGGGCTTTGGTATTAGCAGAGACCAGAGGGCAGGGGAGCAGCTGGGGTGAGGAGCAAGGCCAGGGAGACGCAGCTCAGAGATCTTGCCAGGCCTCCCAACTTCTTGATTCACAGGAACAGACTCAGAGCCCCAGGTAGGGAAATAAGAAGTGGCTGGTGGCTCCTTTGTCACCAGTGAAGCAGGCCCACCAGTGTCTTTGCTAGGAGGTGAGGCTTTGAGAGGGGCCTTTCTCAGCCTCAAGGTCCCTTCCTTGGTCCTCCCCCATTCCCCCCCAGGATACAGCAGGTAGAAGACAGGCAGAACATAGCCTGCCCCAATCCCCCTTTGTGTCAAGCCAACTCCCTCCACCTCTGCTTCCCTTTCCAGTAGCCATGTCCTTCCTAGTGGCCCATTTACCCCACCTGGTCCTCAGAGCACTCTGTCAGCTCCTCACAGCTCCACATAATGGTGGTTCCACTCTTCCTGCTGCATGCCCTACTCACCAGTGGAGCTCCAGTGAGCCATGACAGACTCTGCAAGGGGCCAGGCAAGGGCACCAGGTCTCACCCCTGTGCCAAGGATGCTCTTAGATCACCCCTTGGGAGCATAGGTGGTGCATCTTCTACACCTCCATTTATTTGAGGAGAGGCTGGGAGGCTTCCCTGAACACCTTGGCATTGACTAGTTATGGAAAGAGGGTGGGCAACAGGGATAAGAAGAATGCTACCACTTGCCGAGCACTGACTGGGTACCAAGTACTTAGCAGGCAGAGCCCATGACATCCTTCAGCTAAGGAAACTGGCTCAGAGAAGCTATGTTATTTGCTTAAGGTCACACAGCAGTTAAGTCCTGGAGTCAGAAAGGAATTGAAGTGGGACTGCCCCAGCTGGTGCACTTTCTTCTTGACTGTGTAGCCTTCTAAGAGACCTGTGAGGACTGTAAGATAGGTATTGGGGGCGGGGGAGTATGAATGGAGTTGATGAAGGTGAGGAACTATGGTTGATGGGCTTCGTATACGTACATGAAATGCAATGGTGAAACCTCTTGCAATTGCTTTAAGTGGGGCAGGAAGGGGGTTGGATAGGGAAGATGGCAGGGGCGATCTAACCAACATACAATGTAAAGTTATTGAGAACTGTCCCCCTGTACAATGAACACATGCTAATAAAAATGAAAAAGAAAGAGAGAGAGAGAGAGAGAGACCTGTGACCAAGATAGCCTTTAACTACCAATGCTTAATTTCCAGGAGTTTGGCTTTTATACCCAAATATGATTATTTAAGTTCAAATAAATTAAATATAAATTTCAGTTTCTCAATCACACTGGCCACATTTAAGTGCTCAACAGCCATATAAAGCTAGTGCTGCTGTCGTGGGTGGCCAAGGTCATTTCTGTCTTCTGGGAGGGCAAACTCGGAAGGCAGGGACCTTGGCCTACCAGATCTGATAAGCAGAAGGTGCTCGATACAGACTGAATTGATTAATTAAGCAGGTGGAGGACTCTGAAAAGTTTACTCCTCTGGCCCCTGTCTTTCTTCACTAATGACAAATCCCAGAGCCAATTTTCTGTGCCTGGGGAATGGATTTCAGTTCATAGCAGTGATGTTTTCACTTTAAATATATGACCAAAGGCATATGGGAAAGTGATGTAAACCCCAAATGCACACCCAGTCACACCCAGATACAGTCCCATCCAAGCCAGCTAAGTAAACAACAATTCAAAGATGCAGAAATACATGGGAACACATGCCAACTGTGCAGCACCCCCTCAGTCTACAGTTCACTTACCACAGCTGCAGTTACCCACAGCCAACCTCGGCCAGTGAGATATTTTTTAAAAGTCACCGACACACAAATGTGACAACTGTGAACCATATCAGCACAAACTGCACATTCCTGAAAACAGAAAGTCAATCCATCGCGACACAAGGGTGATGGACTATCCAGGGCCATCCCAACAGGCCTACATCTCCAAGAAACAGAACTCAGGGAAGTGGGGACAGAAGCCCCATGCCCACAGGGCCCCAAGAAGCAGTCACCTACTGGGGGAAGAGGTGGCATAGGCCAGAAGGGGCTGCAGAGAAGCTGGAGTGGGACAGAAAACACAAGAAAGACAGTTAGGCTGTGCCCAACAAGCCCAGCGCAGGACCTGCCAGCAGCAGACCTTCTTCCTTGGGCTGGAAGGTCAGCCCAAATCTCCCCAGACTCCCAATCATACCCTAGAGTAGTCATCAGGAACCTTGAGTCCTAGCCTACCTGCCACCAACCAGCTGCTTGTCCCTGGAAAGTCACATCAGGGTCTCAGGTTCCTGAGTGGAGGTGACCAAAAAAACCCTCCATATGTCTGGAAACTCTACACTTTCCAACCCTACAAACAGGACAGGGTCTTTCCTCTCCCATTACTACTTTCTGAGAACAGCACATGCCCACATTTTCCAAGCCCTCCTTGCAAACTCCCCACTTCTACTAACCTCTCCTAAAGCATGACTCCTTCCAGCTGCCTCAGAATCTTGAGAGGCCCTGGGTACCCCACACACAGTAACCTCCAACTCCTCATAGATGTGCAAGAGGATGGGTGCACCACAGCTTTGCCTACAGCCCTGTCTGCAGAGTCTTCCACCTTAGTGTCCTGTCTCCTGGAGGTCTCAGGCCAGGCCAGATGGGGCTCCATCTGTCATGCCTGGCTCCCTCTCCATGGGTTCCCTGTGCCCTCAAATCACCCACCCTGCCCTCTCCAATTCAAAACCTACACACCTTTCCCCACCACAGGGCACAAGCAGCTCACAACCAACAGGCCACTGAGCTCTACCTGCAATAAGGTATTATATAATCTCCATGATCTCCTGCCCATGTTTGAGTTCAGGTCTCACCATTTCTCACTTATGTGACTTTCTCCTTCCATACATCCCCACCCAGAATCAAAACTGATTTTTCTAAAATTGAAATTTGGACATTACTCCCTTACTTAACATATTTCAAGAGTTCCCCCACACTTTCAGATTTAGCTAAAAATGTTTGGGCAAGGCCATTCAAAATCTAGCCTCTGCTCACCTTCCCCACTGCACTCCAACACGGTCTGTCCTCGCACACCTGTGCACCTATGACCAGTCTTGGAAGGGCCTTGCCCGACTTCCTTTCTCAGACCAGATTAGGGATCACTTTGACAAGGATGCCTTTTTTGACACACCAGGCTGTTAGGGGCTCCTTCTCCATTTAACCTGTTCATCACCAGACCCAGTATCCACAGGAAAAATGTATCAGTACTTTGTCTCCACAAGAAGGCGACGTGCATGTTAACACAGGGGTCCTCTGTCCCTAGCACCCAGCACAGGCCTCCAGCACTGAAAAGTATTAGCAAACATGGTTATAAGGGAACAGTTAAGTGCAAGAAATTTCAGTCCACAACAGATTAGAAGCACAGAATCATGGAATGTTAGAGCAGAAAGGAGACGAATGCTATCTAACCTCTTCGTGTTAC
The DNA here is from genome assembly GCF_047511655.1 of Castor canadensis. Taxonomy (NCBI): domain Eukaryota; kingdom Metazoa; phylum Chordata; class Mammalia; order Rodentia; family Castoridae; genus Castor; species Castor canadensis. The sequence continues at coordinate 7,025,448 of NC_133387.1, forward strand.
AGATGAGCACAAGACTCAAAATGAACATTAATGGAGGAGCCAGGACTCACTCACCTCCAGCTCGGGCTGTGACCACACCCAGCCTCTCCTTGACTGGAGACCTATTCTGGACTTAGGGAGGCAGCACCTCTATACCCGACCACCACCTTCACAGAGGAAGAAGCCCCCGCCCTGTCCCGTTCTGTCCCGTCTCGCCCCCCACCGAGAGCGCCCTGGCTGCAGCTCTCAATTCCCTGGACTGAGGTCTCAGGAACACAGCCCCAGCCCCACGCACACAGTTGTAACTTCTGCGGTTCTTCCCTCTCACTGTTCACCTCCGATCCTTTCCCCACATCCCGGCTCTCATGTAATCACACCTTTATTGATCACCTATGAGCCACTATGCAGCGTGCACTGGGGTTCCTGTCCCCAGAAAAGGGTCTATCCCGGAGGCGAACATTGGGAACTCGGAACACCGGACAACCCGGGAGAGGCGGTGCGCAGGCGACCCTCCGCTCACCACTCGGTCCTCCCTCTTGTCCTCACGGGCCTCCCCCCTGACCCCGCTGCCCTGTCGCGGCCCTCGCCACCCCCGCCCGGGTCCCTTCCCGCTGGCTGCGTGGAGGATGGAGAAAGTTTGGGGCCCGGAGCTAGGGGTGGGGGTCGGCGCAGGGCTCCGGGCACCCGCAGATCTCCGCCCCATCCCTCCGCTCCAGCCGGGACCAGTGGGGCAGCGCGGGGGGAGCGGGGCCGGGCGCCGGGCCATCCCTCGCACTGCCCCTCCCCTCCCGAAATGCAGAGGAACTAGGAGGGAGGGGGCCGGGGAAATAAATACCTTTGACTTTGTAGCTAAGGTTAACGGGAACTGCCACCCCGGGGGCGACTTGGGCACCGGGCTCCCAGCCCTGGCCAGTCCCGGGGCAGGCGGGGCGGGCGCGCGTCGCTGATTGGGTGGCGGGCTTGACCGTCCCCTGGGCCGCCCAGCCACCCGATTGGCTACATTGCTCAGATGACCCGCCCGGCCCTATCGGAGCAGCCCGCGGGGCGGCCCCTTTGTTCTCCCGAGCCAATAGCCGGGGGCTGACCTCGCCCCGCGGGCGCGCGGCCCGGCGCGGTGAACGCGGGCGCTGCGGGTTGCAGGGGTAGGCAGGGTGCGGCCGGGCAGCTGATGACCGTGGCGCTGCAGCGCTCTTGCCCGCCTGGTTCCCCCGGACCTGGTCCACGGCCTTTGCGAGACCGGCCTTCCGAGCACGCACATATTAACGTCTGAACTTGGGGCACAGGTGTGGGTTCCATCCTTAGTTCAGCAAGTATTTACCAGGCGCCTGCATCGTGCCAGTCACGGTGCCCGTGCTGGAAAGCCATCCGGGACCACACAGAAATTCCCGCTCTGAAGGTTCCCCTGGAGCGCACGTCTGCTCTGGTGCAACCCTTTCTCTTTCCTCCCTGACCTTTCCTGGACCCTGTTCAATTGGTGGTCCTGCACACCCGGTGTGTACACATCACAGGAAGGTGCACGTGCCTCGTGCGTGCGCATGCTGCACGCAGTCGTCAGCACCAAGCACCACCGCGGGCCTGCAGTGCGTGCTAATAAAGGATGTTTGGAGCTGTCCATGAGAGACCCTGGAAACCATGGCATTCAACCCTGCGTTTCTAGCTGAGCAAACAGGGTGTGAGGAGGTTAAGTCACCAGATCTAGTGTCACCGCTCACCAGGGCTCAGAAGGGTGGAATCATCACCTTGCTGTTAACCTGGTCCAGACTGCCAACAAGGGTGTTGGGTTCCCAGACTCCAGGAAAGGGAGTTTTCTCCTCTACCTACCTTAGTGGAAGGAAATTCCTCACTTTTGCATCAAAGGGGTCACAGCTGGGTCAACTCCCGATGGTAGGGGTCTTTCCAGTGCTGCTTACAAACTGGCTTTGGGACACTAGGTGGATGCAAACAGAAGCTAGATCTCTCTGACTTCCAACTTCCTTCTCCCCTCTCTTTATGTTCCCCCCGCCCCCCGCAGCAGGTGGACCTCTGTTCCCTAACCAGTCAGCAGCTGATGAAGGCCCAGCTGCCTAGCTCCAGAAACACAATGAAAAGGGAGTGGGATTCTATGTTGCCACTAACTTCATGTGCGGTTTTTACAAAAGATACTTTTTCTGTCTCTGGACTTTGACTTATTCATCTGATTTTTCTACTTGACTACATACCTTTCTGGGCTTTTACCTTTATATTTGGTTATTCTGTAGACCAGAAATCTATAGGATCACTTGCAAAGTGCTACATAAAACCCTACACACTGTACAGAAACCATACATCACCAGCCACCAATTCTTAATGGTCTCCTTCCCATGGTTATTTTAGATAGCACCTGAAGGCACTATAGAAATGGCTTGCTTCAGAAACTAGTAGTCTCACTCCAGGTCTGCCACAGGCTGCAGTGTGACCCTGGGACATCACTTCCACTCTCTGGGCGTATTTCCTTCTCTGCAGAGTGAAAGACATCTTGTAGACTGACATCTCCTGACAAAGGGTATTTCAGGGATGGAAGGAATGAAGCACATCTGGGATCCTATTCCCATTAAGCAAAAGCAGGGAGGCTGCATCTGTATGTTTGCTAATCTGCAGGAAACAAACAAAAGAGAGAGAATACCCCTCAAACCTTTCTCAGTGTGAAGAGGTGGGCAGGGATGATGAAGGATTTTCACATAAAAAAATATATATAGGTCTGCATTGTTTTATGTTTTAAAAGGTAATTTAACAGTTTGATAATTGGTGGCAGAGCTCTGACTTCCTCTCCTTGATTGCAGTCAGGATGAACCACCCTGTGCAAGGACTTGGGGACCACTAGGCTCCCTGAGGAACCAGGAGCAAGTTCACCTATCTCTGCTTTCCTAACCCCCTCAAGGCCCTGTATTCTTTAGACCTTCCTCACCATCTCTGCCCACAAACCCTTATGGGCAGCCTAGCACTCAGGGCCACATCCTTTTGTTCCTAGGCAGCTGCTCTACACCTTGACCCACGTCTCCAGCCCTTTTGCTCTGGTTATTTTGGAGATAGGGTCTCCCTTTTTTCCCAGGCTGATCTGAACTGCGATCCTCCTGTTTTAACTTTCCCACGTTTCCTGGATGACAGATATGTGCCACCATGCCCAGCTTTGTCTGTTGAGGAGGGTCTTGCAAATTTTTTTGCCTGGACTGGCCTAGAACTGTGATCCTCCCATTCTCAGCCTCCTGCATAGCTTGAGATGACAGGTGTGAGCCACCAGCACCCAGTTCACCACTTCCTTTTAAAGGATAACTTTTCTTAAGGTCAGGACCACTGGTCAGATTCCCTCTCTCACTCTAACCACTGGTGAGATTCCCAACCTCCCAGTGCTAACCCAGATGCCTGTGGACCTGTCCCTTCCTTCCCGCTCATCATCTCCAGATGTCCACCTACTCTTTCCTGTCATCTTTTCTTTCCTGGAAGACATGGTGTTCCTCAGAGAACAGATGTGAGTGGGACTTACTCAGGGCCTCCTGCTTGCTTGGCAAGCATTCTACCTTTAGAACCACACCTCCAGCCCTGTCAATGGGGCCTTCTTGAGACCATGCCCTCTGCCCCCAGGCTCTAATAGACAATTTGCCTTCAACTACACAGGCTTTTAAGTGGCCCCATAATCTCATAAAGCAATAAGAATCTTTGAAGTCGCTGGCTTCCATCCTACACACTGAGCCCCACTGTCCATCTTTCCCTACTCATTATTTTAATACCTATATACATCCTCTCCAGACCCAGTTCTCATAGGGGACTTATTTTTATAACTGACCCCCCTCATTTCCATCATAATGTCAAGCACACAGTAGGCATTTAATCCTTACCTTAACCAAAAGCTGCACACTAAACTTATCCAAAAACCCATGTGGTGGTGGTGAAGATCAAAGGGTGCAGGAGCAGACAGCCCTGATAGGCCAGCCTCTGGTGATTGCCAGCTATTCAACCAACCACAAGCAAATATGTTTGTGTATAAAAGAACAAGAGCACTCACCACATAAGGACCAGGTGAGGTCATGTAGCATTTCTCTGCAAAGTGCTATTCAATGAGCATATGGTAGTTATTCTTAGGCATTACTCTGTGCTGGGCACCAGGGACCAACACAGAGATGACTAAGACGGCAAGAAAAGAGCCAGCTGACGCCTGGTAAAAAACATTCACTCAAATGTGTATGAAGCCTGGTGTAGTGAGGGACCTGCTGACCAACCAGGGAGGCCCTGAAGGACAGAATCAAGTCAGCCCTTCTTTCCCTCCTGGTAACTGGCATCATTTAAGACTGACCTGACCCCACTGGGAGTCTGAACTCCTGGTCAGGTGGCTCTGCACCCAGTTGGTGGGTGGGGGCGTGGGGATGGAGAGGCAAAAGCCATCTCTGCTGCTCAGAATTGCTTCCCCTCCTCCCAGAGACTTTTTCACTCTATTAAACTCTGCCAGGGGCCCCAGGTATAACCAAAGTCTGTAAGCTCCACAGCCTCAAAAAGGCTCTCAGTACTCACTGGAGTGCCAAAAAGGCCAAGGTGGTGAGAAAGACAATGGCAGCCCTGGGTCCATCCTAGGGGGTCAAGTGGCAAGGAACCAAGACCTTAGTTCCAAGTTGAGAGTGTTCTACCTAACACAGTTCTCTGGGGCCTTGACCCGTCACCCTGAGAATTAGCAACTTTCTGAGTGTGCCAGGTCCCCCTAATCAGGGAAAGACTGGAGGACTAGAGGGAGGACAGAGACCCTCACCTGCTGACAGTATCCCCCTGCAACCCTGCTCCTCCCTCCAGCCCCCAGCCCCCAGGAAAAGAAACAGTCCCAGCCACCAGTTCTAAAACCAAATCTTTATTCTCTAGTTTGAAAAGGAGGGTAAATGGTTGTTCTGTTTGGATCCAGAGACAAAACAAGGCCCAGTAGGTAGAAATCATAGGAAAGCAGAATCAATCATCATAAGGGAGAATTTCTAACAATTAGAATCATCCTACAATAGAACCAGGGCCTCAGGAGGGGGAGCTCCCTGCCACCCAGGTGCTCAGGTGGAAGCTCACCCAGGACCTGCCTTCAGCTGACCCTCCAGCATCAGTGCGCCAGTCCTGCCCATAACGTCTTGAGCTTTGGAAGGACTGGAGGAGGCTCATGGGTTCAGACGAAACAGCCAGGGAAGCCCTCAGTGCTGGGAGGGCTGATGGGTAAAGCCAGGCAGACCAAGGAGGAAATGCTCTGGGGGATTGATCCTGGCGAGGAAGAGGATGGAATCACTAACAGTAGACGGGCCTCTCCAAACCTGGGTACCTATGCAGGAGGTCGTGGGGAGGGGGACCAGTAAGAGCAGCCTTGCTTCTCTCCTGCTGCCTAACAAGGTCAGCAGGTTCTCCAAGGTATATCCAGCTGGTCCACTTTCCCTCCCAGAGCATTCATTTACTAAGGGCTATGCCACACCTACTTTCAAAAATGACCTGAAGTAACTCATGGTAAAGACTGGGACATTAAGGCGTTAACACCAGAGGACGGAATGACTTCCCTCCTACTGGTGGCTCTTCTAGCCGAGTTCTCTAAGGGTAGATAGAGCTGCTATTGCTACTTTTCCAGGGTACAGGACAGTCAGAACGGACCCTTAGAAATACCAGCTGAGGCTAACAAGCTAGAGACCGGATACTCTGCAGGGCCTTCCCTGCCCACCGGGGTCGACTCCCACATTAACAGGGCCTAGTTCACTCCCGCCTCTTCTAGCCCTCCTGGGATCTCTCTGTCCCCTCCAGCAGCACCAGCGCAGGCACCTGAGGCCAACTGCGACACTCCTGTTGCAAGGCCACCCAGGCCCTCTCTCCCTCGGCCCCCACATCCCCTGCCCTTCTCAGACGTCGTGCTTCTTCTGGTGGGTCAGCAGCCGCTCCTCATCATCAAAGGTCTGGCCACAGATGGCGCAGCAGAAGGCGCCATCCCGGATGTGACTCTTGCGGTGGGTGATGAGGTTGGACTTCTGGCTGAAGCTTCGGTCGCAGTCAGGGCAGGCGTAGGGCCGCTCGCCAGTGTGGATGCGCCGGTGGGAAACCAGGTTGGACTTCTGGCTGAAAGCCTTGCCGCAGTCGGGGCAGACATAGGGCTTCTCGCCGGTGTGGATGCGCCGGTGGGCGGCCAGGTAGGGCTTGTGACGGAAAGCCTTGCCGCAGTCGGGGCAGACGAAGGGCCGCTCGGGGGCATGGTCGCGCCGGTGGGCTGCCAAGTGGCTGCCCTGGGAAAAGCGGCGCCCGCACTCTTCGCAGGCAAAGGGCCGCTCGCCCGAGTGCACGCGGGAGTGAGCCACCAGGTGGGTCTTCTTGCCGAAGTTCTTCCCGCACTCGCCGCAGGTGAAGGGCCGCTCCCCAGTGTGCTGCCGCTGGTGCGCCCGCAGGAAGCGCTCGAGGCGGAAACTCCGCCCGCAGTCATCGCAGCTGTAGAGGGACGGGGGCGCCGCCGCCTGGGCCCGTGGGGGCTCCAGAGAGCCCTGGGGCGCAGGCTCCACCGCGGGCCTCGCGGAGGGCGGCTCTGCGGAGGCCTCCGGGACTACGGCCGGAAGCCGGAGGCTCCCGGAGCCGGGGGCCACCTGTGAGGAGCCCTCGGACCGCTTGTGGATCTTGCTGTGCGACAGCAGGTTGGGTTTGTGCCGGAAGCGGCGGCCGCACTCGGTGCACGGGTAGGGCTTCTCGCCCGTGTGGATGCGCCGGTGCGACGTCAGGTAGGGCTTGTTGGTGAAGCGCTTCCCGCACTCCGGGCACTGGTGCGGGCGCTCGCCCGTGTGCACACGGCGGTGGGCGATCAGGTTGGGCTTGTGGCGGAAGCGCTTGCCGCAGCAGGCACACTGGAAAGGGCGGTCCACCGCATCTCCGCCTGGCCGGGGAGCGGTCACGGCCGGACGTCCCCGGGGCCGTGGCCCCAGAGCTTTGGCTGCTGCCTCCTCCAGGGCCTCGGCCACGTGCACCCGCTTGTGAGCAACCAGCTGGTCCCACTGGGCAAAGCTCCGGCCACAGTTGCCGCATATGAAGGGCCGGGCCTCAGGGGCAGGAGGGTGACACCGCCGCAGATGAGCTCGCAGCTGCTTTTGTCGCCAGAAGCGTCTCTCGCATTCGGGACAGGCGATGGGTCGCTTGGCAGCCGCGTGCGCCCGCAGATGCAGAACCAGGGCCACCCAGCCTCGGAAGCTATGCCCACAGAGATGACAGGTGAAGCCCACCTCGGGGGTGGCAGCCGCATGGACCTGGCGGTGCAGCGCCAAAAGGGGGGCGTGGCGGAAGCGCAGGCTACACTCAGGACAGGGCAGCGGCAGCCGGGCCTGGCAACGCCGGCTGTGAAGCCACAGGGCCACCCAGCTCGGGAAATGCCTTCGACAGTGGGCACAGCGATGGACCCTGCGAGGGGCTTCATTGCCTGGTTGGCCCACCAAAGTGCCCTGATGCGTCAGCCCGCTGGGCTCCTTCTCCAGGGTCTGGGGTGACTCCTGGGAGGGCCCAGAAAGGAGCCGGGGCTGGGTTGGGCCCATGGACACGTGGCCCCTACAGTGCCGTTCCAGCATCGGTTCTTCCTCTGCTGAGGATGGAAAAGCAGAGTCACTGCAGGATCAACACATCCAGCCCGGTTCCTCCCCTCCAATGCCAGTCCTGAGCCTAGCTTGCCCTCCAGGAACTCCCAGAAGCCTTTGATACCTAGACTACTTTGTTATATATATATTTTTCAATCTTGGATTTCTAGATAACATTCCAAGAAAATTTATCTTATATCTTCACTGCCTTGGAAAGTTCCAGAAGGGAGAAATACTGCTATTTCTTGGAATCACTCCCTGTCCCCCATTTTCTGGAGGGAGAGAAGACTCTGGTGTTGGGTGCAAAAACATTCCAGACATGGGACTCACATCCTTACAGTGCCTCACACCATTTCAAAGCTTCTCTGTGGCCCTCTCTTTGTGTCTACTACCTCCTATTGTCACTTCTGAGCTCACCACACCTTGTGAGGCTGGAGGAGCAGACACTTAGCTCCAGATGAAGCAAGTGAGAGGCATCAAAAGGGATGGGACTTGCCTGAGGTGACACAGTAAACCAACAGCACAACCAAGACTTGGGAACAGGACTTCTAAACCCCCAGGCCAGTGTCTTTCGGAAGTATGCAAAGATCTTGCCAAAAGAAATTGCTACAGCCTTTCATTCTTGCCAGGCTGCAAGTGCCTCCTCAACCTTTCTGGGCAGCAGCCTGGACAGCAGGTGAGAACAGCCTTTATAAGGGACAGGAGAAGGAGGGAAGGGGTGCCTCTCTCAGTACAGCCTAACACCAGGCCACATTCTGCCCTCCTGCCCCTCTCCACTCCCACAAATTAGGCCACCACAGGAAAGAAACGCTCCCAATTCAAGAAATACCCACAGCCTGCTGCCCTGGGGCCTCTGATCTTTGGCTGTGCCTCCCTTGAGGTGCTGGGGATTACTGGAGCAAGAGAAGGGGAGGCATGAAGAGATTGTAATCTCTGTCCCCTGTCTGGTCCTGCCCCAACCTGGCCAGGGGCTGCCCCATGTTCAGCTCTTCCACAGCTCAGGGGAACCCAGATTCCTGCTTGAGAGCCTCCCACGCAGAGTGCGTGCTAGGGTGGCAGTTAAGACTCCTCAGGGGTCCCCTGTCTGCTCACAGACTCCTGCAACACTTCCTCCTAGATTATTCAGAGCCTGCTCTCCTTTGGGTAAATGCAGACATGACTCATTCCAGGGGAACTGACTGAGCCCAGAGAATACCCCAGGATATGAGAAAGGGGTCCTTTCCCAGTTAGGCCCTTTTCTTTCTGCCAGGACAGGGAGGCCTGAGTTCTGGGGCAGTGGGGTAGGTTGGGAACACACAAAGGGCAGACTCTACCCTGGAGACCGCAGAGCTGGGGATGAGACTTTTTCCAGCTCCTCCTGGGGATGTTCCTGGGGATACTTCGGCCGCTGCAGCGCCTGCTCTGGCCCACACTCTGGTAGCCCCCGGATGTCAGAGAAAACTGCAGCAATAAAGACACCCCTACCCCCATGGCAGAGCTCAGACCTCTGACTGCAGAGAGGCCAGCCTTACCTGTGGGGAGGGGAGAGAAAAAAAAAAAGTGTGAGGCTCTGGGCTCCTTCAGGGCAGTCATCTTTGTGTCCTCACCAGCCCAGTCCTCCCCCCCACAAAGCCACAGTCTTCAGCCATCAACCCAACGCCCTGCCTGGCAGAGTGACCTTAATGGATACTGGATTAATAAATGAGCGGTGGCCCTACACGAAGGAAGCATTTTGGGGGTCACCTCCTGCCCCTGTAAGGTCACAGAAGAATTCTCCATTCTATGGTCAGGGTCTTTTCCTGGTGGCCAAAGGAGGCCTAGGGAGTAACTCTGGAATCCCTGCTGGCTCCCCTTCCCCCACTCTCCTCCCATCAGGAATTCCAGGCCTGTTTCCCATGGGGCTAAGCAGGGCGCGCTAGTGTGCCGGACTCGGCCAGGATCCCTTTCGGCATCTTGGATGGCCAAAGGTGGCAGAAGGCCCCACAGCCCTTTTGTATTGGTGCGTGTCCTCCGTCCACTCGCGCGAGTCCCGCTCCTCCCAGTGAGCCATTTCGGGTCCCACGCACGGCGCAGCCCGTGGAGCCGGTGCGCAGGTGCGCTCGTCCCCCGCCGCAGCCCCCCTCCCCGTACACCCACAGTCGCGCACACTCACGGTCACGCGCCCCGCAGGTGGAGCCGCCCCCGCGGGCCCGTGGTGTCCCCTGCGCCCCTGCCCAGGCCGTACCTCTCCCGCGGGCTGTGCCGAGGCGCGGCGCCCGTCCATGGAGCCTCAGGCCGGCCTCCGCGGCCCGCTCCCAGTCCCGCCGCGGCGACAGCGGCAGGTTCGAGTTCACAACTGCCAGGCCCGTCCCCAACCTCCCCCCGCCGGGTTCCCAGCGCCACGTGACTACAGGAGCTGCCGAGGGTCAGTCGCCGGCTCGGCGGCCGCGGCCTTGGGGGTGGGGCGGGCCGGGTCACCCTCTGTACGCCTCCACCCGGGCAGCCGGCCGGGAAGGGCCCAACTCCGTTGCCATGGCGGCCACCAGATCGGAGTTTTCGAGACAGGCCGGAGCTCAAGTTTCTCGACCCTTTGTCCCTGCAGAGGACGCGCGTCCCCGGGCGACCGCGTGGCCGGCTTGTGGTCACTGGGTCTGCAACGCCCGCCCGGGGTTATTACAGGCTGGGAGCCGGTCAGGAGACCAAATAGGGCGCCTACTGTCCCTGGACTGCCGTGCCCGGGCTTTTTTCCCAGGCCGTGCCTGCTGCTGCCGGGCGACCGCGCACCCTGGACGCAGTGCGCACGCCAGCGCTCTGTGGACCCCGGGCGACAGCGGCGCACCTGGAGTCAGAAAAAGGCCCGAGCGTGTGAACTTGGGAAGGCCTCCATCCCCAAAACTACGATCGGGAGTTGCCGGGCCTGCTGTGGCTGCGGGCCAGGCGTGGGGCCACGGCCGCGATGCCCGTTTGCGCACGTGGGTCATTTCTCTTGGAAACGCGCAGCAGCCAGTGTGGCGTCTGTAAAGGCAGGTGCGAGCCTGTGCCTGTGACTCACCCACTAGCAGGTGGCCTTGGCTTTCAAACGAAACACTTCCTGGGGCTTCCAAACTAGTCCAGTTCCATGTCCTTTCATGCCTTCGTCAAAAGTAGTTTTCGAATTGTACAATTACTTTTAACACACTTTTAAAATCAGTTGCATAAACAGGAAATAGGGGAACGTCAAGCTCTTGAATATTTTTACCCCCTAGAGTCAATTACGTTTGATATTTTGGCACATATCCTTTGGTGTTTATGCACATCCATTTGGCATGATTGAGATAATGCTTTGCAAAGATATGTTCTGCCTTTTTCACTTAATATTGTGAGTTTGCTCCTGTTTCATTAGATATTGTTTGATAACGTTTTGTTTTGTTTTGTCTTGTCTTGTTTTGTTTTGAAACAAAGTCTTGGTAGGTAGCCCAGGCTGAGCTGGAATTCACTATGTCGTCCTAGTTGGCCTCGAACTCCCACACTCCTGCATCAGTCTCCCAAGTGCTGGGATTACAGGCATGAACCACCACATGTGGCACTATACCAAGATTCTTAATGGCTGCATAAATGTACACGTAGATTTCTATAGTTTTCTATAGGTTGATATCGTATTGTACATAACCCATTTCAGAATTTCGACTGATGGGTCAAAAACAAGGTATATTTTTAACATGCTTTCTAAATGATTTTGCAGGTGGATTTATTAGTTTTCCCTAAGAAGTGACCATTTTTCCATTTCCTTGACAATGCTGGCTATTTTTTCAAATTTAATTTAAAATGGCTCTCATTGTTTTAATTTGTTTTTTAGATTGCCAGTTAGCCAGATGGGGTGTTTTAAATATGGTTATTTATTGCCAGTTTGGGTTGTATTTTGAGAATTTATATCCCATTGCCCACTTTCCTGTTTACCCATTTTAAAGGTTGGAGTCTGGTTTTTATTGCTTGGGACTTGTGCATAAAGTGTGAACTTTACTATTTATGTCGCAAACATTTTTCCTCAGACTGTTTCTCCAACTTTTAAAATTATTTGTTCTTGTTTTGAGAGAGAGTTTTTTTATATAGTTGGAGGCTGTCCTCCAACTCTTGATCCTCATGCCTCAGCCTCCCAAGTGCTGGGATTACAGGCATGTGCCACCATGCAGGGAAACTTCTTAATTTTTGAAGTGAGAAAATTGTGGTTTTAGTGCTAAAACCCATCGGTCTTCTTTTATGGTGTCTGCCTTTACATTTATGTTTACAGAAGCCCTCTCACCCTAAATTACAGATTAGGTTTTTTGTTTTATCACAGAAAATAAGTCTTAAAACCTTACTAGTTTAAGTACCCCGCACACACACAGCTCCTGTTTTGTTTCATTTTAATTTGCTCCTCAAAGTTTCTTGTCTAAAATCACCCATTTATTCTTTCAAATGAACTTAAGAATTTCTTGTAAATATTTTAAAACCCTATTTGTGTTTGAAGAGAATGAAGATTCATGTCTCTCCACTTATTGGGGTCATATTTTTTATCTCTTACAATAAGGTTTTTTTTTTTTTGGTTACATGTATACCTGTTATACTTCTTATAAAATTAAATTCACAAACAGGACAAATCTCTGTCAGATTATACCTTTTGTAGGTTCTGAAACAATCACAGTATATTGTGAACATAATGTCCAATTTGGCGCCAAGCAAGAATGGGGTTTTTCTACTAACAACGCAGTAAGATCTTCCAGTTTTTACCTAAATGCTTTGTAATAACGCTTAACCTTCAGGGAGTCTTCATTTTGTGTCAGGCATGATGATAAACTCAAAATATATCTCACTTATTCCTCTCAACAACTCTCACATACACTTCTGGTCCTTATTGTACAAATGAAACAACAAAGACTCAGAGATGTTAGGGACCTTACCCAAGGCCACACAGCTGCATAGTGGCTGATTGGAACCTGGACAGTGCCCTCACAGCCTTACCCTGAACCATGACAGTTATACATGTGGGAAAAGCCCCAAGTGCTGGGCTGAGCAGAGTCAGTGTGAAATGCCTTGGTACCTGAGTGAGTATGCACATCTAATGCTACTTGTCTCCCATATTCAGACAAGAGCCTTCTACGCAGAATTCCTTCCTGGACTCACAGAGTATCTTCATCTCATCTGTGGTCAGTGTCTCTTAGCAGAAAAGTTCTTCCCTTAAACAACTGCTCCCTCACTTTCCAGCCCCGACCGATGCCAGTGTTTCCTCCTTTCCAGTTGGGAGATAGCCACCTGCTCTCAAAGGAAGCTAAGACTAAATGCACCCTGGCTCTCTAGGGGAAACTGAGTGTCGGGTGTTGTGACAGAATTCTGAGACTTCTGGCAGCAAGAGAGTTAAAGTCTTGGTGTTTGGGACTTCACCCAGTGTCTTTGAGACAGCTGTACATAGCTATGGTCCAGCCGCCACCCAAACGGCCAAATAGCCTAACTCAGTGGAGATGGTCTCAGCTTTTGATATGGCATACTTGCTGGAGAAAGGTAGGGCTGGACACAATAGGGGACCCAATGGACAGCAAAAATGGATAGGGGCCCTGAGGGGATCCATTTTCTCCTCTGGCAGAGCCTGGTTCCACTTCTGGGTTAGATGGCTAAATAGGTGGGCAACCAGCGGGTGAAAATGACATCTCCGGAAACCCACTATGAAGATACCCGTGTGTTGTTCAGCAGCAGCTCTGTATCTGGAACCAGGAAAAGTGCACCCTTCTTTGCAGATACACAATCCCAGTGCTCCCACGGGACTTGCTTATACACCCAGCAAGTAGTTCCTCAGTGAGCACCATCTGCCACTGTGCTGAGTGCTGAGGCTCATCGTGACCTGGGCAGAAACAGTCCATGCTGGTTTTCCACGAGAAAAGGATGTCAAGAAGCTTTTAACTCTAGTTTCATGTTGGAAATACCTCTCAGGTTAGTGCTGACTACACAATAAAACCAAATTCTTGTTGACAGTTTCTGAAAGGCTGGCTGGTGAAAAGGTGGAAGAGGGACGGGGCCAGGAGAGCAGTGAGGAAAGCTTCACTATGACAGAGATCCTTCAGCTGTCTCAGGCAGAGCCCATCGCAGGCTGACCCTGATGGAGGACAAATCCAGGGATGTGCCTCACAGGGCAACAGTCCCCTGCACTGCCTTTTGAGCCTTCCTTGCTGGAGAAAGCAGTGAGGGGACCAGAATACAAGGCCCCAGACTAAGAAAGACTTTTGAGCTGAAGACAATTAAGAAGTAGATGTAAGAAAGCCAACATGGGCTGTAGAGACCATTTCAATTAAAAAAAAAAGGAAGGAAGGAAAACATATTAACACAGCCCCCACCTTTCCAGGGTTTGGCACCTCAGATGAAAGGATGACCTGCTAGGTCATGTAGAAATTCTTCAGGAAAAGGTCTAAGAACAGCGGTAAAGGCATGAAAACACGTGAAAAAACAAATTCTGTAAGAGGATCCCTAAGTGGAGATCAAATGTCACTCCCACCACAAGACACTTCTCTATTCATATGTAGGTCCCAGGTCTGTTTTGCTAAAGAAAAGACTACAGTTGGTAGGAAGGACAGCAGAAGCCACCTCGGGTTTCCTGTGGAGGAAACAGGATGTGTGGGAGCCCTATACCAGTAAGGCTCTGCTACCCCCTGTGACCACCACTCCCTGCCACCTGGCTGCCCACAGTCTCTCCCACCAGAGCTTCTGAAGCCGCTGCAAGCCACTGTCCCTGCCTCCACCCTGGCCCATAAAGGCCAGTCATGCCCTTAACCAGTTTGACCCTTTTAAATGTAAATCAGATCGGACAGAAGGCACCCCCCCTCTTGGGGGACTCCGAGGCCCCCTTGACATTTTGAATAACATCCAAACTGCTGCCACAGACTGTGGGGTTCCACCTACAGTGACTGCACTGGCCTCTCCAACTCCAGTCTTCCGGAGCTATGGTCACACACTGCTGCCAAGGGGCCTTTGGGGGTCACTGTGCCATCTGCCCAGATGATCTCCCTCCAGGTCTTGAGGGCTTTCAGCCTTCCCTGAATTCAAATTTTGGCTCAAGTATCCTCACAATGTGTTCCACTGGAATGAGTCCCTAGAGCCGCCATACAAATTGCCACCAGCTTGGTGGCTTGATGCAACTCACATTTATTCTCTTATAGATCTGGAGTTTAGAAGTCCAAAATCAATTTCAAGGTGTCTGCTGGACCTCGCTCCCCTCCAGGGGCTCCAGAGAGGAAGCATTTGTTGCTTCTGGAGCTGCATCCTTGTGCTCCTTGGCTCATGGCCCCCTCCTCCATCTGCAAAGTGCTTTGGTTGTCGCTTTGCGTCTCTGCTGCCCTTGAATCTCCCTCTTATAAAGTCATCTGTGATTCCATTCAGGGCCAACCTAGGTAATGGCAAATACAAACTAAAAATAAGAATGATAAGTTTTGATTCTCCCTGATGCGAAAAGGGAGAGACCTCCCCATCCTTGGCCCCTTTGGTTAGAGAGTTTACTCTAGACAACTTGTAATTGTGAACTTTTCTCAATGTGAGATGTGTGTAAATAAGTCTTTTGCCAGGACTGGGAGTTGCCTCTTGGAGATGAAGTCACCAGGGCTGCACCTCCCAGGCTCCTTGGGAGGGAGGAGTAACTTCAACAGAGGTGCCTGACTCCAAATGGCAAGCCCGCCTTCTGTCATAAAAGTAGGGCTTGTTTCCTTCTCAGTGAAGGCAATCAGTAAACACAGGTGGCTATCCCAATCACCAGGTGAATTTAGGGCACACTACCAGGGACAAATGATGCTGTTGGGTCATTTTGCTTGAGTAGTGGTTCAGCTCTACATGTGTCTTGGTCTGTTTGTGCTACTGTAACAGAACTCGAGACTGGGTAAGTGATTTTTTTCTTTTTCTTTTTGTTTATTGAGACAGGGTCTTGATATGTAGCCCAGATTGGCCTCAAAGTCATGATCCTTCCACTTTGTGCACGCTACCTTGCACAGCTGGAGACTGGGTAATTTATAAAGAACAGGGATTTACTTCTTATAATTCTGGAGGCTGAGAAACCCAAGGTCAAGGGGCCACACCTTATGATGGTCTTCTTGCTGAACCACAGCGTGGTGGAAGACAAAAGAGCAAAAGACCACGTGTGTATGCATACATGCATGCGAGAGAGAGAGAGAGAGAGAGAGAGAGAGAGGCAGAGAAAGAGAGTATGTAGGGAAGGGGTCCACCTCATCCTTTCATCAGGAACCCACTCCATGATAACGAACCCATTCCTTCAATAACGACATTAATCCATTTCAGCAGAACCTAATCGCCTCTTAGAGGCCCCACCACTCAACACTGATGTATTAGAGATTGAAGTTTCTGACACATGTGCTTGGATTGCCTGTTTGGCTGTGTAAAAGGGTGAATTTCTTTTGACTTTGGAGTCTCTTAACAAGCTGCCTGGGATGCAGATCTCACCCTGGCTCGCTACTTATTCAAAAAGGAAATTCTCCTTTCTCTTGTACCTTTGTTTTCTGGGTCAGCAGGAGATTTTGTCTTTATAGTTCCCTCATCTCCTCATGTCAAAATTCTTAGCTTACATGTGCAAAGTGTTTTTTGCCATATAAGCTAACATTCCCAGGTTCAAAGGATTAAGGACTGGACACCTTTGGGGATGTAATTCAGCCCACCACTCAGCTGCATTGTACTTCGCACGCAGCACAATATGGTTATCCATGCACATGGCTTTTTGTCTAGTTTCCCACCACAAACAAGCCACATGAGGGCAGGGATTGGCTTGTCTTTATCATCTCTGTACCAACCAGCCTCTAGAAGGGCGTCTGGCCCACAGTAGCTACTCACAAAACGTTTGTGGACGGGAGAATGGGTAAATGTAAGGTCCATCCCAAAGATCAGCTAATCTAACTAGACCACATGCCCAAGCAGCTGTGTGAATCAGTTTTTAGCAGCGCACCGCAAACTGCCTCCCTTGGCTACTGCTTGTTAGGCAGAAGATGGGCGTCGGGGAGAGAAACCACCACCTGTCATAGAGCAAGAGTCAAATCAATACCTAGCCTAGGCAAAAATGAGAACCTGAAAGAAATCAGGTCTGTGTCTCCTCCCTGAAGGACTATGTCACAGGGCCTTTTGCACATTCTTTACCTGGACCCTTTTGGGCCACTCTGCCTCTGAGAAGGACCTGATGTGGCTGGGGCATATGCTCGATGGAAGGAGATGCTCTTTGGGGTCCACTCTATGCCTCCATGACTTGGCCTTGGGTCAGGCATTGCCAGAAAAGAGCTGCACCCAATCATTCTGATGCCTCAGTCAAGAGACAAGGTGCTTAACTTCATTTAGAAATAAATAAAGTTTTCAGCCAGGTGCCATGGTTCATGCCTGTAATCCTAGCTACTTGGGAGGCTGAGACCAGGAGGATCATGGTTCTAGACCAGCCTGAGCAAATACTTTGGGAGACCCTATCTCCAAAAATAAGTAGAGCAAAATGGGCTGGAGGTATGGCTGGAGTGGTAGAGTGCCTACTTTGCAAGTGCCTGCTTTGCAAGCATGAAGTCCTGAGTTCAAACCCCAGTTCTACCAAAAAAAGAAAGAAGTCCTTGTTATCCTTTCAAGTTCAAATCCCACCTACTTTTACAATATGTGTCTCCTAGCTGGGATCCAGGGACAGTATATCTTCTTCAACTTCATTCAAAAGATGAATTGAGAAGCCAGTGTACACTGCTCTTGCTTTAATATCTACTAAAAGCCAAGTTTGGTTAGAAATGCAAGGAAATTTGCAGAATCTCTGCAGTCTTCGTGGTGTGGCAGAAGCAGGTGCACAGCTGAGCGGCAGGTGGTGGTACTTGCTAACACCGTCTGCACACATCCACCAAGTAACTAAAACCCCTAACTGTGGCTCCACGCTTAGTGACTTGAAAGAATCAGAGTGTCAACAAGGCTTCATTCCATACCCTCTGGTCTGCTTCCAAGAACAAATCTGGGTCACAGTTAAACTTGGTGCCTTCTGAGTCAGCCAGGAAATTTCCAATGTCCTTTTAATCAGTGTGCCTTCACTTTCTTTAGACAGGAGAAAAGAATTTCCTCTCAACGGGATTTGGGAGGAATTTTCTTTAAAAAAAAGTTACTAAAAATTTCAACAACGTGACACGTTTAACAACTACATAGTAACATTTTATTAATTACTACACTCAACAAATAATATGCTAAACTTAATTTTAAATTAATATACTAAAGTTCTTCTATTCATATTATATTGTATCATAATAGTATATTAAATAATGTATTAAAATTAATTTTCAAAAGACTTTGCTTGAGGGCTGGAGGAGTGGCTTAAGTGGTAGAGCGCCTGCCTAGCAAGTGTGAGGCCCTGAGTTCAAACTCCAGTGCTACCAAAAAAAACTTAAAAAGACTTTGCTTGAAAAGCATTTAATTTACTAGAATTTAAATTACCCTATGCACTACCCATTGTGCCATGTGGGATGACGACTCTCACATGGCATATGGAACCAGTACAATACACTGACATAATTTTTGGTCAGAGAAGTTCTTAGGGTAAAATCACAAATCAGTAAGCAATGGCAGGCTACTTCAAGTATGTAAGAAAAGTAATTCCTTGTTATTTGAAAAACTTTACAACTGCCTCTCAATGCAGTTCCTGCTCAGTGTCTCCATCTGGTGGCCCATCCGTGAGTGAGTGACATGGGCTCTGATGGGATCTGTCTGAAATTTAGCTTGGAATCTGCCTTCTGATCACTTTGATTTAGAAAAATGTTTCTCACTCATGAACCTGCCATTTATTATGTCGTTTCTAATGATGAAAGCTCTTCTTAATAGTTGTCGAATTTTCTTGAAAGAGTAATGACATGTTTTAAAACATTAATGTGTAAGTTGTGTTGTTAGTTGAGGTGTATTCACTTACTTGAATCTAATTTTCATTTCCTGCCACATTTAAATGTTAAAAATTCTTGGTCGGAGGAACTAGAGAAAAGGTTAGATCAAGAAGAATTAATCTAGAAGGTAACACACACGCACAGGAAATCAATGTGAGTCAACTCCCTGTATAGCTATCCTTATCTCAACCAGCAAAACCCCTTGTTCCTTCCTATTATTGCTTATACTCTCTCTACAACAAAATTAGAAATAAGGGCAAAATAGTTTCTGCTGGGTATTGAAGGAGTGGGGGGGGAGAAGAAGGGGGTGGGGTGGGTGGTAAGGGAGGGGGAGGGGGAAGGGGGGGAGAAATGACCCAAACATTGTATGCACATATGAATTAAAAAAAAAAAATTCTTGGTCGGGGATCTTCTCAGTGGTAGAGCACTTGCCTAGCATGCAGGAGGCCCTGCATTCCATCCCCAACACCACAAAACAAATCAAATGTTAAACTTACGTCCTATTTATTGTCTTTTTTCCCTTCTACCGTCTCTCCCTCTCCTCTTCTCCTCCCTTCCATCCTTCCTTCCTCCCTTCTATTTTGCAGAGAAATAATTAGATACAGATAATTCTCAACACCATTTCTTTTTTTCAGCATTGGCCATCTTCACCTTGTTCTTTTGTTTACCAAGCAATCAGGTTGAATGCATGGCACCAAGTCTTAAGGAAGGATTTCCCTTGTGTGTGTGTGTGTGTGTGTTTGAGAGAGAGAGAGAGAGAGAGAGAGAGAGAGAGAGAGAGAGAGAGAGAGAGAGAGAAAATGTTTGCTATAACAAATTACCAAAAATTGGTGAGTTAAAATTAGAAATTTATTGTCTCACAGTTCTGGGAAGAAGTCAGAGACCAAAGTGTGGGTGGGGTTCATTCCTTTCTAGACCTCTCTCATGGGTTGTAGAACCTCATGTTCTCACACGGTCATCCCTCTGTGTGTGTCTGTCTATTCTCCCCTTAGGTCCACCCCATGATCTTATTTAACCTTAATTACCTTTTCAAAGACCCTGTCTCCAAATACTGGCATTCTGAGGGATTGGAGATTAGGATTTACCTTAGTCCATTTTGTGCTGCTATAACAAAATTCCATAGACTAGGTAATTTATAAAGAACAGAAATTTATTTCTCTCAGATCTGGAGGTCGGAAAGTTCCAGATCAAGGCACCAGCATCTGGTAGGGTCTTCTTACCGTGCCCTCAATGGCAGCAGAGCAAAGGGAGAGAACCCATTTCTGCAAGCCCTTTTAATATCAGCATTAACCCACTCATGCAGGTAGAGCCTTCATGATCTAAATTGCCCCCATTATGCCCCAGCTCCCAACACTGTTGCATTGGGGATTAAGTTTCCAACACAGAATTTTGGGGGGCACAGACCACTAGAGATGTCAACAAACAAATTTGGGAGGCAGACATTTATGGGCTACATTGTGTCTCACTCACCCCCTCCAAATCCTAGCCAAAGTAATGTCATTTTCAGCAGGCCACTGTTTAGCTATTCTGTACACTGAGGCCATGTGCCAGACTGCAGCAAAATGAAGCCATCCTTCTCACAGTCAGACACTGTTTTACTGAGACCTCTGAAGTTTCTAATAAAGGCAAGAATCAAGTACACCCAAACCCATCAAACGCATAGTGCTGGTTTGCTTCTGCCCTCTTCTGGGCATCTGATGAACTTACCGCTCTATAAAAATAGGAGATTGGGGGATGGGAGGTAGGGGTCCGGGTGGGGACCACTTCTGTGAGTGCGGTTACTAAGAACTGTTCAATGCTCTATAGGTAATCCCTAATAAGCTCACTTACTCACCAAACTGGACTTACTGTTCTGCACTCTGTCAGCCTGCTCTCATTTGGAGGCAGGAATTTCTTTCTTTTTTTTCTTTTGGCCATACTGGGGTTTGAACTCCCAGCCTCAAGCTTGCTACACAGGTATTCTTACCTCATTGAGCTACTCCTCCAACCCAGAAATTTCTTTTTATATCTCCCGAGCAAATTCACTGACGATGTGTGGGTGGGTAGTAATTTGTCTATTTAAGTGCTTCATAGACTCTGGTTAGTCATGGTGAATTACACATGTGTGTTTATCCCTACTTCCTCTCCAAACCCCATTAAAATGCCCATAAAAGAATAAAAAATTAAACATTCACAAAGAGAAAAAATGACAGGCAAGGCAGCAAGCAGAGTGGAGTTCTTGCAATGGTGGGGAGCGGGAAGCAAAAGAATTTCATCCACTGAACTCTGAGCCAGATGTACATACAAGGTGCAAAGGTGCAGGGGAGACAGGGCTGCATCAGAGGAACAGCGGGCACGTGCACACAAACATACACACATACACATACATACACATTCACACATCCACACGTACACACACGTACACACATACAGACACACACACACACACACACCTACACACACACATACACACACACACATACTCACATACACACACATCCACATCCACACATCCACACGTCCACACACACACACACTCACACACTGCAGGAGTCAGGGGCTTTACTCTGTAGGTGAGGGAGAAAGACCCAAAGGACACAGGAGGTAAAGTCAATGTCCCCAGGCTAAATGATGGTCTCGGCCTCCTGACCCCACCTGGCACCTGGAGCACAAACAGCCTGGCAGTGGCAGAAGTTCAGAGGATTCTTCTTTGGAAAGACTGTCTTAGCACAAAGAAAAGACAAGTCGATGACACTGGCATCTTGGATAACACAACAAAGAACTTGCTCTCCATCACACAGAGCAGCTCATCAACTGTCAAAGACTCACCTCCCACACAGCTTTCCGTCATCTGACTGAAAGGAATGGCCTCCAACGTGAACCAAAGCCACCTGCTAAAACAAAGGCATTTAAAAAAATCCTATATTTATAGGATGGTATTTGTTAACTGTTAGTGTTTATTTTTTGAGACAGAGTCTCACTGTGTGGTCTAAGCCGGATGTTAAACAAACTCTCCTTCCTCAGTCTCCTGAGGAGCTGCATAGGCATGTGCTACCACTGCTTAGGACGGTGCGGTTTTAAAAAGGAAATAGCTTCTCGCCTGCTCTGAATGTGAGTGATACCATCCCATGGGCTGGAGGAACCAGATGGAACACAAGTGAGAAAAGCAGGAAGCCAACTAGCGCACGCAGTCTCTCCTCTGCTTCCTGGCCACCACGATGCGACGTGAGCTGCTCTGCTCCACCACCCCCTCCCCGCCATGCTGGACTGGAACTCTGCAGTCATGAGCAAAATCAGGCTTTCCTGTAGTTAACATTTGAATTTAAAACTCAGTAAAAGGTTTGAAAGAATATCTGTCACAATGAAAGGGGAGACAGAGAACCAAGAGCTAGTACAAGAGAGAAGGTAAGAGGCTTAAGATATCAGTCTTGGAGATCCAAGTTCAACAAATAATTGCAAAAGAGAGGAAACGGAGGGGAGAAAATTGCCAATGAAACAACCCAGAGACATTTCCTGGAGTTAGAAGATCCAAGAGTGCAAATTGCAAAAGTCCAGGAGTTGCTGAGGCAAGGAACAACAAGGGGAAATGTCCCTGTGCCAGGCCCACCCCAGCAGGGGACAGGAATGAGAGCAGCCCAGGCTCGCCCCTAGCAGCCCTGGGTGCAATTTCTCAACCTACATCCCTTGGTCCACGGAGACTAGAATTCAAAGGTAAGGCAGAATAATGGTATTTTCAGACAGGTAACCATGCGCCTGTATTCCTTTGATAAAAATAAAAATTATTTTTTATTAAAGTAACATATGCACATGTTTTCTTTAAAAATCTTAAGCAGTTCAAAATGAAGTGAAAGAACAATTTCTACCCTAAGCCACAGAAAAGGACAAATTATGTGGCTACTGGGGGTTAGGGAGAAGGAGATGATTATTTGGTGAGCTCTGGATTTTTAGGGCACTGAAACTATTCTGTACGCTACTGTCATTGTGGATATGCGTCACCGTCCGTTCGTCTAAACCTACAGAACGTCCCACACAGTGGACA
Organism: Castor canadensis; assembly: GCF_047511655.1. Classification (NCBI taxonomy): domain Eukaryota; kingdom Metazoa; phylum Chordata; class Mammalia; order Rodentia; family Castoridae; genus Castor; species Castor canadensis. The sequence goes on from NC_133387.1 coordinate 7,047,839, forward strand.
ACCTGGACTTCAGTTAGTAACAGCATATCGATGGCGGTTCCTCAATTGTTAATGTCAGTAGGGGGAGAAATGGGTGGAACACTGCACTTTCCTGTACACGTCTTCTATAAACCGCACTAAAAACTAGTCTTTTCTATTACTAACACGATGCTGGGATTTAACAGGGTCTCAAACATGCTAGGTAGGCACTCTACCAGGTAGCGCCAAACTTTGATCCTTAAAAAATAGTCTACATTTTATTTTATTTTTTACTGGTGGTGGAGTTTGAACTCAGGGTTTCCTGACTGCTCTGGTTACTTTGGAGACGGCGTCTTGCTTTTTGTCTAGGCCAGCCTGGATCGCGAGCTTTCTATTTTATTCTTCCCATGGTAGCTGGAATGAGAGACGCTACCACCACACCCAGGCTTTTTCTGTTGAGATGGGGTCTTCTCAGACTTTTTGCCTGGTCTGACCTTGACCTGAGATCCTCTTGATCTCAGCCTCCCCAAGCAGCTAGATTAGAGATGTGAGCCACCAGAGCCTGGGGTATGCTGATTTTTTTTTTTTTTAATCATGTAGTCAAATTCATCAACTTTTTATGTCTTTTTAGTTTTGAGTTATACTTCTGCAGTAACACATTTTTTAGCAAATAAAATCTTCATGTTGTCATCTGGTATATCTAATTATTTCATTCATCTGGAATTTATTACCATGTAAAAAATGGGGTAGGGAACCAATGTCACTCTTTCTTCCCCACAGACTGGCCAGATTTCCCAATGTTTTTTGGCTAAAGTATTTTTTCCCTAAGAATGGAAATGCCACCTCTGTCACAAGTTATTATATTCCCATGAGTGTTTGGATCTATTTCTGAAGTTCCTATTCTGTTCCATTGATTTGTCTATTCATGCACTAATAGCACTTTTAGTTATTTTACATTAGCAATACATTTTAATAGCTAATAGGCCATAATTACTCTTTTCTAAAATAATATTTCTGGTTATTTGTGCTTGTTTATATTTCTATATTAATGTTAAAATTGATTTGTCTCTTCTTGTGAAATTTAAATGATAATTTAGGAAGTTTTACTTTTTTTGAGGTGCTAGGGACCAAACCTAGAGCCTTACCCATGCTAGACAAGCACTCTACACTGATCTATACCACCAGGCTTCATCTTCTTAACATTTAATATTAGTTCCACATGTCTGTTTATTCAAGTTTCATTCATATCTCTCGGTATCAGTTAAAAAATTTTTAAACGTTCTTCATTTTTTATTAAGTTTATTCCTAAAACTTTAGCCTTATTTTGTTATTGTAAGGGGATTTTTAAAAACACATTTTAAAGTTATGTGTGCAGAAATTTGTTGATTTCATGTATTTATTCCATTTCCTAACACTTATTCAATTACCTTATTGTGTCTAAGACTTATTCTTGTTAATGTTCGTGGATTTGGTGAGACCACCATCCTATCATTTGCAAGTAATGATTTTTTTTACTTTTACCTTTCAATTTTTTTTTTGTTTGTTTGAGGTGGGTTCTTGCTTGTAGCCCAAACTGCTCTTAAACTGGTAGACTCAAGCAATTCTTATGCCTTAGTCTTCAAATTTTTTTATTGTTGATTTTTCATGCATACCCAGTTATACTGGATAGTGTTTCTAGGAAATCATAAAATAATGATAGTAAGGCATCCTTTCTAGATCTTGACTTGATGAGAATGTCTCTTCATCATTAAGCATGCATATATCTCTATCTATCTACCTATCTATATATCTCCATACTTATGTATTTGTATATTTGGTATAAGACTGGAATGGTGGATCTTTGTCATGATACATCTGTCAATCCAGAGAATGTACAAGACACAGTGAACTCCAATGTAAACTAAAGATTTTACTTAGTCACAATGGATTGATATTGGCATTATATATATATTCACTTTACCCGTAATCTCCCATCTTATCAAAAGGTTTTTAAAAATTTTTTTCATTGTTGTGCTAATGGTGTGTAAACTGTAGAATTTGCAAATGTTCTTACAATATATCAAATATATCATAGTTGAATTCACCCCTCCACCGTTCTCCTTTATGAGTTTTTATTTTTAATTCGAAGAGGCCTTTGGGGTTTCTCACCTTTGGCAATGATTATTGGGTTTTTCTTCTTCAGTGACCATCGTGGTATTTCATATTGGTGGATCTCTTCTATTTTCTTTTCTCCAGTTTACATTTCTCATTTTTATTTGTTCTTTCCTCTTCTAGTTCATAAGTTTGGTTGGTTATTTTCTGAGTTTCTTGAGCTAACACTTAACTCATTTTTTGTTTTCTTAGTAAAAAGAAAAACGTTTACTTTGCACTTAACAAGCTATACTTACAGTTCTGACATATAGCTGTGAGATATAACTTGCCTTCCCTTCAAAAAAATAGAATTATATACTCAACCCAGGTAAATCCACTTTAAAGCAGCAGCTAGTTATGTGTGTTTAACTCAGGGTTTCCCAGGACATTAAATGTTAACCTGGTCTTTATCTCATCTATAGTTACTTGAGAAAGACTGTGAACCCTGACCCCTACCAAAAGGGGTCATCCCTGTTGCATCAGGGATAAAAACCCAGTGGACTTCCCACTCGCAGTGCTTCCTTGTCAGACCTCTGTAGGTGGCACACCCTTCTGCAGAGGTAAAACTTTCTGCCTTGCTGACTGACTCCTGAGTCTTAATTCTAATATAGCATTTTTAAATTGTTTATAGAAGTCCTGGGGCAGGTGGAGTGGCTCAAATGGTAGAGCTCCTGCTTAGCGAGCATGAAGCTAAGTTCAAATCCCAGTATGACCAAAAAAAGGAAAAAAAAAGAAAAGGAAAAATTCTGAAATTTGTTTATTTCTTCTTTGAACCAATCATTATTTGAAGGAAGCATTTTGGTTTTTTTGTTGCCAAGTAGATCCTACTTTCATTATTCTTTTTTTAAATAATCAAGTTAATGAAGTATATGACATAAGAAGTACACACTGTGATTAAAAGTGGAGTCTCTGGAGTCTCTTGTCATTTTGGGTAAGTTAGTGAGACGCTACCTTAAAAACAAGCCGGGTCTGGTGGCTCACACCTGTAATCTCAACTACTCAGGAGATAGAGGTAGGAGGGTTGTGGTCCAAGACTCCCCTTGGCAAATGCAGAAAGCCCTATATGAAAAATAAGCTAAGAAGCAGAAGAACTGGAGGTGTGGCTTAGGAGGGAAAGCACTGCCTAGCAAGGACCTGGCCTCGAGTTCAATTTCCAGTACCACCAAAAAAAAGTGGAGCATAAAAATTAGATTCTGCCTTAGAAAATGTCACCACTCTTCCCTCTGTTGAGGAACACCACATACAGCAGCTGCTGTTTCTGTCAACACACTGTGATGGATGCACTTCTGGTCACCGAAGCCTCATCACGGAAATGTGGAAAGTCCAGAAAGTCCAGCTGGTGATCACTTCTAGGGCAATCCGTGGGAGAATCTGCTGTGCATCCTCTTGATGTTCAGGAATTTATCTTCAGTAAACAAGCAGAAGGAAAGACGCTTTCCAGATTGCAAAACGATGAGGGGGGCAGGGCGGGGGAGGAACAAGGAATACCAGGAATGGGCAGTGAAATGGAGAGTCCCTGGCCCTGTTGCAAGTCTTACATGTAACCCAGGGCTGGCAACCCCCCCACCCCGCGTACCCAATCCATCCTCCCATGGCTCCCACGAGGAAAAGCAGTGCACCCTCCCTTGCCTTCTTTTCCTTTCCTTTCTGTTGCTAACGTCACCTGGGCCTCCCTAGATCCAGGGGTTCTGTCATTAGTCCACTGAGCACACACAGCCCCTGTCTTGACCCTTCTCAAACTTTCCCTCCCCCTTGTGTGACGTCATGTGCTCCTGATGTGCCATTGAGATGCCACCAGCCCGTCCTCCTCCACCCAATGTGGTTCAGTGCAGAGACGCCTCTCCTCTCTCCTCCCTCACGGGCCATCCAGCCATTTTGCCAATCCCAACCTCCTTCCCGCTCTGGTCTCCATCTGCATGCAGTGGACAGGACTCCATTTGCAGCTGCTCACTCAACATCTCTCTTACAAGCTCCCAAATGCCTCAACACTCCCTCTCCAGGACATTTACACTCATGGTAACAGCCCCATGTTGTTCAAGCCAGAAACCTGGGATTCATTCTGTACCCCCCCTCCATCAATAGCCACACGCCATCTTTCCCCAGCCCTGGTGATTTTATTCCAAGGTGATTTCTGGTATCATTACTTTTTGCATCATCATGGACCCCATTTTTGTCCCAGCCACATTCATCTCTCACCTGGACAATTGGACTTGGCTCCTGCATTGCTATGTTTAATAGACAAAATATCCACAAGTCACAAAAGTACAAAAGATATACAGTTTCCTTCCCGTCCCTGTTCCTCTCCTCACAGGTAACCACTGTGAGAAGTTTCTTTTTCTTTCTTTCTTTCCTTTTTTTTTTTTTTTTTTTTTGTGCAGTACTGGAGTTGGAACTCAGCGCCTACACCTTGAGCCACTCCACCAGCCCTTTTTTGTGATGGGTTTTTTCAAGATACAGTCTCATTATTTGCCTGGGTTGCCCAGGCTGGCTTTGAACTGTGATCCTCCTGATTTCTGCCTCCTGAGTAGTTAAAGATTACAGGCGTGAGCCACTGGCTCCTGACTATGAGAAGTTTCTTGTTTTTGTTCTGGAAACATTCCTTGCATCGACAAACATACACACTGTAGGTCTACCTCATTCATTTTTATTATTTTTATTTTTGAACTCAGGGCTTCATGCTTGCTAGGCAGGCATTCTACCACTTGAGCCACTCTGCCAGTCCTATTTTTAGTTTTTACTCACAGAATTGGTAATACCGTCTGTACTACCACTATCCAATATGGCAGCCACCATCCACACATGGCTAACATGACTGAGGTATTGGATTATTTATTTATTTATGTGTTTGTTTAGTGAAGTACTAGGATTTGAACTCGGGGCCTTGTGCTTGTTAGGCAGGTGCTCTACCATTTGACCCTCACCTCCAGCTCAGACATATTGGAATTTTCGAACAAGAGCCTGGTGTTTCCCGTGTTATTTCATTTCACTGTGTGGTCCATACTGAAGATATTTGTGCTCCGCTTTCCGATACAAACATCAGCAACTGTCATGAACACTGGTGCTAAAATTATTTAATATTTAAGTTCAAATTCTATGACTCATCGCCGGCTTATGGAGTTGTTGAAAGACATAGAAGACAATGAATTTAATGACTTTTTCTTTGTCAAAGCTCATTGGTTGAGTTGTAGAAGAGTGTTTCTGAAGTATACTGTTTTCTTAGCTAACTCTGAGATTTTCTTGAAATAAAAGTAATGCTTTCGATAGAAGATTTAAAACGTCAAGCCAAGCACAGGTGAAACTGAGGCAAGAGGGTCACAAGATTCAGGCCAGCCTGGACCACATAGAGCGACCCTGCCTCAAAAAAAAATTTTTTTAAAAAGTCATCATAGATCTTCTCACCAATATCACTCTACATATAACTAAGCTACATTTGAAGCTCCAAGGAAAGGAAATCTCATCTGTGACCTAGCCAGACAACTGTAAGGATTTCAATCTAATATTTTCACAATATGATCAATAATTATCATTTTGACACACCTTTCTCAAACGAACAAAGGTGCAGAGGTTTTTTGTTTGTTTATTTTTTTATAGTAGATGGTGTTACAAAAGTTGGCTATAAAAATTACAAGATAAATGTGAAGAATACTTTCTTCTTTTCTTTTTTGGAGGGCCGGTACTAGGGCTTGAACTCAGGGCCTTGTGCTTGCTAGGCAGGCACTCTATCACTTAAGCCATGCCCTCAGCTCTTTTTGCTTTAGTTATTTTGGGGACAGGGTCTCATTTTTTGCCCAGGCTTATCTGGACTATGATCCTATTTAGGCTTCCTGATCATAGCTGAGATGATAGGGTGTGTGCCATCATAGCCCACTACTGGTTGTGATGGGGTCTCACTTTTGCCCAGGATGGCCTTAAACTGTGAGATCCTCCTGATCTCCACCTCTTGAGTAGCAAGGATTATAGGTGTGAGCCACCAACTGGGCCAATGCTTTGTTGGTACTGATAAATTTAGAGGGTTTTTTGAGCACCCATGCTTACCTTGAACTCACCATCCTTCTGTCTCAGCCTCCCAAGTGCACCACCACTACTATGCCTACCTCTGGAGTTGCTTTTGAATTTATGCAATATAATTTTGAATGTAAGTTTGTTAGATTTATTGAGTTGACATGAGTCAGTGTTACTTGTACAGGTGTAGTTTTGAAGCTGACATGCTTTTGCTTTCAAGTGAAATCACTTCTGACTTGTCATGCTGGTTCATACCTGTAATCCCAGCACTCTAGAGGCTGAGGCAGTAGGATCATGAGTTCAAAGCCAGCCTGGGCTACACAGCAAGACCCTGTCTAAAAGAAACAAAGGAAAGAAAAGGAAAAGGAAATCACTTCTAAAAAGAGACTAGTTTTTCAATGTCATTGCAAATATTAAAGGAAATTTTTTTTTTAAATTCAGTTATAGGGAAACTAAGTTTAGAATCACGTGAATCTACTGTATTTTTTTTTCACATGATACCTGGAAAAATAAATAACCATCGTTAAAAAGGTAAGTCTGTGGTCTGTCCCGTATGGGACATAAGCTCCACGATGGCGCTTACGGTGCATGAGTAGCACCTTCCTGTCTACACCTGTGACTGCTCTGCAGTTGGGCTGTCTACCTTTTTGAGGTGCTCACCTGACATTCCCTATGCCTAAAGTGATTTTTTTTTTCTTAAAGACAGGATTTCTCTATGTTGCCCTGGCTGACCTTGAAGTCCTGAACTCAAGCTGTTAGGGAAATGCCGCTCACAAAAGAGAGCTCAGGAGAGCGTCTCACCTCCAGCAAGCAGGCTGAAGCTGCCAGGCTGCCCATGAGAGAGGCGCAGCCGCTGACTCTGAGCAGGGAGGCTTTTATGTGTGCTTTGTATGAGAGAATGAGGAAGTAGTTGATGTGAAAAAGTTACTGAGGTTGTTGGGGTGGAAAGCTCTCAATTGAGCAAGGGGTCTGTGGTGTGTATCTTTGGAGAACCAACGGTTGTTTCTTTGAGGTGTGTTTTCCAGGAGCAGAGGGATGGTTTTATCATTAACCAGGGGGCACAATGGAGATCAGAATGGAGACCCAGCTGGGCCCAGCTTTTGCCTGCATATTTCTATTACAAGCACTCCTCCTAGTTCAGCCACTGAATAGCTGAGACTGTAGACACACACAGCACCTGGCTTTGCAAAGTGTTATTTTTTATGCAACTGGAGTTTGAACTTAGGGCTTTACACTTACAAAGCAGGTGCTCTACTGCTTGAGCCATGCCTCCAGTCCATCTTTGCTCCATTTAGGAAATGAGATATCTCAAACTGTTTGCCTGGGGCTGGCCTCAAACTTTTATCCTCCTAATCTCAGCCTCCCAAGTAGCTAGTATTATAGTCGCCTGACTTCAAAGTGAGTTCTGTATTTCCATTTACCTATAGCCAGATCAGCTGTTCCTCATCAATTCTCACCAGCCTGCCTCCCTCCCTCACTGCAGCCCCCATCAAAAGCAGGATGAGGTCCCCATTTGCTCAGTTCAAACCCTACTTTGTCCTGGAAGCTCTCTCGGGTCACCAATATCCAGGACATCCTCCAGCATGGGGTCTTGGGCTGGGAAACATCTCATCCTGTGGCTGTCCATCTTCTCCTTTAGGTGTAAGCCCACTTAAAGCTCTTAGAGAACAAACTTGCATCTCTTATTTCTGCTTAATGATAGCCAGGGACTGAATTGTCTTTGGCAGGATTTCAGGCCCCAGTAACTGGTCCACTGGAGCCAAGCTCTCCTCAGAGCACATGGTAAAGGAAGACCTTGACTCTGTGTGAAGAATCCTGGTGCCCAAAGCTGAGCACTGATCAGTCCCTTTGCCTATGTTTCCCTTCCTAATCCCTGAAACAACTCCTTAGCAAACAATTTATAATGCCAACTTTCAGATAAGAAAGATAAGTTGAGACACTGGGGAGGGTGAGTGAGATCCTTTTTCAGGCACCTGGTTTAAGGCTTAGAACTAAACCAATGGCGGAGGCTGTTACTGAAATGCGGCCCCACAGGTTGGCCTATTTGCAGGAGCCCAGCCAATATCTGGACACTAATTTTCCCAACTTTCCACTTAACTTGCCTTATAACGCCTACCAGTCATTCTGCCACACCTGAACCCCATATGACACCTGAGTCTATCACTAGCAAGGATGGAGCATGAGGAAAAGTCAGGAAAAACAGCATGCAGTTTCCAGACTGGACACCAGACACCATTATCAGCCCCATGCGGGAAACCAGTCTCAGCACCGGCTTTCGAGTGTGGGAGGCAGGAGAGACTCCTCAAGGTCTCCTGTGTGTATTTCTGGGACGAATGTCCTGAAATGAGAGTCTCAAGGACTCTGGGGACGTCCTTCACTAGGCAGTCCTACCTTGGCAGGTAGGGCGGGCGCAGGAAGCCTTTTGGGGAGCAGGGCTGTCTTTCTCCCCGCGGGGAAGAGGCCCAGCAGGCGACACTGGGAAACTCGGGCTCCTCAGCCAGGGGGAGGTGGGACCAGGGACTGTCCGGCCTCAAGTCCTTCTAGGCCCAGATGGCAGGGGTAAGCAGCTTGAGCGGCCAGGGTCAGGGTCAGGGCCAGACGCCGGGCCAGCGGGAGGGAGGGGAGGGGGATGGGACGAGGGGGGCCGGTCCCTCCCACCCAGCGGGGAGGGGCTGAGAGACGGAGGGGGCCAGGAGGTGGGGGCCGCCCCCGGGAGGGAGGGGACCCAGTTGCGGGGAGAAGATCGGGAAGAAGCTGACAGCCGGCCAAGGATTCAACAACGGAAGGTTAGGAGAGTCCTCGAAGGCACAGGGAAGCAGGTGAGGAGGGGACAGCCAGTGAGGGGAGGCAGCTGGACGGCCAGCGGGCGGCCAAGGAGCTGCCCCAAGGGCCACCTGTGAAGCCCTTACTTCAGGGCCACCACCCTGGTAACCTTTTTCACTTGAGGGTCTCAGTTTCCGCAGCTGTGGCTTTCTGGTTCAGTGCCACCTGTCCAGACAGGGTTCTCCGACCCCAGGCCTGCACGGAGGAGGGGATTAAAAGGGCTGGGAGGAAGAGGGGTGGGGGTGGGAGCCCCAGAAGAGGCAAAGGAGGGAGGATCTGCCTGAAGCTGGCGCGAAGGCCCCCATTTCTGGGGCTGATGGCAGCGCGGGACCCAGCGCGGGGAGGGTTAAACACTTCCCACCCACGTATTTACGTCGTCCCAAAAATATTCCCCTTCAGGCCCGTCTCCTTTTGGGCTCCAGCCCCTGCCCCTCCCCCGCTTTGGGCCTGAGCCTGGAATAAGGGGAAGCGCCAGGGGTGACCTCTGGGAGCAGGGAGATTCCGGCCTCAGTGGGGAGAGGCTGGAGATGGGGGCAGAAAGGGACTCTGTGGACCGCCGGGAGGGAGGAGGGGGTTGGAATCCCGAGGGGAGAGAGAATGGGCCCCCAAAGAGGCAGCCACAGGCAACCGGACTGCTTCACAGGCTGTTGGCAGGGAACTCGACGAAAACTTTGCTGGCTCCAGTGAACAGCACCCGGCAGGGTGGAAAGGTCCAGAAGGATGCCAAGAGAGATTCTGGAAAAAGGGCTATTCTCCCTGCTCCTCACCTCTGCCCAGAGCTCTGTGGGCATACTCCCCGATCCTGGAGCCGGGGTGGGGGTGGGGGTGGCTGGCTTGAGGAACTGAGTACCACAAAGCCTCTTTGCAGAGCCAGGGCAACTGAGGTGAAGCCATGTGGTGGCTGCTGATCCCACTGGCCCTGTGGCTGAGCACTGTGGGCGTGAGCGGGACTGAGCTCACTGGCGTACAGCGCAGGGGCCTGCAGGTGGCCCTGGAGGAGTTCCACAAGCACCCCCCTGTGCAGTGGGTCTTCCAGGAAACCAGTGTGGACAACGTCACAGACACGGTTAGTGGCATGAACAGTGGGGGTGGAGGACCACCAGCCCAGCCACCTACTGGGCTATGCTGGTTCACAGTGTAAGGAAGACCAGGGCACCTCCAGGAACTGCATGCTCAGTTGGCCACTGGTCTTCCTACCCACAGCAGTTCCCAGCAGGCACCTTTGTGAGGCTGGAATTTAAGATCCAGCAGACCAGCTGTCCCAAGAAGGACTGGAGGAAACCTGACTGCAAAGTCAAGCCCAATGGGGTGAGTGAAGTGTATGTATGTGCTGGGCCCGGATGCCTCTGTGTGTGGCACTAGGAGATCCCTTAAGAAGCCCTGAGGATGTGAGGAAGTCCTATATGAGTCCACAGGACTGTAGGTAGGGGAGGGATGGGTTGGGAGGGACCTTGTCTCCATCATGGGGTCCATCTCTGGCTAAGCTCCTCCCCCAGGCTTCAGGTCATTAATGGAAGAAGTTCTTGGTGTGGGGTTTGCCCCTCACCCTCCACCCCTCAGTTAGACCATGGCTGATTCTAGGCAGGGATTCACAGGAATGAAGCAGCAAAGTCACTGCTATGGATGACCCCTGGGCTAGTGTGCAGCCCTCTGGGTTCCAGTTCCTGCTCTGTAAAACCATCAGTTTTGTTTTACAGAAGGCCTAAGCTTCCTCCAAATGCTAAGGGTGTATGTGTTGGTGGGAGGGGGGCTGGATTACATCAGTGATTTTGAAACCTCTTGGCTTTAGGATCCTTTTGCTCAAATTAAATCTGACAAGAAAATATAAACAAACAGAATAGAAACAGAACAGATGACAGTGGAGTGGTTCTGGTGGAAGTCAGGTGGGGAGAGCCCACGCGGGAGGATTCTTGCCTTTACACACACACACACACACACACACACACACTGATATGGGAAGGATTCCTGCCTCACACACATGCTAAATAAATTCCGTAGTTTGCAAGCTAGGTGTGGCGGGAATGATTGTCTGTAATCCCAAGACTTGGGAGGTTGAGGCAGAAGGATCATGAGTTCTATGCCAGCCATGTCCCCCCAAAATGCATATTCCATAGTCTGAAAACTGCTAGACTGTTTGACTTCTACTGTCTCCCAGTCCTACAGTGGGCTGTGCCTAAAGCCAGCTGGCTTGCGTGAGCACTTGCCCCTCCGCTCTAGAGCCTGCCAAGGGAACGTGTCCCTGCTGTGGTCAGCTCCCATCCTCATGGTGCTACATGCCTCCCTCACCCTTTTCTCTGCTTTCTCCTGCCCCGCTCCCCTCTCCAGAGAAAGCGTAAATGCCTGGCCTGCATCAAACTGGATCCTGAGGGTAAAGTCCTAGGCCGGATGGTCCACTGCCCTATACAGATGCAAGGGCGACAAGTAAGAAAGGGTAGAGGTTGGGGAGGGGGCTGGAGAGATGGATAGAGGCTGGGTCTGAGGGAGACGTAGAGAACGCCTGGATGAAGAGGGATCGGCAGGAAATGGGGGACAGGAAGGGGCTCTGGGCATGGTCCAGGCATCCTGAGTAATGTGGAGGTGCCCACCATCCTGGGCACTGCTTGGAACAACTGTTGGTGTTGGCAGGAGCCCCAGGAGCATCAGGAGCCCCAGTGCAGCAGAGTGGAGCAAGCCGGTGAGGACTCCCACAGCTATAAGTTCCCTGGACAGTTTGCTTTCGTCAAGTCTCCATATCACAGTTGAGCCCTGGACTGGTAAGTGGCCAGGGGGCCTGGACAGCCCTTGGGATGAGACTGGCCCAGGAACAGGAAAGGGATGGATGAGAGTCTTAAAGAAAGCTGGACTAGAGAAGCCTCCTTCACACCCAAATCTCAGTTTTTTTTCCTTTTCTCTAGAATTTTGTTCCACTTCTGGTACCCAGTGGAAGACCCGCCCCTCCCAGGCAGAAGGTTGCATCCTATCCCAGGCTAATAAAACTTCTCTCCCAGCCTGTTACCTCTATTCCTTGCATTGCTCCTCTTCAGCCTATTCAAGACCAGCTGAAAGGGCAGTGTGTGGGTGTGGGTGCAAGTGTGCATACAGGTTCTTTCCTTCAGGACACCCAGGAGCCAGCAGATGGGGTGAGTGGAGCCTCTGGGTAGAACCAAAGGCAGAGGCCTCAAAGAATGACAGGGAATGATACAAATGGACACAGAGCTATTTAATGGAGTTGGTGTGTGAGAGGTAACTCTAGACACTAAGTCTCAGGTAGGGGAAGCCAGGAGTAGCAGCTGCTATGGATGCAGACTTGGAGGTGCAACCCTACTGACATGGAGGAAGGGCAGGGAAGTGTTCCTGAGGGGACAGGAAGTAGGGCTCCTCTTGGGACAGGGATAAATAAACAGCATGGCTTGCAGGTCCCTGGTCAGGTGAAACGTGCAGAAGCAGGGAAGAGAGATGCAGGCAGCAAAGCTACCTGCCATGCTGTACTGGACTGTGGGGCACATTCAGAGGACAAGGGAAGAGATGGTGCCCACAGGGCTAAGAACCTGCTGGGCCTGGGCCAAGCTGTCACTAGCCTGGCGGTCCAGGTCCAGGCACTCCTGTAGGGTGTCCTGGAACTGCCGGCAGGCCTCCTCCAGGATGGAACTGCTTCGGGTAGGCCAGGACTCCCAGTACCCAGGCTCTACCCAGGGCTGGGCCTCAGTAGCTCTGGGACCTGGGCTGGAGCTGGAGCGCAGGGAGCTGTCCAGGTCTCGGCACAACTGGTAGAGCTCACTGCCTCGCCCACTCACACGCTCCCCGTCTATGACCTTCAGGCCAGGTAGCAGCTCTCGAACCACACCCCAGTAGGAGGGGCTGGCACACAGTGGGTTGCTGAGCCGTGCCAAAGGGTCGCGGAGCCGCAGGTGCTGGAGGCCCTGCAGCCCAGCTAGACACTGCAGCTGGCCAGGAGTGGCCAGCAGGTTGCCCGCTGCATTGAGACTCTGCAGGTTTTCACAGGCGGCAAGTGGCTCCAGCCCTGTCAACCGATTATTGGAAACATTGAGCACTGCCAGTTGGCGCAAGGAAGCCAGTGGGCTCAGCTGGGTAAGTGCATTGCCAGACAGGTCCAGCCACTCAAGGCCTAGGCACTCTCCTAGGCAGCCCAGGTCCACCAGCCCCAAGCCTCGCAGCTTCAGCAACAGGATGGACTCTAGGGCAAACTCTCCCGTGCGTGACTTCAGCAGCTGGGGTGTGATGCGTAGCCCTTCAGCCTCTCCTGGATTCTCACCAGGAGGCTCCATGATGCAGAAGTTGATGCAGAGGGCCTGGGCAGCACTGTCACAGGGACCTGAGAGCCATGGGGATCAACTGGCTGCTTTCCCTTCAACTTTCCTTGGGTTAGTCCTAGGAGGCCTTTTTCTGGTGCCCTACTTGAGGCCCTGAAGGTCCCTAAGGAGAGACAAACAGTCAGGCAGTCTTCTCCAGAGTACTTGTGTCCTGTGTAGCAGGCAACAGCACAATGTTTGATCCACCAGCCTTTACCCCAGAGCCAACAATCAACAACCAAGCAAGACCTGAGCCCCATCTAAGTAACAGGGCAGGGCACAGCCCTGGCTCACCGCACTGGTCAGGGCCCTGATGCACGGGATCAGTCCCCACATCACCAATTCTGACCATCTGTCAAAGCTGAACTGAGGGTAGAACTCTCATTATCTTACTTTTCCAGTAACCACTTGTGATCCATTAGACTTCATTAGTCTTGAGGTGTTCCTCTTTAAAAAGTTAAATTTATTTCTGAATAGACAATAGGCAGCCACCACAATTTCATGTTTTCTTCACAGGATAGTGATGCACATACAAAACCTAAACGAGAGCTTGCTGTATACCTTGCTGTATTCACTCAAAAATGTTATCTTAATTCTTCTAACACTAGCAGTGAATTTAAAGTGATTCCCAGATTATGTGGCCCAGCGTCCTCTGGCTGGAGTGGGGCCCAAGGGATGCACTGTTAGTCCTCAATAAGGGAAAAAGCTGAGGTCAAGGGAGGGAAGGGCCAGGGTGTCTGTCAACACAGCCAATTCTTACGCCATTGCTCCCCAACCCCTGTCCGCCTCTGTCCACCCAAACAAGTGCTTTTGCTCTGGCATCAAGTGCTCAGAGATCAGCAGAATAGCATTGGTCACTATGAGTCAGACAGCACAGTGCTAGCTGCAAATATGCCATCATGGCCCCAAGGGGCAAGTTGAAGGAGACTGGCAAGTCAAGAAAGCAGCCTTGGAGGCAGGTGCAGGGGGTGACTAAGCTGGCTCCAAAAGGTACAGGTGAGGGGCATTGTATCAATGGACAGTGGGACAGCGTAAGCCCAGGTGCTTATGTGTGGCTGCAGTATGAGAGGGAGGCAGCCTGGGGGAGGGACACTAGTGATGTAGCCCACAGAGGGTCAAGGTTCAAGCAGAGAGGAAAACAAAAGCTGACCTGAGCTCCAAGTGCTGCTACCCAACCCTGCAGACCTTGACCAGGCCCAGCTTCAGGAGTCTAAGCCAAGTGGATGGGTGATGCCTGAAAAGGACCTCTGAACCACTGCCAATGCTGCTTACAGAACCTGTAGGTACAGGGTATTGGTGATTCCCAAGTCTAAGTTCACATGATCAATACCACTTTTTATTTTTCCCTCCAAGGAAACCAGGCCCAAAGTGCAGTCCATTAGCTCCTCCCACCCCACTGGCAAGGAGTGGTTTGCAAGCACTGACAGGGCTTGGGAGGTTGCGAATGGATCTCACACATCCTCCTTCCATCCCACCTGAGAAGGTGACCTTGTCCTCACGATGCCCTTCCTCTCCTAGCTCCCTACCTGCAACACTGCAGCCTATTCTGTTTTATTTACACCTCATTTCTTTTCCAAAGGGACTGGCAGCATCCACTGAGAGTCTGGATCCCCTCAATGGGACCAGGACCTGCTGGGGTGTATAAACAGGGGGTGACAAGGCCACCTTTGCATCTAATTAGAACTGCAAACACTAGACACCCGCAGAGACATAAACGAGTTGTGGACCCAACCCATCCAGGGCATGTAGCAAGACAGAGGGAGAAGAGGCCAGAAAGAGCAATCTGAGGGATCTGGCTAGGTGACTGCCTGCTGGCAGGGGGCTCCCTTCTCAGACATGACAGAACAGGATGGGACAGAAGACAATGTGGTATAGCACTTGCCTAGCATGTACAAGACCTGAGTTTGAGCCTCAGTATCACCACCACACACAAAAAAAGACATCCACTTTCACAGCACTAAGTATGAGTGACACTGTGACATTAGGCTTAGGAGGCAGGCAGAGCTTCGGGCTCAAGAAACCCAGACATTGTGAGCAGAAGGTGACTGCTGGAGTCAGGGAAGGCATTCAGGCAACAGGGTCAACCTTTGGGGAGAAAGGCCTCTTGTAGTATCTGCCGGCATCTTTCCAGAAGGGTGTACCCCGTAAGTCTCAGGGTGAAAGTGGCCAGGAACCCTGTGTGCAGTAAGGAGCACAGGTCAAGTGCTGGACTCCTGAGGCCTGGTCTGTGAGCCTGGGAGGACACCAACGAGCAGCCAGAGAGAGAAACCTGTTAAGTCCTGACCAAGCTGACGCCCAGGGTCTAGCTGCTCAGCCCTAGGCGGAGGTGAGGCCAAAGTCAACTGTACAGGATGATGGGTAGAATGCCTGAGCGACAGGGTCAGCAGCATTTTCAAGAGAGATGGCACGGAAGGGAGAGAGCCAAGGGAGTGGGCAGAAGGGGACATCATGGAGTTGGTGATCATGCACACTCACATTAAAGATGCAAGGACATTTTCCAGAAGAGGAAAAACCCAGCTGGCACAGAAGTCAGGCCTTCCCTGCCACCCAGGTGAGACGTGCTCTCCATCACCTGAATGCACCAGTGTTGCCCTGTCCTGTCATCTCCATCTGGGTAGGCTGCCTGGGTTTCAGAGGGTGTTTGGATTGATAGCATTGTGGTCACACCAAACCCTGATCTCATGGGGGTCAAGGAGTTCTGCCCTGTTGTCATGATAGCACCTCACAACTGCACACCACAATCAGGTCGCCCTGAGGACTGCTGGGCACCCACCCACCTGTGCATTAGACAACAGGCCTGGCACAGTGGAAAATGGCTTTGTATACCCGAAACTGTTCCAACCTCATCTGAGTAAAACAGAAGCCAGCCTGACCTTGTGGTGGAATAAAGTGCACAGTTCTCTTGGTCCAGCAAGTGAGTCTATAAAAGGACTTGATGACATGGACATTCAGGGCTCTTTCTGAGGGAGGTCAACTGTGAATACTGAGCCAGAAAAACAACCTGTGAGAAGCAGGGGCAGGGCAAAGCTCCTAAGGCAGAAGCAGTTCACTCTGCAGCCACAGGGGAACAGTCACCTCGCAGTTAGGTGAACTGGAGGCCCCTACCCCATCCCTCCCTGTACTCTATAATAGAGTGGGCTTCTCCCCCAGCTCCATGGGTCAGTCTTTGTTGTGGACCGTCTGTGCACTGTGGGATGTTTAACAGCAACCCTGGCCTCTAGCCACCAGACATCAATAGGACCATTCCCTTCACACAGCTGTGATAGCCCAAACTACCTTCAGACACTGCCAACTTCCCCTGCGTGACAAAAGTGCCCCCAGTTGAGAACCAAGGATCTAGAGCCTAAGCCTCATAGGTTTCTCATTCTTTTCCTTCTTCCCCATCTATCTCTACTCATTCTGTCCCCACTGCAACTTCCCATCCTGAGAACACTGGGGAGCCAGTTCAGTGCAGTGAGGCCTGCCACTCCTATGGCACCTTCAGGTATGTCATATTCTGAAACCACCTACTCCCATCTCCAGACTCAGGATTCTGGGAGGGGTGTTCAGGACTGTAGGCAGAGGTTCAGGGTCAGCCAGAGCAAGCCCTGCGCTCAAGACCCAAGGGCTCTGGATGCACAGCAGAGCACACTGCAGACATCCAGCTGCAGTATGACGAGCCTCACCTCCTATAGGGAGCCTGTAAACACCTCCCTCCCACCCTCTATCCACTCCTAGAGCTGTAGGAAGTTGTGAGCATTGAGCACTGTGCAGGCCAGTCTAGAATTCAAATCATACTGCTTCAGCCATTAAATATGTTTACAAAGTGTTATGTAAAAAATGCAATTGTTTATTGTTAATTTGAAAACATTACATACTAAATAGTTCATAGGGTATAATCTCAATGTAAAAAAGGGACTACATTAAAGCACTGACAAATGAGTGGCAGGATCACAATTAATTTTTCCTGCTTCCTTACATTTTCAGTAATTTCCTAATGAAACACACAGTGAAAACACACAACTGATAACCCATCCAGGAAAAGACAGTGGGCAGAGTGCCAGGGCTGCCAGTCAGGCAAAAGGATGATGTTAGGTCTTGCCACCTTGCCCAGTGACCAGGCACTCTCAGGTTGCCTATCTGCAAGTCTTGTGGTGGTGTGAGAGCCTGCCCCAAATGCTCCTGGTCTCTTCCTTTCTCTCATCCAATCTCACTCCTTGGATCCTGGCACTCAGATCTTGCATACAGTCCTACAGAAAGTCAGAGCAACCTATGTTAGTGGGCTCTATATAGACCCTTTCTGTCTTCCACATAAGCGATCTGTCTTACAAAGGTGGCCAGGGGCAAGTGGAATACAGACCCAGCCACATACTGGTAAGAATGACAAGCTGAGTGCCAGTGGCTCACACCTGTAATCCTAAATACTTGGGAGGCTAAGATTGGGAGGATCCTGGTGCCAGGCCAGCCTGGGCAAAAAGCTCATAAGATCCCATCCCAACAGAAAAAGTTAGGCATAGTAACACACCATGCACTGGTCACCCTAGCTATGGCATGAGGGTAAATAGGAGGATCATGGACTAGGCTGGCCCAGGCAAAAAGCAAGGCCCTATATCAAAAAACCCAAACAAACCAAAAACTATGAGGCCTTGAGTTCAAACCCTAGTACTGCAAAAAAAAAAAAAAAAAAAAAAAAAGACCACAAAGTTGAGGATAGCTGGTCAGTTTCACCCATCAGGGGTGTATTCTGGCCACTCTAAAATCCCCAGGACTGGTGTGTATGTGTGCGTGCGTGCATGTCCGTGCACGCACATGCCTAAGATGACCCCTCTACCTAGGGTTTCTTCTCCGAAGAAATGTGCAAGCTCACCCAGGCCAACATTCCCTCATCAACAGGCCTCCCCGTCCCTGGCTGCTCTTTAAGGCTGCTCTTTGAGGGCATGCATCCACACAGCCACGTGGATAAGCCATATACAAGGCCCTTAATATAAACCAGTATTCCAATACAGGCTGAGTTTATAAAACTGCCTAGTACTACTCACAGCCATGGATAAACCCAATAAACCTTTCTTATGCACATGGTAGGTAAGAATGGAACAATGCAGGGATGGAAAATGACTTCCCCCAAAAATGAATGTGGCACTCTGTCGAGGACCAAGAAGCTGTCCCCATTCTCTCCAAACAGACTGAAGATTCTGATGAGTAGGATCTAACTCTTGACTCCCCACCCCTATATACTGCGGGGCTGCCGAGGTAAGTCCTGAGGGCAGCAGACTGTGGGTGCTCCTGAGGAATCCACATGTACACCCAAGTCTGCCTACCAAGACACACCAGGCAGGCTACAGGGTCTGCTCCCCCTCAGCTGGGCCAGTACTGGAGACGAGGGGCGGTGGAGTGTAGTGGGGGAAGCTCTCCAGGTTGGTCTTCAGGAAGAGCAGGTGCTCAATGGTCTCCACTTTGAGAGGAGGGTTTGGTTCTGTAATGGTGGGGCTGTTTAGGGAGGTAAAGACACCTTCACAGAAGGCTCCCGTGGGCGGGCAAGACAGATAGATGGAGGCCAGCCTAGCCAGGGCCGGCCAGGCTTCACGCTTCTTCTCCCAGTAAGCCAGTGGATCCTCCTGGGCCCCGATGGTCTCATTCTCCCGCAGGTACTTCCTGACCATGACACTAGCCAGGTGGTTTTCGGTGGAGAGTGAGGCCCCGCTCTTCTCAGAGGCCAGCAATCCCACACTTTCCAACTGCTCCAGCAAGCTCTTCTCCCTCTGGACCAGCAGGAAAGAGCTGGAGTCCCCACTTCCCTGCAGAGGCTCCTTTTGGCCCTTCCCCTTGGCCCCGGGGCTCCTGCCTATTCTGGTAGTACCCACACGAATGCCCCTTGCGCTCTGCATGGTGCCAAAGGCAGGCAAGGAGTATTCAGATACCATAATCTCCTTCACCTTGTACACAAGAACCTGCTTCCAGTGGTCAATGTCAGCTCCAACAGGCAGGATGGCTTCGACCTTACCCTTGAAGCGGGGATCCAGCAGGGTTGCCAGCACAAACTCCTCACGATGAAAGAGCTCACTGAGCTGACAGTCTGTAGAGAGCTGCAGGGCCAAGCCCTCAGCCAGCCGCAAGGCCACACCCACCTCCCCACCACTCTGCTCCATAAAGTGTCTGTGGACCTGCTCCAGGAAGATGTGCAGATAGCGCAGTTGGGGCAGCACCTGACTTAGGGACGCCTGTGCTGTGCTGGCCTCACAAACCACCATTTGGAAGGGCTGCAAAAGCTTGACGAGACTGTCTGCCAGGCTCCAAAACATGGTTGACAGGGCAGTGCTGGCCTTGCCGGGCTGCTGTCTCTCTGCATACACCTGCAGGGCCTGCTGCTGTTCCACTACCCACTCCATCAAGCGGTAAGCAGAGACCCAGTGATCTGAGAGCTCCTCAAAGGGCTGCTGCGCTGGAAGGCCGCACTGCTGCTGGAGCTGGCTGAGGAGCCTCCGGGCCTCAGGAGAGCCTTGGAAGTGGCTGAAGATGGCCCTGGCTGTCCCCAGAATGATCTGAACACTATTATGGTGACAAAGAAAGTCGCTCACCAGAGAGTCAAGGCAATGAGCGAAACAAGGTATGTGGTTATAACCCTCAGCTCTCACTGCCTGCTCCAGGCTGGGACAGCCACCTGACACCAGGAAACCAGCTCTCAGGGAACTGCGGCACAGCCACAGGCTGATCTGCTCCAGTAGTTCTGGCTGTCTGTCCTCTGCAGCTCTCTCCAGAGGTAGGCCTCGGACCCAGAGCACGGCTCGCTTCCTCAGGCTTCCTGATGTCACAGACCTGCTGTACTTCTGGGTCAGCACCCAGTGGGCAGTGATGGCCACATAGTTTACCAGTGAATCCTGGGTCATCATGGAGGTGGTGAGGTGAATATGGCCACCCTCAGCCCACTGCATCTCCTGAAGCACTTGCTCCCCCATGGCTTCATGGAGCAGGGGCAAGGCTTTGTCAGAGAAGAAGCCCGGGGAAGGCAGGTGGTAGCAAGGGTCCACCTGAGCCATGAACCTTCTGAAGGGCTGGGAGGAAACAAAGGAGAGTGGCAAGGTCAGGCTACAAAGCAGCTCTGCAATGCTGTGGTTCCACGCCTGTGTGCAGGGCTGACTGGGGGCATATGCGCCACTCTGTTTGTCTGCTACGGGGGAAATAGCCAGGGGTGGTGGGACTGGGAGCAGCTGCTCGGGTCCACCCAGGGCCAGCTCTCTGTTGCTGCTGCTTCCCAAGGGCGCGGTATCTGGGAGCTCCCCTGAGGCAAGGGTGGCAGCTCCAGTGGGCAAGGCCTTCTGCTGTGCCTGCTCTACCTCTCCTGCCCCTTCACTTGGGCTGCCCACGGCTGGCCTTCTCTCCCACTCCAGTCCATGCTTACTGGCCAAGTGACGGACAAGGCCTGAGACTCGGGACCACCCCATGGTTCTGCTCCGTTTGACACCAGTGTGACACAGTGCACAGATGATCCGGCAGGTGTTCTTCAAGTCGACAGTAAAGAACTGCCTGATGTCTAGAATGGGCTTTGGACCCGCGGTATGAAGAGGGCCTAGGGAATGTGGCACAGAATCCAAGTCCTGGGTCTCTGCTTTTATATCTCTGACCAGCTTCCTCAAGCAGGGGGGCTCCTGGAGGCTCTGCTGGGACCCCACCTTCTCCCTCATGCCAGGAAGCAAATGTTTTTTCTTCCACTTCTTAAGATGCCGCCCATCTCTGGCCAGATGGGCCATGAGGATGTCGGCTTCCCTGGCTTCATCATTCTCCTTAGGCTGGTTCACCTCCACCCTGTCCAATCTGTCTTCTCCAGCCACTTGGGGAGGCTGGCCCAGAGCTGATGCAGAGGGGGTACAGCTGGCACTGCACCGCAGGGTCCTTGCCTTCTTTCCTGTCTTATCCCCCTCCTCTCTCCATCCACATGCCTTCTGCCTAGACACCTTCCTCTTCTCAGGCCGTACAGGGGGCTCCTGTCCAGGTACAAGTTTGCAGCCATGGGCTCCAGAGTCTCCTTTCAGCTTACTCTGCCCAGAGCTGGTCCGGCATTTTGCACGGGAGGTGGCAGGGTGAAGACCAGACCTCCCCAGGGAGCGAGTTTTTCTCTTCCCGACACAGACAGGCAAGCCAAGGGCACCTTCTACCTGCTTCTCCAGGAAAACTTGGTCCACGTCAGGTGAAGGGATCAATGTGCCATTGGGCAGGGGGCAGGGGCTGCTTCTTTGCAGGGACAAGTCCCTTTCGCGCTTCTTTTTGGAGCCAGAGGATCTGATTTTCCTTCTGTGACCACTGCAGGTCTTCTCCTCCAGATCCAAAAACTCAAGTTTGACCTCAGTCTCTGGCAGGCTCTCCCTAGCAGCCCCACCAGGCTCATGAGGGGTGTTGGTAGCTCTGGTGTTGAAGTCAGGCCTGGGACAAGCTAGGGTGGCAGCTGGGCTCTTATGTCTGGTCACTGGGGAGTTGGCATTCACACGGGGCTCCTGCCCCACTGATCCTGGAGGTATCTGTCTCCTGGGGGTGCTTTTGATATCTTCCATTTCCAATATGCCTGGAAACTTGGGGAAATGAGAAGATGGGCCCAGGCTGCAAGGCAAGATGAGAAGAACGGCTCTCAGTCACTTAACTCTAGGGATGCCAAGGGGAGGGTAGGCCAGACAGGAAAGAGGACAGGAGAGAAAGAAGCAGTGAGGTGCAGCAAGTTAGTGTGAACTCCCCAGGCAACAGCCTATTTGGTGAGTACTCCTGCAAGGTCCCCATCCCTCTGATCATTAGAGGTTTCTGTGTCCATCTTCTTCACCACATTGACTGATTTCCGACTTTTTTCTTTCAGTATTTGAGGATGCAGGAGGCACCTAATGATTTTTCTATGTGTTGTAGACACAAGAGTAAAGTAGGCAACACCCATTTTCCTCACAATACACAGAACTAGAGCCACACTGAGGGTACGAAGGATATCACACTGCTGTAAAGGGAGGGGACAGACCTCAATGAGTGAGAAATCTCAGAAGTTTCCAGGGGAGTGACCGGGCTGCCTGCAGTGAGTGCTGTGTCCTGAGCACTTGGGCTGCACCTAGCACCAGTACCTGTGGCTCCATATTTGTAAATAAAGCAGCCTATGGCATCCTAAATCAGAGGTTTTGCTTGTGTCTCCTGAAATCCCTTGTCTGGAAGTCAGCCTCTTGCACACAACTCAGGATGGGATGGCTCCCTGACACCAATGATCACAAGTTCCCCGGTGCTCTCTCACACTCTCTTCTGTCACAGACAAACCCCCACTCTCACTCCCTCAAAACCTCTGTGGCTTTTGCCAACGCCTGTACTGACTGCTTTGCCACTAATTCAATGGGCTTCTCTGCAACACCACCTGAAGCCTCTGCCTGCTTCCTTGCTCTGGAATACCCTTCACCTCAGCTCCAAGCACTGCATTTTCTTGGTTTTCTTCCCACCTCTGGCTCCTTTTCAGTTTCTTTTCTGGTTCCCTCTTCTGTTGCGTATACCGTAAGTGATGTTCTTTGTGCTGTCTCATGGGCCCTCTGCTCTTACTGCAGTCTTCAGGCTGCTCACTCTTCATCCACTGCCAGGGCTCTCTTCCTAACTTTTTCTTCTACCTCCCTTACATTTTCTTTCTGCCATCAACTTGAGCTGGTAAGTGGACCTCCAACCACCCAAACCTGGGTGTGATCCTCAACTCCTTTCCCTGTCATTCAAGTTCAGGACTATGAAGAGAAGTGCTAAGAAGTCATAAGAAACACAGGAAGAGAGTAGAAAGGATGAAAGGGAATGAAGAGCCCAACAAGCTACGATGTGTTTCCTCAGGACAGAGAAAACTCAGAGGAAGATGATTTACTAATCACATCAGGTTTATATGGAAACCAGCAGGGTGCATCTTTTCAGATCAGAACAAAACAAAAATCAAATAGGAAGATTAAGATGGAAAGCCTGCACATTCTGACACTGAGTGATGTCACACATTACAGATCACTGGGGATGACAGGTTTGCCTCTAACAGGTGACAAGCCATCTGAGGTAGCCCTGAGACTCTGCCAGGGAGGAACTCTTCCCAACCAGAAGAAGAATCTCAGGGGTTAAGAGGCAGCAGCTTTGAGCCTATCACACAGACATCAAATGAATGAAGGCCCATGTGAAGTGACATTGTAAGGGAGTTGGGTGAAACCTGAAGCTCAAGATAGTGTCCTGGGCCCAGAAGAACTGCACCTGGATGTCAGACTGGAAGGGACTTACCTCAGTTCTTAATTCATAACTGAAGAGACTGTAATGCAGATTGTTAGTCCAAGCCTTCAGTACCAGTTTATAGGCTGTATCACTATCAAGGAGGATGTAGGACAAAGCATTAAAACCAGGTCATGGTACAGAACATGGTACCAACAATAGTACACAAAGGGAAAAATCTGTCTATCAGAGCCACAGCCTGGGGCACACTCCAAAACCTCATCCACAAACCCACTTGCTTACCCTAGGCAGCAATTCTGTTCTATTTCCCAATTACCTTGTCTCATTAGGGCTCTGTACTCTTGCAGATACTCTTGATTCATTCAATTGTTTAGCACAAAGTCACAAAATATCCACATGAGCCTGTGCTGTGACCTCAAGATGTCTGGCACTTGGAGCTCAGGGTGAGAACACTTAGAAATGGAAGGCTAAGAATAGTTCAGTGGTAGACCTCTTGCCTAGCCATGCAAGGCCCTGGGCTCAATTCTCAACACCAAAAAAAAAAAAAAAAAGGAAAAACCTTGGAAATGGCTTCATCACAGTAGAGCTGAGAAAAGTACGGCAAGCGCAAAGAGGCAGGGAAGGCTTTCCAGAGGAGGCCCTGGGCTGAAGATAAACTGAGTCTATTACACTGAGAAGCTTGGAGTTGGTTTTGTAAGGTACTGTTTACCTTAAGCTACTGCTTCAGGATCTTTAATCCTTGACAGCTTGGTTGGGTAGATCTGGGATCTGAGGCAGTGATACAACAATATCACCCTATTCTTTTCCACTGGAGCACATCAAGACAGTGAAGCGGATGCTACTGAAAGCCATCCTCAAATCTAGATTAATCTAAAATGTAAATTCTAAAGAGAAACTCATCAGGCCAGTTGCTAGTAGCTCACACCTATAAGCTTAACTACTTGGGAGGCTGAGATCAGGTGGATTGTGGTTCCAGACCAGCCTAAGCAAAAAAGTTCAAATTTTGGAAACCCTCATCTCAACGGAAAAAAGCTGGTCACGGTGGTGCGGACCTGTCATCCAAGCCACTGAAGGAAGCACAAAATAGGAGGATTTCAGTCCACACCACTAGACTGGGCAAAAAATGAAACTCTGTATCAAAAATAACCAGAGAAAGAAGGGCTGGAGGAGTGACTTAAGCAGTAAAGTGCCTGCTCCCAAATGCAAAGGGGAAGAGAGACGAGGCAAACTATTCAGGTAAGAGGTGAAATCCATGGAGACCTCCTGAGGGAAATGACTGGGCGCAGTGGGAAGATGAGGTTAGTTTTGGAGTTAGGAAGGGATCTTATTTTTTCTTATATGAAAGGCGGCAGGCAAGTCCCTTCATCGCGTTGGGGAGAAAACTGAGGCAGTTTACGCCTGTGAGCAGGACCCCTCCCCCCCACTGAGGGGAAACTGTGAGATTCAAAGGCTGTGACCTGCAGCTGTGGCAACAATAGCGTGGGAGGGGGGCAGCACTTAACTGTATTGATCCCTAAATTAGGACTTTCTTCTGACTGCTTTGCCAATTCTTTCCAAGAGCATGCCCAGAAGGAAGGGGGCCATCTTCTATTTCTCCGGGGCCTCACTGCTGGCCTTGTGCAGAACTCAGCCCACCCTGGGCATTCGAGCATCACACCAGACCTTTTCCAGTTCTCCCTCTGCTCAGGCCGGCTGGCCCCCTTCTCTCACCAACTCCACTGGGAGAGGATGTCTATTCCTCTCCCATCCCCTCGGAGGATTTAAAATCAAGCTTCATTAGCGCTCACATTATGCAAAAGTGACAAAATGACTACAGTTTCAAAAAACACACTACAGAACCCTTGTTCCTTCCTGGAAGCTCAGAGTCAGGGTTTACAATGGGCCAAGAGTGCGGTCTCTGCGAACTGAAGTCCCGGCTCTGCTACCCACCAGCTGTGATAATGCGCCAGTGTGCCTCCGGCTCCGGGTCTACGTCTTGGGGACAATGGCAGCACCCACGTCCAAGACTGTTAAATGAGTTATGCCTGTAACAGTCTTCAGGACAGTTCTGGGCACACAGGGAATGATAGATAAGAGCTGCCTGCTCCCAAAACACTATGGCCTCCCCGGTGTGTTTAGAGCACGGGGCACTGGAGACAAGGCTGGCCGAGGAGGGGTCGTCCCAAGGCTGTGTAGGTCCAGTCCAGGCAAGCCGCCCCTCCCCAACCTCAGCTCCCACGCCTCTCCCCAGCTTACCCCAGGCCAGGTGCAGGGGAGGGGAGAGAGCACCCGCCGAGACCGCACAGGGAAAGCTAAACGACCAGATGACGCCCCGCTCCTCCCGGCAACAGCCCGCCGTGAGTAGCCGGAGAACACCGCCGCCGCCGCGCTTGTGCAGGAGTGGAGGACAGAAGACCCCAGGACGCGCCAACAGGCTGGCAGAGGAGGGGGACTCTAGGGCACACGAGGGGCTGCTTCTGGGAGCGAGAGAAAGCGGAGGTCTCAGTGCGCACCCCCGCCCCGCAGTTGGTACGTTCCCGCAGCCGGCGGCGGGCTCCAGTGCGCAGGCGCGGCCGGCCACGGCCGGAAGCGGCGACGGGCCACGCCCACTCCGCGGCCGGAAGCCGTCGTGCGCTCTGCACCGAGACTGCGTAGCCGTTTAGGACTTGGTACTCGTCTTAGTAGTGTGGCCTTGGAGAAAAGCAGTTTATGTCCTTATCTAATACATGATGGGTAGCGTTCATGCTGCGCCAGGCTCAGGGCCGATGGGGGCCTGGATTTCCTTACCCTCTAAAGGTCCCCAAAGCGCTGTCCACTGCGGGCACTGCACTGTGCAGCCTTACTGCGTGCGAGTCACGAGTCTCGTCAGTGCGTGCAGACCGAAGGGACCGCAATAACGCTAAGATCCCGGCCTGGAAGGCTGAAGGTCTCCCATCATTTCGGGAGACCGACCCAGGGTGTCACTGCCCAGTGATGTCCCGAAGGCCTTGCACGCAGCCCAGGGGATGCCGCCTGGACAAACTGCCCCCCTCTGCAAACTTCATTGTCCGAGGGCCGGAGAGACCGTAATATCAGGGCTGAGAAGAGCACGCGTTTCTCAAGTCCGTCCCTTCTGGAGGCCAGAGCGCGCACCCTTTGCCTCATGGTTTCCTTTGAACATCTTTCCACTCCTGACTCACATAACTTCAAGGACCTAGTTTTTTCCATTTCTTTCCTATGCTTCTTCTGTCCCAAAGAAATCTACTCCAGACCAGTCCTCCCGGATGACCTAATACTGGGACCCCTGCACCTTCATCAGTTGTTTTCAGTTTCATTTGACCCTCTCCAGTCTTCCAAAATGGAGGTGTTGGTGTCTCCATTGTACAGATTGGGAACTGAGAGTCACACGGCATGTTACAATTAGGGAATGTTAGAGTTTTTAAGAAAAATTGTACCAACATTTGTTAAAAAACAAGAAGGAAGACTTTATTCAAGAGAAATGACTTTGGTTGGGGTGTAGCTCACTGGCAGAGCAAGCATGAGGTCCTGAGTTCAATTCCAGCACCACCACTCAAAATGGCCTAAGGATGATCGCAATGAGGATTTTGCATAGGGGAGAAAGAGGACGTGTGCTTAGCTCCTAATGCAGCTAGGAATGGGATGTAGTTAGTGGGTGAAAAATGACTGACTAATACGCACTGCAACAACATTCTTCCAGAAAATCTGGAAAATCTGTCCTTTTTTCCTGACGTTATAAAGTCATCCTTTTATGCTTTATTTTAAATATTTGACATTTTGCATGAACTTTATTTTTGTGCATGATCTAAAGTAGGGAACCAATCCTATCTTTTTCCATATAGAGAGCCAGTTCTCCCATAGTCTGCCATTTCCTTGCTGTTTTGTTCTTCTCTCACTTTTGGTCCCAGATACCTAGGGATCTGTTTCTAGGCTCTGTGGTCTGTTCTAATGGCCTTGTATTCCATTCTAGTTGACTATCTATCCCTGAAGGAATACATGCCTGAGGGTTTGTTGTTGTTTGTTTTTTTAAATGGGCATAATCTACATCTTCAAAATGCCACAACTTGCCACCAGGTGCAGTGGCTCAAGCGTATAATCTAGCTACTTGGGAGGCTGAGACCAGGAAGATTGAGATTTGAGGCAAGCCCAGGCAAAAGAAGTTCACGAGACCCCATCTCACATGGCTGGACACAGTGTTTCATGCCTGTCATCCCAGCTATGCAGGGAAGCACAAATAGGAGAATCGCAGTCCAGGTCAGTTCTGGCATAAAGTGAGACTATTTCAAAAACAACCAACACAAAAAGAGCCTAAAAAACAAAAAAAACCAAAAACCAAAAAATGTCACTTCCACCTTTTCTCAGTTAACCACCTAGGGAACTGCCAAGCTGCTTTCTATTAGGAAAGATCAGATCACATTTTCTAGTGATTTATATACATGGAACTTCATGGCTTTGCTATGGTTTGAGGTCCCCACCCCCATTCAGATGTTGAAATTCTAACCCTCAATGTGATGGGGTCTTTCAGAGGTCTTGAAGGTGGATCCTTCCTGAATGGGCTTGGTGCCCTCATAACCAAAGCCCCAAAGAGCTAGTTCTTCCCCTTCTACCATGTGAGGACACAGTGAGAAAGCATCATTTATGAACCAAATCTGCTGGCACCTTGGTCTTGGACTTCATAGACTACAGAACTGTGAGGAATCAATTGATTCCAAGCTACCTCGCCCTCAGTATTTTGTTATAGTGGCCCAAATGTATGTATATAGTTACATGTCTGATTTCTTTTGTTCAGTCCAATGTTTCTGAGGTTCATCCATGTTGATGGGTGAATCCATAACTCACTCCTTTTATTGCTAAGTAGAATTCCGTGATACGACAACAGCACAGTTTGTTTTACCCACTCACCCTATTGATGGTTTGGGTTGGGTCCAGGTTTTGGTTATTCCAAATAAAGCTGCTGTGATCATGTATAAGTCTTTGTGTGGACATATGCTTTCATTTATCCTATATGAATGCCTGAGCTGAGTTTCATGGTAAATTATACTGGGCTCCTACCAAACTGTTTTCCAAAATGTTTATGCCATTTTATATTCTTACTAGCAATCTTCTGGGTGCTAATAATAATTTGAATCCATACTTCACATTATTTCCCCACTTTTAATTTTTTTTTTGTGGTACTGGAGTTTGAACTTAGGGCTTCGCACTTGCTAGGCAGGTGCTCTAACCACTTGCGCCATCCCTCTACCCCTTGCTCACTTTTAAAACTTGAATTTGTCTTCTTGTTGAATTACAAATTCTTTATACATTCAAGATACAAACATTTTAACAGATACACACATAAATGTTTTCTCTAAATTTGTGGGGTTTTCTTTCTTTTTCACTGCAGGGGTTTGAATAGAACACTAGGCACGTGTTCTACCACTGCACTACATCCCCAGCCCTTGATTTTTGAGACAGGATCTTGCTATATAGCCTAGGTTGGCTTCTAATTGTGAGTGCTTCCACCTCCTGAGTGCAGGGATTACGGAGGTATGCCACCATTCCCGGCTTGACCTTTTATAATTTTGCACTTGCCTGATTTGACTTCAGCTCCCATCATAGCCCTCTTGACGACCTCATGCTCCCTCTAAAACCCATTACCTTTGTGCCAATCTTGGATGAAGCTCAGCTCTTTTCCATCTTGCCAGTAGTTACCAAGTAAGATCATCTTCATATGTTTAGTTAATGTCCACTTTGTGCATTTCTGACAAAGCCTGCTTTCCCTGTAGGTTCCCACTGATGCACGGATGACACGCACAGGAATTTCAGGTGCTCAGGGTTCTTGAGCCTGCTCTGAGAATGAAAGCACAGACAGACTCCAGCAGCAGAGGTCAGAAAGATTTTATTTGTAGAGAATTTAGTTGGAGAAAACAGAAGAGAAAGACTGCATATTGGGGAAACCAGAAACCGGTGATCCCAGTGGGTTGGGGTGGGGAGTGGGGTTTTATAGCCTTTTTGCATTGCCTGATGGTGGAGATGCCTTTCAGATGCAAACAGGCATTTCCTAGGGAGGAGAAGTGTCTCCTTGTTCTCCCAAGGTCTGTCCTTCAAGTCCCCCCTCTCAGTGACCGCCCTAACTGCTGTTAGGAATAGGGACAACGAAGTCTGTTCAGTAACTGCTTCCTGCTGACAGGGGGTGATGAAGGGGCCCGCAGTGTCAGGGCTGACCACGAGAGGGGTTGTCAAGGGGACCACGGTAGTAGGTCGTTTTCATCTCCACCAGAGGCATTTGTAGTTTGATGGATTCTAAGTGAGAAAAAACAAACGACAAGTAAGTTTAAAATGCAGGGCCCAAACACAAGCAAGAGAATAATGGCAACTATAGGCCCCGGAAAGGATAGAACCAAGTCCTGGAGGGAAGCCAGGATTTTATTTGGTCCCACACCTGTGTAGAAACCTGGGTTTCAAGAGATTGCTCCCAGAGCCATTTAGCCTGTTGGAGAATGTGATCTGCACGTTCCTCTACAATACCTGAAGTGTTTATATGTGTGCAACAGGAGGTATTGGCAATGGCACATACCCCTCCTTGTTTAGCCAAAAGAAAATCTAGGGCCAGGCGGTGGTCCATAACCATACAGGAAAGGGACGACAAAGATCTTTGCATGCCCTTAATGGCAAGCCCTACCTGGTCTGAGGTGTCCTCTGCCACTTTGGTTAGGTTTTTTGCAGTTACATGATTGGCAATCACCCCATATCTGATTCCAGCTAGGGCTGCAACTAATGCTGTTCTCCCTAAAACTATTAAAGTGACCTCTCTTTTATCGCTATGGGATGCTGTTCCTGTTCGTAGTTAGCATTCCCCTTTCCTTCCAAGATGGCTGCATGAGCATGCGGGATCAGGAAGGCATACTTAGAATCTGTATAGATGTTTACTCTGTTCTTTTGATAGTCTTAGGGCTTCTGTTAGGGCCACTAATTCTGCCAATTGAGCACTTGTATTAGGAGGAAGAGGACCTGATTTGAGGGTGCCAAATTCTGTCACAACTGTGAACCCTGCATACCTGACACCATTTTTGACAAAGGAACTGCCATCAGTGTATAATTCTAGATCTGAGGTTTTTAAGGGTCAATCAGTTAAGTCAGGTCCGGCAGCATAATTTTCCATAAGTACCTCCTCACGTGAGTGTTCAGGATTTCCCTCTGCCTCTAGTAGAAGGGATGCAGGATTTAGGCTCTGACAGATCCTTAAAGTTATTTCTGTCCCTCCCAGAAGCTGGTCCTGGTATTTAAGTAGACAGCTGTCAGATAGCTGAAATTCTCCTTTTGAGTTTAAAATTCCCCCTAGGTCGTGTGGGGTATAAACCGTTAGGGGGTGGTTTAGGATAAGTTTCTGAGCTTCAGGCACTAGAAGACTTACTGCAGCCATTGCTCTGAGGCATCCTGGACTTCCATTGGCTACCTGATCTAACTCTTTGCTCAAGTAGCCTACTGGCTGGGGAGTGATGCCCCGGAGCTGAGTCACCACTCCCAAGGCCAGTCCTCCCTTTTCATAGACATGTATTTGAAACTTGTCTTGTACTGGGAGACCCAGGGCTGGAGCTGTCATAAGAGCCTTTTTTAACTGGTGACTTGTCATCACATTCAATAAAGGGCTGGGGATCCTTCTGTGCTTCCTTAAGGATTTGATATAAGATCCTGGCTAGATCTGCATATCCCAGGATCCAAATTCTACTGTATCTTGTGACCCCCAAAAAGGCCCTCAATTGCTTTAGAGTTTTAGGTAGAGGAAACATCAGGATTGGATGGATTCTATCTTCTCCTAGAGACCTCATTTCTTTCTCCAGGATAAGACCTAAATATGTAACCCTAGACTGACACAATTGGGCTTTTTCTTTAGAGATTTTATATCCTCTGTCTGCTAAAAAGTTTAGTAAGGACTCAGTGGCTCGTGAAATGACAGGCTCATTTGGTTCACAGAGCAGGAGGTCATGTACATATTGTAGCAGAGTAGCTTGTGGATATTGCCACTCTGCCAAGTCTTAGGTTAGAGCTAACCCAAAGAGGTAGGGGCTGTCTCTGAATCCCTGGGAGACCACAGTCCAAGTGACCTGTCCAGACTTTCTTGTGGGGTCCTCAAAGGCAAAGATAGGTTGACTTTTAAGGTGTAAGGAAATGTAAAAGAAGGCATCCTTTAAATCCAGGACAGAATAGTAAGCAGTACCTGGAGGTATTTGGGCTAAAAGCTTATAGGGATTTGGAACTACAGGGTGGAGAGGCACTACTGCTTCATGGACCAGGCGGAGATCCTGGACTAGCCTCCATTGTTAGGTCCCTTCCTGACACCGAGAATAGGAGTATTATATGGGCTGGAGCATTCTATTAGCAGTCCCTGTCTCTTTAAGTCTTTGATTATGGGAATTAGCCCCTCCTTAACATCTGGCTTTAAAGGATATTGTTTTTGATGGGGAAACCAGGAGGGGTCCTTGAGATGAATGAGGGCTGGGACAGCTGTTCATGCCCATCCCACAGTGTGCCCATCCATCCACACTGTGGGGTCTACTTGTTCCTCTATTAGGGGCAAGCAAAAGTACTCTCCTGAGGGTAAAAGGAGCTGTACCCCCAATTTAGATAGAATGTCTCACCCTAGCAGAGGAGTAGGGGCTTCTGGGACAATTAAAAAGGAGTGACAGAAATGGAAATCTCCCCAGGAGCAGGCTAAAGGCTGAGTGAAATAACGCTCTGGAGGCTGGCCTGATATGCCTCGAACAGTAATTTTCTTGCAGGACCTGGGTCCGGGAGAGAAAGGAATAGCTGAGATGCTGGCTCCAGTATTGATAAGGAGGCTGACCTTGTGCTTAACCCAGGGTCCCCTGCTTTTATGGTGGTTACAGAGCCTGGATGAGAGGCCCAGGGACCAGTCATTGGGTGGGAGGCTCTGGCCTGGGTTCCCCTGGGAACCAGGGACAGTGTGCCTTCCAATGTTTTCCCTGACAAATGAGGCAGGGTCCCAGAGGTGGCTTTCTCCGGGGGCACTCCCTCCTAAAATGGCCTGCCTGTCCACATTGAAAGCATGTCCTGGGGTTTGGACTTTGTCCCAGGGGAGCCTCCCTGAGCGCTGTGATCAGAGCCTCCTGCCGATTATCCTTTCTCTTCCTTTTCCAGGTCCTTCCTTTCTTTTTCTAAGTCCCTGTTATAGTATGCAGACATGGCTACATGGACCAATTGGTCCAGATCTCTGTTCTCTTCAGCCACCAGTTTCTGAAGCTTTTTATGAATATCTGGTGCTGACTGTGTTAGAAATTTATCTTTTAGGATGATTTCCTCTTCCTGTGACTCCGGTACAACGTTGGTATGCTCTTGTAAAGCATCCTTAAGTCTCTGTAGGAAAACTACTGGAGTTTCCAAGGGTCCTTGCTGTACAGCCATGACTTGGGAGTAATTAAGAAGTTTTACCTTGGCTCTCCTTAGACCCTCAAGAATGCAGTGGATGAAATGGTTACGACTCCATTCACCCTTGTCATTTTCAGGGTCCCACTTAGGGTCATACCTAGGTACTGCCTGACCTCCTGTTGGAATTGGAAATTGAGGTTCCCTTTTAGGTATCCAGTGTCTTTGTCTTTCTTCTCCCTCCCCCTCCTCCTCCGGTGAGAGACAGGGCTTTAGGGCCACTTTTATCTAAGTGATAATTGTCTCCAGCTGTGACTGCCTGATCTCGAACCCACTGTTTCTCAGAGAAGTGAGGGTCTGAGATAGCAACAGCATTACATCTTTCCAGCTCAGTTCAAAGTTTTGGCTGACTTCTCTAAATGGATTTTCTGTGTAATTTCCTAAATCCTTTTTTATTTCTTTAAGTTCACTCACTCTAAAAGGAACGTGAGCTCTGTCTCCTCCAGAAATTAACTGGAGGGGGTACAGTCCTGTGGGAGAACGTCTAGTGTGTGAGGTGGCTGGGTAAGGGGGAAGAGGGGGAGCTGATGGGTTTTTTGGCTCAAGGGAGTTTGGGGTTTTTTTTTGCAAAGGGTTACCATGGTCTGGGTATCTAACCTGCATTTGTTTAGCCATTCTGGGTGGTCTCTTAGGAAAAAGAACAGTTGAACATATGGAACTTCTGTCCACTTTCCCTCCTTTTTACAGAATGTATCTAATTGAAGAATGATATTATAATTAATGCTCCCTCTTTCTGGCCATTTTTCCTCATCTCCCAGAGGATGCTGTAGCCAAGCCTGGGTGCAGTAAAACTTGAGTCGCTTTTGCTGAAGACTTTCTGGATCAAGATCTTTCCAAAGTTTTAATAAGCAGGCAAGGAGAGATCCTTCCTGGATCCTTGAGGCTTGATTCCCCATCTAAAAAAGGGAAACAAGGGAAAATTGGTCACCTTAACAGAGGTTTCTCCTTTTATCTAGGCGTCCCCAGATGAGGAGAAACTCTAGTGGGAGAGGGCGTCCCGCTCTCCCTTGCTCCTGCCACTGCCAATTGTGGGTAAAGCTGTGGAGGATTTACAGATATCTCAGTTGCACCCACCCCCCTGAGTGGGTGACCAATCTCTCATCTATTTTGACTTTCCTATTTGCCCTGCGACCCAAGTAGGCCTGGTTCTCCTCTACCAGCTGAACGCTTGTAATTAAAAAGTAAATAAATAAATAACTCTATCAGAGTAACCAAGAGGGCTTGCATGGCCAGAAGGGGGACCCCTTTAGAGGCATGGATGGGGACTTCTGATGAAGTAGACTTTTGTCCACCTATATCTATATCCTGTGAGGCATATATGCTTTTTATGAAAAGAGAGAGAGCGAGAGCATCTGGAGGCTTTTGCTCCAGTAAGGGGCAAAAACGGAGACCTGAGGTTTTTGCCTTTTAACTTTTTTTTTTTTCTTTCCCTGAGGGCAGGCTGCGGAACCTGTTTAACCAGTTAACCTGATTCTTGACAAAGACAGTTAAACCTAAATTAGAGACTAACACTTTCTGGTGCCTGTAGGGATTCTTCCCAAACTCCCTGAAGAAAGAAGCTCACTGTTGTTTAGAGCAAAGTGGGGAGGAGGACACTCATCCTGAACTGCCTGGGAAAGGGGAAGGAGAGGCTGAGGGTTGGGGGAAAAGAGAGTTTCCAGGCTCAACACATGAGGGATTATTGATCATCTCTGCTGTCCAGGTCGATCCTGTCCAAGGGCAGTACTGGAGCACTGGAAGCAAGGGGTGACCTCCACTCTCAGGCCACGGAAACCATGAAGAAAGCATGAGAGATTTGATTGTCTGTTTGCCACAGACATGGCTGGAGGGGCCCGAGACTTAGCCGCCTTTGGAGCCTCAGGGCAGGTCAGAAAGTTGTGTCTTCAGCCTTTGGGTGACACCAGGGAGTGCCCCAGCCAGAACACCTTTTGTGGCTTGAAGACAAACTTTCCTTTCCACCAGCTGTTTTCGGACCTTCCCTTAAGTTAGTCAGATCTTGAAAGAGAGTTAGCATTTAAGGAGAGGAAAAAAGAAAAAGCCTCGATGCACTGAAGTCAGGTTCCGCCCATGTAGCATTGGCAGTATGGCATAATCCCCCACCTGGTGTCCGAGTTTCCTCAGATTGCCTGCCGTACAGCTGTAGTGGGTTTGGAGCTTTTCCTCAGTCTCCCAAGGAAGAAACCCCTCCTTAACAAGACACAGAGAGAGGGAGAAAAGGTCGACCTGAGAGTTCCACCATAGTTAGGCCGTGGTAGGGGGTGTCTCCTAGAAAATAGACTCCACCGGAGTGCTGGATGCTCACGGTCACATTCCTAGGCAGTCTTTCCCAGTTTGGCACAACCTATACCAACCTCAGGTGACAGCTGGTCCCTTCATGGTTGCCAAATATGATGCACGGATGACACGCGCAGGAATTTCAGGTGCTCAGGGTTCTTGAGCCTGCTCTGAGAATGAAAGCACAGACAGACTCCAGCAGCAAGGTCGGAAAGATTTTATTTGCAGAGAATTTAGTTGGAGAAAAGAGAAGAGAAAGACTGCATATTGGGGAATGCAGGGGGACCCGGAAACCAGTGATCCTGTGGGTTGGGGTGGGGAGTGGAGTTTCATAGCCTTTTTGCATTGCCTGGTGGTGGAGATGCCTTTCAGAAGCAAACAGGCATTTCCTAGGGTGGAGAAGTGTCTCCTTGACCTCCCGCAGTCTGTCCTTCAATGGGTCATTAGTTACTTTTGCTGATGACTCCACACCTGCATCTCCAGCCCACCCATCCAACCACTTCTGGAGATTTGGACTCAGCAAGAGTCAAAGGAAAACCCTAACTCATTACATCCCTCCCCAAGATACTGCTCTGTGCTAGGCACTGAGCTATCCTAGTTAGCCAGGGATTCAGCCTCCACATTCACCATGGGTCCCTTCTGTCCAGAGCAGTCTGGGTCACAGTGCATGCAGATTAGGCCCTGCTTTCCTCTGGCTTTCACATGCAGCTCCCACCCACTGTTCTGTCCTTGCCACTTCCACCTGATCTCTATTCAACCAGTCTCTTGTTCACTGAACAACCTGTACAGAGAATTCTAGAAATCAAGTTGGTTCACATCACTTCCTGGCTTTAAAATCCTTTTGTGGCTTCCCATTGCTGTTAGGATCAACCCAAGCCCCTAAGCTGGCTCCTGGCCCTCCAAGGCGGCTTCCACTTCATTTCACCTCAGTTTCCCCCATGTGCTTCCCACCCTTCTGTCCCCAGGCAACAAACTTCTTTCAGTTCTTTCCATAATGTACAGGCCCTCTGTTCCTCCTCTCCTGGCCCCAAGCAGGAAGCTAGGCAGGTAGATCCCGGCTGTTGAATATTTAGGAATAAGGCAGGCCACACTGAAGACTTGCTTTATTGCATAGCCCAGGAGCATGCACTCTGTCCTCTGATTTGGGCAGAAAAGTGGTGGTCAAAGTGCTATGTGAGCAAGCACTGGTCTTCCTCCTTCTAGTGGGTCCAGTTCTGGCCAAATCTGGGACTGTTATCAGAGGCCCAGATTTTCCTCCATGTCTCAGGAAAGTGTGATCCTCAATGTCCATGTCCCAGAAGTGCAACTTTGAGGGCATCAAGTTGTCAGCTGTTCCCCAGATCCACAGATGAAAAAATGGAAACCAGGTGGGCAGGGAGTGGCAGCCAGAAAACTTGGTAGAGACTGGAGTTTGGCTACCAAATCATAATCTTGCATCATCATTATTTATTTATTAAACAAGAACCAGGTTTTCAGTACAAGTCATGCTTACCATACTACACCCCACAGGAAGGCTGAGAGTTCAGGGAAGGGAGTGGGGGTATCCATGGGAGGCCTCAACCTGAGCTCTAAGCAACTGGCAGGACCAGAGCCACAGAGTCTGAGTGAGATGCAACATGGTCCACTGCAGCTCAAAAAACGTTGCCTGCTACAAAGGAAGGAATGCCAAATAAATAGTCAATAAATAAGCAAGGCTGGCTTTTCTTCCCATGAAGAGGCAATGTGGATGGGCTGCTGGCCAAGAACCAGGGAAGGTGGATGAGCTCTGAACTAACTAGCTCTGGAAGCTCGGGCAAGAGTGCCAGGTCCCCACTTACTCTCCTGGAGAAGAAGAGCACAGAGCTCAGGCTCCCCCTTGTCTTCTGTGTATGATCTGTGCTTCTCTGTCTCTCATCATCCCCAACACAAAGCTGGGTGCACTTGAGGGGCAGAGGCCTGGCTAGTGCCAGTCTCAGAAGCCAGGGGAGGCCAATGCAACTCAAACATCACCTTCCCTGTCTCTCCTAATCCCAACTCTGGGTCGCTGAGATGCTGCTGTGAGTAGCCCTGGGATCTGCCCCACTGCAGCCTAATGAAGAGTGCAGGCTTCCCAAGGCAGGGGCTGTGCTCAGACTGATAGGCTCTGGGGAGGGGGTGAGAGTTTATCTACAGAGTGGAGGCCCAGGTACGGAGGAAGGGGGAAAAGAACATCTAAGCAAGCATCAAGTGACTTTGCTACAACAAAGGATACTGAACATCTAGGTTTCAATCTTGACCCAGAGCACTCTGTCAAGTTTTTGGCATGAATGTTTCTCATTATTTCAATATTTTCAGAAATTTCACATCTAGTAGTATAGGAAGATTAAGGAATAATGCTTGGTCACAGTTGGAAAAGGCCCCGAGAGGCCCCTGCATCTCACAGCAGGATGGGGACAGAGCTCAAAACTGGCCTGACACAGCCTGGAACTCAGTGCATCCTGGACTGGTTCTCCTTCTCCAAAAGATGCCTGTCTTTTCTGGGACTACCACGAGTCCTGGCTTCTGCCACACGTTCAAAGACAGATCGCACAGTACCAGTTCCTCGGCCAGGATCTGCTTGAGAGAGAGACAGAAAACTCCAGAGAAGTGAGACTTTACAGGCAGGATATTCCCTTTTCCAGCCTAACTTTGAGCTCAGAGCTTTTCTCACTGGCTGGGAAGATGGGGTATCCTCCAACCAGGAGGGTCCTGGAGGCGTGGATCTCAAGGTGCTGGCAGGAGAGAGTTCAGAGGGCCCAGAAAAGCTGTGTCAGGCAGGTGGGGATAAAAGGTCATCAGGGATGTTAAGCCAAGACCATCAGAGAACAGGACACCTGAAAAGCACATCACATTAAGGGTCACTACCTTGCCATGGAGACCCCATTCTCCCCTACTCTCTGAGAACCTTCTTGGCCTTGCCACCCTCATGTCTTTTCCAGGCTGGGATCTCACTACCCTTGGACCTTAGCCATACCCAATTTGGAACAGATTCTGTTTCAATTGCTACCACTTAGCCTGGCAATCCTACAGCCAGGACAGGGATTAGAAGAGCCAGTCTTTATCTCTCCTGGTGGCTGGTACAATGCAGGCAGGGAGCTGGTACTCAGCCTTTTTTACCCTTTGCTAAACAAATGAATTCCTGAATCCAAAGGAAAACTCTTCCTCAGCCCTGTCTTTCCTTTCCTCTCCATACACAGGGCCCCTGGCTCCCATACCTGTCACCCTCCTTGTACCTGGGGCCAGAAGCCGGATGGTCACTCCCACAGGAAGCGCACATACCAGATGGTCTCATTCTTCAGCTGGGGTCCAAACAGGGGGTTCAGCTGGGCCAGGATGGCTATGAGCCAGCTGCCAGGGACAGAAGAGTGAGGCGGGCTAGATGCCCAAGGGACCCATCCCACATGCTAAGGGAGGCCTTGCTCATTCTTCTCTCCTATGGAACATGCAGCAAACCCAGAGGGCCTGTGTCCTTAGGAATGAAGGGTCCCAGGGAACCACCCACATGCTAGCAGGCATAGGGCACTGGTTTGGAGTTTGTGGATTTTGTTTTTCCCCTGCAGTACTGG
This sequence comes from Castor canadensis, assembly GCF_047511655.1. Lineage (NCBI taxonomy): Eukaryota > Metazoa > Chordata > Mammalia > Rodentia > Castoridae > Castor > Castor canadensis. Next base: position 7,086,453 of record NC_133387.1, read on the forward strand.
GGATTGAACTCAGGGCCTTCACCTTGAGCCACTCCACTAGCCCTTCTTTTTGTGTGATGGATTTTTTTGAGATAGGGTCTCACAAACTATTTGCTCGGTGCTGGCTTTGAACCTCAATCTTTCTGATCTCTGCCTCCTGAATAGCTAGGATTACAGGCGTGAGCCACCAATGCCCAGCACAGGAGTTTATGGATTTTGATTTTATTTTCTGTAGATCTGTAAAGTCCCTGTTTTGGGGCTGAATTAGGGAAGAGGTGAGGCAGCTTCCAGGTGTCTTTGTGAGCCACTCCCAATCTGCACACACAATGGACATAGCAGCGCTGGCCTGGGAGGAGGTGTGCCAGAATCACCATTTTTGGGGTGTGCTGTGCTGGGGAAGGAAGCCAAGGTCTCACTATGCTAGGTAAATGCTATACTACTGAGCGACACCCCAACCCAGAATCACTTTCTTGTAGGAGGAGTTGGGGAGCAGAAAGCCTGGTGCCCAGCTGTAGCTGAGTCACCTGTCCTTTAGGCCCCTGAGCTATGCGGGGATCTGACCATGCCCAATCTGCAGCTGTGTGTTTGGGTGACGTCCGGCCCATCCTTCATGAGAAACCCCACTTTGTTTGCCCAGAGTGGGAGGCCACGGAGACTCTGAAAGTGCCTCACACGCTCATGTTAACAGTGCTGTCTGCTTGTACAGGAAGGATCTATCTTCTCACCCCTAAATCCCCAGTGCAGCCCGGGAGCGCACCATCGGAAAGCTTATCACTATATAGTATTATTGTAAGTATAATTTCTAGGTGTGGCATTTTCTCAAAATGATCCCATCTTTCTGTGTGTATATATCTAATCTGTGACCTGTTTTCTGTTTCCTATGGACCGATTCAGTATTTGTAATTATTGCACATCTTCTATATACTGTCTCCCCATCCTCCTTGCCACCATCCTTTATATCCTGGTCTCTGAGCCAACAAATCCAAGATCCTCTGAGGCCCTTGCCGGGGCAGATGAACATTTTGCCAAGCCCTAGCCCTAAAGGACTAAGAAAGCATAAAAGAAGGGCCTTAGAGATGCTCCGTCCAGGGAGAATTCTGAAAAAAAACATGTGATCCATGTATTTAGGTAAACATTTAAGACTCAACATTATTAATTTCTTTTCTTTTCTGGTCTTACTGAAGTTTGAATTCAGGGCCTCACACTTGTCAACATTATTATTTTCTTTTTGTGGTACTGGGGCTTGAATTCAGGTCCTACATCTTGAGCCACCCCAACAGCCCATTTTTGTGATTTTTTTTTTTTTTCAAGATAGGGTCTCACTAACTGTTTGCCTGGGCTGGCTTCGAACCACAATCCTCCTGATCTCTGCCTCCTGAGCAGCTAGGATTACAGGCTTAAACCACTGGTGCCCAGCAATCAGCATTACTTTTAACAAAAAAATTTTTTGTGTGTGTGTGAGTAAGAGATAGGAAATATTAACCATTACATAAGGTAAAGTAAGAGAATTAACTAATAGGACTAAACAGTTCATGACCTAATCAGATGAAACAGGTTTTAACTACAATAACATACAACAAATCTGAGATCAATCAAATTTTTTAAATGTCAGTTTTGTCCTATATATTTTGAAAAAATTGACAGACCTGGAAAATACAGCATTTGCTTATTTATTTTATTTATTTATTTCGGTGCAGAGAATTGACCCCAGGGTCTCACACATGCTTTACCACTGAGTTTCACCCCTAGCCCTGGTGGCTTTTTATTAAAGAATCTGTTACCTGTGGAAGAATCAGTATCTCCTCACTTCACCTGTCTTGTTTGGATTATTCTGAATTTCGAACACCCAACTATGCCAAGCTTAACCCATAAAAGTAACATATAAGGCACAGGAAGATGGAAACCCTACGAGCTTCATGAGGCTTGCTTAACTATGAGAAGAGGTTAGAACTTAAACTTATCCCTTGTTTGAGCAGCCAAGATGATTTAAACAAGGAGCAAGGAAATGCAGTAGGATTGGGCTAGATGGAGTTAGTGGTGGGGAGACTTTCTGCTTTTATAAAGATGGATGGGCTAATAAGAATGGCATAGGCTTTGAGAGTCAGGGGTTGATTCTCTGATATTGTCCAGGTCCTTGCATCCCTTTGAACATTGTATCCCCTGGGTACCTTTCCCAAGTTTGAAGAAGTTGCTCTTGCCTAATGGTTCTACTCTGGCTATATTCCAGTCACCTGGGGACCTTATCAAAAATATGATTCCCAGGCGCCGACATTAGGGCTATGCTCTACTGGGTTTAGGGAGGAGTCCTAAAGCTGTCTCTGAACCATTGACTAGGCAGTGTTCATGCCGAGTCAGACAAAGACACCACTGAGTTGTCCCAGTGCATTCATTTGACAGGTGAGAAAACTCAGCCCATGGGTATGAAAAAGCTCATGTAGCTGACACTTGGATGGCAAAGCCAGGACCAGAGCCAGAGTTCATGACTGTCTCCCCTGCCCTCCCCCCTTAGCCCTCTCCCCCATAAACAGCCTCCACTCCTGTGCATTATAGATTCAGCCTGAAGGAGAGTCAAGCAGACCAGGGCAAGGCAGAGGCAGGGAGGACAAAACTGGGAAGAGCAGTACTTACAAGAGGTAGCAGCAGACAGCAGTGGCCACCAGCATGGTAATGATCACTCTGCAACAGAAGAGGACACGGGTCAGGACAGTGGAACCAGCATGCTCAGAAAGCTTGGTTCTGGCCAGGGCCAGAAAAAGAGCTCCTGGTGTGGCTCTATTCCCACTGGCCTTCCTGATTTGCTGGACACAGTAGGCTAAGGTCTACTCGGGTTAAGAATTGAAAGACGGAGAATAAGAACTTTAAGGGTTGCCTCGTGTAGGCTAACTTTGCTCACATCCAGGCTACATTTTGAATCCTTCCCTTCATCTCCAACATTTCTCCATCTTAATGCAGACATATTAGGGAAAAGGCTCTGCCCAAGCTGCATTTGAGGCAGTCTACCATGAAGTGGCTCAGAATTCAAATTCACTGGGCAAAGGGGAAAAAGAAACAATACACCAGAAGACAGAGAAAGAAGTAAGGAGACTATGAACCATTTCTGGAGGCTGAGTGTTATGTAGAGAACAGTTATTTTATGCCCACTCAGAGACAACCAAAGACAGAAGCTTACAATGCAATAGGAGAGACACCAGTTAGACTGAAGAAAGAACTCACCAAGAGTTGCAAGATCGGTGATACTAAAATGGTTTACAAAGTGAAGTTTTGTGACCTGGGTGTCCTGCGGATTTTTAAGAACAAAGGCAACATCCACCCGTCCAAGCCTCCAGCCAAAGCTAAACCTAATCAAAGCAAGACCTACAACCTTTCACTTAAAGCAATTCAAGTTGGTGCTGGAAAGATTAACACTTGACCCCTCTTTTCAACATTACTAAGCAGCTTAAACCAGTCCTGGGTAGACAGCGCTGAGTAAAACAATGAACTTGTGGGCAAAAGGAGGACATTTTACAACTGTGGATAAGATGAAACAGAAAGTGATGAATGGTACAGAAATCTACTAGGCAACCTTGCAAAAATGACACCAGCTGAAATTATCCAGTACACAAAATGTGCCTGGCACTTGCAAGTATTTCAAGTGCAGTATTTCGGGTAATCCTCACGGCAAGTTATAAGGCAGGGTCGTCATCGTCCCCATTTTACCTGTAAAAAACAGGCCTGACATTTGTTCAGTCACACAGCTGGCAAGGACTGAAGAAACTGCGTCAGCGCCCATCCGTGCCCTTTGCCGGCTGCAGCAGGGGCTGACACTTAACCACCTACGACGTCACCTGTCTCTCACCTCTGTATCTGCCCTTTTGCCCCAGCCTCTTGCCTGTTCCCGAGCTGAACGCTGCCCAGGTGGAGAGACCACAGAGGGGGCGCCCCGGGTGTGGGCGCCGGTGCAGGGCAGCAAGCGGCCGCACGGAACACGACAGGTCCGCAGGGAACCAGGGCCTGTGCATCTTCCTTACCCGCGATTGGGTCCCTTTGGCACAAACCAGGGCCCGGCGATGCCGATGAGACCCCAGAACGTGGTGAAGATGATGACCGGGAGGGCAAAGGAGTGAGCGGTCATGGCAGTGCGCTGGATGCCCAGGCGGGATGAAGGGCGGAGCAGCAGATGCTACAGAAGCTGGTCCCAGCTGGACAGTGGAAGCGAGCATGCGCAACGGGTCGTGAGCGCCGGAGCGCTCGGCCAGGCCAATCTGCGCACGCGCGTCTCTTCACCCGCCCAGTGGGAACCCAGATGGCCCACCAAGATGTCACTCAGGAGTAAGGGCGGGCTTTCTGAGGAGTCCACCCCCTGATTGGCTGAGTCGGGCAGCGGACCGAAAGAAATGCGCTGTTGGAGGATTCGCTTATTATGAAGGTCCCAGGACTGGGTCTCCTTGGTAGGCATCGTCATCGCCTGTTGAACTCTCTTTTCTTACTCTCAAAGACCCCTGGAGCTCTGGGGCCCATCCCGAGGCCGTCTCCTGCCCCGTCACACGCTGCGCCACGCCGGCCAGAGAGCATGTCGCGTGTCCCGACAACCAAAGGGCTCCCCACTCCCAGGGGCGGCCGGAACACTGGGGCTGGGAGCGACCATGACGCTCTCGGGTTCACGTAGGGCCCCGGGCCGGAGCAGAAGACAGTTGGGGGAGGACTGAGATTTCGCCGGGTCTCGTGGGCTCGGTGGGTTGGGCTAAGTGTGTCCGAGTTGAAAGCAGGATTGGCGGTCCCAGGGCTGGCACTGCGGCGCCCTCTCCTGGCACCAAGCTGCACCAAACCCAGCAGGGACTTCAGGATTGGATCCCTGACTCCTCTCTTGCAAAAACAGCGGTGACAGATTGGTTAAATATAAAATGGGAATGGCAATTGGTTGCTGGAGGATTAATCGAAATAAGCATGTGAAAAGCACGGAGGGCAGTACAAGGCTCGAGAGTTTCTTCCATCAGGGTTGGAAGGAACCTCAGAACCTGGTTTCCTCTTTGGGCTTTTGGGTCTTACACATCCCTCTTTTGCGGATATCAGTGGGATCTATTAATCTCTATCTTCTATAGAGACCAGTGGCTCTAGGAGGCATCCCTAGCAGCAGATTCTGCCCCAAGCAACCAGCCACGTATATTCCTTGGCTTCAGTGGTTGCATAGCAAGGGGAATGAAGCAAGCCTCATGCCATGCAGAAGGTGCCTGTCTTTGTACTGTCATTGTATTGACCCCTGCCACACATGTGTGCTTATAGCTGGGAGTGCTCACGTCTATCGTCCCCATTCTCTAATTGAGACTTCCTTATTCATTCTTTCAACATTCATGCAAGTTGGAGATGGCAAGGGGTGGTTCACAAGAGCTATAAAATGTCACCCTAGCCTTCTAGCAGCTTCTATTTTTAGGACTCACATGGTAAAACCATAATCTGGTCAGATTGGTTTAAAAGCTTTGTGATCAATATAGTCAATGTTCATTGTGAGAATTCAGAGGATGGAGCAATTAGAGAAGTCTCCCTAGAGGAAGCGAGATTTAGCTGGATTGTAAAGAATGGCTAGGCTTCCCATCAAGAGTGTACACCATTGAGAACGTTGGTCCAGGATAGGGGTGCACTGGCATCCATGGGATGGAATGAAACAGGCTGGTCCTACAGCCATTCACAAAAATCACCACAAAGGCTCATCTTTGTAGCTCAAAAATACCTACTTCCCCGAATTTTGTTTGACACGAATATTTCTCTATAAAAATGATAAACATGTGGTGAGCTATATTTCCTTTTTTGCCTTGGCTTTGGCTGGAACCATAGGCAGTGCTCAGTTTAAATAGCAGCTCAATTTAAGTGCCTGAAACCTCTACTCTCTGTTCCTTTACTGGTCTACAGTGTTTCTTTCCTGTCCTCATCTGCATCTCCAACTCCTGCTATTCCTAGAACATGACTTAATGATGTGGTACCTTTGTGCTGGTGCTTCACTTCTAGGGGAAAACTGTTCACCTGATTAAACAGCCTCTCAAAATACAGTTCCACAGTACCACATATTTATTTCACAGAAAGGGATCTTAGATGCTAAGGCAATCCATTTGCTTTGCAGTTGATAAAAGTAAGGCCCGTCATGTTGAAGTAAACTAGCTAAGGCCGCACAGTTCATCCATAAGAGAACTAGAACCCGAGTCCAAGGCTTCTCTTTCCCAACCACGTCCACTAAAGCTTCCCCAGGAGCTCTTGTTGTCCCAGGCACTATTTTTGTGAGGCAGAGGCAATGTGATCAGACCCCTGATGTGTGGCTGTGGATCCCACTAGTTTGACATTGGCTCACACTGACCAGTTTCCACAGCATCGCCCAGGGAATGGGGTCCTGATGTTGGTGACATCATGTTTTTCCATAGATTTGGAGACCCATGAACTCCTAGAAAGGGCAGAAGCCGAAGGAGCACTGAGAAGTGTTCTTTAAAATGTCACCGACTGTGTTAGTTAATCACTGCCTCATGTTGGTGCATGCAGTTGATGAGAGAGTACTTCGCCCACATTTCAGGTTGCACTCATGTATAAATTTAGGTACATTCTCATCTCCCCAGTGCCAAAATAGTTTAGAATTTAATGTGTTGTATGGTTTTAAAGTTCTTTACTGTTTCAGCGCATGAAATATTTGAATTAATCAATTAGAACTCATTTCATATTTAAAAAATAAAAATAAAAAATAAATAAAATGTCACCTACTGTGTAGATGAACAGGAGCCCCAGAGTACTGTGAGGATATCGGAAATCAAACCTCAGCACCATAGACATGTCCTAATACTTCTCAGTAGACACAGGGGAATTCTATTGGGGACAGAATTCCGGATGTCTGTCTTTGAAGGTAAGGCCTCATGTTATTTACGAATGTGGCCACATACACCTCACTGAGAGCAGGTGGCCCCAGCTGAGGAGCAGAGGAACGTAACAGGATGAGAAGGAACAAGTGGGGGCTCCCTGGGTGAGGGCATCGGCCCCTGGCTTGCTTGCTTGCTATCTAACTGGGGATCCTGAGCTGGTAGAGTCAAGAAGACCTATGTTCAGAGCATGACGATCTCTTGTCACTCATTGAGTCTGTTTTCCTGAAGACTGTGGAAGTAAAAAAACTAACACTGTTTTATCCAGCTCCTGGAACTCCTTAAATTGCCTGGAATAAACTTCATTAGTCCTTGTTACAAGGCCCTGTGTGTTTCTGGAGCCCTCTTTAAGTTTATAAGCCACTCCTGCCAGATGGGGGGAGCCCCAGGCATTTCAAATCAGACTTCAAGTCTTACACAGGTTCGCAAGCACATGTGTGCAGGTTTAGGACAACTAGCCGTCTCTGTATTGTGCAGGTTGCTGCAAAGCAGAAGTGGTTTGTACACTTGAAAGGGGAAAAGAGCCCAAAGTTATCTCAACCTGGCAAGGCTTGCTGCAACATCTCTTAAAACTCCTGCACGGGGCTCACCACATTTATTTAGCCTTGGTAACCATTGGCTCTAATCAGTTGGCCAATTGGCACCCCTTCTGCACTTCTGTACTATTTCCCCTCTAGGATGGAAGTGGGGGTAACCTGTGAGCAACACAGCAAGGCTTAGAAACTCTCAAGGTCAATTATTGAAGGGACACAATCTGGCAGGAGTGAGGGCCAGGCCATCAGCTCACATCTACTTTGAACTTTTGCAGAAGTGAATGTCTAGCAGCCATGGCAGATATTATTCTAACACACTGTCTCACAGCCCCTAACACCCAAGCTATTTTCTGCAAACCTCCACTGTCCTTGTTTTACTTTTTTTTTGGCAGTACTGGGGTTTGAACTCAGAGCCTTGCACTTGCTAGGCAGGTTCTCTACCACTTGAGCCACACCCCCAGCCTTCCACTGTCCTTGTTTTGATTCTCTGTAGGAAGAGGGAGGGCAAAGGATGGACTTTATGGTAGAATGCAGCAGGAGGGATGAAGTGGTAGACCTCTCAGGGAAATCTCATGGCATGCTCACCTACACAGGTATTTAGCCTCGTTCACTGAACCTGGCAACCAAGAGTGAAGGGTCAGGAACAGCCGCCTGTCTGTCTTCATAGGAGACTCTGTGACATTTGTCATAGAAACACTTTCTGACTTACCTATAGAAGGCTCCACAGGCCCACTATCTGGTAGAGGCTGCTATAGTGAGTTATTAAAGTGGCAGTGGAAGCCAGACACCCTGGCTTGGAACAGCTCCTTCAAGGTGGTGCAATGACAGCAGGAAGAGCATCACTCTTCCTGCTCTGGGCATCACTGGGCTCTGGGACTTCAGTGTTTTCAGATCCAGGGCCCCAGGCATGACATCTTCAGAAGTGATCTTATGGGAACTGTAGGATGAGTGGGTAATACTGAACGAAAGCAGTATGTCTGTTGCTAGACTACATCTGAGCTATCTTCTCACAGTGTTTGATAACAATGTCCAAAATGAGACTGAAGATGCCTGGAGACAACCAGGAATTCACTAAATAATTCTTCAGGCTTCTGTGAGTTGAAATACTTCAAGGCTAGAGTTGCCCCAGGAACACCCAGGCCATGTGGATTCCCCTGAATAAGCCACCCAACCTGTGCAGAGAGTGATGAGCACTTCAAGAGCCAAACAGCTCTGACCATCTGTGAAGAGGCCCTTTAAGTATCTCAGCTTGACAAAGACTTTCCATCTACCGGGACCTCAGACAGCAAAGGAAAGCCCAGGAGAGATGTAGGGTGAGCACACCAAAAACAAAGACAGTCTCTCAGTCACCAAGTAACCTAATTGTAGGTGATTCACACGTGTAATCCCAGCTACTTGGGAGGTAGAGGCAGGAGGATAGCAGTTCAAGGTCAGCCCAGGCAAAAAGTTAGTGAGATCTCTTTTCAACAAACCAGCCAAATAGGATGGTGCATACCTGTGGTCCCAACAACTCAGGAGGCAAAGGGTTATGGTCCAAGACTAGTCTGGGCAAAGTAACACAAGACCTCAAACTAAAAACAAAATGGCCAGGGGGTGTGGCTCAAGTGGTAGAGTGGCTGCCTATCAAGAATTAGGCCCTAAGTTCAACCATCAGTACCACAAAAAAAAAGAAAGAAAGAAAGAAAGAAAAAGTAAAAAAGAAGCCTAAGCATGTATCATAACACTCAAAAACTGCTGCTGGGAGGCCCTTTGCTGCCATGTGTGGACAGCACTCCTCCTCTAGCAGAGGGTGTCACTCACACTTGTAAAGAAATGCAGAGGCACAGCAGCTTCCAGGCCTCAGCTCACATCCCTCACCTCCCAGCAAAAGTGGTGAAGAGATGGCCTAGTGTCTGCCAGGTGCTGCCTTCCCTGGGAGCTGCCCTGCTAAGAAAAAAAAATCCACCCAAGTGGGAGACTGGCCAGCCTCATGATTCCCAGGCTAAGTCCATTTGCCCCAAGCAGAGCCCCTGAGGTGGGGCAGGAGATGCCTGCACTGTCCACTGTGGGCTGCTTCCTTGCTGAAAGGAAGGAACACCATCAAGTTTGCCTTTGGCTTCAGGCGGTTTTTTTTAAGTGTCTTAAAAAAAACAAAACAAAACTAGGCACCCTCAGATGAGACTGATTCTCCTGAACAGAGATTTGGTTGTACCCCAACATCCATACACCTTTCCTCCATCCCGCCAGAGGCAGCCAGCTGAGGACAGCTGGCCTTCTGAACAGAGCTGCAGAAAGCATTCTGAGAGCCCAGCCCTCAGGTATTGTTGAGTAAACCGTAAAGTCCATGAAAGCACTTTGTCAGCTATGAATTGCTAAATAAAACAGGTATGGAACACTTAATTACAACTCTTAGAAATGAAACCTTTGCCTCTCATCTCCACCTTAGTCTTGTTGATCAAACAACTCAGTATACTTGAATCAAGAGAGGTAAGAAATCCAAAGATAACAGGTACACACATATCCTCAGCTCACCTCTGCTCTGGGCTGTCCCTTCTTCAAAGAGGGATGATCTTGCTAGCCTTGACCAGCTTCTCCCATACCTGGTTTGCTTAGGGATGTACTTACAGGACATGTGCACATTTGAAATAAACTCTGCTTTATTCAGATAGCAAAAAGTTAAGAATCAGACATGCTTTTTTAAACCCCATCACACACTGTAAAAACCAGAAGCCAGGATGTCCCTGGCCAGTCACCCTTGGTACTTTTGGCTACAAGGATAAGGACACCTGTGGAAGGGAACTGGTGACCTCTATTCTGTCCTGATCCCGCACTTAGCACCTTAGGGATTTGCCCTTTACGGGGCAGAGAAGCCAAAATCTGGAGTCGGCTACATTCTACGGTATCTGACTGGACAGGATCTGAGTTCCTCATTCCCCAAGTCTCTAAGGCTATTCATATCAAAGTGCAGATACAAAGCTGGTTATCTGGGATATCAGCCCCAGTGTGCATTAGTCATCAGGGAAGGGATAGGACGAGTGCCAGAATGTGTACGTGGAGATGCTGTCAAGATTGCAGGTGGTGCAGGTCTGAAATACCAGCACTTAGGAGGCTGAGCAGGATGATTATGAATTCCAGACCACCCTGGGCTACACAGCAAGACCTTGTCTCAACAAACAAAAAAGATTACAGGTAGGGAAGGAGATGGAAACAATGGCCAGGACTCTAGCCAAAGGGAAAGTGCTTCTTCTCACAATGCCCTACAGCTGGTTTTCTTGTGAGGCAAAAACAGGAGTCTGATATGGGCCTGCATATCAGATCCTGCCTATCTGAAACCCAGCCAGCCTCTGGGAACAAAGCAGAGGCCAGCCTCAGCACTGAGGCTCATATAGGAGCACTCACCATGTGTCTACCCTGGGGTCCTGAAGAGTGTCACTGTCTTCTTTCTTCTTTGCCTTGAGCTGGCAAAGAGGAGAGTGCTGAACCCCTCCAGAAACTGAAGTAGGGAAAAGCCTACATTTCCAGTTCCCTGCTCCAAGGGGACTAACTTCCTCCCCACCGAGGACGGTATCGGGTAGTGACCTCAGAGTGTGCTGATGTGGAGAGCAGAGTGCTTTTCTATCTGGCAGCCACCTCAGCTGCCAGGTGGGAGCCTCCTCCCAGGACTGCTCCATGGCTACTTGCACCCATATCACACATAGACTGGTGTCTTGCCGAAAGACTCTGAAAGGATGGAAGATACCACGAGAGGGGCGCTTGCTGGAACATCACTTCAGTCTGGAATCCAACCTGGCAAATCCTTTAACTCTGCAGAAACTTATGTGGATGAGAGGTCCTTACTCCACCAGGTTCACTTCCCAGAGCTAGAGGGAAGGGCTCACTCGCCTCTCAGGCCTACAGGGCTGGAAGGGAGACATCTTCACAGGGCTAGAGTGTGAAAACAGGTACATAATAGTGCTAAGGCTGAGGCTGGGAACCAGTGTCCGCATAATGGTGAGGACCTAAGTGCCAGCATCGTGGCGGCTTCTAGCATCTGCTAGAAAAAGTGAATGAGAGCGCCTGTAGCACAGAGCAGGTGCCTGCCTGCAGTCTGGCAGCAAGCAAGTTTCCTGCCTGTTTAAAATGAACATGAGGCAGGGGCAAGGAGCCCTTCCCTTGAACATTCCTTATTTCCCACCTGGGGCTAAGGCAGGCAGAACCTGGACAAATCACCCCATCCAGATGGGCAGTCACTAAATGTGCGCGACCAGGCTGCCTGATGGAAAAGTGCTTCACTAGATTGAGGGGGACAGGTGGGGTGCAGGGGACTGGGGACTGGGAGTGCCAGAGGCCCTTTCTGTGCCTCATGGGTATCTTCAGCTGGAGGATGGCAGGAAGTTCCCGTGAGTGCTTCAGAGAAACCCCAGCCATGGAGCCCTGTCTGGGGGAATGTGATTCCATGTGTCTGGGGTGGGGCGCAGTTGACAAGCAGCCCTGCCATTCTAAGCAGAGATCCCAGGGCAGCCTGCAGAAAGGTGTGCCTCTCCTGTGGATGGTACACATGGAAAGGACCTCTGCCTGCAATAGGACACAGATGGCAAAAGTCACACCTGTCCCACTAAGGATAGAGACGGGTGGGAGCAGCTAAGTGCCTGGGAGAAGTCCTCTCAAGGAGTGTGAGGCTGTCATTCACCAACGCTGTAGCAGACCCAGAACTAGCAGGCGCTTGGATTCTCTGCTGCCGCTGCATGAAAACTGAGGCATGGAAAAAGAGGAAAGGCTTAATCAGTCCCCAGCTCCAAACCTGACCCTGCATACTCCTTAGGGAAATGGCTTGGTGCAATGGTGGCCAAATCTGAGGGCTCCATTCCAGGGAAAGCACCATCTCACTGTCTAGGAGCTTCCTCCGGTGCCCTGTGCAAAGGATTTTCATCTGTTTCATCCTAAAGGCAGGCCTGTAGGTGGTCGAGAAAATCTCCAATGCCTGTTTTTCATTCAGTCAAGGTTTCCCGGCTTCTGCCACAGGAGAAGCCAGGCCAGGGTCCCTGGAGCACAGTCATCTTCCACTTCTCATAAGTGACCTTCCCCTGTAAGCTGCCACCTCAGTGCTATCAGGGATGCTGAGGGCTGGGTGCACCTTTCAGCTCACACCAACTTTTCCACTTCAGGAAATTCTTCTTGCCACCAGTGCACGTGTGGGGTGGACTCTCTCATAATGGGACTCTTTCCTGGAACATTTTAAAAATGAACTTGAGATAAGAACCTTCATGGCTGTGGGGTACTGCTCATTTAGAGAATGGCTTGGACAACAGATGGTGAGCCTCCTTATGCCTTGTCTCTTGGGGAGGCCTGTTTCAACCATCTTGTCACTGCTCACTTCCTGGGCTTTCAGGACATTCCCACCAGGCATCCTAGAATCTGCAAAGAGCCTGTCCCCATGATCGCAGGGACGGAGCCATGTAGGGGTCCCCAAGGCCTTCTCTGGGCCACCTCTCCTTAGGACCCCTGGGCTGGTTCATGTACAAGAGTCTCAGGAGGCTCCACAACGTGGCCTTCAGAACCTCCATGGCTCTCTGGATGGTGTGATGGCAGCTTGGGCCATAGATCCCTACGTGTGGAGTGCCCCCATTCCCTCCTTCCTCAGCTCTGCGCCTGCACAGGAGGAAAGAAAATGACGATTAGATTAAGCAAAGGGTGAGCACCTCCCCACATCCAGCTTCACTGCTGGGCAGTGTGCTAAAGACAATAGCCCAGGACAGGTCAGTACTGCACCCTGTGGCCCTGATCTGTTCCTACCCTGCTTAGTCTTTTTCCCAGGTAGGGATTTCAAAGGTGGTGGAGGGGGCAGTAAACATTTGGCAATATCTGGAGACACTTCTGATTGTCACAACTGGGGAGATGGTATTGGTATTCCAGTGGGCAACCAATGGGTACAGGCCATGTTCCCACAATGCACAGGGGAACACAAGGAGTTATGCAGCCCCAAATATCCATAGGGCTTGCCTGGGGAGAAGAGTGTCATCACATATAGCCTGCAGGTGTCTCTGTTTCCTCCTGGGTATCAGTTCCATTATCCCTGTGGAAAGGATAGTTTGCTTGAAGGCACACCTGATGGCAGCTTTTCTTCCTTAGCCACACGGGGATGAACAATGAGAACAACTCTCTCAACTCATGTGTGGGAGATGCATTCACTGAAGCTTCTCTCCTCTCTCATCTCTCATCTCATAGGAGAGAGGCTTGAAGGCTACCCAGTTTCCTGCAGAGTCTGTCAACTCTGAGACCCAGTCCTACTGCTGAAGACCACAGGCTTAAAAGTGAAAAGAGAGTGAAGCAGTGGGAAGATGACTGATTAGAAGAAGACGTGGGCAGAGGGAAATGGCTCTGTCTCTGCTGAGTGAGCAGGAAGAGCCTGGAGGACCACCAGCAAGAGCAGTTTCCTTGGTCTCAGTGGCTGCAGAAGAGGATTTCTTGTTTGCAGCTACTTCCCTCCAGAGTGACACAGTTCCTCCTTAGGCCTGCTGCTAACACCAGACCTTGCCTAGAGAGGAGGCTGTTCCCCTGCTCCATGAGACTTCCACTGCTTGGAACACCCTGCCTTTTCTCTGTACCTCACCTCCTTCACAGCCACCTTGACCCTCACTAACCCCATGAAACCCCTCACTGACCCAGTCCCACTCAGAATATGATGCCCTGTGGGGAACGGATTATGAGGAGCCTATGAGAACTTGACATAAGCACAGTTGTGCTCAATGATTTACAGGCTGAGTTTGGCACAGCCCCAGCCACAGAAGAGAGCGAGAAGGCAAAATGCAGCACAGCTGCTTTTCCTAAGTTGTTTATGTTCAGAGAAAGAAGCAGGAACACAGGTTTCTCTTGTTACAATGTCACGCCCCTCCCCGAGAACTGCTGCTCCACCTCCTTGTTTACCACTGGATATAAAAGTCTCGCTGAAGGGGGACAGGAGGTTTTTTGATGGGGGATGGAATTGTTGATTGACTGGTGGGCTGAAATATGGGATAGTGCAAGTCTGATGGGACAGTGCAAGTCTGAGCACCAAGACTTTAAGAAAGCTAAAGAGAGAACATGGGACAGTGCAAGTCTAAAGGCCAAGACTTTTAAGAGAGATTAAAGAAAATATGGGACAGAGCAGGTCTAAGGCAAGAGACTTTAAAGAATAGAAAATAAGCAAGGTTTTAAAGAATAGTGAAGCAAGATTTTAAAGAATAAAGAAGAGAATAATAGAGAAAAAAAGTGAAGTAAAAGAAGAGTTATTAGAAAAAAGAAGCAATGAGTCTGTTGTGCATCTCCATCCAAGCGCCCAGCACACCTGGCCCCAGCTTTATGCATGTGTGTCTTCTGTCCTTTGTCTTTCTGCATCTCCTGTTGCCCCAGTTAAGTCAGGAGGAACAGGAGCAAGAGAAAGCTTGATACAATGCCCTACCTGACCTCTCTGATCCTGTAGCTTAATTTTCAGCAGTAACCTTCATTTTAGCACTACTTTCTTTACTGTCCAGACTGTTCTAAGAATTTTCAGTGTATTAACTCACTGGCAGATGAAAACCACAGCACAGGAGACTAACTTGCACCAAGCACAGAACTTGCTGGGCAGCAGAGCTGGACCTGGACCCTGGGCTGATGAGTTCCAACACGGAATGCTTTCCATATTAAGTCTGCTGCCCCAAGCCCGTGTGTCTGGTCTCTCTAGTTGGGCTACATACTCCTTGAGGGTTCCTCTCTTTTCTCCAGTACCCCCTGGCCTGACAAATGGCTGGGTGCACTGCAGAAGTGCCCTTGGTTCCTGGGGCGAGTCTTCTGTGTGGGCTGACTTGCCCAGACATTTAGCCCAGCATGAGACTGGGTTGATACAGTTCTCTGCTTTGTCTCCCATGTTCGGGGAACTTTACCTCTGTACTTACTTGCATGGGAACGGGCTGGCACCTGGGCACAAGCATAGACGTGGCTGAAGCGCCGGCCTGAAGAAGTCAGGTACCAGTGCTGAATGGCGGGCTGGGGGTCATACTCTGTCACTGCCACACCATTTACTGCTGTCATCATGAGCATGTTGAGCACCTCATTGGAGAGCTTAGTCCTCTCATCAGTCCTGATCCTGTTCATGGCCTTGAACCCCCGCTCACAGCAGGAGGTGGAGATGGGCACGCAGACCACCACAGCCATGAGCTTGCTCAGCAAGGGGAAGCGGTAGTGTTGGGTCAGGGCATTCTTACACAGCATAGAGAATGGAAGGTTCTGGGCAGCAGCTTTCAGGCCCAGCCACTCCTCAAGTAGCGCTTCCTCACTGTACCCTGTGGGAAGGGAGAGCTCAAAATACTTGGCAAGGCTGAGAATGTCATCATTCCCAAAGCGGGCCAGTTCAGTCCCACTTGGCCAGGTCATGGTGTCAAACACCTCCATGTTCTTGAGTTGTGGGGGACGGTCTGTGTCAAACCTGTGCTGGAGGTACTCAACCCCAGTCAGGATCGTCCTTTCCCTGTCTGCCTGGAACCGCTGTTCTGCCATCTCCATCTTGTCCAGGAAGATGCCATGGAGCTGCCCATCCTGGAAGCTGGCATTAAACTCTTCCTCTTTGGGCCCCGCCTGGTGGCGGAGGGTATCTAGTGCTATGTAGGCGCGCCCCAGTGTGGAGTTCACCTCTGTGATCAGCACGATCTCCTTCTGACATACCTCAGACAAAGGCCGGAAGATACTGAGGAAGTCTAACAGGAAGTGGCAGAACTTGATGAAATGGAAGCTCCTCATCAGCTTCAGCATGCCCTTGGCCCTGTGCCCAATCTGGCCCCCAGCTTCTGCCACACTCTGGAGGTGCCTTGCCAGTGCAGGCCAGCTAACAATGAGTGCATTCAGTGTGCGCCTCTTGCTGGCTACCCACCTGACAGCGTTCAAGTCCTTCAGACGAACGATTTCCTGCTCCAGGGGAGCTGCACCATTCTGCAGCTCACCCAACCTCTTGTTTGAGGACTGATAAAACTTGAAGACAGTTCGTATGTGCCGGTCACACTTCCTTACCAGATCGATGCTCCCACAGGCATCCACCACAGCCAGGTGCAGCTGATGGGCCACACAATGGACAGGCAGCAGCCGGGGGATGATCTCCTGGAATTTCTCCACGAGGCCTCCCTTGTAGCTCAACATAGTAGAGCCATCAGTTCCTAGGCCCACCACCCAGCCAGGCTTCCGGAAAGGGATGTCCAGCTCATCCAAGGCAGCAATGATAGTCTCAAAGTACCCATCTACTGTCTCACTGTAGAGAGGGGCCAGGGTGATGTATGACTCTCTCACCTCCATCTGCTTGAAGTAGCGGATGTAAATCCCCACACAGGCCTGGTCAGAAGAGTCTGTGCAGCTGTCCAACAACATGCTCACACATGGGGAATTCTGTATATCACTGAGGATCTCCTTCTTCAGAGTTTCTGAGATGTATTTGATGAACTGAGTGCATGCGGTACGATTTCGGTACTTGCCTAAGATCATGGTCCCAGTGCTCTGGAGGAGCTGCAGGACCTTCTCAAAGTCATTCAGGGGCCTGGAATGGTATGCAATGGAGTAGGCAGCATTGAAGAAATGCTCCATGTTGGCCATGAGGTCACTGGAGATCTCTGGAACTAGAGTAGTCTGAGGGCTGTCGTCTTTGACTTCAACCGTGTTGATGCAGAGTTTGTGTGCCTTGCTGACTTCGTGGTATTTTAAAGTCTCCACTTTAAAAGGCCCTGTGTAACCTCGGACTAGCCGGGATGATTTGTCATGGAGAGTAGGTCTTTCTTTGCAAGCTGAGCAGAAAAGCTTTGTCTCTTTGGGGTCAATTACTAGCCAGGGGAACTGCCCAAACCATGATCTCTGAATGGAACGGGGTCTGTAAGTCCTCTTGACTTTCTTAGGTCTGTCTTCTTCTACTTCATACATGCTGGAAGGGCAGTAGGAGGTACACATCTCCACAGGAGGAGCTGGAAGCAATGCAGATTCTATAGCTGAGGCCTGGATGTCTGCTTCACTTACTGCCATCATCTTCTTTTTCCCTTTGGAGAAAATAAAATTATGCTTGGTTTGCTGCCCCAAGTTCTGCAGTTTCCTACCAGCCAAGACAGCTTCATTCAGTAAGTGCTACCAGCTAAGACACCTTCATTCAGTAAATATTACCAACTAAGATACCGCCATTCAGTAAGTACACCTTATGCTAAGTGAAGAAGCTGACTATACGACCCTGCTTTCCAGAGGTCACTGATGGCGTCTACTTAAAACCTTCCCTATCACTACTTGTGAAAGCCAACCTGGCTCCCCAAGAGTAGTGGCTGATCCTAGTGGGTTCTTTTGCTAGCCTCACCTTGCCCCCTTTCACTATCTACCCAGCTACACTGGGATCATGTGGTACCAGATGCTAACAAGTTTTTTGTTTTTGTTTTTAGTACTAAGGTTTGAACTCAGGGCCTAACACTTGCTGGGCAGTGCTCTACCACTTGAGCTACACACCAGCCCATTAACAAGCTTAATTAATCACCCTCCACCATAGCTATTAAATAAACAGATGGCTTTAATCCTCTTGTGAGGTTCCACAAAGAAATAAGGTTAAACACCTGCAAGTCTTGTGAACCTCAGCAAGAAGACAGGTACAGAAGCATACACAGGAGCTATTGGCCAGTAGTAAGCTATGAATTGAAATGTGAAAAACAGCTCCTTCCCACAGAGCAATAGTGCTGTAACTGCACATGGGAGGGAAGGTAGGGGGTGGAGAACCTCACGGACCCACAGCACCTGGTTCTTCATGTCCATAATGACCCCACGTACCTCTTCCCATCAGCTCTGCCACAGTTCCCTTCAGCATTCCTGCTGTGAAAGGACCTAAGTTTTTCCATACAGTCTCAGATCATTCTATACTCTTGGGCAGGATTAGTTTCTTATTCATCTTTGTCTACCCAGGGCCTGATGCACAATCAGTCCAACGTAAGTATGGCTGGACTAATGGCATGTGACTTGCCATTGCTCCAGGGCCTGGTTTTGCCTCCCAGCGGGTTCAGACTTACCTGGGGGATGATCTTTCCACCACTCTAGCCCATTTGGGTCCTTGATCCAGGGTGCAGCTCTCCGTTCCAGTTTTGAGATCAAGTCTGGCTTGGCAGCAGCAGGCCCTGTAGCAGAAACGAAGTCACACCGCTGTCACCTCAAGCTAAACCCGACACTGCATTATGTCGGGATGCCTGGGGTTGGTCCTTGGCAGAGTCTAGTCAGCAGGGCAGGCTGAGAGCATACCTACCCAGAGTGCCAATGAAGAGGCTGGGGACGGTGTAGGTCCTAGCCAGGATGGATCATTTCTGTAGCTCCACAGGCCAGCCATGGGAGCCAGGGGCCAGAGAAATGCAGCCAGAGGAGGGAGGGGGAAATAGGAAAAAACACAGAGGATAAAACAGAAGCCAGGAGAGGCAGGGATGAAAAGAAAAGCCACAGAAAAAGTGGAAGTCACTGTCCATAACCATCCCCTGCATGCACTGCCTCTTCCCCTCAGCTGGCCTTTGTGCAGGTGGCCAATTTGTGCAGGCTATATGAAGGGGCACTTGAAGGACCTTTGAAAATATCTACCACCTACAATGGATGCTGAGAGCTGACTAAAACAGATCTATGTCTTCAGATTAAGCGCTGTCATTTACTTAAAATATGAATATTGTTAGGGGTCATGCAAACAAATTGCTTTCCTTACTTAAAAGAAAATCCATTAGTATGTCCTTACATGCTTTTGTGTCTATGTGAAGGCATGTGTGTATACAGACTTTCTTTAGAAAGACACGCAAGCACCTGGCAGCTGTGGTTGCTTCTGGGGAGGAACTAATGGACATGGAAAAAAGAGATTATTTTTTATTGTTTATCTTTTGGATCTCTTGAATATATGTATTTCATATCTACTACTAACACAAAATAAGTAAGTCAGTTATTAAAGGTGGTCGATTGAATGAACGTATGTCTTTCTTGAAACATCTCTAAGATAAAAGTGAAAGAATAATAATAAAAAGAATCATTAAGTCGAAGAGAAATATTGGACTAGAAACACTAATACATTTTTTGAATGAAAGAAGGCCCAACAGAACTGAATACCAAACACCTGCAGAGGAGACAGCAAAGAGAAGCAGATTGATTTCTTCCACAGAATGCCTGAATTACTCTGGAGGCCCTGGTATGGGAGAAGGTGGTAGGTAAAGAATCAGTGGAGCAGGGGACAGTATCAAAGTCTGTTCAGAGATTCCCGCTGCACCTTCCACAGGAAGGGGAACAGAGATTGAGTCTACAAGAAAATCTACCAACAAAGGCTCCAGACCCTAGGACATGGAAAGGTGAAGGAGAAGTATGGTGCTAAAAGCAGAGATTCGTAGTCTACAAACCGAGCAGTGTATTGCTCAGTGCCAACAACCCTGGCTTGACTTATACCCTCCATGCAGGAGAAAGAAGAGTTTTCTTTGTAGAAATGGAATCTTCCTTCCCTCTCCCTCCAACACTTCAAAACAATGAGAATTAAGTGACAGTAAGAAAACTGACAGTGAGAGAAGGCATAACAGACATCCATGAAAGCAGCAATAAGAGTGCTTAGAAACAAACAAAAAAAGAAAAACCCCAGAATTTAAAATATTTGCTCGAAAATAAAATTGAAGAAATCTCTAAGAAAGTAGTACAAAAAAGACAGAAGCAGGAAATAGGAGAAAAAGAAACAAAAAAACCAGAGGCTCAATCCAGGAAGTCCAATATCTAACTAAAAGAAAAGTTTGGGGAAGAAAGAAAAGGAAAAACAGATAGGAAGAAATCACAAAGGAAATACAGGAATATTTTCCCAAAGTGGAAAGTAAGCTTCCCTGTGGAAAAGAAGCACTAGAACAAAAAATAAAATTACAGCCATATGGAGGCATACCATGAAACACTCAGAACACTGGAATAGACTTTTAAAACTTTCAGAACAGAACAAATAGGTCATATTCAAAGATTGAGGCATAAGTGAGACATTTCTCAACAGCACCAGTTACACTTAACAGAGCAATGCTTTTGAAATGCTGAGGAAACTGTTTCCAATCTGGAATCCTATGTCCATCAAGTTATCAAACAACTGTGCAGGTAGAATAAGGGCATATGAAGATATGTAGAATCCACCCTTTCTAGAAGATGTATCCAACAAAACGAAGATATTCACCTTTAAAGAACATACAGATCTAGGAAGTAGGGGGAGAGATAAGGTTAAGTCTAAGGCCACAGCTATGAGGCAGGCCTAGTAACTAGTTTATAGTGGAAGGCCCAAAAGGAAAACCTCCAGAAAAAGAATGAAACAGATTATCACATGATGTTCGACCACGTAGAAAGACTTCAGAGGAGTTTTACAATTCGTCTGGAGAGTTTGGTAAGAATGTAAGACAGTATAAAAAAATCAGTGAAATAAAAAATATGAATGCTGAATGTACTGGCACATGCCTGTGATCCCAGGCATGTTGAAGCCAGTTTGGGGCTACATAGTGAGTTCAAATTTGAGACCAGCCTCAGTTATATAGCAAGAGCTTGTCTCAAAAAAATACATAATCACAATTAGACAGATAATTTACATCGATGCAACCATAAAAGTGTGCTATACCTGTTCTGAGAAGATGGAGGGAAGAGAAGTGGGCCTGGGTGATGTAAGAGGCCATATCTTCATCTTCCACAGTAGGAATCAATAGATAACATCTAAAATCAAACCAGGAAGAGCAATGAACACATGCAGCAGGGTAGTCAAGTATGATTCTGTTTGGGGCTGAAGGCCCACAAAAAAGGAGACAAATATCCCCTATGTCAGGGACCATCCAGGTACACTTGGACAGAACATGGCCTGGCCCTTGCCTATGAAGAAGGAGTGGAAGAGCTGAAACCGAAGAGGTCAGGAGGATGGGTATTAGAATGTTTTTGGAAAGAGTTGTCAAGTGGATTGTGAGCCCTTTCCTACTACTAAAGGGAAGGTGGGCTCTTCTCCCTAACAGTAAACCTGAAGGGAACTGCATCCTGACCCGTGATCCCTTGAGGGGTACACTGTCATACCCTTTTGTCCCTAAATACTTCCATGAGTACTGCAAGGACATTCTCGAAGGAAGTCAACAGAACTCTTTAACATAGTCTCCAATGATGCTCACTCTTGCCTGATAAAGGGGAAGCACCATTCTTTAGATGTGGGTAGAATCTGTGATCCTTCATATGTGGCAAAGGGAGGTTATCTGGATGGACCTGACCTCATCACAGGAGCCTCTAAAGGCTGGGTGCAATCCCAGCTGGCAGCAAGCAGGGAAGCCAGAGTTTCAAAGCACAGGACTACTCCACACTCCTGTTGACTGAGGATGGAAGCAGCCGGGTGGAAAGGACCAGCAAGCAGCCACCTGATGCTGAGAGTGATCCCTGGCCAACAGCTCAGATAAAAGCTCCCGGGTAGTATCTTGATTCCAGCCCTGGGAGACAAAGCAGAGAACCCAGCTGAACTCACCTGGACTTCTGACCTACAGAACTGCAAGACAATAAATGAGTTTGTGGAAATTCGTTATGTGGCAAGCAGAAAACAAGTATGTCCTACACAAACAAGTATGTAATTAAAATCAGAAAATTTAACATGGTATAATACTTTAACCCACAGTCTACAATGAAATTCCTTCAGTGGTCCCTAAAATGTCCTTTATTGCTGTCTGTATCTATTTTTGCCAGCCTAGCATCTAACCAGGCTTCACACAGAATGGTTGCCACGCCCCTTTAATCTCCTTTAATCTGCAACAGTTTGTCAGCTTTGTCCTTTTGATCAGAACATTCTGAAGAGCTCTGTACTGAGTCTTTTGCTCATTGCCTGGAGGGTGTTCTGTTACCTGGGTGTGACAAGGAAAAGTCAAGGGCCCTGCCCTAGATTTGATCAAGAGGGCAGAAAGGAGAGCCCTGAGGGCTGAGGCACACCAGAGGTGAAGAGAATGAAGTTGTTTTCTGAGTACTTCGTCTGAAGCCACTCTTTCTAGGATAATATATGATATATTATTTAGAAATAAGGAGGCAGGTTACTGAAAGACACAGCTAAATGACTTTAGGGAGAAGGACTCAGAACAAGCTAGGACAGAAGATTGTCATTCTCCATTATATGTCTTATTAGAATTACTTTGATTAAAAAAAATATGAAGAAAAAAAATTTTTTTTAATTTTTTGAGAGTTGATTTCAACATGTAGCCCAAGCTGGCTTTGAACTCATGAATATCCTTCCTAAGCCTCCCCAGTGCTGGGATTACAGGTGTGCACAGTGGTTGATATATATATTGCTAATACTAGGGACTGAACTTAGGGTCTTGCCATTTGTCTACTACTTAGACCACGCCCTCGGTTCTTTTGATTTTAGATTTTTTTTCAGATAGAGTTCTGAGCTTTTGTCCAGGGCTGGTCTTGGAACTCAATTCTCTTACCTATGCCTTCAGTGTAGCTGGGATTACAGATGTGTACCACCATACACAGCCCTGAAGAAATATTTTTAAAGAATAACTGAAAATAAGGACTAGTGGAGTGGCTAAAGTGGTAGAAAACCTTGCCTAGCAAGCATGCACCTTTGAGTTCAAGCCCCAGTGCCAATAAAAAAAGGGGGAATAACTGAAAATAGAGGACTGAGTACCCTGAATCTATTTGCCTGAGATTACATTTTCCTTGGGGTCTGGATATGTATAATTGTCATCACCACCCTGGTCCCGGGAGTACAGTATCCCAATCACAACTCTTTGAAGCTGTGGCCAAAGTGTTATCAAAACCTCTTGTTGGCTGGGCACTGGTGGTTCACACCTGTAATCCTAGCTACTCAAGAGGCAGAGATCAGGAAGATTGCAGTTTGAAGTCATCCTGGGCAAATAGTTCACAAGATCCTATCTTGAAAATGCCCTTCACCAAAAAAGGCTGGTAGAATGGTTCAAGGTGTAGGCCCTCAGTTCAAGCCCCAGTAAAACCTCTTTTTTTCTTTTTCTTCTTTTTTTTTTCCTTTAGAATAAGTGACACAGAAGGAATTTCCAAACAGACTTTTCTATGCCTTAGTGACTGACGAGACATACTATAGCAAATGCACAAACATACATGCTAACACCCACATTCCATAAATGTCCACAGAAATGGTTTGGTTATAAAGTATAGATATCTGATGTCTCTGAGCTAATTTCATCCCCAGGCTGACAACCCTGACCCCAAGAATCAGTTCTAAAAGAGCTATTGTGGCCCCCACTGGGAAGCACAGTCACATGAGCTATTGTGGAGAAGCTGGCCTCCTGGAGGTCCTCTGGGCGATTCTAACTCTCCTGGCTCTTCTCCTTGCAGTCTTCTCACTCAGCTTTGTTTCTATTTAGTGACACAACTTTGTCTCCAGTTATGGAGGCCTGGCAGCAGTTAACGATCTCCCTGTAGACAGGGACTGCCCCCCTGAAGTGAGTGACTCACCACTTAGCATATGACAACACCTTTGCTAATAAAGATCCAGGACTCCCACATCATTCCTGGCTGTTCTGTTATTGACAAATATGTTTCTTAATGTGGAATGTAATTGAGATTTCTGGATTTTGATGGCGGGGCGGAGGTGGGGTGGGGGGCGCGGGGCAAGTAAGAGAGACCTCACTAAATATGTCAAAATCTGAAATCAGAGTTTAAAATATGGAACTGAAAGAATGGCCAGAAACTCTTTGGAATGTTAAGTAAATAGTTCTAAAAGAGTGTGAGCACAAAAGGATAGACTGAAACACAAACATTAAAGATAAAACAAAAGCCTCTTCTTTTCTCCTAATCAAGATGTATGCCCTCCGTAAGTTTGCACTATTGGTGAGGCAGCTGTGTGAGAGCCAGGCTCACGGAACAGGTAAGCAGAATAACCAGGATAGGCACATCTGTTGAGAACCTCCAGTCTATGCTATTCAGCTGTTAAGCAGATGAGAAATTAATATTAAATTTGACTGCATCAAATTGAAACTGTTCATTTAAAAGCAGGTTCAAGGCCTGGTTATGTAACTCAGTGGTACAGCACTTGCCTAATATGCCCAAGGCTGCCAACCTGTGCTGGCACCTGGACAAGATAGAGTAGACTTAGCACCAAAGGTACAGATGGACTGAGAACCCCCTGGGAGGCCCTTTTGTCTCTAGGCTTTGCTTATGCTGCCCCCCCTCTGGTTAGTCTAGACACCACCCTTCCTCCTCGCCTTAAAACAGTTCCTCTGTGAAGACTTCTGACAGAATCATGTGGTCCAGCACAGCAGTCCCAGGACCCTTCCTGAAGCTCTCCTTCGGAGCTTGCATTATTTAACAGCTTTTCATGCAAATGCCTGCCTCTCCCACAGCCCCTTGAAAGCAGAGACCTTGGCCTATCTAGCATGCAGGTAGATATGTGGGTATTCAATGAATGTTTGGTGGAGGATGGACACAGAGGTAGACAGGAAGGTAGATAAAGAAGTGATAGATGAAGTATGATATCCCAAAGCAGGGAGACTTCTGAGGACAGAAGACAATGTCATTCTCTGCCCACGACAAGAAGAGGACAGAAATGGGAAGCAGGCCATGAGCTACAGCTGCTTTTGTAGGTACCCCAGTCAAATACTGGTGACATATAAGACTGGAGACTTTACCCAGGGATGCCAACAACTCATAGTTCATCCGCATCACATCTCTATACAGCT
Organism: Castor canadensis; assembly: GCF_047511655.1. Lineage (NCBI taxonomy): Eukaryota > Metazoa > Chordata > Mammalia > Rodentia > Castoridae > Castor > Castor canadensis. The sequence goes on from NC_133387.1 coordinate 7,111,455, forward strand.
CCTTTTGCCTCTTGTCCAGCAGGCCCCACTCTTCCCGGGTGAAATACAATGCCACATCCTCAAACACTGCTGGGGGTTCCCCAAATACTGCTGCGGCCTCTGGCAGCCTCTCTTCAGAAGCATCCTGCAATAGAGAGCAGCGTCACTCAGTCTATCTTTGGAGCCAGACACCACACACAACTTCCTGCAGCCTTCTGAAGATCCCTTTCTCCTGGGAAGCCCACAGAGGCCCAGATGCATGCCAAGGAATGAATCCCTCCATTGAAAGTCAAAGAATCAAATTCGTGAGGCCCAGAATTAGTAGGCAAAAACACATGCACCTTAGTCATATCCTAGGATCTCCTGGGAGGAAATAAAAATGAATGGTGGTAGAACAGGCGCCTTTGGCAGAGCCTCTGATAGCACCCTGTCTTCTAGAATCCTGAAGTACTCTCTAATTGGTGACTGCAGAGGGGACTGTCTGCCTCTAGGAGCACCTCTGGAATTTCTCAATGGCACACAAAGCAGGATGCAGTTAAAGAGAACTAAAGACGCTTGCAATCAGGGACTAAATTTACACATGCCTCACTTCAGATTATAAAGGTTAGACCTGTTTATTAGCTTCTTAAAAAAAAAAAAACAAAGACATGAAGAAAAAGGAGCTTAGATCTTTTTCTGGGTTCTGGAAAAATTCAAGCTTTCTACCTTTTGCTGGGTTCCTCATGATATTAGCCATGAGGAACATGAGCTACTTTAATTGAATGCCTGAAGGGGCCACTAACAATGGTACAATGGTTTATAAAAGTCTACTTATACGCAACAGTTGAAAAATGGGGAAAGTTCTAATTTTGAGAAATGGGGAAAGTTCTAGTTACTTGGATTTCCAATTAACATAGTTTCCTTGGAGACCAACTTTCCAGAAAATCAGAAACTTACAAAATGAATTTAAGGTGAGTGCTAGAGTCATTTAGGATCTAGCAGTGTTGCAGGGAGTAGAAAAAAGCAGAAGGAAAGCACTGGGCCAGTGGTCAAGGGCTCTGGGTGGAGTCTGGCATTTACCACAGTGGCTGAACTCTAGACATGCCATGAGTTCTACTGAGTTCTCAGTTTTCTCCCAACTCGGTGAGTTTATTAACCCTTATTCTACTACCTCCTAGCAACATCAAAGAGTGTAAAACTCTGCAATGTTACAAAGTGACTCCCTAGTTAAAAATTTTAAAATATTGATTTTTAACACAACCTGTGGTCACTGTGTGAATGTGGATTATTTCTTGAGTTCTGTGTCTGTTTAGGATTTTGGATGAGGATTATTGTTCCTTACATCAGAAGTTAGAATATTCTGTCCCCTAATTATGCTTTGTGATCTATAAAAAGGAGATGATGGTAATAGGATGGTCATCAAAATTAAATGAAATAATACCTGTAAAGCATTTAAAACAATACCTAGACCATTATAAGCATGTGAGCTTATGATAACATTACAATGTCAGCACTGAGTATTGCTATTATTCTTTTTCCATCATAGTGCAAGATATATAGTTCTCAATACAAATCCCACTCTTTGAGATACAGAATCATTACAAACATATTACCTGGCTGCAGAATTTAATAGTGTTGTTACATAAAATGTTACTGGCGATTTCTTTTTGTCTGAAATCTGAAATGCAATCTAGATACAAAGAAGGGATGGCTCCACTCCCCCCAGGGTCCTCCAGTTCAGCTCCTGAGCTTGGCAGGAGTTCAGCCATGCCATCAAAGTGTCCAAGAGGCTCTGGGGGGTAGAACACGGGACAGTCTGTATTGAAGAGGTGCTCAGAGCCAGCCACGATATCTGCAGATCTATCTCTGATGCTCTGGAAGCGAGCTGCCCAAATGGGGTCCCTGGTGGCCAAGGCATTGACACAGAACATGTGGGCTTTGCTCTTGGCATGATATTTGAGAGTTTCCACCTTGAATGGACCTGTATATCCTTCTATTAATCTTGATCGTTTGTCCCTGACAGATGGGTATTCTCGGCAGGCAGAACAAAACAGAGCAGTCTGCTCCTCATTCATGATCAACCAAGGAAACTGCGTGAACCATGACTTCTGGATAGAGCGGGGCCTCAGGGGTTTCTTGCTTCTTCCCATCCAGTCTCCCTCGGTGCTGCCACTCTCTGTACTGAAGTGGGCAAGGCGAGCTTTCTTCTGAGGTGACAGGGACTGTCCACTCTCCCTGGCAGGACCCTGTATATCCATTTCCTTCATGTAGCCCACTTGGTTTTTCCCTTTAGAGAAAGAGACAAATGGAATTTTCCTTAAAATCCTATTATCAGAGCCACTGCAACTCACAGCAGCTCTGAAATTCACCAGATATGAAAAGTGAAAGGACACACTCAGTCCAAAGTGACACAGTCACTCCCCTTCTGGTTACTCTGAAGTACAACACACTTGAATTCTCTACTTTCAGTCCTTCAGACTCTCCAGGTTCATCTTGCCTAATCCAGAATAAAAAGAAAATCAAAGAGATGGGCTTTAAGCAAACCCCATTTTACAAAAAAAAAAAAAAAGGACAGATGTACCTGGCTAAGAGGAGCTCTGTGCACTTTGATCAACGTGACCTAAGATAGTGGCACAATCTTCAGGGGTTCAGACCACTTATGGACAAGAATATTGACATCACAGAAGACAGAGCTGAATGTAATCATTGAAGCCATTGACCACAGTTCCTCACTCTGCAGGAACCGCCTTCTGTGGCAGGCCTGACAGAGAGGCTTCTGCATTTTGCTTAAGTACCTTTAGGGCTAGAGAGATACCTATTCCCTTGGCACAGTTTCAGACCCTATATAGTTTTCCATAAACTGCAATCCATCTCTGAGGACAGTAGTGCCCTCCTGTCTTCAGGGGGTCTGTTCCAAGGCCTGCAGTGGATGCCTGGGCCATAGAGTATATACCATGTGTTTTCCTATCCATCCATACATGTAAAAAGTTTTATTTATAAATTAGGCATAGTAAGAGGCTGACAATAATAACTAATAATCAGATAGAACATTGTAACAACTTTATAAATGTGGTCTCTCTCTCTCTTTGAAGAGAGATAGATATTTTCAAAATATCTTACTGTATGTACTTCTGCCTGGTGATGCAGATTTAGTGCTCAAGAGAAACTCAGCTTCCTCTCTTACACCACACCCTTCAAAGCAGTAAAATTTTCATAGCCTCATGAAAAATTTTTTCTCTTCTTCAAGCTGAACTAGAAGTTTCTTTTTTTACTCCTTACAGGAAATGAAACTTAGATGACCCTAAATACCTGGAATAATTTCTTACACATCAAGTTTAGATGCCTAGTGGCCAAGGACTCAACATTTTTTGCTCCATGCGAGTGGACTAGTCTACAAAACTACAGCTAATCCCAACAGCACAGAGCTGTTAATAGAGTCAGTAGGCTTGAAATGAAAAGCTAAGCAAGGAGAAACAAAACAAAAGGGCCTCTGTGACTCTTTACTGAATCATCCAGCAGTCTAGGGCTGCTTGTGGTCCATCTTAGAGAAACCACAAAGGAGAGCAAATTTTTGTGGTTCAACTGATGTAGGATCTTATTCTCCACTTCCCTGTTTTCCCACAGGAGGGGCTGAGTTACTCTGTCATCATATATAATAAAAAGGTGCTATCTGGCCTGGCTCTAGCTAAGCCAATCTGAGAGGCTTATCAAAGGAGGAAAAAGAAAATCCTAGAGCTTAGCAGACAGCTGTTCACTCATTCTTCCACTCTTCATTCATTGGTTATCTATTGTACAACTACAGTGTGCCAGGCATTGTTCTAGGCAAGAGAGGCATATCTCTTTAGAACTTTTAGTATAAACACATCATAGGGTAGAAATCAAAGAAAGGGGGCTGTGAGGTAGAGGGTGATGTTGGGAGGTATGAACACTCAGATAAGGTGGCAACTTCAGGAAGGGCAACACTGTACAGTGGTAGAGAACAGGCAGGGCTGAGGATGAGACTGGGTCATGGGGGCCCTGTCCTGCTCCTCTGCCAGCTAAGTGCCACCTCCGGGCACTTGGCCCACTCACCACGGTAATGGTCCAGGAGATTCCTCTGGCCCTGGACATTGTCTAGCCATGGCTTAGGTCCTTGCCCAAATTCACAGAACAGCTCAGGGACAACATTGGGTCCTGAATCAGGAACAGAGGAAGACAGTGTGAAGTCTGGCTCCAGATCACAACAGTGAGGTCTGCCTGGGGCATCCTGGATGTCATGAGATAACATGTAGAGTAGGAGAGCAGACATCAGGCAGGCTAGCTAAGTAGTTTGGAAACTCTCTGTGAAATCCCTGAGAGAATGTGAGAGGGTGACTAGATAAAAACAACGATGCTAGCACAAATAAGGCTGGAAAGGTATTAAATTATTGTATCAGACTGAGCAGCAGCTTTGTTATATAACTGAGGAAAACAGACCAGGCCTGGGGACTGTGGCAACCTAAAGGACTTGATCCTGCAGGAAGACAGCAGCTACTCAGCTTCAGAACGTCAGGGCCACCATGTGGGATGCAAGCTCAGTGCAGCCACACAGTTCCATTTGTCATGAGACAGCAGAAATTCATATTTCTTATGTGAAAACTTGCAATGGCTAAATATTAGAAACTTAAATATTTTTAGGCTGGGGGAGTGGCTCAATTGGTAGAGCACCTACCTACCAACCACAAGGACCTGAGTTCAAACCCCAAGTCCACCAAATAAATAAATAAAGGAAAGATTTATTAAAAAAAAAAATTCTAAAACGTCAAACAAAAACGGTGAAAGCCAAAAGGCAAAGCAAAACAGAACTCCAATCTGTGGGCCAAATGTGGCCCGTGAGCTGCTGCTTTGCAACTTCTGGCTTTGAAAAACCTGAGGTTTTCAAACCCTAATTAGCAAGCACAGAAGTAAGACCCAGCCCAGCTACAATCTGCCACACACAGAAAGTGAGACGTAGCTCCTACCACACCCTCATTATTCCTTTGTGGCATAAGAAAGGAAAGGCATGGGAGACAGTCATCTGTTAGTCAGTGAACTCCAACTGATTACCCCTCACCCGAAAAGCCTGGGACCAGGATTGAGGGTTGTTTAGAATTTGAAATATTTGCAAAGCCCTTACTAGTTGAACACCCTTATATGAAAATCCAACATCTGAAATCCAAAAATCCAAAACAACCTTTTTTTTTTTAAATGATACTTGCATTTGAGCCAAACCACCAGCCTTGAAATCCAAAACTTTTTAATGCAAATGACTCAAAAAGTTTCAGACAGAACATTTCAGATTTTGGACTTTGGCATTATGGATGCTCAGCCTATGGAACATATGTGTGCACATACACTGACATACAGCCACCTCAGTCCTTGGTACAAAAGGTCTAGCCTTAGAAGCAGAGAAAAAGGCATCCAAAAAAACACTAGAGGAAATGCAAAAATATCTACATTTCTGCAAAGGCTTAAATTGCTTCATCTCATTAAATCTACAGCTCTAAGGATATCAATGCTTAAAAAGGTCAAAGGCACTTGAGTATCCAGTGGTGGTGCTGGGAGACAGGCCAGATTTGTACACTGAAAATCTGATGCTCTTCCACTGCTGTTTATCCCTTCGGGGTTCTGAGGTTCCAGAAATCCACAGGCTGGGTTTCCCACCTGGCACCTGGAGACAGACCTCAAGGTCTCTCCTTGGCATGTTGGATTTCCCTACCTGTCTTGACCAATTTAAAGGGAGAAGGGAAGGGATGGTGTGCAGTTTGCATGCAATTAAGTTAGATACGGGAGTCAGTAGGTGGGTAGTTTAAAGATGCCTAGAAAAATGTTACGATTCCAGAAAATTCTCCAGTACGTCCTGGCCCAGATAAGGCTGGAGACATTGATTTGGACTGACAGTGATGGAGACATGCAGGAATCCATACCCAATGGTGCCACCAGTTTGTCAGAACCACAGAAGTCCTGCTGCTGCTGACTCAGCAGCATCCATTCCTCCTGGAGCAAGTACATTGTGATGTCATCAAATGTCACGGGAGTCTGAAAGGAAAATGACACCTGCTCAGTACCAACTCCTTCCTGAGACATATCTTCCACATCAGTGTTGAGGTTAATCTGAGGAGTCCCTACTCTGGTACAGTAGGCATTATCAACTTACACATGTGACCTGCATGCACTCTCTCACAAACCAGTGAGAATGACACTCATTCTTCTAGGAAGTGCCATCCACTGAAACACAAAAGTCACAAAACAGGCTGACTCCAGAATTTTGAAACACTTTCCTGCATGCTCTTCACCTGGCTTTCCACCCCCACCCCCCAGCTAGTGGCTCAGTGGCAACATGGCATGTGGAATATGGCAAATCTTCACTTAGGGAAGATGTAGCAGCTGTCTAGAAATGGCTGAAAGTCGTTTAGAACTATGTTGATGAATGACGTCCATGGTCAAGACAAGTAAAGCTTTAGAGCTGAGATCGACATCCTTTGTGTCTTATTATGGAGCACTGTGGGGTGGAGGAATTGGAAAATGTTTAGGGGAGTAGTGGATTAAGATAGCGAATCAGGGCTGTGGGTGTAACTAAGCGGTAAAGCACTTGCCTAGCATGTGCAAGGTCCAGGGTTGGATCCCAGCATGCCCAATAATTAAAAAAAAAAGTGTAGATTAAACAATTTCTGATTTCATTCTTCCCTGTGAATTTTCTTTCTTTTTTTTATTCTTGTGCTGGGGGTACCTTGTGGCATTTACAAAAGTTCTTACAGTATATGAAATATATCATAGTTTAATTCACCCCCCTCATCATTCTCTTTCATCCCCTGCCCCCGTCCTGTGAATTTTAAAGACATCCTCACCAGGGGCCTGTAATCTTAGCTACTCAGGAGACAGAGATCAGGAGGATTATGACTCAAAGCCAGTCTGGGCAAAAAATTTTTGGGACCCCATCTCGAAAAAACCCATCACAAAAAAGGACTGGTGGAATAGCTCAAGGTGTAGGCTCTGAGTTCAAACCCCAGCACCACAAAAAAAAAAAAAAAGACCCCCCCCACAAACAAAACAAAACACACACTAGAATGGAAAGCACTATGAGAAAGAAGACAACAGCAACATAACTTCAGAAAGTGAAAAGCAGATGAAAAAGTTGTAACTGAGCAGGTCAAATCCTTACCCTACCAGTGGGCAAAGCTGAGAAATAACCCAATTTATACTACAAAACCCTCAAAAGGCTTGGTATCTGGCAGCACTGGAGCCCTCTGTTATGAAAGGGAAAGCATGTAGGCTAAAAGTACAAGGATTGGGGGAAAGCTGGTCCCCAGCAAATGACTCCCCAGTCTCCCTTACCCAGAGACTCTGAGGTGACCAGCTACGCATATGGGGTGCTTAGCTGGATGTTTGGCCCCCAACTGGCAAATGTTAGCAAATCTGAGGAGGGGACTATGTAAACAAAAGAGGCCAAAGCAAATAGGGTCAAGGCTGAGGAAGTGGAGGTGAGGCATGGAGAAGAAAACTTACATCATTAAGAGTGTCAGAGGCGACAGTGCTGTAGCCATGAAAGAAAGAGTTAGAAATAATCAGAAAAGGAGACAGCATGAAAACACTGTTCTGTTTATCCTTTAATTGTGTACTACAAAATTATGCATCACCAAGTCAAAGAAATGAAAAATAAACAAAATTATCAACAAAGGATAAATTCCCCACCCCAAAGAAAACTAACATTTTGGGAAATGGCAGCATATCATTTACCACTGAACCACCAATGCCCACATGGCAGCATATCATTTAAAGCAGGTGAAATACCTGTTTTTAACTTCAATAGTAGATGCTTTTTGAGAAAAATCCTGTAATTTTTAATTAGTTGCTATTATAAGTTCAAATTTCTTAGGAGTTCAATGTATGTTCACTACAAAAACTTTAGAAAGTAGAAATGAGCAGGAAAATATGTTTTAACATCACCCACAGTCCCATCACTGAAAGAGAATTACTGCTGTTTGGTATATAGTCTCCCAATGTTTTGTCTATGACTACATAAAAATGAACAACGTAAAAAAACAAAAATGGAATTGTATCCCAAAAATGTACGCTTTAAATAACTATTTCTGATCAAAGTCCTCCAAAGCAAAAAGTGATTAAATTTCCAAAAGCTACTGGAAAATTGGCTCCCTTAAAAGGAGGTAGTCAGACAGGAACGGGCATACACAGGATGGCCAATGGAGAGCTGACTTGGGAAGAGGGAAGAGAACCTCAAGATGTGGAAGGCAGATCCCAGGATCTTGTTGGGATCCTTGCTGCCAGACGGCAGTCTGTCCCAACTCGTGCAGGTTAAAAATTGGCCAAGGATGAGCACATCCTATATACACCTTTGCCTCAGAGCAAACAGGAGGGCATGATGAAGGCCAATGGGTCCATCACCTTAGCTATACAATAAGGAGGAAGTGGTGAGGACTAAATGTGGGGATGATAAAAAAGTGTCTTCCCAGAAAGAGCAATCTCACTAAACACTTGGTACCTTTCTTTTAAGCAACATTATAGCAAGAGCCTTCTGCTTCCAGGTGACTGCAAGGTAAAGAAAACAAATCTGCTGGAATAAAAGGAATTCTTTTTGTGTGTAGAGTTCAAGGAGTATCTCTGGACATTTTATTTTAGTGGTTCACACCATCTAGCATCCAATTCCCTCAGTCTGAATCTCACCCATACTTTACTTTATTTGGCTCTATGTCTTGCCCCACCTGAGTCTTTCCTCCAACAAGTCAGCCTCCCTTGCACTTTCCCCCCTGCCCATTTCCTCCCATATGTAGAGTCTACCCACCCTTCAAGGTCCTATTCACATTCCATCTCTTTCAGGAAGGCTTTCCTAACCAGCTAGGCTCAGCATTGCTCCTTCGCCAGCTGGGAACACTGGATTTCTTCCTGGTGCCCGGCCCTCAGCAAACCTATGCTGATGGTTTATTTTCTAAGCCCCTTTACCAGCATCACCCCTCTCTCCACCACCACGTTGTAGAGAAAGAATTTCATAGGCACTTAATTCATTTTTTCATTCAACATGCATTTATTAAGTGTTTCTATGCGCTTACTGCATAGTGATCCAAAGATATGCAGAGATAAAAATCTATCAGGTGGCAACAGATAACAATGATAAATAAATGCAGTAAGAGAACTGGATTCAAAGAAAACTGAGATGGGAATCAATCACTTATATGGGAAAGATAGAAAGGACAAGGAAACAGATCTTGAGGCAATAAATACATACATAAAGAAGTAAATACACAGACTCCTATATATGTACAGCAGTACCAGCAATACAGCCTCCTAGGTGAGCATATGAGGTGCTAGACTGCAGTCTTCCACACCTTGCAGCAAAAGGGCTCCGGTGACAAAGCTACTTTATGAGACAGTCTTTTAAAAAATACTTCCTGAAGACCTATTAAGAATCAGGTACTGCTCTATAGTTCTAGCTGGGGATATTACAGAGTAAAGCCAACATATAATAAATAAATATGTAAATAAATAAATAAATGTGAGACTTTCATATAATGATCAAGGCTGGGAAGAAAATAAAACAGGATAATGGGCAGGTGTGGTAATGCACAACTATAATCCCAGCCCTGGGGAGGCAGAGGCAGGAGGATCAAGAGTTTGAGGCCACCCTGAGCTACAGAGTGAGACTGTCTCACACAACAACAAAACAGAAAAATGGGATAAAGGGTGACAATAAAGTCTTTGATCTCTATCTGTATTTCATCAATGACAAACAAGATATCCCACACACAATCCAATGTCTCAAGATTGCTCTTAGTTACTATCACAACATAATACCTAAGGAATATTCTAGAAATAGATCAAGTCATGCCTCAACCAAACTTTGAGCCCCCAATGCCCATATTCTCCCCAGCCTTTGTCTTGTCACTTGCTTGTAGTGTATCTTACACTACCAGCCTGTTTTGCAATAACTTTATTACATTTTTGGGTAGTGTTCTCGTTTCTCTGGGTAGAAAACAGATGTTCTTGGGAAAGGGAGCACTTTTTTGAGACACCCGGGAATCAAGATTAGAATCACGGGTGAGATTTTCCCATCCCCAGGGTTTTCAATTAGACATTAGACAGAAAAGGACATGAAGTGCCTCCTCCACTTTCTAGAATGCTTATATTTCCCTCTTCTGTGAAAGGTCACTGAGAAGAATTGCCTGAAACTCACCTCAAATCACTAATTTCAATTTTGATGTTATTTTTTAGTAACTCTTCTTCCCCTTACATTTTCCTCCTGTTCATCCAAATTCAGGTTCAACTTAAACTAATCTGGAGATTTATCTAAGGATCAGGGCCATTTCCTTTACTTCTTTATATGTCCAGTGTTTAACATTAGGCTGGCAGATAGTTCACTTTCAATATATTCCCCCTTTCCTCTCCTCCCCCCAGTACTGGAGTTTGAACTCTGAACCTCCAGTTTGCCAGGCAAATGCTCTACCACTTGAAGCCATGTCCCCTGGTTGTAGTTTTTTGTTGTTTTGCTTTTTAGTTATTCTCCAGATAGGATCTGTAGAATTCTGGCAGTCTTGCCCTGGGCAGTCTGACCACAATCCTCCTATGGCCTCCCAAGTAGCTGAGATGACAGACATGTGCCACCACACCTGGCTTATTGAGATTAGGGTCTTGCTAACTTTATTTATTTATTTTTTTTGGCCTGAGCTGGCTTCAGACCTCCACCCACAAGTAACTGGGATTACAGGTATAAGCCACCTCACAGAACACTTTCAATCTTGCTTTAGGTCCTGTTGAGCTTTCTTGCTCAAGATTCAAAGATACTAGATATTCCTGGAGACCAATATACCCTATAAGGAGGAAAGTTGGGCTGGAAAACACTAAAATAATTGTGTCACTCTTGGTTCATTGAGAAAGAATTCGTGTTCTGTTCATTATTTGAGGAACCTCTGCATTCCCTCTTGCCTGGCCTGGATACTGAAAGTTGTGCGGTCTGCAAAATGCATCACCATAGCTTGTGGAAGGAATGGAGGATGGAAGAGCTGCTTAAATAATTAGTCTTAGTATTCCCAGGAAAAAAACTACAGTACCCAAATATCCTCCTATCCTTTCTCTCTGGTGTGTGTGGGACCACCTGTCCAGGTTTGTCCAAGTTACTGAGGTGAGAACTGTAAAGAGCTTGGGGAACATGGTCCTATCTCATTTATTCTTGTAGTTCAGCATCTCCCACAACGCAAAGCACAGAGCACAAATGGACAGCTATTTTGAAAGAGACTCAATAGACACTTGAAAACGTTTGTTAAGAGATTTTCCTCTATGTCAAAGAAGAAAGAATCCTCAAGAATTGGCTACAGGGGCTGGGGATGTAGTGGGTAGAACCCTTGCCTAGCATGCCCAAGGCCTTCAGTTTAATCCCTAGCCACCCTAACCCACCCCCCTACTCCCCAAAAAAATTGGCAGCAAAAAAAAGATTTTAATCCCAAGAGGCTGCCACTGTCTCTAAATCGACGTGCCCACAATTAGGCTGACACCGCCCTGGAGCTCTAGCGATCCTATCAAACCCTCTCAACTACTCCCTATCAGTTTTTGCCCAGTTTATCTTCCAACTCACAGCCTCTTCCTGCCCAAAGCCTGAAGCAAATTTGTGGAATCTGCTTCCAAGCAACGCTCCATGGAGTGGATAACCTAGAAGCAGAAATGGGCACGAACTATTCCCGATGCCTTTTTTTTCTTTTTTCTTTTCAGTCCTTTGTTGGGAAGGAGGATCTAGGCAGAGGCAGACCCTCACCCCACCTCTCAGTCCCCACCCTTTTGCTCCCACTGACGTCCCGGTCCAGCCTCAAAGCCTTAAAACAAGCTGGGCCTCTCAGAACGCCAATGGTGGGGAGGGGAACAAGAAGCTTCTTAGCGGGTCCCCCAACCCGGTACGGCAGAGCGGCGGCAGGGAGGGGAGCGGGACGAGCGACCCCCGGAGGGGCTGCGACCCCTTCCCTGCACGGCTGGCTCATCTGCGGGCGCTCCGCCCGGACCGCCCGCCTCGCCAGAGCCCAGGTCAGGAATTCACGGGCCCTTCCAGTCCTACCTTCCCCGACTCCCTGGGCTCCATGGCCCCGCTTTCGCGGCCCGTGCTGACCCCGCCACTGCCTCCAGGCCGCCCCCTCCCCCCGCGGCCTGGCCCGAAGATGCTGCCGCCGCGACCCACTTGGGGACCCGGGCTCCCGGACGGGGAGCGAGCCTTGGCGGGTGGAGAACGCGGCTGAAAACTTTGCTCTCACACATGGAGGGGCGGTAGTGCTTACGGAGGCGATGAGCTGGGACTAGTGTCGTGCGAGCAACTAGCTTTACGGCAGCCGCCTCCAGGTGGCTGCGAGGCATCATGGGAAGTGTAGTCCGGCCTGGATTGGGGTGGGGGGGGGAGCGTGGATTCTCTCGACGCTGCTATTGGCTCCCGGGACACGGAGTCCTGATTGGACGCCGTGCAGCTGCCTTTCTGCCATCTTGGGTCTCTCGCGGGGGAGTGGTTACTAGGCAACATAGGGCGTTGAGTTCTCCTGACCCTGAAGTCAGTTAGGTCAACAAGGTTCCAGGTTTTAGCTAATCATATGTTTTTTCTTTTCTTTTTTAGTAGCGGCAGAGCACCCACCTAGCAAACGCGACATACACAGGGCCCAGATGTGGAAGGAGTTTGAAATTAGTTTCAATCTGGTGAATAGTGGGCAAATTTAGGTGGATTAGTCCTATCGTAAAATAGAGGGAAAATTTAAAAGGGAAAAGAATTGGGGCTGGAGATGATGTGGCTCAATAGTAGAGTGCTTTCCTAGAATGTATCACACCCTGTGCAATCTCCAACAGACAGAGAGAGAGAGAGAGAGAGGAAGTGAGAAGATGTCTTAATCTGTTCTTGATGCTATAACAAGATGCCCGAGTCTGGGTAATTTGCAAAGAACAGAATGTATTTTCTCACGGTTCTGGAGACTGTGAAGTCTAAGATCAAGGCACCAGTAGATTTGGTGTCTGGTGAGGGCTGCTCTCTGCTTCTAAGATGGTGACTTTTTTTCTGTGCTGGAAATCCTACCCAAGGCTTTGGGAAGGTGATGTCCTTACATGGGAGGAGGGGGAGAGAGAGCACCATGCCTTTTTTTTTTTAAGAGTGATAATCAAATTTATGAGGACAGAGGAGTAATAGCGTGAATAATTAATAGTAAAGAACACTAATTTTAAGTATATGCCTCAATAGAATACTTCTACACATGTACTATGTAGCCACAAACCAAATCAGATATGGACAACTTCTAGACTCCACAAAGGTTCCTCGTGTCCTTTCCAGTGTGTATACATAGAGGTAGAACTAGAGAGAGTGAGGAAGTGATTACAGTAGTCTCCCTGTGAGTGTGGGGATACAGTCTAAGATTCCCAGTGGATGCTTCAGACCATGTTTAGTACTGATCCCTATATATACTACATTTTCCCTATACATACATAGCTATAATGAAGTTTACTTTTAAATAAGGCATTGTAAGAGAGTAATAGTAATAACTAATAATAAAATGGGCAATTATGACAATATAACAAAAGTAATGTGAATGTGATCTCCCTTTCTTGAAATATCTTATTGTCCTGTTCTTACCTGCTTCTTGTGGCGATGTGAGGTGATGAGAGGGAGTGGGTTGAAGGCATAGGCAGTGTGACAGCGTTGGGTTATGATGTAAGGATTACTTGAACGCAATCACTGTAGTACCTCAACAGTGGACCTGACCACTGGGATGGCTACCAAGTGAGACGTGGAGGGGTAGCATATATGGCATGGATACACTGGCCAAACAGCTGATTCACCACTCCTGTTGGGTGGAGTGGGAGAGTATGGGACTATCACATTACTCAGAGAGGCACACAATTTAAAACTTTGGAATTGTTTACTTCTGGAATTTCCATTTAATATTTATAGACTGTGATTGACCACAGGTAACTGGAAAAAACATGAATGAAGGGACTACTGTATTATAACAATATCAATAAAATCTACATTAGGACAGAGGAGAGCAGGTACTATTGGGAAGAGACATGTGGGGGTTTTCTGGAATAAGAAGTGTTCTATTTCCTGACCTGGATGATCACTTTACAGTTATTCACTGAATTATGTGCTTATGCTTTATGCACTTTTGTGTATGCCTGATTTAAGCAATTGAAAAATTTAAATAACAAAGCAAGTATAATTAATATTTTAAATGTTTATTAATATGTATTGCCATGCTGATTGTCAAATATTTTGATTATCAGCCCTAGGTAGGTTCCAAGTAGCATTGTCCACTTATGACTCCAGTGTCCTGGTCAAAGTTGAATACACTCAGCAGGAATAATAAAAACACCTTCTCTAGAAATGTGAGTGGTTTAATCCTTCCTTGTGGGTAGAACTGTAATATTTGATCTGTGTGCCCTGAGCACCCACTTTCTGCCAGGTATACTTGGTGGTAAGGAGATCTATGTTACTGAGAAAGACACAAGAAATGAGCAGATGGAGAAGGAGGACTCTGTGGGCTCCAAGTGGCCTTCCAATCTCTAGTGTCCAGGTTCAGCTATATCACTACTTTGGGAAGCTATTTTTCTGCCAATGAGTTATCACCATGTGCTTATAACAAATTCTCCTTTTGGAGAATTAAAAAATTGGAGATGAAGCAGCTGAGACAGCTAGATAATCCTTTCAGCAAGTTTTTCCATGAATGGTTTTCCATTTTTCCAAGAAATAATGGGGCAGTGTCTATAGGGAAATGTGTGCCAAAGCCAGAGGGACTAAGATGTGAGATGCCAGCTCATGTTTCTTGGTTGTTGGGAAGAAAACTGATGATTCAGCAAAGATGGAATAATGCAAGGACCCCTTTTTCCTTGAGAAGGCAAAAGGGGGTAAGACCAGAGCTCAAAGGGCTCTTTCAAGACCCTTTTAGATTATGCCAAGAGGGGAAAACAGAGAAGATGGAGTAGGTGTAGGTTTTCTTATAGGTATACTGAGCAGATTCTCATCTGATGATATCTCTTAGAGAAAAGGTCATCTCATGAAAATAAAAGCGAGAAAGAGGTATGCATTTTCATTTCAGAGAATGGGAAATATAGTAGTGTGACCAAGTGAAAAGCCAATTTGAGGTTTATGATCACAAAAAGTGATTCTCAGTTGCAGCATATTAGAATTACCTGTGAAGCTTTCAAAATCTATATTTGTATTTTGTTAAAGATCTTCAGATGCTTGGTGTTGAGAATCATTATATACACCATGAATCAGAGTCATAGAGAAGACAGGTGGAGGTTAATGAAAAGTAAGAAAGTGATGGAGTCAAGCTAGGCATGGTGGACATACCTATAATCCCAGCACTTGGGAGACTGAGGCAAGAGGACCAGCCTGGGCTACATATTGAGACTCTCAAAAAACAAAACCAACCAACCAAACAAACAAACAAAAACCAAAGTGGTGGCGTCAATGACCTTGAAATCACAAAACAAAAAATTATAGCAGTGAAGTACTAAAGCAACTAAGCTGAAACAATCTAGGAAGTCATGATTGGTTAAGTAAACATTTGAAAAATTTTGAAAAAGGTCTACTTGTGGGCAGACCTTTGAGTGAGTTCTCAAAGTGGAATGAAAGAGAAGGACACTGTAGGTGAGGTGGTGAAGAATACGTGAGTAGATTCTCTACATGGACACTGGAGACACTGAAAATGGATGGAAGGAGTACTAAGCCATGAGCTAAATTCTAAGGATGATAGGAAATGATGGAAGGGGCAACCGGAAGTGGGACAGGGTGCTGCAGTCACCCAGTGACAGGCAACACAGGAAGAGAGGAACTGGTCCATCAGAAACCATGAACATCACAGAAGACAAGCCTCTCTTTTCCTGCTCTGAGGCAGGACGTGGGAGAAATATAGCTTTAGGTGAGGTGAAGGCTTCAAAGGACAGGGACCTACTTTCAGTCTTGATGTGGTGGTGGAAGAAGCTTTCAGAGATGTTGACATTAGAGCACTATGTACCAAAGACAAACCAGGAGTGTCAGACGGCACAGTGGGGTCTGAGAGGGAAATGGGGGTGGGCGTGGTGCAGACTGGGGGATTTACAAGCAAGCTGGGTGTGAGAAGTAATGTAGAGGGATGAGCAGGGAGGCTGGGTCTTCTGAAGACCACTGTAGTCCATGGGGACATGGAACGCAACGGGTCTCGTCTCTTGGAGCACTCATTGTTGTCCAAACACTTAGCTCAGAAGTGTGGCTTCCGACCAGCTGCCTCCACAGAGTGTGATAGGACTTTGGGGTGGGTAAAACAAAGAGAAATTGGGAGGTGGGGTGGAATGATGGGAAGGTGAAGAGTGTGATTTAGGACATGATGGTTCTAGTATCTGAGTGATTTCCAGGTTGATGTTTCAGTTGACAGTTGGATATACAATTATGTAACTTGTGTCACCTGCTTTTAAGGACAGACATTGTATGTCTGTCGGATGCTCAGAAATGTTAGCCCTTTTACACATTTTCCTTCCCCCATATTTCTGATGGTCCTTCCCCATAGAAAGTTATATATGATCAAGAATCAGTAACTATCATTGATCATCCATTGCCACCTGGCAGGGAATAAGGACTCATGCCTGATCTTTGGGGCCAAACTGAGACTTCTGACTTGCTATGTAGACCTACTATGGCAGGAAGACCTAAAATTGTCCCCAAGGATGTCCCATCCTGATCTCTTGGACCTGCATAGCTAATGAGATATTACTCTCATAATTAGGTTATGTTATTTGGCACAGTTGACCTTCAAATTGAGAAATCCTCCTGGATTATGGAAGGGGGCCAATGTAATCACAGGAGCCCTACAGAGAACAGAGTTTTGTCTGCCTGGGTGGCAAAAAGGAAGTTAGAGAAATGTGAAGCACGAGGGAGATGCAAGGTATTTTTGGTGGCTTGAAGATGGGAAGGCCATGTGGAAAGGACCACAGCCTCAATATAGTGAGACAGCCAGTAGGAAATGGGCATTTCAGTCTACAACTACCAGGAACCAAATTCAATCTGAATGAGTTTAGAAGTGGATTCTTTCCCAGAGTCTCCCAACAGTTTGCCAAAACATTGATTTTTCTTTTTCATGTGAGTCCTAAGCAGAGAACTCAGTTGAGATATACAGAGCTCCTCTCCTACACAACTGTGAGATAACTAATGAGGACTTACATTTGTAGAGATTTGTTACACAGCAACAGCTAACTGGAACAATCCCAGAGATGCTGCCTTTGTTGAGATGTTTATGCATATTATTCTCTTCTGTTTTGTGTTAAGGGATCTTCACCATTTCTGCCACAGTCAATCCTGGTAGAAGGGTCATTCCTTGGCTTTGTCACTGGCTGACTGGGGGATAGAACATGAGGAATTCCTAGGGAATGATGCCCTTTCAATGTATTACACCTCTGTATAAGAGATAAGGGTGGGATGATTCTACATTCTGTGCGCTCAGGGAATCTGAAGCCATCAGCTCTGGGAAAACCAGCAGAGCAAGTCTGACACTCAGAGTGGTGTCTTGATTGTGTTCCACTGCAGCAATCACCATATGGACCTGATGGCATGAGATGATGAAGACCATCCTCAGCAATCAGACGGTCGACATTCCAAAGAATGTGGACATCACCCTGAAAGGACACACAGTGATTGTGAAGGGCCCCAAGGGAACCCTGCTCAGGGACTTTAACCACATCAGTGTGGAGCTCAGCCTGCTCTGGAAGAAGAAGAGGAGTGGGGAAATGTTGGAGACCAGGCATGAACCCTGGACTGGGATATAATGAAGTTTGCACAGCCTCTCCTACTATATTTTTCCAGTACTTGGTGTCTTGACCTTTGTTCTCACATCTCCTTGAAGAATACAACCTGCTGTGTCTGCATACCAGCCCCCTGATGCAAAACTAGATAAAGTACCAGAACTGTTAGGAGACACCCTGATGCCAGATTAATCAATACCTTAGATAAGGTGTCCTGTGTGCTTGATGATTTCAGAACTGATGTGTTGTAATTAAGCTTCATTAGCCTTAGGAAAATTAGCCCACCAAACCTCATTCCTTTTACTTTGTGTCAAAGAATTGTTAAAGCTTGATTTTTACCTGAGTCTTTTCCTTGTACTGACCTATAAAATAAACACTCTGGCTTTCCCATCAGGAATGTGCAGCCCTCCCATCCCCCGGTTTTCTGTTTTCTGTCTATATGTCTGTGCGTGTCTTATTTGTCATTCCCAGCCGCTCTTGGTCAGGTTCTCGCAGCACACCCATGCAGGTGGCGGGCAAGTGGAGCCCATTCTTGGAGCCTGACGACAGGAGCACTGATTGCACAAGGCGAGGGAACGCTCTCCAGAGGACCCGTCCACAGGGAAAATAAGGTAAGGGAGAGCGCCATTCTGAATATAGTGGGGAGTAATAAATATGGGACAAACTGGATCAAGGAAAAGAGATCCCTATGTACAGATGCTTAAAGCTATGCTTAAAACTAGAGGTAGTAAAGTTAAGTCCCGTCAACTTGCACAGTTTTTAGATTTTGTTCGGGATACTTGTCCCTGGTTTCCTAGAGAAGGGACAGTTAATTTAGAAACCTGGCGAAAGGTAGGAGAGCGTTTAAGAAACTGCTACATGGCGGAAGGAGCTAAGGACAAGCCAGTTTTTACCTTGGGTAGGTGGAGTCAAATTCGGGACAGTTTAGACCCAACTCCATAAAATAAAAATTAGGCCCTCTGAACCAGAACCGGGAGGCTATAAAAAATCGGGACATGGCAGTCACTACAGCTTTAACCAATTTCAGATGTCACTGCCTTCAGCCCCTATGGCTCTGGTGGAACCCCCGCCGCCTTTTTCCAAACTTAATCCACTCCTCACTGACACGGATTCTGAGAACGGAGCCGAGTCAAAAGACAATGATAATGAGGAAGATTCTCAGGAATGCTCTGCCTCAAAAAATCACTTTCCACTGTATCCTCTAAGAAGAGTCCATTACACATATGTTATCTCTGGCAGGAAAGTCAGGGGAGGACTTAATAGATCTTAATAGATGCCCAGTCTTTGAACAAACCGATCCAGCTGCAGGACAGCCTCAGGCATTATGAACCTATTCCTTTTAAAACCTTAAAAGACCTCAAGGAAGCTTGTACTACATACCGGGCTACAGCTCCATTTGCACAGCAACCGTCAACTAGCATCACTGCTGGCTCTGCTCTCCCTCCTGACGAGTGGATGGCCATTGCTAAAGCTTGCCTTGGCCCCGGAGATTATTTACGATGGAAAACTAGCCATACTGAAATATGTAAAGAACAAGCCACCCGCAGTGCTGCTCACGGCATACCAATTACTGCAGATATGGTCCTAGGCCAAGGGGACCAAACAGGCTTGCAAAATCAATTGAATTGTCCCCCTTTAACATATAACCAAACGGGTATCGCTGCCACTAGAGTGTGGAAAGAGCTACCCACTAAAGGAGATAAGACCCAAGAAATTACTAAAATTCTTCAGGGTTCTGAGGAGACTTTTCAAGACTTTGTGGCTCACCTATTACACCATATGTGTAGAACTGTTGGGGACCCTGAACTGGGTACTCTCCTTGTAAAACAGTTAGCCTCTGAAAATGCTAACAAACATTGTAAGGAAGCTCTCAGACCCTATAGGAAAAAGGCTCCCTTACAAGACATGACTCGGCTTAGTTCAGATGTAGGGGAGGCTATGTTCAGGGAATGGCATTAACGGCCACCCTGAAGGAAACCTTACGCCCTTCAAAAGCAGGTGTCTGTTATAATTGTAAAAAATCAGGTCATTTTGCCAAAGAATGTCATAAAGCCACAAAAGGCAAATTCACCATCTGTTGGCTCTTTTAGTGAAGGACAAAAGCCCCGGGAATATGTCCTCATTGCAAACGTGGCCGTCACTGGGCTAATGAGTGTCACTCACAATCTGATATAGAAGGGTGACCATTGCAAAGGCAGCAGGGAAACTCCTCATGGGGCCAGCCCTGTCCCCATCAAACAGTAGCGGTGCTCACTACCCTACAGAAAGGACCAATCGGGTCACCATTACAGACCTCCTTTGTGCCACCCCTGGAAGTGCAGGACTAGATTTCAGTCCCTCTACTCCTGAGATGGGAACTCAGACAATCCCTACAGGAGTCTATGGGCCATTACCAGAAGGTACAATAGGGTTAATTTTAGGAAAAAATAGTTTGACATTGAAGGGTCTACAAATACATCCTGGAGTTATTGATCAAGATTATATGGGAAAACTTAAAATTCTTGCTCAAACTCCTCAGACTTTTGTGGCTATTGCTCCCACAGATAAGATTGCACACTTGATAATCTTTCCCAATGTAAGGGTAGGAAAAGTGCCACGGACACCCCACAGGGAGAAAAAGTGTTTGGTCATCCTGATCATGCTTATTGGGTACAGCAAGTCACTTCTGACTGCTCCAAGATGGCACTATTTTTAAATGGCAAGTGGTTTATGGGATTGCTAGACACTGGAGCGGATGTTTCTGTAATTGCAGAGTGACAGTGGCCATCCACATGACCTTGTGTTCAGGCTACAGCAGATTTGAAAGGTGTTCGCTCTGCCACAGCTCCTTTACACAGTGCTTGGGCTATCTTTGGCATGATGAGGAAGGACATTCTGGCACCTTTTTACCATATGTGCTAAAAGATTTGCCAGTAAACTTATGGGGAAGAGATGTTTTACAGGAAATGGGAGCTATTTTATATAGCCCCAGTTTCACATATGATGTTACAACAGGGTTTTGATCCTCGTAAAGGCCTAGGAAAGAGTCAACAGGGAATAAAGGAACCCATCTCTTCTATGCCCCATCCTCCTCATATGGGGTTGGGTTACAAGATGTCTTTTACACATTTTTAGAAGGGGCCCTGATTAATAACTCCCCCCCACTTTGCACAGCTGCTAAAATCACTTGGCTCACTAATGAGCCAATATGGGTGGATCAGTGGCCCCTAACGGGGGAGAAATTAGCAGCAGGACAGGCCTTAATTCAGGAGCAATTACAAGCAGGACATATAGAAATATCTCATAGTCCATGGAATATGCCTATTTTTGTTATTAAGAAACAATCAGGCAAATGGCATTTGCTACAGGATTTAAGGGCTTTCAATAAAGTTATGCAACTGGGGGATCTTTACAACCTGGCTTCGCTCACCCACTGCCATTCCCTACAAAACTATCTTTATATTATTCGTTTAAAAGATTGCTTTTTTACTATTCCATTGCATGAAGAAGATAGAGAAAAATTTGCCTTTTCTGTACCCATGCCTAATCATCAGAGTCCTTGTAAACTTTATCACTGGGAAGTTTTGCCTCAGGGCATGACAAACAGCCCTACTATGTGTCAAGAGTTTGTTGCTTCAGCTTTAGAGCCTTTAAGACAAAAATTTAATCAGGCTTACATTGTTCATTACATGGATGATATTTTACTTAGCCACCCTGATTTAGATATTCTTCAAAATTTATTGTCTCATGTGCTCGAACAATTGCCAAAATGGGGTCTTATTGTAGCTCCAGATAAGGTACAAAAGCAATCTCCCTTTTCATATTTGGGACAGCTTATTGAGGGACTATCTGCCCCCCAAAAGTAGAAATCCATAAAGATAATTTAAAAACTTTAAATGATTTTCAAAAATTATTAGGTGATATAAATTGGTACGTCCTGCCTTAACACTTACCACCGGTGAACTGTCTCCTCTCTTTTACAGGGAGACACTCAACCATCTTCTCCTAGATCTCTCACACTGGAAGGTTGTATGGCCCTGGCTAAGGTTGAACAAGCTATTCATAACTCTCAGAGAACTCGTGTTGATTATTCTCAACCAGTACAACTTCTTATTTTACCTACTCCAAATCTACCCACAGGAGTTCTTTGGCAGACTCAGGGAATACTAGAGTGGCTACATTTACCTCACTCCCCTGCTAGAGTCATCACTCCTTACTATAATATGGTAGCAAAATTAATAGCCACGGGATGTTTTTGCACTGTACAACTGCTAGGACTAGAACCATCTCTTATTATTGTCCCATTTACCAAGGAACAACAGGCTTGGTTATGGCCTACTGATACCATGTGGCAAAATGCATTGGCAAACTTTACAGGACAGCTTGGAGAACATTTGTCTTCCTCTAAACGTCTTAATTTTGCTTCTCAACATGCTTTTATATTTCCTTACAATATCTGAGAGGATGCCTCAGGCTCTTGTGATTTTTACTGATGCTTCAGGTTCTGGAAATGCTGCTTACTTTTCCTCTTAAGGACAAAAGGTTGTACAAACAGGTTTTTCCACTGCTCAGCATGCTGAGCTTCAGGCAGTTATATTGGCTTGTCAGGATTTTGCTCATGTTCCTTTTAATTTGTACACAGATAGTGCACATGTTTATGGTGTACTTAAGACTACTGAAACTGCTTATATAGGACCTGCTAATGATGAACAGCTTTTTCATCTCTTCCATGAGTTAAGGCTTTATTACAACAATGCCAACATCCCTATTTTGTGGGCCATCTCCGGTCCCATTTTGGTCTCCCTGGGCCATTGGCAGAGGGCAATTGCCAGGCTGATGCCTTGGTTTCTCCATTAATTTTACAGGTGGATACCTCATCACCAGTAAACCAGGCCATACAAAGTCATTCTCAGTTCCACCAGAACTCCAGAGCTCTTCATAAACATTTTCATATCACCCGAGAACAAGCTCGTCAAATTGTTAAGTCATGTTCAAAATGTGCTCCTCATTTGCCTGTGCCCATGAGGGAATTAACCCTGTGGTCTTCGCCCTCTAACATGGCAGATGGGTGTTACTCACACTCCATCTTTTGGATGACAGCGTTATGTCCGTGTTGTTATTGATACTTACTCTGGTTTTGTTTTTGCCTCTCCAAGATCAGAAGAAGCAACACGCCATGTCATAGATCACAGTTTAGCCACCTTTGCGGTGATGGGCAAGCTGCTCCATATTAAAACTGATAATGCCCCAGCTATCCATCTACTGCCTTCAAGGCTTTTTGTTCTTCCTACAAAATTCTTCGTACCACAGGCATACCTTACAATCCACAAGGCCCAGCTATAGTAGAATGAGCTTTTAAAGTCGAATTTTAAAAGTTCAATTACAAAGACAAGAAAGGGGAGACAAATTAATAAAGCTCTTTTTACTTTAAATTTTTTAAATTGCTCTGAATCTGGCTTTATTCCAGCTGAAAAACATTGGGAACATCGTAATAAACAACATTTGCCACAGGTGTTGTGGAAAGATGTTAATGACTGGGGCCTGGCAAGTCCCTAGCCCGGTCTTGTTATGGGGCTGAGGCCATGCTTGTGTTTTTCCTGAAGGTGCAGAAAGACCAATTTGGGTACCCTCATGGTTGTGAAGATGCATGGAACCCATCAGCCATCAGATGCAGAAGCTCCATGTGATGGAGGAGGAGAGGAGCCCAAGCCCGCCAAAAACCAAACCAATGGAGATCCTATCACTGAAAGTGATAAGGAACCACCCTTACCCATCCTACAAGAGGCAACATCATCACGTTGACAAACGCAGTTAAACAACCTGGGGATCTGCTCCCCCAACTTGGGGTCAAATAAAATGCTTGGTGGATATGGCCAAGAATGCCATTAAGGAATGGGGACAGGAAGAAACTCCCACTGTTCTTCTACTGGCTGTGATTACCATCATTAGTCAACAGGTAAATGCTGCAGAAGGCCAGAACTTACTACATTGGGCTTTTGTGCCTCATCCACCTCTGCTTCATGCAGTCACCAGAAAAGTCCTTCTATATCAGTTTTTACTAATGACTGTGAGCTGGTAGGAGGTCACTCCAGTGGACACCTGGTTCCTACTTTCACTAGTTATAATTTTACAGGACAAGCTGTTGCTTTACCCATATGTCTGGGGAATTTGTCTTATTGTCTCCTCACACCTATTTGGAAAAGTGCTCTGTTATGGAATGGTACTCAGTTTCTTGATTAAAAAAAAAAAACAAACTAGAATTTTTCGGCTTTAATGCCACTGAGCCTTATAATGCTACACATTGGCCTCACGTTCCCCGCTGTCATGACAAATGCAATCCCTGGCACCCCCTTAAGGGAACCTCATGGGAACAATGAATATTTGCTTCTCCAATGGCTATTAATATTACAGGCTACAAGCTTTTGTATTGGTCTTATAATGGCAATTCTGAAACTAATATTATGGGGTATTGGACCTCCCCTCTGGTGGGACCAGACAGAGGGACCATTCAGTCAGATATATGGAAGCTCAGAGCTGCTACTAATATCAGTCTAACTAGCCATTCAGGCAGCTCTGTTATTAAAGGCTTGCAAGCTTGTGTTCAACATCCTTTTGCTTTATTGGCTGGATCAATTAACATATCTAGAAATGGAACTATTTTTGATATCTCTTGTTCTAATTATAATTTAACTTCATGTGTGGACAATTACATAAATGGCAGCCTACTTATAGTAAAACAAAGCCCCTATATCTTGGTACCTACAAACCTCACAGCACCATGGTATCCATGAGGACTACAGGTTGTCAAAGAAATAAAATCATTATTAGTAAGAGAAAAAAGATTTGTAGGGCTCTTGACAGCAGGCATTGTGACAGCCATCACTGCTATTGCCACCATGGCTTCTGCTGCAGTAGCCCTCTCCCAAAGCATCAAAATGCTGATTACATTAATACCTTGACTCAAAATGTCAGTTATGCCTTCCAACAACAAGTTGCTATAGATGAGAAAATTGATATCCGCTTAAATTCTCTAGAAGCTGCTTTGCTGGCTATGGGAGATGAAATTCAAATGCTGAAATTCCGTCAAGATTTACTGTGCCAGGCAGGCTTCCAACATATTGTGTTACTGCAGCACCTACAATGCCACAGACTTCCCATGGAAACTCGTTAAAGCACATGTCATGGGAGCCTGGGAAAATAACAGTGATTCCCTTAACTTACAGCCTTAAGACAGCAAATCTTAGCCATGCAGCGAGCACACAATCAGGTGGCTGTTCCTGCAGATACAGCAAAAAGTATATTGGATGAATTGCAAGGATTTAACCCTTTTAATACTCTAAAATATTCCTTTTGGTATTTCATTGGCATTGTATTATTAATGATTTGTTGTTTTTGCTTACTTTCAGTCAGAACTCAAAAGAGCAAAAGACAACTCCTCGGATTAAACATAGAAATTCATTGGGAGCTTTTAAGAAATAGAGTAGGGGGAGATGTTGGAGACCAGGCATGAACACTGGACTGGGATATAATGGAGTTTGCACAGTCTCTCCATGGTAGAAGTTTGCACAGCCTCTTCTACCATAATTTTCCCAGTACCTGGTGTCTTGACCTTTGTTCTCACATCTCCTTGAAGAATACAACCTGCTGTGTCTGCATACCAGCCCCCTGATGCAAAACTAGATAAAGTACCAGAACTGTTAGGAGACTCCCTGATGCCAAATTAATCAATACCTTAGACAAGATGTCCTGTGTGCCTTGATGATTCCAGAACTGATGTGTTGTAATTAAGCTTCATTAGCCTTAGGAAAATTAGCCCACCAAACCTCATTCCTTTTACCTTGTGTCAAAGAATTGTTAAAGCTTGATTTTTACCTGAGTCTTTTCCTTGTACTGACCTATAAAATAAACACTCTGGCTCAGGTAGGCGCTCAGGTTTCCCATCAGGAACGCGCAGCCCTCCCATCCCCAGCTTTCCTGTTTTATGTCTATGTGTCTGTGTGTGTCTTTTTTCTCATTCCCCACTGCTCTTGGTCAGGTTCACGCAGCACACCCACGCAGGTCGTGGGCAGAGAAACAGAAAGGAACTGTCTATAGTTCACACCATCTGTAGTCATGAACAGAACATGATAACGGGCTTTTGTTACAAGATGAGGTCTGTGTATAGTCACTTCCCCATCAACATCTTACTCAGGAGAATGGGTCTCTTGTTGAAATCCAGACATTTTCTAAGTGGGAAATTCATCCACAGAGTTCATGAGGACAGGTGTTGCATGTTCAGTATCTCAAGTTTAGAAAGATGAGTTAATCCTTGAAGGAAACGACACTGAACTTGTTTCTAATTTAGCTGCTTTGATTCAGCAAGCCACAATAGTTAAAAACAAGGATATTAGAAAGTTTTTGGATGGTAGGATGGTGTCTATGTTTCTGAGAACGGAACAGTTCAGCAGGTTGATGAATAAAATCCAAGTTAACCCAGCTACAGAAATATGATCTAGGCTTATAAACCAATGTGTGATCCTTTAATGATGCAATAAAAGACTTCTATTGGGAAAAAGAGAGATAAGGGAGTATTATTATTAATTGAGGACTTGAATTTTCTAGGGATTTTGAGAAGGATGTAAGAATGAACTGAAGGTGCTCATCCATGCTAGTCAAGAAAGAAATAGCTAAGCAGGGGCTGGTAGATTTAGACAATGAAAGGACTCACATGCTGGAGGACCATGAAAAAGACACTTAGGGGTGTAGGCAACTGGGTAGGAATTTGAAAGGTAGGGAAATGAAGTCAGAGAGGGAAAAGAGATTTTTCAGGAAGGAATGGTTTCTAAGAAACACATGGAAATCAAACCTGCTGACTGGTAACTCTTTTCAGGATCCCACTGATTTGGCATGACAGGGCCTCATCTTCAACAATTCAAGTCCCAATGCTCACCCAAGTCCCCTCTCCACTGTCCCACTCACATTAACTAGAGATTCTCTTTCTTTCCATCTCTCTGCTAGGTCATCTCCCCTTTACCAGTAGCTTTTCCTGGATGGACTCTCATTTGCAGGGGTGTCTGAGGAACATGAGAGAGCAAGGGTCATCCATAGCATCACTGAGCACTGGAGCAGAAGCCTCCAGCCTGGATCCTACCCTCTCCATCCTGAGAAAATGACTTGGTCCTGGAAAGGGGTCCCACAGAACAGGAGGGGAAGCAGAGAAGAGAAAAACTGATATAAGCATGCATTTTAGAGATCTACTGGGGACTTGATTGCATTTCTGAGAATTGTACAGAATGTCCCCCACCATGTCCATCTGGCTGAGGAATAGGAGGCTGACACACATATCTGCAGCTCTCATCCCCAGTAGCTGAGGTTCCCCTCCCAGAGGCATCTTGTACTGTTACTTCTGGCTGTACTTGGGCAAAGGCCAAGTGAACTCTGGGCAGAAAACAGAAGAAACTTGAGAAGAAGATACACAAAAGAAAGTAAGCACATGGGAAAAAATGTTCAACATCATTAGTCATTAAGGAAATGAAAATCAAAGCCTCAGGGAGGTACCATTTCATACCCACTAAAAGTCTATTAAAAAAAGATAACAAGTGTTGGAGAGGATATGGAGAGGATATGGGACACTTGTACATTGCTGGTGTGAATGTAGAATGGTACAGCACCTTGGAAAACAGTTTGGCAGTTTCTTAAAAATTTAAGCTAGCCTGAATTCAAACCCCAGTACTGCCAAAAAACCAAACCAAACAAACAAAAACATTATAACCCAGCTTTTTTGTAGGTGTAATGTACCCAAGAGAAATGAGAACACATGTCCACACAAAGGCTTGTACAAAAATGTTCATAATAGCTTTATTCATAATAGACCAAAAAAAAAAAAAACCCCAAAACAACCCAAATGTCCATCAACTGGTAAATGAATAGACCAAGTGTGGCCTAGCCAGATAGTGAATTACTGTTTAAGGAATAAAAGTGAACAGGCTACTGTTATATGTTATAAAAAGAATGAACTTCAAAGTCACCAAGTGAATTGAAAGAAGCCAGACATTTACATGAACTACTCAGAAAAGGCAAATCTGTTGAGATGGAAAGCATGTTGGTGGTTGTTTGATGCTAGAAGTGGGAGAGATTGATTCCAAATGGACCTGAAATGATGGAAATGTTCTAAAACTGGATTGTGGTGGTTGTGCAAGTTACTCA
Source organism: Castor canadensis (assembly GCF_047511655.1). Taxonomy (NCBI): domain Eukaryota; kingdom Metazoa; phylum Chordata; class Mammalia; order Rodentia; family Castoridae; genus Castor; species Castor canadensis. Next base: position 7,139,313 of record NC_133387.1, read on the forward strand.
CTTTCTATAAAAATCATTGGCGTATAAACTTAAAATGAGTGAATTTTTCTATGTAAATTATACTTCGATAAAACTATCATAAATTGAGCACTGGTGACTCATGCCTGTAATCCCAGCTACTTAGGAGGCTAAGATTGGGAGAATTGCAGTTCCAGGCCAGGGCAGGCAAAAAGTTCCAGAGACCCCCATCTCAATCAGTAGGTGGGTGCAGTGGCCAGCTATGTAGAAGGCTGAGGTCAGGAGGATCATGGTTCCAGGCCAGGCTGGGGATGCCAGCAGAAAAGTTTGTAAGAGTCAATGGAAAAAAGCTGGTTGTCATGGCACACACCTGTCATCTCAATTACGGAGTGAAGATCGAGGTCCAGGTCTGGGGAAAAAAGTGAGACCCTATCTCCAGAATAACCAGAGCAAAAACGGCTGGAGGAGTGGCTGAAGCAGTAAAGCACCTGCCTGGCAAAGCATAAAGCCCCGAGTTCAAATCCCAGTACCACCAAACAATCAAAAACAACCACCACCAACAAAAACATGTAAAAAGAAGGAAGAGAAGCAGAACTTAGCCCGAGCGTCCATCTTCAGCTTCTCCACGTTACAGCTGAAATCACGTTGGTTTGACAGATAGGACCTAGGACACTAGAGATGTCTAACAGGAGAAGACTTCGGACTTATTTATATTCAACTTTGTCCTGCTACAGGAAAGGTAGTTGTTATGAGAAGAGACTTACCCAGGTTTACCAGCTACAGAGAGTGCCAGTACCCAAGGAACAAAATCTTTGAGCAAGCTCAAGCAGACATCAGATCCATCCTCCCTTCCTTTCCCTGATGGGCCCCAGAATAGAGGCTCTTAACACGAACTTGCTGCCAACATAACTTTATTTGGGGTATGCTAACGCCAGGAATGGATGCCCCGCCAGAGCGGGGTGAGTGGACATGGGAAAAGGTAATCAGTGCTACTGAGCCATACGATCACAAAAGGGACAGCAGTGGACGTATCCGGTATAGCTTCTCAGCGTTTTGGGAAGTCACCTCCTGGGGGATGAGTAAGGAATGGGTTAGCAAGAGAGGCAGTGAGATCAGGCTGGGGAGGGGCAGGGCAGCAGAGGGAGGGAGGTAAAGCTGATAGTAGGAGTGACCTCAGTTATACACCAGGTACTGAACAAGCAGTAGACACCTGACAGGCACTTCACACTCATGCTGTCCCCAAGTCCTCCCAGAGATGTCACCCCGTGTAAGGTGGTGTCACTCTGAGGTCACAGAGACTCAGCAAGGAAACAGGAACGAGGTATGATTTCCTCCAAACATCCAAATTTATGCATAATTGGAGGAGACATAAACTGAATGCCGAGCAGGGGGAAAGTTCAGATTGGAAGGACTCAGGAAGAAGAACACCTAAGATGCCACGTGGGTGTTCCTGAGATGCTCATTAAGGTGGATCCTGCCAGCCCTCTCCCCGCCTCCTGCCCCGGGAGCCCCGCCCACGCCCCGCCCACTACCAGGAGCCCCGCCCACACCAGGCCCCGCCCCTCACGGAGACCCACCCTGCCAGGCACTGCACTGGCAGCTGTGGATGACCGGAAGTACCACAGGCTCGGTGTGGCCGTCTGGGCAGCGCAGGTTCAGGACCCGCACAGGGCTGTCAGGGTCTAGGCGGTAGCTACAGCAGTCGCACTGACTCTGCAGGTAAGGTTCCTGGGCGAGAGGGGTGGAGGAACTGAAGAGGGGCCAAACGGAGACTCCTCCCTTCCCAGGGCCTTTCCCACTGGGGTGCGGGGGGGGGGGGGCTGGGGCGGGGGCAGATCCCAATCTTCTCTGCATGCAGGGTCGCATGGGGGAGGAGTGTCACCTCAAAGCCCTCCTTCCCCAAGAAGCCCACCACCTTCACTCCAGCCCCCACCTGTCTGAACGTCCGACAACCTGCAAACTGAACGCTGCAGAAGAAAGAAGAGGCTTCCAACTCATGGGACTTACAGTCTAGTTGGAGAGCCAGGCTAATAACACATGAAACAGCACACAAGTCCTAACTACACAGTTGTGATCCTAAATACAAAGTGGTCTCCTTCCAGAGTGAAATCTCTTGCCTTAAAATTATAGAGTACCTCTTACAAGTCCCACTGAGCACTTGAGATAATTTTACCTAATAGGTATTTATAATTCCATTTTTAGACAGGTAATAAGCCCACACAATACCACATTCAAAAAACTACTGGAGTGATTTAGCAATCTCTCCTAACTACTTTCTTTCCTTGCTTTGTGTTTTAAATGTTTCAAAAGTGGTTTTGGAAAGCAACCCCAAACTGGTGCAGGAACACCTGGGGGGAGCAGTAGCATGGCAGAGGGTTAAGGGCAGCATCTTTGGGGACCAGAGAGAAAACACCATTGTCTTCCAGCACTAAGTAACCCAGGTGGGCAGAGACAGGAGGAAATGGCCTCAAGAGTAAAGGTGAGGTGAGGAGGGCTCTGGGAGGTGGCGACTGAGGACTGGGTCTCTATCCAGAGAGGATGCTGGTAGAATGGGTCACAGCTCTTCAGACATAGGGACAGGGTAGTCAGGGACAGGGCCTAAGCAGATCCTAACGATGTGTGGGGTTAGGCTTCTGGGTAAAGGAGAGCAAGCACAGAGTTGGCTTCTGGATCTGCTCAGGTGTACACACCTTGCAGGGAAACATCTGGGTGGGTCTCTCTGTAAAAAGCCTATCCCAAACATCCTCTCACCCTCAGGGTTCTGGCTTCAGAGTCAGTCTCCCTCCTCCAGGCCTTTCTTTCTGGGTGTTCTGGCTTATTTGTCTTGAAGGGGCACAATGGGTAGAAGGTCATGCTCTGGGAACGTGAGGGGCCACTGCAGGTGTAGATCACCACCTTGGTGAAAGCATATGACTCTTCACTACCCCAGCTTGACTGTTAGCGCTGTGAGAATGGACCACGTCCCTCATGTCCTCTGGGCTTTGCCAGGATCCTAGGCTGGTGGCAGGCCCTCGGGGGCACTGGCTGGTCTGTCTCCTGGGACTGTATGGCAGCCCTGGCTCATCTCAGGCATGACATTGGTGCTGGATGGGCAGTGTCCACTGCAGTAGCTCACTTCTACCTGGTCCAGGTGGCAGGGGCCCTTGGTGAGGTTGCGAAGCTCCGTGAGGTGCCGACAGAAGGCTGACTGCTCCTCTGTGGGGGTGGGGGGAGGAGATGGGGGCAAGGCAGAGGAAGAAGCTGTGACTGAGGGAATCCTGCATCACCACATGAGGGACAGAGCCTTGGGCTGATAGAGCATGTTGGGGGGGGTGGCCACTGCTATGATGCAGCCCTAGGGTCTTCACTCCCCCAATCCCCATGCGAGCAGGCTTAGGGAAGGTGGGTACAGGCCAGGGTGAACAGGTTGGGTGTGAGGGAGGTTGGGGAGAGGAAGAGGCACAGCAGAAGCACCCAAGTGTCTGCCATACCTGCAGCCTCCAGGTGGCAAACGGGACAACAGCTTCCTGGCTCCTGCACCATCACCTCATTCTGCAGAGGGAGTGTCCATGATTCACTTAGAAGGGTGGCCCCATCAACCCTCGCTGCCTGCTCAGAGACCTTAGGACCAGTTGCAGAGGAGGATCCCAGTAAAGAGCACGGAAGCCACCCAAGAAAGCTGTAGGGCCTTAGGGGTTACCTGAGCACAGGTGAGGCGGGGACAGTTCTGGTTGCAGACACTCCTCCCACCAAGGCAGCGGCAGCTCTCACAGTCCTCCTGCCATTCTGATCCAGGCTGTGGACGAGGTGGAGAGCCTCCTCTTGGTCTCTCCCAATTTTCTATACTACCCTGCTCCACCCTGGGATACTCTGGGAGTTCCCAGCCAGGAAAATGGACCAGGACTGGAGTCTAGCAAGACAGTCTCAGGAAGCCAGGCACCAGTGGCTCATGCCTATAATCCTAGCTACTCAGGAGGCAGAGATCAGGAGGATCCTGGTTTAAAGTCAACCCCGGGAAAATCATGAGACCTTATCTCGAAAACACCCATCACAAAAAAAGGGCTGGTGGAGTGGCTCAAAGTGTAGGCCCTGAGTTCAAGCCCCAGTGCCACAAGAAAAAAAAATAGTCTCAGGAGGAAGGAGCATTGGGGTTCAACCAAAGTCTGGACACTGTCCCATGAGAGGGCTGAGCCTCACCTGCTGCTGGAGGACTGTGGGGGAGGGAACAGAGGGAGTTACAAACATAATTCAGTGGGAAACCTAGGGTCAGGAAGGGGTGGCTGTCAGCAAAGGGGGACATGATATCTCACCAGGTGGGGGCTCCCATGGTGCCAGCACTCGCAGTGGTCCATGGGGACACAGGGGCCTGCCTGGCTGCGGAAATGCCCTTGCTGACACACACAGGCTGGGGCCTGCGCAGCACTGCAGTTGCTCTGAGCCTCTGTGGCATTTGTTTCTGCACAAGTCCGCTCGCAGAGACCCAGCTCCCCAGGGGCCACCTGCTGCCACAATTCTCCAGGGGGGCACTCTGCAGGGAAGACAGTCCACCAGCTCTCAAGTCAGCCCTGAATCCAGCCTAGACCCCCTATTCTTCTGGGTGCCCCCTCAGGGGCCTCTTCCCCTTCTCCTGCTGCCTCCTGGACTCCAGCAGCCCCTTTCACTCTGATTCACACCCCTCCCCAATACCTGAGCCCAGGCCAGGTCTTGACCTCTGACCAATCCTGTCCACCCTGACCTCCTCATTCTCTGCACCCATGTAATATCCTATGGGCACTGCCTGCTTGTCAGAGATTCAGAGATGGTTTCCTGTTTCTACCTTTTCCCATAGTGACCCACCCTCAACAGCCAGGCTGGGAGTTGTCCACTAGGCAGAGGTGAGCATATGGTGGGGCAACACTGCATAGAGTAAAAACTATGGGCCTGGGGTCTGCCAGGCTTGGCTCCTTGTTCTACTCAGCCCTCTGGACCTGTTTCCTCATCAACAGAAAAGAACCTTCCATTTTCAGGCCTTACCTGCAGCCCTGGGTTAGTATACACACCTGTAACTTGGTGAACACCCCTGGGGTTAGACACAGGGAATACCCAGGGAGCAATGAGCAGGGAGTGTGGAGCCTCAGGGCAGGGAGAGATCAATGTGGACAGAGGGACAGGGCATCCTGAAGGAGGTAGCTTAGCCAGTATTGCAAACACAGCCTCCCTCCTCTGCTCAGGCCAGCCCGGTGTTGGTTTCAGAGGAGCAAGCCACATCTCACCCTGACAGTCAGTGGGGGAGCAGCTGAAGGCTCCACCTTGGCAGGTGCTGGGAAGACAGAAGCACTGCTCAGAGGCCCCCTGGCCTCCTCCTTACCCCGCCCTCCACCCCCACCCCTACTCCATTCCTGGGCCCTCACCAGCTGGTGCAGTTCTGGGTGAGCACAGTCCCTGAAGGCAGCTCCTGGGCCTGCTCTTCAGGGGTTAGGGTGAGGCCCCATGGCAGAGAGTGCTGGATACAGGGACAGGCGATGAGGGGCACACATGTGCCATTGTACAGCAGCTGAGTGAGAGGCTCAGTTACCCTTGGGTCAATATCTTGTGCCTCCCCACTGACCTGCCTCCCCCATGCAGGAGTCAGGACCCAGCAACTGTACTCACCTGCCCTCCAGGGCAGCTGCAGCCAGGCTGACAGGGTACCCGCACACAGGTGGTGCCAGGGTGCAGGTGTGAGCAGAGGCTTGGACATGAGGTGGCACAGGTATTGAACACCTGGCCAAGGGGGCACTCTGTGGATAGTGCAGATAGGTGGGAGTGTCCAGGAAAGAGGCTCCCTCCATCCCCCCTTCTCTCCATCCCCCCACTCCACGCATTTGGGCCAGGGTGTGGGGCCAGCAGAAATGGAGGGGCAGGTCTCAGGCCCAGGGCACTCACTAGGGCAGGGCTGTAGGTTACACTCCTGCTGCTGCTTTGTGACCTGGGCATGGCATGGTACCCCTGCAGGATGCTCCCTGCAGCTCCGACTGCGCTCCATGGTGCCCCCACCACAGGCAGCTGAGCACCGGCTCCAGGCTGTCCAAGGCCCCATGACTGGACACTCAAGGTGTGGGCACACCAGGTGTCACGCAGGTGCTGCGGACAGGGTATGCAGCAAGGGCTCAGGCCCCAAGCTGGGATAAACAGAACTTACACTACCCAGCAGAGAGCATAGCCCCAACCTGCCACCCACACCTCCCACCCGAAGCCCCTGGCCAGTCTTGCATACCAGTTGTGGCAGCTCAGCTGGACCACCTGGGCTGGGGCCAGCTCCCATGAGGCATTGGCACTGGGGAGGCCACAGCGGCAAGAAGAGATGGGCACACAGCGCCCATCCTGTACCAGCTGTCCAGGGGGACATCGGCAGCCTGGGGATGGGCGTGGGAAGGACAAATAAGATTTGAAAAAGACATGAAGAGGAAGGGCATGGAAGGGGAACAGAGGATGTGCGAGGGTAAAAGGAAGGTGAATATGATCAAAGTATGTCATATGCATGTATGAAAATGTCACAATGGAACTCATCATTTTATATAACTAATATTCACTAATAAAAATGTTTTAAGTTGGGTGCCAGTGGTTCACGCCTGTAATCCTAGCTACTCAGGAGGCAGAAATCAGGAGGATCGCAGTTCGAAGCCAGCCCAAATAGTTCATGAGACCCTATCTTGAAAAAAAAGCATCACAAAAAAAAAAGGGCTGGTGGAGTAGCTCAAGGTGTAGGCCCTGAGTTTGAACTCCAGCACCACAAAAAAAAAGTTTTAAAATAAGCATTCAGTGCTGTGGTAAGAACATAATGGGTCCCTCTGGCAGCCAGAGTGGGTCTGCACAATCTCCTCCACTGCCCATGTACAGGACGTGCCTCTCTGGCAAACTCTGAGTGTGCACCCCTGGGAGCCCTTACAGCCACTGTGAGCACCCTCAGGGACACTGCGGGTCTTGATGCAGCCTCGCTGTACGCACGACTCAGCCAGTTGCTGAATGGCCCAAGGACCTGATTTCTTGCCCTATAATGATTCCCTTACTCCCACCCCCACCTCTGCCCCAGATCACACACTTTCTGAAAGCAGGAGGCAATGAAGGGGACCCAGGTATCCCCAGAACTCCTGGGCCAGGTGGAGCTGGCTACCTGGGCTGCAGGGTCCCTGCAGACACTGCACACGGTCCCAAAGGTCAATGCAGCTACGAGGGCACCGGTTGGCACAGTCAAGGGTGGACACAGTGTCCTGGGCCTCGCAGGACTCCCCTGAGGACCAAAAGGTAGGTGTCTGTGCAGGGGACACTCCTGCCCCCAGGGCAGCACCTTCCTTTCCAAAGCACATTTCTTTAGGTCCCTGGGTTCTGGGATGGTGGTTACCTGGGCAGGACCCCATATTGCAGCTCTCAGTTTGAGCCCATGGCTCCCTGCAGCTTCTGCCAAGTAGGCCCCCTGCCTCTCTCCAGCGCAGCCGGAAGCCCCCACTGCAGGGCACTTGGCAGGGGCTCCAGGGCCCCCAGGGACTCTACTGGCATGAGTCTGTGAAAATGAAATGGAAGTCAGAGCCAAGGCCCCACCTGCTTCCTGTGTCCACCCCAGTCCTTGGGCTCTACCCCTGCAAATATGTGCCAACACCTGCCAGGTTCCCTTCCTTCCAGCTGCCTTTGGCTCCCATCCCAGCTTCAAATCTAGCTCAGAGGCTAGCGGAGGGTCAGCAGATGGGCTGACTCCCATCCACTGGAATGAACTTATGGCCAGCCCCCGCCCCCCTCACCCAGGCCTCCTCCTGCTAGTTGACCTCTGCCATTCCTCATTACCATTGCAGGCTCCAGGGTCAGGGCAGAGGCGTTGCTGGCTGAGAGGTGCAGTGCAGAGACGAGTGTCCCCAGCCCAGGGCATCCCTGTCTCAGGGTCCAAACAGAGGCGGTGTCGATGCTGCTCCGAAACCAGCAGGGGGGCCAAGGTTGGAGGGAGGCTTGCAGTGTCTAGAGGCCAGTGCCCCTCCAGGATGGTCCTGGAGGCAGAGGCCAAGATGCTTTGGGGTAGGCAGGGCCCACAGGGTGACCACTCAGACCAGTCGCTCAGAGGCAGAAGACCTAGAAGGGCAAGAGCTTTGTGCTCTTTCCCGGGACCCCTCAACCAAAAGACCCCAGTGGGCAGGAAGGTGAGGCTCAGGATTATGACCATGAGGGTAGGAAACAGGAAAGGCTGAGGGAGCTGTGGGGGCAGGGAAGGGCCCTGATAGTCTGGGATCCTCTGGTTTTAGTATTGAAAGTTCCAAGTCCTGAAATTCATAGCCCTGGGTGACCACGGACAGTGGTCTCCTGAGGCCAAGATTACCTTCACAGCCCTGGCTGGCACACTGTAGCTCTCCTTGCCGGCATTCACTGTGGGAGGGACATTAAGGTCGGCTCTGAGAGGCAGGACCCAGCCCAGAGTTTTTTGGGGGAGGGGATTCATTTAGGGGGAGCCTGTGTTCTGGGTACAATGGGGCTAGATAAGGTAGTTGCAATGCCTGACATCTTGGGGCTGCTTGCTCACAGGGTGGGCTGGGTCCAAGGCTTGGCTTGGCCTCTACTAGAACCCCCTCCCCTACTTCCTGGCCTTGAACTTCTGCTTCATGTTCTCCCATTACTCACCATTCCTTACAGCCAAGCTGCAGGTGGTCCCCAGGGGCCAGGGTCACTCCAGCTCCCTCTCCTGAAGTATGCCAGCAGTTACACTGCTCTGGAGGAATGCAGTCCCCAGCCTGCTCCACCAGCCCCTGTGCGGAAGGAGACAGGTCAGGCCTTCATGGAGACCACTGTCGACAGAAAGCCCAGCACCATGTCAGCCTGCAGAAGTGCACATTCGTGTTGTTGAGCAAATGGGTGGGCAGTGAAGACTGAGGGTTTGTAGCAGGCAGGGTCACCATGTTGAAGGGCAGTGAAGGAAGGTCCTCTGTCCACACCTTCTTCTTGGGCATCTCCCCAGCTCCTGGCCCTCACCTTGGGGCAGTAGCAGCCAGGTTGGCAGGGTGGAAGGTCCTGACAGAGTTGGCGGCTCACGTGTGTGGCACAGAGCCCAGCGCAGGGGGAACCACAGGCTTGGAACTCAAAGGGAGGCATGCAGCTGTCCTCTGGCGTAAGGGGCAGGGAGAGGAGACAGACTGGTAAGGGAGCTGTCCAGGGACACCCTCCACTGACACAGCACATACTGCATGGTGTGTGGTCCCACTGAAGCCCCTTTGGGTCACCTGGTGAGAGTACAAGACTGTCTCCCTGCTAGCTATCAGGATAGAGCACTGTACCCCACCCCGCCCCACTGCAATGTGGCACCTGTTCAACCCATGTGTAAAACCCAGGGAAAGTGTCAGGACAACTAGGTCTCCAGAGTCAGGAAGCTGCATGGAGGAGGGGACTGCTGGAGTTAGGGGCCTGGTGGGGGACAGAGGAGAAAGATGGAGGGCAGCTTCAATAGAAACTGGGCAAGATATACTGTCCTGGGAGCAACTATAGGGGCAAAGCTACAGTAGGACCAGCAGCCTCCGAGTGAGAAGATGGTAGGTGAGCAGCTATGAGAAGAGTAGCTGGGGACAGAGAAGGGGGACTGAGTGCAGAGGCCTGGGGTCAGTGCAGACCCCGGCAACTGCCCTGAGGTCCTGGGGGCACTGGGTCTGTGCAGGGGGAACTGCCACTACCCCTGCTCAGCTCCCTGGACTCTATCCCGGGACTCACCAGAGCAGTTGCTGACAGGGCACGGCCGGAAGTGGCCATCCAGGCGTGTGCAGGGAGCACCCTTCCTAGCCTGGCCAGGCGCTGGCCCCTGGTGTCGGTAGCGCTGCTGCACCAGCACCTGGCAGGAACAGTGTGTCCAGGTGCTCCAGCTGCTCCACACACAGTCCTCTAGGGATAAGGAGGGATATCACTGGGTGGGGGGAGAGGGGACGAATCTCTAGGATCCCCTGGCACTTCTACAAGCTTTCCTTTCTCATCCCTACCCTAACCAGAACCTTGCACAGGAAAAGGGCAAGAGAGATCCTAGGGTTCAGAAAGGAACTGCTGGCTAGACTCCCTCTCACCCAGTAACATGGCAAAGGGAACAGATGGCGGGAAGAAGAAAGGAAGCAGCAAGATGTTGGGGTACATATAGGGACATTTCCGGGGGGAAGTCTGGGAGTGGGAAAACACATATTATCCCCTGAATTTACTAAGGTAGGAAACCAGGAGAGGGGCTTCATTTCCCAGGCACACTCACCCAGGCAGGGCCCTGGGTAGCAGACCCGGGTGTCCAGGTGTGGGAAGGTGTCATTGCATCTAGGGTCTGCCTCGACCAGCAAGCAAGGGCAGGACCCAGAGCGGGAGGCCAGGCCTGGGCCGCAGCTGCAGGAACAGGGTCCCCATGGACCCCAGGAGCAGGCCTCCAGCAGCTGTAGGCATGGCTGCTTCTCGCAGTGCTGGGTCTGGGTATCAGGGCCCTGGCAGAATGGCTCCCTGTGGTGAGGAGCTGGCACCATGCAGGCCCGAGTGCGGACCTGGCTTCCACCTCCACAGGAGACAGGGCAGTCAGACCAGGGAGATCACATCGTCCAGCCCATGGACACTGTGGGAGGGGACAGGTTAGAGGAGGAGTGTGGGGGAAGGAAAGATCCAGAGGGCTGGGTTGAGGCACTGGGTGGTGATGGGGTATAGACACAAGGTTAGTAAGGTGGACTGAGGTGGGGGTTGGGATGAACTTCAGACCTGTGCACTCAGTGTCTTCACAGATCACATCCTCCGGGGTGCAGGAGCTGGGGAGGAGCCCAGATTCAAGGACCTGCTGTTCAGCAGGACTGTAGGTTGCCCTCCCCTGCATTGCACTTACCACCGCAGACACTCTCCCTGTCACCAACTGTCCCCCAGGGCGTGTGGACGAGCATCATGCAGGCACAGAGGTGGGCATGGGGACTGGGGGCAAGCCTGGCTCTGTGACTGTTCCTCTTGACATTCAGGAGTCCACGAGCCAGACGTGGAGGACCTGAGCAGGGCCGGAAGCAGAGAGGGGAGAAACAGCCAAGGCCTTCATCACACCTTTGGCTTCTGGGAGATACCCAAGGGGGAAACTCCAGGGTGGGTCTGAAGGTGGCTAAAGAAAGGCTTGGATGACCAGGGACAAAGCTGAGCTAGGACATGGAGTTGAGCAAAGTCACTCACTGGGGAGATCAGAACTCACATGCCAGGCAGAGAGAGACCCGAGTGAAGTGGGGACACCTAATCTCATCCAGCCCCATACCGGAAGTGGCTCTGCTGTCCCCCAGGCCCACATGAGTGGCTGCAGGGACTCCAGGCAGACCAGCGACTCCAGGCACAGTAAATGGGAGGTGGGCAGGGCTGAGTGGTACAGGAGAGCTGCCCGGCCTGGCACGAGCAGTTGTTGCAGGCGTCCTGGTGCTGGCTTCCTGGGGCCCAGCTGCGGCCCCGGGCATCTGTGCACTCACAATGTCCAACTGGCACGCAGCTGCCATCCTGCTCCAGGGACCCTGTGGGGAAGTGGCCTTCAAAGTCTGGCACTTGTATCCAGGCCTGACCTGCCTTCCCCGAGCCACCCTAACATGCCTGAAGGGCCTTCCACAATCACCTTCAGAGCAGCGGTAGCCTGGCTTGCAGGTTTGGCCATCCTGACAAGCGACTCCCTCCTGCAGGTCTGAGCAGCGGCGGGGGCAGTGGTTGGTACAGGTGACCAGTTCCATTCCTTCTGGGCAGCCCTCCTCTGAGGCAAGAAGGTCCAACATTAAGAGGGTCTTGTGTGAGCCCTTTCTTTTCCCTATTCGGAACCTCCAGAGGCTCCAAGGCCCATCTTCCACCCTCCCCCTTCCCGCTATATGCCCATAGAAACCTGGGGGTTTGGGGAAGACCCTGGGATTGGAGCATTCTAAGTGCACAGTAAACTCCTCTCACCTATTGGTGAGTTCTTGGCACTCAGCTGGGCACCTAATAAATGTTAGCTGAGCTGGACTGAATTGCTGGCATCTCAAGACGCCAACGTTCTCACCTAGCGACTCTGAGGTGCTGGCTAGGACGGCGTACAGTGTGTGGGAATTTTCTAATAGAGGAGGTGGGGCTAGGAGTAGCGGAGGGCCAAGGCAAATGAACTGAGCAAAGATGGTGGGGGCAGGGCTCTGTTGTAGCGTCTGGCTCAGTCCAGGCACGCTCCTTTCAAGATCACCCCAAAACCCTCCAAAACATTTGACTGGACTGCATCATTTGCCAGCAGCTGGAGGACAGGGAAAGCTGAAAACAAGTTCTATTACAGTTTGGGTCAGCAGGTGATGGATCCCAGTAGCTCAGTCTGGGCCACGCAGGCACACACAGAAAGTCCCTACCCAACACCCAGATCCAGTCGTCCTCTGCTGAGGGTCCCAGTTTTCTTAACTGACTAGTGAGGTAAGCTTGTCCCCTACTGTGTCCCATAGTATTGTGGGAATGAAGTTAGAAGTGGGAGTGGAGAGGGCTTTGCAGAGGGAAGCCCACTAGGGATGGGACGTGGGTGTCATCACTGCCATACCACAGGGCATGGGATTGCAGAGCCGGGTGTGATGCCTCTCCCCAGCACAGAGGGTACCCCCATTTTTGGGTGGAGGGCTTGAGCAGCTTCAGCTCCTCAGGGATTGGCCCCCTCCACAGCTCCGGTCACACCAGGACCAAGGGCTCCAGCGTGACCAGCCCCCGGGCACTGTGTCAAAAAGAGAACAGCTCCAATCAGCTGGGGTCCGCTCAGGCAGAGGGGCTCCTCGAGTCCATAAGCCTCAGTCTGGGTGTGACATGGTACACTCAGGCAGGCTGGGTACTTTGGGGGAAGCAAGACACTGGGGCCTCACATTGGCAGGGTCAGGGAGGGGACCTGTGGCATTCCCTAGTCCTTCCCAGCCTGCTTCACCTGGGCAAGCACGCAGGTTGCAGAAGCGGTGCTCCTGGTAAGCGGTAAGGATGTCAGGGCACCAGTGTCCACCAGGCCCAGGAGGACGGTATGCTCGTAGACGGCGCTGTTGGCCTACCCCACAGCTGCGGGAGCATGGCTCCCATGGGGCCCAGGAGGTCCAAGAACAGTTCCCTGGCCCACAGACGGGACCGGAACACAGAAGTACCTCTGCAGGACAAAGCCAAGCTGGAGTCGGCAGGATCTGCCCCAGCTGCTCCTCACCCGTTCAGCTTAGTGGCAGACTTTCTCCACCAGGGTCAGCTGTGACCTCATCCAGACCTGTGGGCTTCTGATCTGGATCTGACACTGACAGTTGTGTAGCTTTGACCACTGAGCCTCCCTCTGTGTCCCTTTTTCTCACAGGGGACAGAAATCCCTGACTCACAGGACTGCTGAGGGACTGGGGCATGGCCTTTTGAGGAGCCTGTGGCCACATCTCTGTGTAAGGACCAGGGCTCTGCTGGAAGTCAGTAGGGCTCACCAGCAGTTGCTGGGAAGGACCAACAATGAGGACCTGTGGCCTAGAGTCAGACACCGACATGAGACCAGATGTCAGTGTTAGAAGTCAGTAGTGGCTTGAGGGGTGTTAAATGTGGAAGTCTGGGGGGCGGGGTGGACCCTGGCTGTGGTTAGAATGAGTTGTTTGAGCACGGTGCTTGGAGACCAAGGTAGATGGGGAGGCACACCTGTGCAAGAGGGCAGGTTGCAAGGCGCACCTGCGAGGAGTCCCCCACCGTGCAGTTAGCCAAGCAGAGGTGTGTACGGCTACGCCATGCAGGGTGAGTGGGGTCTGTGCAGCTCTGGGAGCAGGGGGACCATAGTGACCATGGGCCCCAGTTGCCTGCAAGGAGGAGGGAAGTGGGGGAGAAGGATGGAGGGGTGCCTCCTGATAAGTCAACCCCACTCCAGCCATGCCAGGAAGCAGCATTGGGAAGGAAGTCGCCCAGGGCTTGCTATTCCTAAAGGAGAGGTGCAGGGAGACATCTAGGGCTACCTGGAAGGCCTGTTGCTGGCTCCATCGTGGACCTTTCAGTCCCTGTGCCAAAGAAGACCCTACTCAGAAATGTTCCCAAGCCTGCAGTGCACCAGAAGCAGGCACCGAGGCTGACCTGGCACTGAGGCTGGTGGTCAGCACTGAGAGCTGTGGCTATCTGGCCCAGCATTCCCTTGGCTTGATTATGTCCAGTGGACCCTCCAGGCCTTGACCTTAGCACTTGCTCAAGGCCTTTGCTCAAGCTGTTCCTGCTCCCTGACATTCCTTCCTCTCCAGTGCTCCTCGGAGTTGTCTCCAACACTCAAAGCACATCAGTTGATGACTCCTCCAGGAAGCCCTCCTAAACTATCCCTCAGGGGCATTCCCTCCTACCCCAGTTTTCCACAGCACATGAACTTTCCTACAGGGCTTACCACAAGCGTATCTGAGCCCTTGGTTTCTGAGATAAGGGTTTTATAACCCTTATCCCGCTCAGTGTGGTGTATCCAAAGAGGAGCCTACAGCTAGAAGGTGAGAGACTAAAAGATTCAGAGACAGCAACAGGGCTGGACAGACACAGGTGGGGACCAGGAGTGAGCTGAACCAGATCCAGCCAGCCAGATATCTGCTCAGAACCTTCCTAATCCCAGCCCTGCCTACCACCTTCCTGCTTCCCTTACCGGGACAGTCTGGGCTGGAGCAGTACTTGAAATCCTGGAGGGGCCCGTGACAGCCCAGGCCACCTGGAGTGGGTGTGGGGTGCACACAGGGGCGGGTGCGGGTGTGGGTGCCCAGCCCACCACAGGAACGGGAACACGGACCCCACGGACCCCATGGGCCCCATGGGCCAAAGCCACCACGGGCCTTGAAGCAGTCCTCCATGGAGCAAGAGAGTATCCCATGCACACAGGAGCTGAGGAGAGGCACAGGTGGAAGGGGCAGGGCAGAGTGAGCTAGGAAAAGGAGGTGGGCAAGGGCGGTCCAGGGTTTCCTGATCTCTCACCCTCTCACCCATCCCCTCAGCCCCAAACCTCCCCCAGGCATCCCTGCCCAGCAACCACCTTTGGTGGTTCCCTCACCAGTTGCTGCAGCCCATTTGAAACATCTGGCCTGGACCCAGCTCATCTCCAGGCCTCAGTAGCTGACGTGTCTCTCCCAGAAAGGGTGGGTATATCCCAGGAACAGTGCTGGAGGCTCCCAGATCCTGTAGCAGCTCAGCCGTCAGCACACAGGGGCATTCCTGGGTGGTGGGCAGAGGAGACAGTAAAATGACAGGCTGGCCACCCACTGGGTACCAGTGTGCAGCCTCTAAGGAGACTTGGGGAGAAAAGAAACCGGGTGGGGTAATGAGGATCTGGAGGAGGGCTTTGGGCTTCAAGAGGGCATTTCCCCCACACAAGTAGGGCTGTGGACCTGCACTGGGGGTGGAAATACACCATGAGAGGCATGCAGGCTCTAAGCTTGGCTCAAGGGGTCAGCCACCTTCTTGCATAGAGCATCCAGCAGGACACAGCAGGCATCAACAGAGGCCCTGAGAGGACAGGACTTGGGAAGAAAGTGCCTTAGCCAGGAAAAGGAGGAATCTGGATGCCTGAGTTTGATCCAACTCTGCAGCTGTCTGTGTGACCTTGAAGTGTCCCTTCCCCTCTCTGGGCTCAGTGTCATTGTCTCTAATTGAGTAGGTGGGACCAGGCAGCTAGCTGCTCAGGTCCCTTCTGGCCATCGCATTCTGGGACCTGCTGGTGGAGGCCACTGGGAAGGAAAGGAATCCTGTGCACCTGTTGGGCTTAGTAGAGCAAAGGTGGCACCTGCTTGCCATCTGCCCCACAGCCCGAGATGGGGACCTGGAGGATCCTGGTGGAGTGAAGACATGGGGTGTTTTCCCCACAAGGGCATGGCAGGAAACAAGGGGGCAGTGAAAACGCATGTCTCTTGAAGCAGAGGACAAGGCTGGGCCAGGAGGACAAGGCTGGAGGATAAGGCTGGGCCAGGGGAGAGAGTGGACAGTGTGGGGGAGCCATAGGGACTGGTAGGAATGCCCTCACTGCTGGGAAGACTGGAAGTCAGCCAAAGAAACCCAGGGCAATGTCTGATTGGCAGCATCAGAGGCCATGTGGGCATCTCTGAGCTAGACGTGGGCACCATGAGATGAGCTGGCGAGGAGCACTGACACAGGCACAGGCCCTTGGCAGCAGGTGGTCCCTGTCCCTGGGGGGAGCTCAGACACCATGGGAGGTGGCATGGCATCCACCTTCTGAATCCTCTAATCTTCCTGCCCAGATGCTGGTTGCAAAGGCCCCAGATGGCCTTTTGGGCCCATGTTCTGTTTAGAGTCGTGAGGAAGGGTCACTTTGTCCCCCAGCCACAGAGTCTACCAAGGTGATGAGCAAGACAGAGGGGAGGACAGGGCCCTGGACTCCTGGCCATCTGAGTTCTGACCTGGACACAGGCTGAGTGGTGCTGGAAGGTACCCTCAGGACAATGGCAGCCCCCCTCACAGCCATCAGAGAAGCAGGCCACCTGCCCTGTGACGTGGGCGCAGGAGAAGGGGCATCCCTCACCAGGCTGGCTCTCTCGATACAGACGGTCAACCGGACAGCCTGCCTCTGAGGCAACACGAAGTCAGTGCCCAGCTCCAATCCCCTGTCCTCATTGCCTATCTCTGGGTCCACTGTGACCTGAAAGTCAGTGTTCTGTCCCAGGCAATACTTTCTCCCACAGGCTCCCCCACAACCTGTCTGCTTCCCCTTTCCCTTGTCCATCACTAACCAGGGAAGGGGCAGATGGTGGAATGGGAAGGGAGAGGTCTACAGTCACTCAGAGTCAGGGGCAAGGGCCACAAAGGAACCCAAAGCTAAGTGGGATTATGGGGGCAGAGTCTGACCGGGGCTTACCTCTGCAGACCTGGGTGTGACAGGTGCGGCTCTGGTGGGCCAGCCCAGGACAAGGGGGTCGAGCGCAGTGCCTGGAGCGCAACTGTTCCCCTCCCCCACAGGAAACGCTGCTGTCCTCCCAGGGGCCCCAAGAACTCCACATAGCAGCACCAGGGCAGCTGGGCATCTCATAGCACTGCAGGATGCCCGCTACACAGGTGCTGGGGAGAAGGAAGGGGCTTCAGAGACAGGGCCTGGCCCAGTCCCACAAAGGCACCGCCGCTCAGCTCTACAGACCCTTTTGCTTACCAGTTGTCACAAGGCCCAGTCACCACCTCTCCAGGTTCCAGATTCTCCCAGGAGCTGAGCGCAGACCCTGCAGACCAGCTCTGGTTCCGAGGAATCCCTGCAGGGCACAGGAATGAGGGTGGGGACCCCAGACAGCTCATCAACCCACCATCAATCAGACACACCATCAATCCTTCATTCTACACCCCTGCCTGGGCAGGGGGGAAGTGCAGTGCTCAGTGGGCTGCTGGGTGAGGGTGAGGGAGACACTGACCCATGGCTCCTGGCTGGAATTGGCAGCAGCAGTGTGCTAGGGATACACATAGCCCATCCTGAGACAGCTGGCCTGCAGGGCACCCACAGCTGGGCTGGCAATCCACCAAGCTTTGGAGGCACACACTCCCAGGGGACAGGTCCTGGCAGGAGCGGGAACAGGGCTGCCCACAGGGCAGCAGATTCTGGCCACCCCCACAGTCTAAGGCAGGAAACAAGTAGAGAGAACAGGTACTGAGGGGCCATCCCAAAAGGTAAAAGCCCTCCTGCTCAGATCTACCACCTTGCCCAGGACCCACAGAGAGTGTTTTATGGAAGTGTACCAGGGGTCATTAGTCAGAGTCAAGTCTCCTTAGACTTGTGAGGGCTCCCCCAGGCCACAGATCTAGTGAAACTCTCACCCGCACATTGTGTGGAATTGTCCTGACAAGGGCGACTCTGTTCATGACCTCCAGGACAGGGCCTGCCTCCCTCAGAAGTGGGGGGCTGGCTGCATGCCTGGCTCCGATGAGACTGCCCCAGGCACGTGTCGCAGAGAGACCAGGGTCCCCATGGGCTCCAGGCTCCATCCACTGCACCAGGAAGACAGAACCATCCACCTTAGGAGGCCTCAGGTTTGGGGGTTGGAGCAGCTATTTGGGGCCTCTGAGGCACGGGGTGGGCATAGACTTTGTGGGAATGTCACACCTGGACACACAGTGGGGCTAGGGCAAGCCTCCCTCTGATGCTGGGCTCCCTCCCTTGCCTCTCCGAGGCATGGGGCACCCCCGTGCTGGGGAGCAGGGCAGGCGCAGGCCCTGGAGCGGGATCGTATCTGGTCTCTGCAAGGCTGGGAGCACACTGTCCATTCTGACCATGGGCACCAACCTCCAGGCACTGCATGGAGAATGGCAGGCATGGACGTGGTCAATTCCTTCCCCAGTCCCAAGTCCCTCTGTGACCCTGGGGCTGCTTTTCCTCACCTCCCTCCAAGCTGGTACGTACCTGGGCAGGGCAGATCTGTGCAGTTCAGCCTCCCCTCTACGCAGGTGCTGGGCAGGGGTGAAGACCCAGGAGGAAGTAGAAGCAGCTCAGTATGGCCTGGGTCCCTGGCTGCTACTTCCTCCCCCTTCCTTTTGATCTCCCTCGGGTCTTGGGCTATACTCTCTCTCTCACAACTCTCTTGTGTCCCTAGAACCCACTCCGCGTTCCATCAGCTGGCTTTCTGGGAATGTCACAGCTGGTGTGTTTTACTGGGGAGTTAATGAGTAATCTGCAGCTGAGTATGAGGCTGGACAGTGGGGGAAAATGCCATATCAACAGCTTGTGCAGTCCAGCACTCCTTCTCCCCAGGAGCACACACCCAGCCCTCAGCAGACACATGAAGCTGGCTGCCTCAGTTTCTTCACCTATCAGACATGAGGATGGTGGGGTTGAATGTGTCCATTGGCTAAGACCAGGAACTCAGCCGCACAGACACCACGGGGGGACCACTACTGAGGGCCTCCTGCCACAGCAGTGGGGCCACTCACCAGTGGTTGCAACCATCAGGCCTTGCCAGCTCAGTGCCTGGACGGTGGCATTTCCCAGTCAGCAGGTCCAGGCAGCTGCAGTGACCTGGCTGCACACAGATGTTCCCATCGGCACTCAGTACCTGACCTGGAGGACAGTAGCAGCCGGGCTGGCAGTGCCACACGCAGTGCTAGGGGGAAAGGAAGGGAGGGCGCTGGTCAGCAGAAAACAAGGTCTGAGGGATGGGCAGAGAGTCACAGGACGCTCTGGAAGGATGGCGATGGAAGAGGCGGAAGAGGGAGGAGGAGGGAAAGAAGACCCCAGCCTTCAGCTCAGAGGCTATTTTAAGCAGTTTATGCCTTGAAGTTCTGGTGAGGATAGGAAGGGGAACAAGCCAGACTTTGAGTTTCCCTCCCTGAGAAGGGGGTGGGAAGGGAGAAGCAGCCCTGAGGACGTCCTATCTATTGGATGTAGGACCTGGTGCCATCCAAATGTGAGCCCCAGTTCCTCAGGATTGCAGATTCATTGGTGACCTGCATGAGTGACGTGGGAACCGAGGCATGCTCAGACCCCCCTAGAATTTAGGGAGCAAGGTTCCCAGAATATTAGCTGGGAAAGGAAAAAGCTGGGGATCTCTGGAGAGGATGAATCCAGGTCCTGCCTGTGGTGACATTTGAGGTAAGTTATTTATTTATTTATTTATTTTTTTGCTTCTCCTCTTCCCCATCTGCCTGGAGCCTTCCCTGGCTCCTTAAGCTGGGGCCTCAAAGCACCATGGTAATCTTCAGAGCTCTTATATAGTCTGGTCTTTTGATTCATGTCTGTCTTCTTTTCCCCCGGAATGTGGGAGCATGGAGATGGAGACCTCTGTGTTTGCCTCCCTCCGTGTCCTACCACACACACTCACACACACACACGCATGCACACACGCACAGAGTCAAGGTGTTGATGTGTGTGTGTCATACTGGAGATCGAACACAGAGCCTCGTGCATGTTAAGCAAACACTCAACCACTGAGCTACTTCCTCAGCTAAGAGTTTATACACCAAAATGTTCACAGTGCTTAAGATGATGTAGTGGGGTGATTTTTCCCTTACTATGTGTTTATGCTATGTTTGAAATACAATTTTTTTTTGAGAAACATTTGGTGTACTGAAGTCAAGGGCTGCTTGGTGAGACTGGCTCTCTTTGGAACAGGGGATCACCAGCTTGGTGTGCACCATTATAAACTGAAGCCCAGGATCTCACCATCCCCAGCAGGGCTGGCTGCTCAGCACCAGGTAAGAAAAGACCATGAGCCCAAAGCCTGCCCGCCAACATGGTGACCCTCAGGTCAAGGGACTCACCACTAGGTCATCACAGGAGCGGGGACAGGGAGGACCACAGGAGCTGTACTCAGCTCCTTCAATGGTGGTGCAGTTGGTCACTGGGAGGAGGACAGGATGGCCTGAGAGTAGTGTGAGTCCACCTGGCCTACCTCCCAGTACTGCATCCCCCAGCGTCTCCTTCTCTACTCCCTGACCCCACCCCATCCCTGGCAAGTACCTGGGCATGGCCGAGCCTGGCACACCTCCCCCTGGGCCTGAGGCCCCTCACAGAAATCCCCCAGGCCCTGGGGTGATGGCTGGTCACAGACTCGGATCCGGCTCCGCAGGCCTCCCCCACAGCTCCAACTACAGCTTGACCAGGGCCCCCACGGACCCCAGCCCCCTGCTCCTGGGGGAAGAGCAGAGGAAGGGGTGTGGAATGACTTGGCACAGTCTGGGGGCAGCTGGGGCAAGGTGATATCCACAGGGACAGGGTCCCACCCTGGATTCCAGGGAAGGGTCAGCCTATGCACTGGCAGATACTTACGATCACACCCTGGTAGGAAGCAGGGCTCCTCCTCAGCCTCAGGGCCTGGGCAGAGGGGTGTGGGCATGGCCGATGGGGATGGCAGAGTCAGACTGGATGGTGCGATGCTGGGGGACATGGCACAGAATCGGTGCTGGTGGCGTCGGGCGGGGCCACAGGAAGCTGAGCATACACTCCATGGGGTCCAGGGTAACCATATAGGCTGGCCTTGGGGTGCAAGGGGGTGCAAAGAGAAGGTGAACAAGACAGGCTAGGTAGAGTGTGATGCATCAAGATGGATGCCTTTCACCCTCCGTCTTCCTTCACCTCTCTCAAAGCACTCCCCTCCCACTGCCCCCTTCCGCCCAAGCCCACCACTGCTCAGGGAGGAAGCAGAGGCACATGAGGACTGAGGACCCTTTCTCACCCTCCTCACAAGGCCAGGAGCTGCAGTTGACAATGAGTCCAGAGACGCAGGAGCTGCAAGGGGGAGAACAGAGGCTGGTGGCCTTAGGACTGCATGCTGTCCCCTAAATCCTTACATTTGAGCTCTAGCCCCCAGCACCTGCAAATGCGACCTTATTTGGAGACAGGCTCTTTCCAAAGCAACCAAGTTAAAGTGAGATGGCCCTAATCCAAGGTGGTTGTTGTCCTTATATGACAAGGGGATTTGCACACAGAAGTGCACAGAAGGAAGAGGTGGGAAGAGAGGGAGAAGATGGCCATATTCAGGCCCAGAAATGCCAGATTGCTGGCAAAAAAGAGGAGGAAAGAGGCGGGAACAGGATCTCCCCATGGTCTCAGATAGCTGCCAATACCCTGACCGTCTATGTCCGTTGTTCAAGCCCTCCAGAGTTGTGTGTGTGTGTGTGTGTGTGTGTGTGTGTGTGTGAGACTTTGCTACAGCAGCTGTGGAAACTAAGACAGGCATGAAGAGAGAAGAGGGTGCCTGCTAGGCAAGTGTTCTACCACCAAGCCCCACCACCAGCCCCTAAGAGGAAACAGATGGGGATGGTGGAAGGATGGTCGCAGGCAGGTTGTGCCTGAGAGAGCTGAATGGTTGTGCCTGAGAAGGGCCTGCGTCTCTGTGGCCAACAGAAGCCAATACCCCCCTGGCTACTGAGGAGGGACAGCTGCACAGCTGTGTGCTCAGGGGCCACAGGGCCATTGCAAGACTGTGGGTCTTACCAGTTCTCACATGGACAAAACACAACACTGCCTGGGGGATAGAGGCGCCCCCTGTGGGTACAGGGGCAGTCCTGGGTGGGCACACATACATTGTTCTAGAATGGAAAGCCTTCCATCATCTCTGGTTCCAACCAGTGGGGAGGGGTACCTCCCCACTTAAAGCCAGCCCCCTATTCCTCCAATTCCACCCACGATCCTTCCATAAACAGCTCTTTGCAGTCCCCTTTAGGTAAACACAGACCCTCAGCTACAGGGAATATGGGGCATGGACCCCTTCACCACTTCGTGGAAGAAAAAGGCCCTTTTCCATTGCAGGACCTAGGAATGAACTATCAAATGAAATCAGCTAATAAAAAATATTCTATCTATTTGTATTATATGCTATATATAATATACAACAATATATAACATATAACACAAATATATATAATGTATTTCATATGAAATATGCAATTTGTACAGCAATGGTATTTTTAAAAACCCAAATTTTCACTAAGGGCCACGGCTCAGCTGTGGCTGGATTCAGCAGGTGGTCCTGCATCTCACAGTACAGCCCAGTCCAAGACTAAGCATAGCACTCAATAAATACCCAGTGTAACATAAGAAGACAGAGCTCAAGCCTTCCTAGAGCTATCACCACTTCACAACAGAGAACAGGGGTCCAAGGAGAAATTAGTTAGACTCGTCACCTGCTGGTTCCAGCCAGAGCTAAGCCATGGCCAAGTGCACTTTCCACAACTCTACAGTGTCTCTGTGTCCAACCCCAAACCTGTCCTCAAGTCCTTCCTGTCCCTTCCCTGTCATTCCAGGGTCCCCAGGCCATGAGGAGGTTCCAGCTGTGGCCAGGTAGGGAGGACACTCACGAGCAGGAGCATCCTGGATGGGCAGTAGCAGCCAGGGTGGCAGGTCTGGTTACTCCCCCTTGGGGAGCTGAGCTCTGCACAGGAGGCTGGGCCCTGGGCACAGTCCAGCCATTGCTGGCCCCTGGGACACACACCAGGCACTAGTCCTGGGGACACAGACATTGTTAGCACAACCTGGTGCACTCAGTTCTCCCCTGTGGTCCCAACCTGGGAGAGGTATCAGTCTGGTTTTGGCTGGCATTGTCATGGGGGCTGCACAGTGCTAAGGGATAGGGTTATAAGGCTCAGAGTGCCCTGGGGACACAAATTAGAGGGTCTCCAGGGCAGCTCTCACCTGCACAGGGCTGTGGGTTGCAGGTGGAGAATTCCAGGGGACTGTGTGGGGCATTGCCTCGGGTGCGGTTTCTGTAGCCTCCTCCACAGGGCACAGAGCATGGAGTCCACGGACCCCACTCACCACCTAGAGCTGGGGGTGGCACCCAGGTCATTGGTGGTCACTGCCAGTCCTGCCTCCCATGATCAGCACACTTCTTCTTCCCATCCAGACAGCCAAAGCCACCCCCCCTTCTCACACCCTCCACCCATTTCACCTGAAGCATCATCTCCCACCTCAGGAGAGCTTGCCTTCTGGGGAGAAAGTGGGCAAGGAAGGGTCTCTTAGGGGATAGACTCACAGGATCTCTCAGAACCATCCGTTAGGGGCATCTCTTAGGGAAAGTCTTTGCCCCTCTCATGGGGTGCTAGGAGTATTCTTGGCTCCTCTGTGGAAGGTTCTTTAAGGAGGTCTGAGGACCTGGGTCTCCATTCTTACCTTGACATGGCCTTAGGCTGCAGAATTCAGCCTCCATGTTGGGGCCCTGGCACTCAGCACCCCCAAAGGCAGCTGGAGGTGCAGTGCCTGCTTGGAAGCGCCGCTGAATACCCACATTGCAGCTGTGGCTGCAGAGACTCCATGGGGTCCAGGGGCTCCAGCCACAGGCCACTGCCAGGGTGATGGGGCAGGGTATAGGAAACAGGCCAAGCCATCCTGGATCCTGACTTCCCCTGGTGGTCTTATCTCTGAGTCTTATCTCTGAAGGGGCACAAGTCTCCCGTGGCCCCTGAGCACCAACCACCACATGGACACACCTGGGCAGAGCTCTGAAGTGCACACCATCTTGCCAGAAGTACAGGTGCTGCAGGGAGAGAAGCCAGTGAGGCCTGACCCAGCCTATCCCAGTCACAACCAGCCCCTGCCTTTGGAGCACTATGCACTTGCCCCAGGATTTTCACTCTGGGTCCTCCCACCAAAATCCACCCTCCGTGGGCTCCCAGGGTACTGTGCTGTCCCTTTGTCACATAATTTTATCAGCAGACCTTTTTGTAAGTTTTACTTTCCCCATAGAGTCCCCTATGGGACTAGGTTTGAACTCAGTGCTCAGAACTCAAGCGCTCTACCACTTGAGCCACGCCCCTAGCCCCTTTATATTTTTTATTCCACTCGAATTTACTAAACACCTTTTGGAAATGAACTTGAGTGACAGAGCCAGGTAGGAGTGATTTAGAAAGTTAGAGTTCTAGGAAGGAGAACTGGGTACTTTTCTTCCAGTGCGTGTTTTAAAGCCTATTTGTCAAATACTGAAAGACAGTCTAAGAAGGAAAAAAAAGAAAAAGCGGTGGGAGAGAAGAACAATGAAGAAAAGATTCTAAGGAGGAGCCAGGGGATAGAAATGAAACAGAAAGAAGCCAGATGCTTGTAACCCTAGCTACTCAGGAGGCAGAGATCAGGAGGATTGAAGGATCAAAGCCACACCCTATCTAGAAAATACCCAATGCAAAAAAGGGCTGGCAGAGTGGCTCAAGTGGTAGAGTGCCTAACAAGCATGAATACCTGAGTTCAAACCCCAGTACCACCAAAACAAGAAGAACAAAGAGAGAGAGAGAATGAAATGAGATGAAAGAGGAGAGGTAGAAATAGGCTAGAGTGCCCTCTGCTGGAAAGTGTTGGGCACTTCAAGATTCTGAGCAAAAAAAAATTCAGAGGATCCCCAAATAGGGAATTTATTCAGCAAAGAGAAACAGGAGGCTGGAAGAAGAGGTAGAAAGTCCCTCTCCAGTCTCTAGTTCCATCCTCCATCGCCCTTTCATCTATCTGAGACTCAGTCTTCTCATAAGTCAAACAAGGTTACCATTCCTTGCAAACACCCCTAGGTGGCCAGGCAGTATTTCATTTACTGTACCTTCCCAGAGCTCATGCCTGGCACCTGCAGCTGCTGGCAGGTTTGGAGAATAGAGGCAAGATGAACTCCCTGGGTGTGCATGTGTGCGTGTGTGTGCATGCATGTGTGCACAAAAGCGTGTGTGCGTCTCCATGTCTGCCCATCTCTGGAGCCCAGCCCCTCCTTCAGGACCACCCTTTCCCTGCTGGTGACCTACCAGTTGTTGCAAGAATCCAGGCGGGCCACTGCTCCAGGTGCGTAGAGCTGCCCATGCAGCTGGCAGGGGCACTGGCTGAGGGGCCAGCAGCTAGTGTTGTGCAGGAAGAGGCCACGGGGGCAGCTGCAGCTGGGGGTGCAGGAGCCTGTGCACTCCACCCCTGGGTCTTGTGCTAGGCACAGCCGAGGGCACGGACCCCCCTCCTGGTGACACTGCTCTGCTGAGCGGAATACCATGTCCCCTGGGCACTGGGCTGCATGGGAAAACAGAGGGGTCTTGGCAGGGGAAGGGAAGGGAGGCTGATGAGAAGTAGGACCTGCACACAATGACTGTTGATGGCCTAGTGGGCAGGATTGAGCTGAGGAAGCTCCTCCCTCCTCTCCCCTCTTTGCTCTAGTGCCTGAAATGTCCTGGGTAAAGAATCATGGCTTTGTTCTACCTGATACAAACACTTTTGAAAGCACACAAGAACACCAGTGTCTGGGCCAAGAGGACCAGGGAGAGAGGAGGGTGCTGCCTTCTCAGGGCAAGCACTGCTCCCCTGCACCCAATTCTGCCCCTGAGTGGGCTCTGCCCAAAGTGGCCAGTCTGACTGTCCTCCTTGGCAGAGTGCCTGGGAAGAAGACCTGCACCCAGCAGGGGCAAGCAAAGAGCCACAGCTAGGTGGCTGGTCACCAGTGGGTGGGAGGGGTACAGAAAATCCCGCAGCCTCCCCAGCTCAAGGCATCACCTGTCTGAAGCCAGAGGTCAGTGATGTGAGAAGGTGGGGGTGGCAAAAGGTCAAAGACATCAGAAGCTGCACTGGGCATGGGCAGGAAATCTGGTAACCTGTGCAGGGCCGCATGTTACAGTCTCTGGTCTGGCTGTGAGGTCCCAGGCATGTGGAGTTCCCAAGAGCTGAGCCAGAGCAGCTGCGCCCATGTGTCTGGATGCCTCCATCACAGGGGGCTGAGCAGGTGGACCAGGAAGCCCATGGACCCCAGCCACTAGGCTCTGTCCAGAAGATCCAAGTCCACGGTCACAGATAGCAAAAGTGAGGACAGGGGATATTAGAGCTGTGGGGTGAGCAGGGGCCCCTATCCAAATCTCTAGAATGGTCTTAAACACTGTTACCAGCTGGCTTCCTTAAGGGATGGCTGGGACAGGGAGAAGCTTAAGGAAAACTGCCAAGTTTGCTCCAACCCCTCCACACCTCCCTCCCTGGGGACCTTGGAACCTGCTCAAGGGGTCATTCTTTTTTGCTCCTCATTCCACCCAAGTGCTTGGCCACACCAGGGATAGTAGGATTGTACCTGGGCACAAAGGGGCACTGCAGGGTTCCTTCTGGGTGGCCTCTCCTGGACAGGATGCATCCCTAGGGCTGGTGCAGAGCTGGGAACGCTGCTGCCAGCCTGGGTCCCCTCCAGGGACAAGGCAGCTCTTGGAGCAGGAGGACCAGGATGTCCAGGATGTCCAGCCCAGTGCCTCTGGAGGGGAAGATGGGACATGCACTTTGCATAGGGGCCCTGGCGTGGCTTGGAAAGTTGGGGAGCCTAGCCAGAACCGAGAAGCCAAGAAGCCAGACGGGTTCATGAGGATGAGGAGTTCTGCTCTTGGCTTAGGGCATGGCCTTTGCCCCCTCTCAGTTTACTGAGACTTTTGAGCCCGACTTCTCATACTTAGGTCAGGAACAAAACCTCCCACTGAACCTGGTCTGTTCTGAGGACCTCCATGGTTATCACCTGAGGGGCACCCAAACCATGGGAAAGGAGGAAACAATTTGGTGCCTTTTCTACTCTCTTAAGTACCTGCTTGCCACCTCCACCTGACACACACACAGCCAGCCTGTCAACCTCACCTCCTCCCTGCACTGCAGGCACCTGCTCACTCAGGCCTGTCTGCTCAGGCACCTGGGCCAGGTTTGTGGGAGCCTCAGTCTCTCCTCCACCAAAGCCCACCCACCCAGCTCCAGGGCTGTGTCTTGAACTAGAATGACTTTGCCAATCCTATTCTGTGGTGCTTCCAGATGTGGAACTGGGAGGGAGAAGGTGGGCTCTTGCCATACAGTACCTGTTCCGCAATCTGTGTGGCAGGCCTGTAGTTCCTGCCTGTCACCTTCACATGGAGCACCTCCAAAAGCCTCAGGAGGGTTGGTGGGAGACCTGGGGAGAGAAGTAGCCCTGGGCACCTGCCTTTCTCCCTCTAGCCCAGCACTTCTGCCTTTCTGTCCTCTATTTGCCACAGACAGGCCAGCTCTGAGCCCTTTTCCCCCTCCCTCCCATTTCCTCCCCTACTAGACTCCATACCTGAATCTGGCTCTCACTCCAGAGCCACAGGACCGGTCACAAAGAGCCCAAGAGGACCAAGCTGACCATCCGCAGGCCTGGGGACAATCTCCCGGTTCACACAGCAGTGCCCCCTTCTCACATGTACTGCATGGAAGGGAGAGGCCAAGCATGGTCATGAGTTTAGGAGCAGAGGCCCCAGCTCAGAGCCCTCCCTTGGCTCAGAGCTCTCACCACAGGCTGCAGTTGTCCAGCAAGAAGGTCAGCCCCGGCTGCTTCAGCTCTTCACCCACAAGGCAGGGACACTCAGAGAGGGGAAGGCAGTGAGAGTCATGGAAGAGGAGCCCAGGTGGACAGCGACATCTTGGGGACAGAGTGGAAGGCACTATGCTCCACAGCAGTAGGAAGGAGGCTGGAAACAGGGCTGGGCACCCTGACTGAGCACCCCTCAATTCTACTTGCTGGCTGTGCCTCACCTTCCACACAGTGTCCACTGCAACTTCTGTTGGCCTCAGGGTCAAGGCAAGAGGGTGGGCATGGAGGCACCAGTCCCTTCTGGCACAGCTTAGCATTCACATGCACACGGCCCTGCCCACAGTCTAGGGGGAGATGGATTTCAGGTGGTTCAGAGACCTGACCATGGGGTTCCATGGTGGGAGGCCTCTCCCAGCCCAGCTCCCCCTTACCTGTGTCACCTGTACAGGGCTGCAAACCACAGGGTATCCTCTCTTGGGAAGGTCCCAGACAGGAGGCACCACCATTTTTGGGTGGGGGGTCCACACAGCTCCTCTCGCGACTTTGGTGGCCACCTCCACAGGAGACACTGCAGGGTTCCCAGGCCCCCCACTCTGCCCATGCCCCAGCCACTGTGGGGGAAGGAAGAACGGTGTCCACCAAAAAGACCCAAGGCAACAGACTGCTTTAGAGAGGGGTGGGAAGAGCCAGCACTCTGTCTGGTGGTGACCAGGGACAGCTGAGGGCACTCAGGGACTTCTGCAGCTTCCTCATCTGTCCCAGGAAACCATCCACAGGTACTGTACTTCCCAGGACAAAACTCTAGACCCTGGAGTGGGGTGCACCTTGTGGAAGTGATCGAACTGAGCCACTAAAGCCAGGGTCGGGACCCAGGTGTGGGGCTGAGGAGACCCCACTGTGGTGGCCCCTTCTCAACAACTGAAGGGACCACTCCCTCAAATTCACATAACAAACTGGCTACAAAGCCTTTGCCATGGAGCCCAAGAGCAAATGGCACAGCCAGCTGACGTCTGAGTTCCAGTTCCAATCACCCTCTCACCCTCCTTTCATCCTCTCGGTGCCTTCTGAGCTGGGAATGATTGTCACCCCCCCATTTACAGCATGAGGAGCCTGAGCCCATGATAAAGGGAGTCACTTGGCCACTCAGGCAGGCAAGAGGGATAGGGCCAAGGGAGCAGCTTTCCTGAAAAGCCCTTTAGGAGCTCAAAGCTATGACATCAGAGGGACATCTCCTCGAGTCCCAGAGAGGACGGCTAGATACAGGAGTCCCCAGGAGACAGGCACACTTCCCTGGAGAAACTCTTAGATGGGAACCAACTCAGGTGTCCCACTCAAAGAGGCCTGAGGAGGTCTGGAGGGCCAGTCCCCACTTCCATCTGGGTGTTGAGCTACCTGGACAGGCCTGCACGAAGCAGGACTGGCTACGGAGCTGGTCCAGCAGGCAGCTGCCCCCAGGCAGTGGAGGCCGCAGCAGCTCCCGGCGCTGGAAGGTGAGGCCCAGGCCACAGCTGTGGCTGCAGCCACTCCAGCCAGACCAAGGTGCCAGCACACAGTTCACTGCAGGGGACAGATGGGCTGGGGCTCAGAGGGGACTCAAGGCAGGAGCAGGGCTCTTGGGGATATTCCCTGCCCAGCTGGCACATACCACAGCTGTCCTCATCTGAGCCATCCTGGCAGTCAGGCCGCAGGTCACAGCGCCGCTCAACAGGCAGGCACTCCCCACTGCCACAGCTCAGCTGGTTTGGAGAGCAGAGGGCTCTTGAGGACAACAGCCCAGGGAGGGCTGTGGTAGGCACAGTAAAGGGCAGCGCGCCCACTGCTTCTGAGGTGTGGGGAGAGAAGAAAGCCATGTAAGTAATTTCTGGTTGCATGATAAACTGAGTCCTTTCAACTTCAGGTCAAGAATGGGGGAGAGTTTGCTGACCAGAGGTCCTGGCCTCCCTTTCTTTCTGATGTCTTTTGCAGCCTGCACCAAGGGCAGGCTTCCACCATGCGTAGGTGAGGTCTACCAAGAGTCTTTGGTCTACACAGATCTCACACAATCTCTCTACTTGTCACAGGCTCTTGGAGAATCCAGAGAAAGAGGTCAGGGCATTTAGAAGAGCAGTTTATTCCCTTGATTACCCGCTTCCTGAATGAATACTTTCTGGGGTGTCCCTTCTTGTGATTGGTTAACACCTGATTTCTCTTCTCCTGGTTGGAAGACCAGGCTTTAATCATAATGATCTACTTTGGATGGATGGATGGATGGATGGATAGGTGGATGGTTAGGTGGGTGAATGGATAAATGAATAAATGGATAGATGGGTAAGTGGATGGATAAATGAATGGATAGATTCATGAGTGGATAGATTGAGAGATGGGTAGGCAGATGGATGGATGGATGGATGAGTCTCCTCAAAGGCCAGACAGCTTTTATAAAACAGTCTGGATCCGAGGCCTATCTCATCCCCTGTCTTCACCATCTCTAAAGTCACGCCTCTGGTTATTTTCACACATTAAATTTCTCTCTACTTCTTGCTGCCCCATCCTCTCCCAGATCCATCCCATATGAACTGGAAATAGGGTGGGGATTGCTCAGACCTGAAGCCCTCTTGCCATCCACAGTGTAAGACAGAGTCCCTCTAGCTCACCGCAATGCCGCTCATCGAAGCCATCAAGACAGTCCTCCCTTCCATCACACAGCTGTTTCTGCTCCACGCAGCCCAGCACCTCACAGGGTATCTGCCCAGGGCCACACCGCACAGGTGGGAAGGGCCTGGGAGTGACCTGTAGGTGACACCACTGTCAGCTGACTGGGAACTAGCTGCTCCTGCCTTTCCTCCCTGGTCACCTTGATCACGTCCTGGCAGTCCCAAACCTTCCTCCCCTTCACATCAGGGACCCTTACTTTCTGCCTTTCTTATGGATAAGGCAGATAATGGAAAAGTAGTAAACTGGTTTAGGAAACTTGGATCCTAGACCTGGTTCTACCAAAACTGACTTTGAGTGGTGTGATCTTCAGCAAAGCGACCAATGTTCCAGGGCTTCCGTACCTTCGGAGAGAAGGTGGCCCACACAGGCTTTGCATCCAGGCAGAGGATACACAGTCTTACCAGCAGGGATCCCCAAAGTCACTGGGTGTGGGGGGAGCACTGTCACAGCTGCCATCCCTGGTTGCAGGCTCTCAGCCCCAGGAGATGATGTGGGGGTAGTGGTTACCATCTGCATGGATTCCCCTGAAATGAGGCAAGGAGCCTGTGAGGCTGGGACTGGACTCTTCTCTACAGGTGGAGGATAGAATAAGGTGATACACACCCAGTTCCATTTCCCACAAGAGGAAGTGAGACAGGGGATCACAGACCCACCCCACCCTGCGAGGACTCTCAGATCAAAAAGTGGGAATCTGTAGTGCAAACACCACAAGAAGAGTTTTAAGTGAAAGTAGAAGAGAACTTAGTTTTGATCTGGGATTTGTGCTATAGTCTCAAGAAGACACTCATGGCAACTTCCAAGTCCAAACTCAATGTAAAATAAGACGTTCAGGGGAGAGAAAGAACTGACGTAATTTAAGCAGAGCAGCAGCAGGAAGGAGCACTCCCAGAGACTCAGGGTGAGCCAGTTGCTACTGATGTACAACACTGTTTTTCAGCTTCCTGGCAGCTATAGTGAAAAGCACATTGAGAGACTCATTTTCTAGCAAGATATTCATCTTCAAAGACAGCTTTTTTTTCTAGAACCAGATTTAGAATGAGATTAGAATTCATCCCATGAGTCTATGTGTTATGGACCTGCTTTTCACAAAAGACACAAAAACATGGTTCAGCCAAAGTGCTGAATAACTTCCACCAAAACTCACAGGGAGGGACCTCTTACTCTCACAGATGAGGGAAATAAGGCCAAGGCAGGTGGCAAGGCATGTCCAGTATCTCCCAAGGGAGCAGGACAAAGCTAGAACAAACCTGCTGTTCCTACAGCCCACACGTTCCCTTCTCCCTGTGGAGATGGCTCTCCTGGGACTACAGTGCAGGTGAGAGACCAGTTGCCCCTGGAAGGCTGGCACACACCAGGAAGGGAACCTCTGCCATGTCCTGTTGAGGAACATGCTAACCTGGAACCCTATTTACTCTTATGATCACTTAGGACATTTCCTGCTAGCAAACTCTTCAGAGGTTCCGGACTATGTGATTGGGTGAGCAGAGGCAACACAAGCTGGGGCCAGGTGGCCTCCTATCCCTTCAGGAGAGACCAGTCCTGGGCAGCGGTCTGGGGAAAGCAGCCAGGCTGTGGGACACATATGCAGCCCAAGGAACTGGCTTGGAACCTCCCCATCTCCCCCAGTCCAGTCCTTATACCCTGGAATCCAGAAAGGTCAGCTACACAGAACCTGGCCATGACCAAGGTGACCAGTGTCTCCTTGACCCAACTCTGCAGCTCTCTCAGTTTGGAGGAAGTCAGAGCTCAGGGGGTTTGAACCTAAATTGTCACTGCTCCTTACTCTGGAAGGGAGGGTGGTGATAATGACAGGTTTGAGGAAGGGGACTGGCACACGTACCTGAGGGAGGCATGGATGATCCCTCCTTGTGATGTCGATGTTCAGTTTCTGCCAGACCCTGTAGAGGGAAAGGGCTCAACCACCCTGTGCAGCCCTGACAGCAACTCTGTGTATCTCTCTAGGCTCCATCTCCTCATTCCCATCTAGGATGCAGCTCTGCCCACAGCCCTGCCTGGCTGCTCCCTACCTCCATCTGCCTCCCAAAGACCAAAGCTGAGGGTGGAGCTGAGTCCTCTGCAACATAATGGGCTGCCACTCAGGCTGGGCACCTCAGGCACTGCCCACACCCTGAAGGGGCTCCAGGTCTTGTTCTCACTGGCTTGTCAGTGCATCCACTTCTGTTTTTCCACTGCCTCCCCAATATATGCACTCTGGGTTCCTGATAAGGCTGTCCATCAGTGGAAAGTGCTCCGCCTTATCTTCTCCATGTTACACAACCCCCATCTTTCAAGCCTTGTCCGGGGTGCCTCTGGGGACCCCCAGGCACAGTGCTCTTCCAGAATGCAAGAGTAGATGACCTGGCACCTACCCCATGGACACAGCCTTACCACTAGGCCTAGAGGACTCTTGTCTCCCAAACTTCTCCAGGCCAGCATCCTGCCTTGTAACTTCTCTCCACTCCCCAACTCCCTACCTAACACTGAGCTGGCCCCCAGGAGGCCACAAATTTTCTCCACAAATGGAGAAAATGCCACTCAGCTCATGGAGAGGAAGGAAGACACAGGTGCAGAAGCAGCACTGGCAAGGCAGTGAAGCCCTGGGGTCCCATCCCTTGTACCCCATCTACTGAGTCTATAGGTTTCCCACTCACCTCTCTGGTCTGGGGGAGCAGCTCTCCAGGTAGGGTGGAGGAGAAGGGTGTGGAGAGGACTCTGGGAAGAAAAAACACCAAGGAGGCTCCAGAGGGTCTCCCATCCTCCCTAAGCCCATCACCCAGGAGAGAGCGGGGCCTCCGGGCCAGGGTAGGGCATTCAGGACAAAGGCATGCTCTAAACAATGCTGTCAGCTTGATCACATTAGAATCATGGGAGGGTGTGTCACGCACACATCACTGGCCCACCCTACAGGGCCGGGTGGGACCTGAGAATCTGCATGTCTAATGAGTTCCAGCTTCGGCTGCTCCTGGCCCAGGAGTTACAATTCAAGAGCCACTGAACTCCAGATGCCGCAAGAAGGCAGCAGGATGGGTCTGGGCACCCAGCTACAGCTCTAATGTAGGCAGTGTCCATGGTGCCCAGGAGTGAAGACAGTATCAGTCTCCTCCCACAAGGCTGTCCCCTTCACATCCAGATAAGGCCACGCCATACCTGCCAGTGCTGGCAGGCAGGGGCCCACAGCCTTCTTCATCAGAGCCGTCCTCACAGTCTGCAGCACCATTGCACTGGACCTTCCTCGGGACACACTCACCACTGGCACAGCGGTGCCCAGCCCCTGGGCATGGGGGCACTGGTGGGGACACTGTGGAGGGTTGTTGCTAAAGGCTTCTACTGTCCTCTGCCCATCCCACCCTTCCCACTCCCAGTCCAGCCAGTACCTGGCTCGCAGCCTAGTAGCTCAGCCCAGAGGGAAGCGGTGTGCTGGACACGATGCGGTCACACCCTGACATACCTTGCCTGCACCATCCGGGCCAAGGTCCATACCTCAAGGTTCCCAGGGAAAGGCTGCAGAAAAGAGTGCCTGCTGACTCTTTTCTCAAGCTGCCACTGTGAGCCTGCTTGGAGCCCTTCCTCTCTGCCAGTCCAGGTCCCCCAACCTTCGAGGCATGGACTCTGCCAGAGCCCGTGCTCTCCTGGCAATAGCCACCAGATCCCTCAAGGCTGCAGTGCAGTGTCTGGTCCTGGTCTAAGCATCTCCCAGTGGGTTGAAAGAGCCCTGAGGGCAGGGACCAGGTTGTGCTCACAGCTGTGTCCTCAGGACTGGCCCAGCTCTGGCAGAGGTAAGAGTGAACACCTGTATGGACGATTCCTGCTCCTGCATGGGGCCTATCTTCCGCTGGGGTGGAGGGGAGATGCAATTCCAAGAGGGGGCCTTCACTGGTCTCTGAACTTCATATCTCCCCACCCCTCTTCTTTGCAGGTGTATAGCACTTGGCTGCCCAACTCTGCCACTTTGATGTTTTCCAACATCTACTTTTAGTGGTATACAGGCCCTCTGCTCCACAGAATGTAGTCCCTGCCACTTACCCACAAGCAACTGATGTGGGGTAAGTTCCTTGGGGATACTGAAAGCCCCTTGGGGACAAAAACTGGGATCTGCAAAGCAGCATGGTGGACTACTAGCATAAGGGGCCTCAAGTATTTGGTACCTTAGGTAAGTGCAGGCTGCCTGGCAAATTGTCACCATAGTTGTGCCAGTGTAGACCATCACTGCCAAACTGGAATGAGAAGCTGGCAACATAAGTGTTGGAGGAACCAGTCCCTTGCACTATGATGCCTGGATCAGGGCAAAGGCAGGGATCAGCATGAAAAGCGCCACTTCTCCCCATCACTGTCCCCTCCTCCTCACTGACCAGTCAGGTTCCGGGGCTGCAGCAGGTCCAGTTGCAGGTAGGGTGGCCGGATGTGCCACTGTTCATAAGTGTCCTCTCTGGGACCAGGCCCCTCAGTAGGTGCCCCCACAAGGGCACCCCAGGTGGGGTGCTCCAGCTTCAGGGATGATGCCTGCAGGCTCCCCTTGAGTGGGTGGGCCAGGCCCAGGGGCGCATAGCAGGGATCTGGATGGAAGAGAGACAGGGGGACTGGAGTGAGGCAGGAAAGAGGAAGTCTGGGGAGATGGAGGTTGTGAAGAGCCCATGCAAGTGACCTCGGCCCAGGATGGAAGGAGGGACAGGCACTCCCTGGCACTGTGCTCCCCTCTCAGAATCCTCTACAGCAGCACGAGCCTTACCTCCCAGTGGAGGCAGAATGTAGGTGACCAGAGGGGGACCAATCTGTGGACTGGGGGCTGGAGCAGGAGCGGGAGTGGCCATGGGGGGCACAGTCTGTTTCTCTCCTGTGTGGGAGACACAAGTGTCAGGAAGAAGAGACATAGATCCCAGCCAGCTCTTAGGCCCACCTCACTTTTTGGATCCTTTTCTCCCCCAGGAACAACCCACCAGCTGGGAAGGGTCCCTCCTTCCTTCTGTGCTTTGGTAGTTTTCATTTCCACTGCATATTTGAAGAAATAGAATAAAACTTAGTCCAAGGCAACTTTAGGACCAGGATGGAGCAGATACAGTTCCTAAACCAGAGCCTAACCCATTACTGTCATTCATGGGACACCTTTGTGGGCAGTAGAAAGGAGCTGCTCCTGGATGGAAGCAACCTATGAAATACACACTTAATTATGAGAGTTTTACCTTGTGCAGGACAGTCAACCTTCTGACTAGGTTGTTTTAGAATGGCACTCACATGCTACTTTGCCACAGAGCATAACAGAGTATTATGAGCCAAAATGAATGACCAGAAATAGAAAATGGTGATAGATGGAGAGAGATCAGATGAAACATACACTTAATTTAGAGAGTTGAACCTCGTGCAGGACGGTCAACCTTCTGTCTAAGTTGGTTTTAGAATGGGGTTACATGCTTCTTTACCATAGAGCAATATGAGTAAAAATAAATGTGACTGAAAAGAGTGATAGAGGGAGAGAAATCCTATAAAACACACACTTAATTTTGAGAGTTGAACCTTACAGGATGGTCAGCCTTCTAACTAAGTTGGTTTTAGAATGGCCTTGCTAGCTGGAGTCTAGACCCCAGTCACCAATGACACTGTGCAGTGGACAACGTATACAACTGTATGCTGGCTCAGCCCTAACCTCATCAACTTGTCAGTGTCCTTTTCAGATACGGAGAGTTGAACCACCCCCAGTCCCTCTCAGAGTTCCTGCCAGACCCTCCTCCCCTTGGGATTCCTTTGCCACCCCTGCCAGACCCACTCACCAGGTAGGGCACAGTGGCAACAGGATTCTCCCACTCCTTCCACCAGAACCCAGCCCTGTGGGGCACAAAGTAAGACCACTTGCCCACTTCCCAAGCCTGGTCTGCCCACATCTCCCCTCTAGACTCTGCCTGCCCCACACTCCTGGGCATCTCACCTGGGGGCAGCTGCCCAGTGGGCAGTAGGGGGAGCAATGTGTGGTGCTGTTGTGCAAACACTGGCACACGCTGCAGGGGCCCCTGCGCCAGCGCTCCCCGACCTGGTGAACACGGCCCTGCTGCTCACAACCTTCACAGGGCTCCGTCTGGCATCTGAGAAGGGAGGGGTAGGCCCAGCCTGGGGAGGGGCTCACCTCAGGTCACCAACTACTCCACCCCTACCAAAAATGAATGTGACTGCAAACTGAAAATGGTGATAGAGGGCGAAAATGGTCCAAAAGAGAGGAGAAGAAGCAGTCTGTGCAAGCACTGCAGGCAGGCATAGCTGTAGCCCCCACAAGCCCTACCCCAGAGGCACCCATCCTGCCCCTGGACTTGTCAAGCTGCATTTTTGGGCTCTTTCTGACCCCCTTTGGACCTAACAGGCACAAACTGAAGTAGGAGAAGGTTGGGGTCCCTAGGGAGTCCTGGGGTATAGATGGGAAGAGCACAGAGCAGGGTCTTAATACAGGGCCCATATGAATATGAAGTACCTATTGTGAGAAGGAGCACACAGAAAACCTCCTAAGTGGGAGGTAGACGTGAGGGCAGGGTCCCAACTGCTACCTGCGGGCCTTGCGGTGGATGCCACGGCACTGGTGACCTCGGCCAGAGAGGCGGGGGTTGGTGGGGCTCCGAAAGGACCACTGGATGCTTTGGCTGTCACAGGGGCCCAGGCACTCAGCCCAGGGGGACCAGGAGGACCAGCCACAGTCCACTGAGAGAGGGTAGGAGTCAGAGCCAGGGAAAGAGCTGGGTGCCCAGCTGGGTGATCTGGGTGAACTAGGGCCCCTGAGGGAAGGGCCAGGGGTGAGGGGCCTCACCAGCACAGTCAGGGTTGGGCCTGCAACGCCGTGGTCGCCCATCCTGACAGATGCAGAGCTGGCAATCTGCCTTGATTTGCTGCCCAGGCCAGTAGCGGGCACCATCCACCAGGCAAGGGCACTGCCGGGGCCGCACACACCGCCCCTCACTGCCTAGCACCTGCCCTTCCGGGCACCAGCAGCCTAGAGAAAGCCCAGGGTGAAGCTTCCATGCAGGGTGCAGCTCCACAAACCCCATACCCAGAGCCCCCTCACCTGGGCTACTGCAGGGCCTGTCAGGTGAGCATGTGGCCTGACCAGAGATGTCATCACAGGTCAGAGGGCAGGGGGCACAGGGCTGAAACACCAGCTCCCCCAAGCAGGTGGCATTGGAACAACCCTCCTGAGGGCAGGGCCCTGAGAGCAGGTCAGAACCAAGGTCAGAGGTCAGGGAGGGAAGGTCTGCAGCAGGCACCAGTATCCACCAGCGGCCCCCATTTCCCCAACCCCGACTCCCCCAGTATCCTTCAGCCAGCACCCTCTAAATCCCAGGGTCCCACCAGCAGTCCCCCACTACTCCCCCAGTGTCCACCAGCATTTTCCCACACCCCCCACCTGTGCCCTCTTCCCTTCCACTCACTGGTCTGGTGGGTGCTGTGAGAGTCCCCAGGCAGCAGGGCACAAGTCTGGCCCCCATTCTGGGGCGGGGAGCAGTGCCGTTGGCGTGTCATGGTGCCCCCGCAGGACTCAGAACACAGAGACCAGGGAGACCAGGAGCTCCATTCACCATCCACTGTAAGGCCAGGGACCATGAGGCAGGTTAGGGGTCCAGTGGCTTTCCTCTCCCCTCCTCACTCCAGGTCCTGCTTCCCCATGGCCCCTCACCTGGGCAGGCCTCGGTGAAGCAGACTTGAGACTGGTGCTCGGGGCCCAGGCAGTGCGGCAGTGCCAGGAGGCTGGGTGGGGAGCAGCGGCGGCTCCGGCCCTGCATCCCAGGCCCACAGTTCTGGCTGCAGGGCCCCCACGGGCTCCAGGGGCCCCAAGCCTCACAACCCTGCTCTTCTGGGGAGAGCCCTGCTTCCCATGACAAGTCACAGTCAGGATGCCCATCACAAACCTGAGGAAGCAACAGTTCAGAATCCTTCTTCATTGGGTACATGATGACTCTCTTCCTCACTTCCTCCCCCACTCTCACCTGCTGGAAACCAATGCAGGCA
This sequence comes from Castor canadensis, assembly GCF_047511655.1. Taxonomy (NCBI): domain Eukaryota; kingdom Metazoa; phylum Chordata; class Mammalia; order Rodentia; family Castoridae; genus Castor; species Castor canadensis. The sequence continues at coordinate 7,177,553 of NC_133387.1, forward strand.
CCACTGGGGCATGAATATTCTGGGCACGGGCTCCCTGTCTTGTTGGGGCCTCCTGGGACTGGCAGCTCCTCTGGGGAAAAAGGGAAAACACAGTTAGTAGGGACTGAAAGCCAGCTCTTAGCCCTTGCCATCCATGGCCCCACCAGTAGAACAATGTCCATACCACAGCCCAGCTCATCCTCGCCCTGGGGACAGTCTGGGGTCCCATCGCAGAGTCGCTCAGGGTTCAGGCACAGCCAGGGAGCCAAACCACATGGGAAGAGGCCTTGGCATGGGGGCAGCTCAGTAGAGCCTGTGGGTGAGTACGAAGTGTTCTCTTGTGCTCTTGTCCCCTCCTGTCACCTCCCTGCATAGGGGCTGGTACTGGAGGAAAAGGGTGAGTAGGAGGCATGGAGCCCACCCAAGATCAAAAAACTCTTTGCAAGGGGTCAGGAGGGGCAGGTCCTGAGAGGAGGAGTTGGGGCCTGTGGACAGCTCCTCTCTCTGGAGGTTGCCAGGTCCTGAAGGGCTGACTTGCAAGGACCCGATGGGATGGGGAGAACCTGAGGAGTGGGTAAGTCCTCCAAATAGACCCACTCCCTATACCCTCAGGTGGAGTGTCCCACCCTCTACCTTCTTGTCCCTTCTTTTTTGGCAGTACTGGGGTTTGAACTCAGGGGAGCCATGTCCCCAGCCTCTTGACCCTTGCCCAAATGTGAGCAAAGACAAAAATCCCTTTCCATTTTCCCCTGGGCCTGCAGAGAAGGGCAAAAAATTCTAAAGAAGGTTTATCTTTAAATTTTAAAGATCAAAGGAGCATAGAAGTCACTGAGTCTCTGATGTCTCTGGGCCCAGAGACCGCCACTGTGTGGCCATGCGATCATTCACCTGCTAACGCTGCAGGGACAAAGTTGTGGCTGGTGTTTGGGAAGAGATACGTCCAGCCTGTCTGGCTGTGCAGAGCAGTGGCCTCCAACACTCACCGGAGGTGTCAGGGCCCTCGTCCCAGCTGTCTGGGCACTGCGGTCTCCCGTCGCACAGCTGTCCCAGGGACACACACTGGGGGCCACGGGCACAGGGCACGTGGTGCACTGGGCAGGGCCTGTCGCAGCCATGCTCATCACTGCCATCTGCGCAGTCCTCCTCTTGGTCACAGCGCCAGCCCCGCGGGGTACACTCGTCACTGCCACACAGGAACTCGAAAGGGCTGCAGGGGGGCACTGCAGGCGGCGCCTGCGCTAGGCTTTGGCAGGGAGTCCACCACTCTTGCAGACTGGGCTCGCCATGGTCTCCCCTTTAGTTTGGAGCCCACCCTCCCGGAGTCCAACCCCTCTTGCATTCTGATGTCCTATTGATTTTCCAAAAGCCTCTCCCCTTCTCCAAGAACTTCCATTAGATTACCCTTTGCTCAAAGGAAGACCTTGAATGCCAGGAACTAAGTTCGGACCCTCAACCCCACCTCTCAAACATCCTTAAGCTCATTCTAAGGTCTCCATCCCCAGAAGCCCACCCAAATGCCTCCTTCTGAGATGCTCTCCCGTCCCCTTCCTGGGGGGCTCTCAGGCCTCCAGCTTTCTCACCCCCATTTCCTCCAGGAGACTCACCAGGGCTGGCACTGCCCAGGGGATTTGGTACACTGTCCAGGGAACCAGTGGAGAGCCAGGCACGGTGCCAGCAGGGGGTGTGGGCAGAGAGGGAAGGAGGCAGTGCCCAGGCCCCTCATCATCTCCATCTGGGCAGTCCCAGACTCCATCACACAGCTGGATGGCCCCTACGCAAGTGCCGTCAGCACAGGACACCTCCCCAGGGATGCAGTTCACCTGCCCTGCAGTCGAGAGAAGAGGTGGTCTCAGAACAGTACTCCTGATTTTCACTGCTCGGGGTGCCCCTACTCACTCCCTCTCAGGAGCCAACTTCACAAGTAGGAGCCTGGTAAAGGAGAGGTTGGGTGAGCTGGGCCTTGAAAGAGGAGGTTCCCTGTCAACTGCAGTCAAGCCGAGACAACTCACCCAGACAGGACTCCTCGTCTGCCGCATCTGGACAGTCTGGATGCCCATCACACAGCAGGGCAACGGGCAGGCAGCGCCCATCAGCACAGGTCAGGGTGTCATAGGGGCAGGGACATCCTTGCTCATCCGAGCCATCTCCACAGTCATCCCGCCCATCACAGAGTAGGTCTAGAGGCAGGCAGTGGCCAGAGCGGCAGGACATCTGTCCTTCTCCACAGCCTGGGGTAGCACACCCTGATATGGGGCAAGTAGGCAGTCTCAGGATAGGTATACTGTCAAAGGCTCCCAGAGAAGTTCCTGGTCCCAGAAGGACCAGAACACACTCCCTGACCCTCAGCTCCCACAGTTCATAGCTCCTGGCAATGGAAGCAGCAGCTCAGGAAGCACGCTAGTAAACCTAGTTACCCAACTCTATCACTACCACACTCAGGTGAAAATGCTCACCCTCCTCATCTGAGCCATCTCCACAGTCGTCCTGGTTGTCACAAAGCCACTCATGTGGCACACAGTGGCCGCTCTCCTGGCACAGAGCCTCTCCCTCTGCACAGGTAGGCAGCAGCTCCTCGCAGGGGTCACTGTCATCCCCACAATGCCACTGACTTTCCTGGCATGTGCTGAGTACACGGTGTCCTGGGATCAGTCATAGGCTGGGCTTGGCCAGTCCAGGGGCATGGCTGCTCCCGGGGTCCCCCACTCACCAGTTCCCACAGTCCTTCTGCAGCACAGTTCCCGGCGGGAAGAAGCTGTTGTGCCACTCACAGGGACAGGCAGCTGGCTCCACACAGACTCCTCCTGAGGTCAGAGTGCAGGTCTCAGAGCAAAGGAGGCACAGTGTCCTTGGCCCAGCCCTGCCACCATGGCCTTGTAGCCTTTTCCCAGTCTTGGTGTCCTCTCCCCTCTGCCTGTTCTGGTTACGCACCATGCAGCAGAGTCCCCTCGGGGCAGAAGCAGCCCTCCACACACGCAATGGCCTGGCATTGCCATCCAGGCTCAGGATGGTGGTCATGGCAGGTGGGGGACACGTGGGGCCACAGGCCTCATACACCTGTCCTCCTTCACACTGCAGGGCTGGGTGTAAAGGAGAAAGGCTTGGCTCACTGAGGCCCAAGGATGTAATAGCACAGGTGCGCCAGCCCCACCCATGGAGGGCACAGGCTACATGATGTAGACCTTTGCCAAGACCCTCCCAGGTGAGTTAGAATATGTCAGCCCTGTGGGCCAGCCATTCTTGCAAGTTAGGTTCATCTAGAAGAGTGGCATACAGTAAGCACCCATTTAAGTGACTAATTGGGCAGCTGGCAGCACAGGAGAAACACCCTTCAAGGAGCAGAGCTGGTGGGACACACTCACGACAGAGCTCCTGGCTGCGCCAGTGCACATGGTGCCCATGCCGGGCACACTCATCCGCGTAAGTGGCGATGGCTGAGCAGAGGCACTCACAGTCACCCCCAGAATCGCAGCTGTGGGAGGAAACAGTGAGCTCAGTACCCTCTCCCCACCTTGGCACGTCCACTGCCCCCCACTTCTGGCCGGTCCTCCTCACCCGCAGGCGTCATACACACACCACTCGTAGTGTTGCTGTGGGAGCACTTCCATGTGACACGGGGCAAAGAGTGGCTGCAGCATCACCTCACACCGGGACCGGGCCCAGACTGCACGATGAGCGTTCACCTACAACACAGGGCACGTCTCCAACACTGTGTGACGGCTGGATACCACCCCAGCCCTCGCCTCTGGCACCCCACCTCCCTTCCGGCCATCCGGCCCCTGCTCACAGCGCAGGGGTGCGGCAAGTCTCCTGGCTCAGGGCAGAGAGGACTGAGGCGCCACGAGTGGGCGGCCAGCTCCGCTGTGGGCTCCAGGACTCCTTGGCGGTTCCGCAGGTCATTACTGGCATCACCGTCAAAATCTCCGCACAGCCCAGCCACACCGCCACGGAAGTGGGGAGACAACTGTATCTGTACCCGGGTGCCTGGCAGGCATCATTGTGAAAAATGACCTGCTGGCTCTCAGCTGCATTGGGGCCAGAAGAAGACCCATAGTGTCCTGTGCAGGTACTCTGACCCAACAGGGGGTGCCAGCTTCCTTTTTGCGGGGAGGGGTAATTGATGGTGATAAATGAGGAACCCAACATTTGGGGGCCTAACTAGGAGTCTAGTTCCTTAAATAAAAGTAGTTTGGGGAGCTGGGTAATCCTCCATCAGGCTAGATTTGGGATGGTAAACTCAGCTCAAGGATGGGCCAGATCCCCCAGCAACAGAGCTGGCCGGGAGCTCAGGGGCAGCCCAGCTGCACAGCACCAAGTCCATATGGGGTTATTTTGGTTTCCCTCATTTTCTCACTAACAGTTATATTTCTAAACCGCCAACTGCTTGTGTTTGTGTGGTGGGATGTTAAGAGATCTATTTTCATTTCTTCTTCCTAAAACTTGCTATTTTCTAAAATGTTTCTTGGGTGAGACAGTATTGCTTTCATAATGAAGGAAAACAGAATTATGAAAACATAATTTGGAAACTTGTACCAGCTGTGAGGCAGGGGTGGCACTGGACTGGGGGTGCTAAGCTGAAGATAGGAGGACAGAGGAGGTCAGAGGCCCTGGCCTGTCTGTCACTCTGAAATCTGCCCTAAGGGGAATGCCAGGGGTCAGGCCTGACCCTGGAGCTAGGCAGGTATTTGGAGAAGGATTTGGGGGAGTCCAGCCCTGAGTGGTAACACCAGGGATGTAGGTGAACAAGGTGAGGGACTGACCTCCGTCCCAGAGCAGGGTCAGGCCCAAGCGCGTCGTCAGTAGCAGGAAGAGGCCAGTGTGGCGCAAACTTAGTCCTGGGCCTGTGTAGACCTTGGGAGGTCTTACGCTCACCCCGTTCACCATCACTGCCCTGCCTGTGGAAGAAGAGATGCATTCAGGCCCAGTCTGGAGTGAAGGGCCTTCTAGGTCCCCGAGAAGCCCTTCCAGCTTCCTCCACATGCTTTCTTTTGCCTCTCTATGTGACCTGGAGCAAGTCATACATCTCCTCTGGGTCTTCCTTTCTTGGCACTTTCCAGAATTATGATCCCCAACCAAGAGGAAACCCACCATCCCCTCCACACGGAGGACAGCCTAGCCCTGTGAAGAGCTGACAAAACCTGGGCCTCAGCCACACTGTGTGCAGCTGTGATACTACATTGCTATGCCCCCACCATCTGACAGTGTCACCCTTGCGATGTCACAGCCACCTCTGAGCAGGTGTACAACAGTGCTTTCTAGACGCACGGCCAGTGCCTTGGTGCAGGTGAGGCCACTGGTCCCGCAGGGCAGGTTCTGGGCAGAGACACTGAAGCGGCCACTGGCTTCTCTCACCAGCAGGTACTCGCAGGCTCCCGGGAAAGTGAGGGCCAACCCATCAAATGTCACGTAGTGGGGGGCCCCTGATGCTTGGCACCGTCCACTACACCGATGTCCTGTACAGTGCCACTGCCGACCCTGGCACACACTGTGGGCAAGCGGTGGGGACAGAGTCACTGAGGACAGCAACGACTTTAGCCAGGCCCTCAGCATAGAGGGTCCTGGAAGGTTCCCAGTGCCCAGGCCAGTCTGGAGATCCCACTTTACCCCAACTTCCACCTCAACCCCTTCTAGTTGGAGGGAAGCATATGTTTGGGGAACCAGAGGTCACAAGGTCAGAGGGTAACAGGTTATGGGAGCTAGGCATACCAAGTGTTGCAATCTTCTTGGATGGTGGTATTAGGAGGGTACCACTGCCCACTGTGACGGCAGGGACAGAGGTCAGGAGGCACACAGCGCCCATCCTAGGCAGAAGGTAGGGACATAGTTTTTGGACAGCTAGGGGAGCAGCCACCCTGGTGCCCCGTGTAGCCCCTTCCCAGTCTCACCAGCAGCACAGTGCCTGGAGGACAGACACAACCGTCTGTGCTGCCTGCCTGGCAGGAGTGATTGGTGCTGGGGCTGTCACAGGTGAGGAGACAGGCTCCAGGAGTGTAGATGAGCTCTCGGGGGCAAAATGTCCTCTGTGGGGGACAGGGGTAAGCTGTGCAATTCCAGAGGCCCCTTTCTTGGCAGACGCTGCCGAGGGTGGGAAGGAGGAAATAAGAGCTAGGTCCAGCACAGGCTTAGCCTCCAGGCCCCTAATCTGCCCTGGTGAATGTCAGGAACCTACATACCAGGGACCCAGGCATCTGGATCCACTAATGTCAAGTGGAAACCCAACCTGAGCAGCTCACCTCCCAATACCCTGGCTATCAGAACAGGAAGCTGAGCTGTGCCAGCTGCCTCATGCCTGGGATGGACACCATCACTCTTTTCTGCTGCAGCTCCTGTGGGGCCATTCTTAGGGTACTGGGGCAGGGTGGAGATCTTGAACACCCCTACCTCCAATCTGATAGGACAGGGAGTTTCCTGAAGCCTCACCTTCACTCACTAGGCCCTGGAACCTGGCCCTGCCTCCTCAAGTCTAGAAGCCTTTGCTTCTCAACAACAAGCTGTCAAGCCTATCTGAGCCTCGGTTTCCTCATCTGCTAAGTGGGAACAATTCTTCCACTTCTCACTTCACTAAGTTATGATCAGAAAATAAAATTCAATAGTGGACCTGACAATACTTCTCCCACCCAGTACTTTTCTTTCCATCACGGGAAAGAGTCGGCACCTTGCCAGCCCTAGTGTGCGCACTGTGCACAGCACACAGCCAGTCTGCTCTCTCACAAGCTCCCTGCTTCATTCCACATTCTGCTCGCCCCAAAGGCTGCCATCCTCACCAGTGGTTGCAGTCCTTTGTGATGGCACTGCCGGAGGCATAGACACGGGTTCCAAGCTGGCAAGGACACAAGCTGGGGGGCACACATTGGCCCTCAGGGTTCCATAGAAGCCCTGGGGGGCAGTTGCAGCCGGCCACACAGCTACCCAGATCTTTGCAATCCTCTGGCTCCCCGCAGTGGTGACCGCATGCTGGGGCACACTCCTGGTACTCCTGGCCACCAGGACACAGGACAGCTGGGCACAGTGACACATGCAAATCAGGGATATATCAGCCCCCTTGGCCCCAGCATGTCTCCCCGTACGCTTCCATAGGAAGAAAAATCTAGCAATCTGCCAAGATCAGAGGTCCTGCCTCCTCCAGCTCCTACAAAAAGGAGACTGGGGCCAGGTGCCCATGGGTCATGCCTGTAATCCTAGCTACTTAGGAGGCAAAGATCAAGAGGCTCGCGGTTCAAAGCCAGTCCAGGCAGATAGTTTGTGATACCCTATCTTGAAAAAACCCATCACAAAAAAGGGCTGATGGAGTGGCTCAAGGTGTAGGCTCTGAGTTCAAACCTCATGAGATACCACAAAAGTAAAAAAATAAAAATAAAAGAAGGCTGGGAGAGGGAGTGGAGAAGGAGCCTGGATTGGGACTGCTCAGATGAGGGGACTCACGGCACAGGGTCTGGTTCCTCCAGTGCAATGGGGTGCCCTCCTGGGCACAACGGTGTGCGTAGGCAGAGAGCACAGCACATAGGCAGTCCCTGCCAGGGGCACAGCCACACACAGCTGCCAAGCAGCGCAGCCTGAATGGCTCCCTCTCCACCAACCTGTGGCAC